>NW_024097783.1:0-1200000 GCF_016545835.1 Crotalus tigris | reverse complement strand
GTCATGAATAATAAACATTGCATGAAACTACAGATTTCTCTACTTTGTTGTTTTTAAACAGAGTTATATTCCATTAACTATGTTACTTGATTCATTAAATAAATGAAGATGCTATGGACTGAATCTGATTTCCTTCAGTGTGAAAACTATATATCCTACCAATCCAGTATAGTTTTCTCCAGTATACATATTATGTGATATAAATAATATTAATTTAAATGTAATTGTTCTCTAACTCCTTGTTAAATTACTTAAGAAGAGTTCATTTGACAAGACTTTTGAAAGTCTGAATCTATTCCTAAAAATAAGGAAATTAATAAAGCAGTTTTCTATTTACTTATAATCAACAATTGTTCTTTTTCTGAATCAAACCTTTTTGAGTAGCTGAGTATCTTCCAAGACAACAAAGCATCCCATTCCACAAGAATGAATTTTAACAGGAAATGATTTCAGTGTGTAGCTTTTGCCAGTTGTCATGTTTTAAACAATATTTTTAAAGGAAAAGAAGCACAGAATTAACAAATGACTTTTTCTTACTGTGTAGTCTTCTTGTCTGACGAACCAACAAATTTAGTTCATTAGATAAGCTTTTATAAATTTCATGCAAATACTATCAGCTTGCATGATGGATTTTATGTCTTGAGTTATTTGTGCTTTGTTTTGCTTTAGTTTGGTTATGTGGATTAGAGTGACAGAATCATTTTGATGTTTTTGTTTAATTTTTTTTTATTTTCTGTTTCTCTAAACTCAACAGTAACCGGCTGGCTACTGAACCTCCACATGATTTATGTAATTTATGGACAGTGTGTAAGCTGAGGCTTTATGACCAACTGCTGCCTCCCTCTCCCGAAAGCCTTGGTTGTGCCTCTCACAGCCCCTTCAAAAGCTATTACAGTGCTGTCAATTTGGAGGCAATTCCATGCCACTGGCTATGCTGATTCTCTCCCATGCTGCTTCTAGATTTCTGGAAAGTGACTTTAAAAATTCCAGACCAGACTGTAGAGAGTTTATAATGATGCCAGGTTTGTGCTCAGATTAAAGGCACTGTCATTCTCCTGCTTCTTGAGGTTCCCATCTATGCAGAGAAGGCAACACTAGCTGGCTGATCCTTGTGTAGGAGGTCTTCCAGTGCCTGACTTTTCCTTCTACACATTACTACCGCCTCACTACTTCCCCTTACTAGGAATCAAAACAAAGAATAACTGAATATGTAGAACAGTATAGAAACAACAGAATAAAGTTGCCCACATTGAAGCTTGTTCCAAAGAAACAGCTAGCATTATTAAATAATGCAATATTGTAATATCAAATATAAGTAGCAGTTCACTATAAGAAACAACCAACTAATATAAAGCATGGCTGCAGTTATAATTGAATATCTTGCATGCAAAATCAACAAACAAGAAAAAAAAAGCCAAACAGTGCACCACCAAAATGGAAGATCAGACTGAAAAATACAATCAGCATGCTAAGATCAGATGCAAGAAAGCTAGAAAAACAAGAAGACCAAAGAATACCTGATCAACAAATATTACCTAAAGAAGCAGGATCAAGAAAGCACTAGAAGTAATAAAGCAACAAATTATACCTTATTTGATCCGAAGCTCAAATAAGCAGAATCTTCAATTTCAGTTGAACCAGAGACTACAATTAAGCAATCAACACCTGACAAAGGAAAAAAACTGAAGTTGTGGGAAACCCAAAGAAATGGAAGAATGGAGCTTGGATAAAGTAGGTTATTGTTAGTTGCGAAGTCGAGTCCGACCCATCGCAATCCCACAGACAACGTTCCTCCAGGTCTTCCTGTCCTCTACCATCTTCTGGAGTCCCTTTAAGCTCACACCTACTGCTTCAATAAAGTAGGTAGATAACTATAAAAAAAGAAGCTGATATGAAAGAACTTGTAATACAGCCAAAATAGTAGAGAAAGGGGGAAGAAAGATCAAGAATTGGTCAGCACCAAGTGAAGATAAACGTTTTGGTTGAAATATCTGGCTGGTATATACCCACTTGTTGCCAAGTAGTTTAACAACATACTATAAAGAGGTAGCATGGTTAACATCTGGAAAACCCTACCTGGTAATGAAAGATCCAACTAAATACATAATATGTATAACAAGAACAACAACAATAATACATTGATTAGATTTTATAGATTAAGCATATAGGACTACCATGTTTCTTTCTTATAGTCACTATTCACAAGATCTGATCGCTCATATTACACATGTAGATTTTATTGATACCAATCATCATTCACACCAGCAATATTTGAATTGCTCACTTCCATTCACTTGGAAATGGTCATTTCTTTCCCCCAGTAATGAGATTTAAAATGACTGTGGAACGAATTTAATCCTAAATGACACCATCAAGATCACTACCTGATTTTAATGTGATAGTCTTCTTTTATGCTGCAAATTCCAAATGCAGCCATTGGTTCTGAGGAGTTGTACACTTCTATGCAGCCCCTTTTACAAGAAATAAATTGTTTTCAGTGGACCTGACTCAGATTAGTGTGCACGGAATTATAATTGCCCACCTACTTAAAACTAAGATCTATTAAAATTAATGGGGGCATAGTATGAAGTAGTTTTATATACGTATGATAGTACTATAAATCATTATGTGGTGGATCAATGTGACTTATTTATTTAGTGTATGGCAATCAATGTGACTGAGGATGTCTGTCAGCATCTACAAATGAGCTCATACAGATGCCATTTGAATTGTCTGTTTAAACAACTATGCAGATTGACTCATAAATTACTTGCATCTCTAGGAGGTCTTTTTAAATCAGCAGTCACTAATATGGAAGCTCATTAGGGCCAATGATCTGTTGCCATAAAAATTAGAGTTTTTCTTGTTCTTACTTTTAAGAGGCTATGTGGGTAGCATAAGGTGGTTGTCTCCATCTTTACCAATATGCTGTGTCTCAGGAAGGATTGATTGGCCAACAGCCAATCCTTTTTAATGTCTGCTTTGGTAGGGTACATTGCTACTCAGGCAAATTTATATCTGGATTTTTTGGGACATAAATTTGCTAGTCCTTTTAGGTGTAATTTGAATAGAATAGAGCTGGAAGGGACCTTGGAAGTCTTCTAGTCCAGCCCCCTGCTCAAACAGGAGAACCTATACTATCTCAGACAAGTGACTCTCTAGCCTCTTCTTAAAAATCTCCAGTGATGGAGCACCCACGATTTTTGGAGGCAAGCTGTTCCACTGGTTAATTGTCTTCACTATCAGGAAGTTTCTCCTTAATTCCAGGTTGCTTCTCTCTTTGATCAATTTCCAACCATTGTTTCTTTTCCTGCCCTCTGGTGCTTTGGAGAATAATGTGACCCCCCCTCTTCTTTGTGGCAGCTCAATCTGTGCAAGATTGTATTTATTTTTGGAAATGTATGAAGTAGCTTGGGCACATGGAGTCTACCTCCCAATGGTAATCCAGAAAATCAACAAATCATCCAGTGAGAAGAGGCTCATACTACTTTTAGTATGAGAAGGTGTTCTTTCTGGGAAAAAAAATAAGTTCACCAACCAATTGCTAAGAAATAAAAATGGATATTGCCAAGAATAAAAGAGAAGCCAAAGAAAGACAAAAATCTCAATTTACCAAAAAGTTTCACAGAGTTGTTCGAAGAGACAAGTATTACAATATCTGTAAAGACATTGACAATGAAAACAGCATTGGAAAAACAAAGGAAGACTTCCAAAAGATCTTTGGACTCAGAAGAAAGTTTCAACCTCAGATTAGAAAGTATAACAATGATGGTAACTGAATCAAAGAAAAGCAAAGAAAGATGGTAGGTGTATATTGAAATACTGTACAGTAACAATCCAATATCTAAGGCACCTTAGAAGTTATTCCCTACTTACAAGAACCTCTGATACTAGAAAACATAATTATATCTGCACTCCATTCCTGGCCAAGTTAGAAGGCTACATGAACTGATGGAATATCCACAGAAATGTGGCAAACAGTAGAAGAAGAAGAACCAGGAAAGATTATTACCAAGCTGTATTGGCAAATCTGGATAATGACATAGTGGTCAATAAATTGGAAAAAGACAATCAATATTACCCAAAAAAGGAGACTTAGCAGAATGTACAAATTATTGTACAATATTCTTAATTTAGCAAAATAATGTATAGTATCATTCAACATAGATTAGAGTCCTACGTGGAAAGGGAGATGAAACTATCCTCCTAGTCAACAATGCAAAGTATCTGCAAGCTCTAATAGTAAAAGTCAAGTAGTATAATGAAAGAAATTGGACTTTTATTAAATGTGAAGGCAGCAAGTATAAAATATAATGACAGCAAATAAAAGAACCAGCCTTAGAATTTATAATAAAAATATCAAAATAGTAGATGGCTCCTGCTGTTCAGGATCAATCATCAATAATATAGGGAAAGTTGATGTTGATGTTGGAGAAAACTCCTGAAAATACCATGGACAGCCAAATAAACAAACAAATGGGTCATCATATATATCAGTCCAGCTAATGATTTTTAGCTCTCTGAAAAAAAACTCTAATGCTGAAAAAGGTGGAAGGAAGGAGAAAAAGAGGATGGCCAGCAACAGGGTAAAGGGACTCAATTAGCAGATATGATATTGTTGCCATTATGGAAACTTGGTGGGATGAAACCCACAAATGGAACACACAGCTAGAGGGATATAAATTATTTAAAAGAAACAGACTGAATAAAAGAGGAGGTGGACTTGTTCTCTATATAAGAAATAACTACATCTCTACAGAAATAGAGCACAACAATGATGAAAATTGTCTTGAATGCATTTGGATGAATATAAAAAAGGGGGGGGATGACATTGCCATAGGTGTATACTATAGGCCACCCAACCAAACAGAGGAAATAGATGAACTTTTTGCTAGTCAGTTAACTAAGGTATGTAGGAAGCACATCACAATAGTAATGGGGGACTTTAATTACCCTGACATCAACTGGGAGACAAACTCTGCACTAAGTGGAAGATCAAACAGATTCCTGAGAAACCTAGCAGACAACTTTGTCTCCCAAAAGAGAAGGGAACTAGAGAAGCAGCCATATTGGACTTAATTTTCGCTAACAGAGATGAAGTGATAGAAGGTGTTGCCTTGAGGGAAGGGAGTGATCATGCAATATTGGAATTCAACTTTATGGAAGCACAAGCAATAGAACACAGTCAGACTAGACTTTAAGAGAGCTAATTTCAATAAACGTAGAGCAGTGGTTCTCAACCTGTGGGTCGGGACCCCATTTGGGGTCGAACGACCATTTTACGGGGGTCGCCAAACAACGCAGTCCGCCATTTTTTCCCCCTTTTCCTTAGCTGTGCTACTCCCTTTTATTCTATTGGCTTTTGAAAGCCAATAGACTAGACTCTCTTGAATAGAGTCTAATGCTATTGGCTTTCAAAAGCCAATAGGAATTGTCCAGGCTGTCTCTGCCCTGCTGAGCCCGCCAAGTCCCATTCTGCAAACGGTGCTGCACCAGTTGAGTAGTCCTCGACTTACAACCGGTTGGGAGCCGCGGCATTAAAAAGGTTGAGAACCACTGACTTAGAGAGACCTTGGGAAGGATTCCATGGATGAGAATCCTTAAGGGGAAAACAACTCAACTCAAATTTTGAAAAGTGAGATTATAAAAACCCAGTCTAGCACAATGCCAACGAAGAAGAAAAATAACAGCTCTCAAAAGAAACCAGCATGGCTGCATAAAGATAAATTGAAAGACAAAAAGGACAAATATAAAAAGTGGAAAGAGGGGTATAACTAAGGCAGAATATTAGCAAATAGTCCAAGCCTGCAAAGATGAAGTGAGGAAAACTAAGGCTCAAAATTTTGGCTTGCGACAAAAGTAAAAAATAACAAAAAAGCTTCTTTCAACATGTAAAAAACAAGAAAATGTTAAGGAAATGATTGGTCCATTAGTGGGAGAAAGTGGCATGAAGGTGACAAGCAACAGGGAGAAAGCAGAACTACTTAACTCATTTTTTGCATCTGTCTTTACACAAAGGGAACAAACAGTCCAACCTATCAAAAACAGTACCGTAAAAAATAGATTAGAAACCCAAGTTAAGATAGACAAGAAAATGGTAAGTGAGCACCTGTCCAGCCTAGACGAGTTCAAATCACCAGGACCAAATGGACTACACCCCAAGGTTCTGAAGGAACTGGCAGATGTGATCTCAGAACCACTATATCTTTCAAAGATCCTGGAGCACTGGAGAACTACCAGAGGACTGGAAAAGAACTGAAGTAGTTCCCATCTTCAAAAAAAGGAAAAAAATGGATCCAGGAAACTACAGACCTATCAGCCTGAAATAAAGTCATTACCAAAAGCCAACATGGCTTTGTCAAAAACAGATCATGCCAGACAAATCTTATTTCATTCTTTGACCAGGTAACAAAATTAGTGGACCAGAGGAATGCTATGGATATAATTTACTTGGACTTCAGTAAAGTATTTGATAAAGTAGACCATAACCTACTACTTGATAAGATAGAAAAATGTGGGTTAGACAGTATCACCACCAGATGGATTTGTAACTGGCTGACAGACCATACTCAAGAGTTTGGTCCTCAATGGAACTGCATCTACATGGAGGGAAGTGTGTAGTGGGGTGCCCCAGGGCTCTGTTCTGGGCCCAGTGCTCTTCAACATCTTCATCAATTATTTGGATGAGGGGATATATGGGAAACTCATCAGATTTGCAGACAACACTAAACTGGCAGGAATAGCCAACACTCCAGAAGATAGACTTAAGATACTGAAGGATCTTGACAGACTTGAACATTGGGTGTTATCTAATAAAATGAAATTCAATGGTAAAAAAAGTAAGGTTCTACATTTAAGCAAGAAAAATGGCTTTGGAAGAATATCTGAAGGACAATGATGAAGATGCACTGAAATTAGTATATCAGGAACGCTTACTGACTACTAGAGAGGCCAAACTGGCCTACAAGAAAGACCAAATGAAGAACAGAATAGAGTGGCAGAGTGGTGTGGGTTCACAAGAAAATGAAGATGGCAAGTTGTGCCAGTAGATTGGAAGACCTTCCCCTTTTGTGGCATGCTTATACAAAAAAAATAAGGCTTTGATTAAGATGAAACAATCTATCCCTTATCTGTTCCTACCCTTCCTGCAGATACCCTTGAAGAGGATGCACATCTTAGTGTCAGCTTGACACTTAGCTTATTAAATTCCTCAAGCTCATCCTAAATGTAGTTTTATATTGGTACTTTTGTGTCTCAGTGGATTACCTGATATAGGTGAATACCTCTTAAAATGTGCTTCAGATTACAGCAAAATCTCTGTTTTGTTCTTTATTTCAATAGATTAACATTGTTCTTTACGTTAGATATATGGAATACTAGGTATACTTTCTTTTCTATTTTCTTCATGTTATCGTCTTAAGATGTCTAACATGTCATTCAGAATTGCTGTCAATTGAGCTAAAATAATAGATAATCCCATACAAACCTCTTCAAGCTCTTGAAGGATTTAAATCTAAGAAATATGTAAGTAAACATGTCTAAAAGTTGACAGATTGAAGAACACTGCAGTTTTGCCTCTCAACTTGAGACACTGCCACTCATTTGTTTGCTTATTATGTATTTCATAATCACACAATATCTCAGTTTGACCATGATTTTCATAGCTGACCTGTTCTTTGAATTTATTATCTATGCTGATGATGACTTGGATAATTATCTTTTTAAAAATAATAATAATAATATCTGCTTAGCATAGAGGAGTTGTCAACATATGTAACATCTCCTGCTCCTCTCTTCTTTTGCACTGCTTTTATCATAGTCCTTGAAACATCACTGACAAGAAAAAAGATAAAAAGCATCTAATGCATTAATAAACCATTTTAGACAGATCTAAGTAGAAAAACCCATACATGATATAATCCTATACAATTCTAATGAATAAAGATAAAACATATTTTAGGCAGTCTGTGCATGGTGGAGTATTGAACTATGTAACAGTGTGTAGGCAGATCAGAAATTGAATTGCTTGGAAAATGGAATGTTAAGGACATGGGGTTTGACTGTGATAGGTTTGACTGCTAAGATCATAGTACGCAGAAATGAGAATTATGATTACTAAATAATTATAAAAGCAGGTGCACTACAAGTAATTCACAATTACATGATAAGTTGAGAGCAAGCCTCTTGTTGTATTCAAGCTTTACATGTTGAGTGACACATCTATCCTTACATCGTTTCTGTTGCCAACTTGCTTACTTTATTCATGTTAAGAAATTTTAAAACTGGAAGTTTTCTGTATCCATGTGATCTCTCAGACTAATCAGGCATCTTCAAAGAGATGTCATCTTCTACTAGCAAACCTTAGAATGCCTGGGCTTAAACATTAAGCATGGCATCAAGGAAACCTCATTCATACATCAAACATTAATCTATGGATGTTGACTCCAATAAGGATCAAATAATAATTTCTATAATAGAAACAGATTTAAGGTTCTGGAGAAGAGGAAGTTCGAAATCCAAGGTCAATGCAAAATGCTTATAGATTGCGAGAAAGAAATTAAAGAAAGTAAATAAAAATGTCCAATATTTTTCAGCTTTCTGTCACCTATCATTTTTCATATGTTCAAATCAGGTTATAGAATATTATTAGATAAAAAGGCAAGATAGAAAACAAATAATACAGGTAGGCCTTGACTTGCTTAATGACTGTTCAGTACTTTTATGAATATTCAAAGATACAACAACAGTGAAAAAAAATGACATGACCGGTTCTATACTTATGATGTTGCAGCATCTCCACAGTAACGTGATCAGACTTCAGGTTCTTGGCACCTGGCATATACTTACAATAGTTGTGATGTCCCAGGGTCCTGGGATTGTCACTTGAAACCTTTGTAGGGAGCTTCTGACAAGCAAAGTCAAAGAGGGGGGAGCTAGATTTCCTTAATGACTGCATGAATAACTTTAGTATTGTCGTGATTCACTTAACAACCCTGGTGAAAAGATTGTAAAATGGGGCATTTCTCAACAAGTGTCTTGCTTAGCAATAGAAATGTGCTCAATTGTGGTTGTAAATTGAGGACTATCTGAAAAGCCATCGTTATTTGGGGGTGGGGGGAGATTGAAAGACTGTAGTTAAGGACTGATAAATGCTACCCAGAGTCACTTTAGAACTGAACAGCAATTGATTTTTTTTAAAAAAATCAAATAAATCAAATAAAATGGAACATAAAAACTGATTATGAGGATTTCATTTGTTTAGTACAATTGCCAATGAGTTCCAAGTCAGTTTTATTTCTCAAATATATTGGAATAGGATTGCTAGAAAGAGCTCTTGGATGTTACACAATATGTGGTATATGTTAGACTAAATATGGAGTTGCATTACTTTATGTACTATTTTCCATCGAGCTGGTAAGAAAAAAACAACAGAATTTTCACAACAAGATTTAGGATTGACAGCTTTGGGGATTTAACTACAGCTGTGCTTTATATTAGTTGGCTTGTTTCTTGCAGTCAGCTGTTGCTTATATTTGATATTACAGTATTGACATTTTTCAATACTAGTACTAGCTTCAATGCAGGGAACTTTTTTCTCTTGTTTTTGTGCTGTTCTAGATGCTTAGTTATTCTTTGTTTTAATTCTTTTTTGTTAGAGTGCTTTGTTCTTTCTGAAGAAAAGGCAAAGGAGAGGATGTCTGATTTGGGAATGAAAATGATTCCATAACAGAATACAACTTCATGTGATCTTGATTCTGTCCTTCTACTAACACAGCCTAGGATTACATTGGCTTTTTTGGCAGCTGCAGCACACTGCTGGCTCATATTTAAAACTTTTTCTTCCAGTAGCCCTACAGCTACTGACTCGGGTTGCTTAGTCAGCAGCAGTGCTTTTTTTGAAGAAAAAAAAAGGCGCCGGAACTCACATACGTCATACAACCCACCTTGCCTACCCTACAAGGTTCCATCCAAAAAAGGTGCCGGAACTCTGTTCTGGGCATTCTATGACAAAAAAAAACCCTGGTCAGCAGTATTGAGTCCTGTAGCTCATTTGTCATCAGATGTCCAGGAATTCCAATACAAAGTACAGTACTTGTTGACCTGAGCCCAATCTAACTGGTATGGGTTTCTGTAAGTTATGTCTCACTATATTATTTATTTGAGAATCACTCTTTGTCTGACTCATCTGATAAGTTCTATCCAATATGATTAAATCTCTGGTGTAGCTTTCATCTTCCTCAGAGCACACAAGCCCCATTATCATACCAAGATAGTGCCTCACTCAGGATTATTATTGTTATGATTTGTGGTATATTCAGCCAGATGTTTAGACTGGATTTGTTATTTTTACCAACTTATCGAGTCATTCTCAAGGAATTGGAAT
The DNA here is from genome assembly GCF_016545835.1 of Crotalus tigris. Taxonomy (NCBI): domain Eukaryota; kingdom Metazoa; phylum Chordata; class Lepidosauria; order Squamata; family Viperidae; genus Crotalus; species Crotalus tigris. The sequence goes on along the minus strand of NW_024097783.1, from coordinate 1,189,616 downwards.
AGGCAGATGTTATTTGATGGAATTAAAAGTATCATCACAGGATATGTGCTCTTCCAAGTAAATCTACCTTTTGCAGTTGACTGATGATTATTTTGTCAATGCCGGTAGTAGTCAAGTGGTCTGTTGAAAGAAAAATCTTCATCAGAGCCCAGTCCAAGCTGGGAATAAAAAAAGTGAAGACTGCTTTAGAAATAAAGTTGTAGTTTATTGAAGAGCAGAGCCAGACAGAAAGGTGATTCTGGGAAAGCTGATCACATGTTGCTGGGAGTGGTGGGTTTTTATACCTTCTTGGGCGTTTGTATTTGGAGTTCCTGTGGCATGAACTTTGACCGAGGTTCAGTGTGTCCTTTCTGGTATTCTAATGGTGGTGGGTTAATCCTATTATGTCCCAAAGGTCATATCCTGCTTCCCTGGGGCTGTGGCTGATGACTATATCCTGTGTTGGATTTTTTTGGGTGAGGGGTTGTTGATTCTAGGGATCTTTGTCTTTCTAATCCCATCAGCTCTAAGCTTTGTGGCTCCAGTTTTTCTGAAAGGATTATCACATCTGCATTTCTACAGACCTGGTTTCTGGGGGCGGTAGTTTCGGTCTTTAAGATCCTTTGGGGAAATATAATATTCTGCCTTTTTAATATTCCCCAAAATATTTCCTTCTCTAGGAAGGTGGGTGGGTGCTGACTCCTAACAGGTACTACAATTGTTTTGGGATTGCACCCAAGGTATCTATTACCATTGATACTACCTTTGCCTGAGACATTGTTGTTAGGAATTCTTGAAAAAAATGTTAGTAAAGAGGATATATATTTATTCATTCATGTGGTTACAGCGGCAAGAATTGTATTTGCTCAAAACTGGAAAGCTACGGCTATACCTAGTGAGGAAATCTTAATTCATAAAATTATGCACTGCGCAGAATTAGATAGGTTAACTAAAAGACTTAAAAATCAGGATGAAATGGATTTTTACCAAATTTGGAACAAATTTTATAGATGGTGGGGGAAAAATATGGAACTCATTGTAATGAGATAAGTTAAGATTGAGATTAGAGTGATGTTATTGTATAGAGTTTTTTTATTAGTAATTAATTGTGAATATGAACAGAGATGTTTGTCAAATCTGATTTACCATGTTCAAATGTTTTTCTTTTTTTTTCTTTTTTTGTTATTCAATAAAAAATTTGTAAACAAAAAAAAGATACTACCTTTGCTTTCTTTTGCCACAATCATTCTATTTCTGTTTGCAGGTCTTTGTATTTTGTGATTTTCTCCAGTGCTTTCTCTTCAAATCTGTTGTCTCCAAGTACTGCCACATTCACTATCCAGACTTTTTTCTTTTTCTTATTGACAATTATTGTTTTGTGGTAGATGGTTATCTATTTATATTCTAAAGTCCCAGAGCACTTTAGCGTCTTCATTTTCTATGACTTTGTCTATTTTGTAGTCCCACCAGTCCTTGCTTGTAGGCAAATGTTGTTGCTGTTGTTGCTGTTGTTGTTATTTCCTTTTTCAATCTCTGAAATAAAAGTATTTAAAAGAAAATATTTGTGAATCTTTCATTTCAAGTGCTGCTGCCTTTATTCATAAATATATGTCAACTCTGAGACACAACATAGTTGTCTTCATTTTTAAATCTAGGATTTGGTCTTGAATAGATAGATAGATAGATAGATAGATAGATAGATAGATAGATAGATAGATAGATAGATAGATAGATAGATAGATGTTTAGCTGTCTAATACTGAAATACTTTAGAACCTCTCTTGGAGCACACCCAAGAATAAGTAGATGATGTAAAACTGATAATAAAAATAAAACAGCCTCTTGATTTGTATTTTAGAAGTTTGATATTTATAAATTCCTGAAACATCATACTTGTGAGATAATTCAGCTCACTCAAATGCTTATTGGTTTAGAAATTGGTTTCATAAAAGTTGTAGTTTTCATGTATTTCTTGACAGTGTTTTGGGGGATAGACTTAACTTCTAACTTATAACAGCTGTGCAGTGATTTGGATTTGAAGAGAAAACTCTGTTTCATAGTATGTGTGGGTATACATGAATCATTTATTGGTAGATCCTTAAATCAAATCAGCCTTTCTCCAGGATTGTATGGCAACTATGGAGGATACTCATGCAATCTGGGAAAATATGCTGCTGCATAAGGGGTTTATAACAGGGGTTATGTGAGAATCTGGCACATCTGAAGCACCTTTTCCTTTCAAAACCCAAGGTGCTTTTGCAGCCCTAATTCACATAGGATATTCTTTAGTTAGTTTCCCCTGAACTAAAATCTCAATTGTTGAACCATAAAGACTAGTATCATCATTTTAATTTCTGAATTTTCCCAATTCCTTATCATTTAGACTGGTTAATAATTTAACTTGCTCTACAAGGGCATTTCTTCATCATTACCATTTCTTTTCACTAATCCCTCAAAAGCAGCATGAAATCTATCCTTAATTGTCTTCACTTCTGCCAAACTCAAAATGGCTGAAAACAAAGGAGCTTTAACTCTGCAGGGGAGAGAGGATGAATTCTCACCACAAGGAAAACAAACTATTATGAGCTACACAAAGCTGCAGCACTTCAAGTGAAAAGACCAACTGATGTGATTTAAGAAACACTGCAGTTAGACCAGCAACAAATCAACTTAACTTCCAGGCAAAGTCAATATTTAAGATTGAACAGACAGCTCTGGTGAAAATACCTTCATGGAGAGCTTCTTTCAAGTCCTTCATGCCCTTTTTTCTTTTTAGGAAAAGACTTTCTAAGTGATTTTGCTCCTGCTAATTTCAATTATCATTCATTTATACCATACCACTCCCCATATCTCTACCACACAAGTTAAAAGTAAGTAAGTAAGTAAGTAAGTAAGTAAGTAAGTAAGTAAGTAGATAAGTGTTGTGTCCTGAGCCTGCAAATGCAGGCTTGGGACATTGCAAGGTTCCCGGGCAATTGCAAAAGCTGTCCGGGACCAGACTGAGTGGCGCCGACTGAGCACGCATGTGCAAGGCGCGAAAAGTGCATAGTGTCCGGGAATTGGGACGTATAAAAGGAGGCCTGCGTGCCTTTGCTCGTTGTTGTTGGAGTTTGAAATAAGCATAATAAAGAGCTGTTCCAGAGACATGTGTATTCTTCATTCGTCACCACTCCCAGGACTTAACACTGGTGACGAAGGTGGGATACATAACAAGGAAAGCTAGAAGGAAGCTTTAAGACTTACCCAAAAGAAGTCCTGGAAGGGAAAACAGCATCAAATTCAGCAGCTATCCTGCCAGTACAGCGTCGCTGGAGGGTGAGTTTGGCTAATAGACCCTTTCCCTGCAGAAGCGAGTGGTGAAAAACGAATTACAATGGCGAAAATCAGCCGCTTGTCAGAATTCGACGTAGCACATCTGGAATGATGGGAATCCTATGTTGCAAGAGTAGAGAACTATTTTAGGGTTAACCAAGTTTGTGAAGATGGGCTGAAGGCTGCCACGTTGTGTGTATGCGACCAAGAGACTTTTGAAATTGCTGAAAACCTCGTGGCTCCTGCTTCGCTGGAAGGTGTAACGTACACAGACTTAAAGAAACTTCTAAAGGAACATTTTCAGCCCAAGCTGTCCATCATTGCATGGAGGCACACATTTGAACAAAGGGATCAGAGGGCAGGAGAATCTGCTAAGGACTTTATTGCAGCATTGAGGCGAGCAGCCAGACCGTGTGAATTTAAAGATTTAGAGGAAAGGCTGCGTGATCATTTTGTGTGTGGACTGAGAAATAGAGACTTACAGCAAAGGATCTTCGCAAAAAAAAGACATTTCATTCCAAGATGCTCTGCGAGAAGTTACAGCAGAGGAAGCAGCAGGCGGAGCAGTAAAAAACATGTGGCCCACCAGAAGTTCTCCAGAGACTGTTGCTGTCCACCAGGAGAACGTGCAAGAAGATTTGGAAGAGGTTCCTGAAGATGAGGTGAATAAACTCTACAGGCAGCTGGAAGGAGACAGAGGGATCGCACAGAGAAGGCTTCAATAACTCCACAATGCTTTGGATGTGGAGCAGACTGCCGGTTCCGGTTTGCCATTTGCAGGGCCTGTGGAAGGCAAGGCCACATTGCAGCCATATGTCTGAGTCGTCACAAGGTACAACCTAAAGAGGAATTGCATCTGAAAGGTACCAAGGTCCCCAGCCAAAATAGGGTGGGTTTCTGCGCAACACGCAGAAGTATTCTAAGGACAGGCACACATAAACCCCTAAAAAAGAAGTTGTCCCTTAAAGTAAAGTTGCAAGGGGTTCCCTTATCCATGGAATTGGACACTGGTTCCGCTCTCTCCATAATTTCCCTCAATACATTCAGGAAGATTTGCAGCAGCAGTGGCCTTTGATTGAAACTCAGGCCATCCACCGTGATACTTACAGACTTTCAGAATTCTAAGTTGTGTGTTAAGGGGGAGGCCATCCTTAAGGTACAGTACAAGGATTTTGAGGGTCCTTTAGATGTGTTGGTTGTTGGGGGTGAACGTGCGAGTCTTATTGGACTCGATTGGTTTGAGGCTCTGGGAATCCAGGTCATGGGGCTGCACCATTTGCAAATTCCTAGTCTTGCAGAAGTCTGCAAGGAATTTGCAGATGTGTTTAGCTCTGAGCTTGGAACCTACAAGTTTCACTACAATTAGATCCATCCATAGCACCCATTAGGGTCAAGCCTAGGAGAGTTCCGTTTGCACTTAAAAACAAGATTGATGCTGAACTGGACAAATTGCTCCAGCAGGGCATTCTAGAGCCTGTATATTCGAGTCCTTGGAAAACCCCCCTAGTAACGCCTTTAAAGGCTAATGGGGACATTCATATTTGTGCGGACTACAAGTGCACACTAAATAAGGCACTACAGCAACACGCTTATCCAGTACCTGTTGTAAGTCACATTCTGGCTTCCCTAAAGGGGGGATGGATTTTTGCGAAGCTTGACCTGGCACAGGCCTATCAACAGTTGCCTGTTGATGAGGCAGCTGCTGAGGCTCAGACGATTGTGACTCATAGAGGAGCTTTTAAAATGAAGAGATTGCAATTTGGGGTAAATGTAGCCCCTGGCATTTTCCAGAGTATTATGGAGAACACACTGAGGGGTATTCCAGGAGTCTGTCCATATTTTGATGATGTCCTCATTGCAGGAGAATCACCTCAAAACCTGGCTGAGAGATTAAGGGCTGTCTTGCTTCGTTTTAGGGAAAAAGGTCTCAAGTTAAAAAAGGACAAGTGTAAGATAGGAGTCAATTATACTGACTTTTTGGGATTCAGGATAGATGCTTAAGGTATCCATCCTTCTGAAGCTAAATTAAAGGCCATTCAGCAGGCCCCAAGCCCTAAGTCTAAAGGGGAACTACAAGCCTTTTTGGGGCTACTAAACTTTTACCATGCCTTTCTGCCCAACAAAGCTGCTATAGCTGAGCCCTTGCACAAGCTCTTAGAAAAACAAGCCTGTTGGCAGTGGACTAAGGTCCATGAAAAAAGTTTCAATGAGGTTAAGGCCTTGCTTACTTCTAATGCTGTACTGGCTCACTTCAATGAGCAGTTACCTGTTTGCATTGCCTGCGATGCTTCTCCATATGGAGTGGGGGCAGTTCTTAGCCATCTGTTGGCTGATGGGACACAAGTCCCTGTGGCTTATTCCAGAACCTTGTCTTCTGCTGAGCGGAGCTACGCTCAGATTGACAGGGAGACACTGGCCATTGTGGCTGGCATTAAGAAGTTTCATGATTTCATATATGGCCGCCATTTCATGGTATACACTGACCATAAGCCACTGCTAAGGTTGTTCACCATGACCAAACAGACCCCACATATTCTTTCTCCGTATATGCTGCGTTGGTCCATTTTCCTGTCAGCATATGACTATTCTTTAATTCACAAGCCTGGAGTGGAAATGGGTCAGGCTGATGCTCTGAGTAGATTACCCCTTCCAACACTGGAGCCTGATCCTGCTCCAGCCATTAATATTCTGTCCATTCAAGAACTGCCTGAGTCTCCCCTCAATGCAAGGGATGTGGCTGCAGAAACTGCCACTGACCAAATGTTCACATGCATTCTGTCATGGATGTTCTCAGGATGGCCTGACAGATGCGCTGATACTGAGTTTCAGATTTTCTGGCAAAGAAGACATGAGTTGTCCACTTTCAAGTGTTGTCTACTATGGGGAAGTAGGATAGTAATCCCTACCTCATTGAGGACTAGAGTGCTGCATTCTTTACATGAGGGACACCCTGGTGTAGTCAGGATGAAGGTGCTTGCACGCAGCCATTTGTGGTGGCCTGGCCTCGATAAAGCCATTGAGGCTCAAGTGCATGGGTGCCATGTGTGCCAACAGTCCCGGCCTGAAATGCCTCAGGCCCCAGTTCATAGATGGGAGGAAACTCAAACCTCACGGTCCAGGGTACATATAGATTATGCTGGGCCCTTTCAGGGGCAATTCTTCTTGGTTGTTGTTGATAGCCATTCTAAGTGGCTAGAGGTTGTTCCTGTTTTCTCCACTACTACTGCCAGGACCATCCAGGTGCTAAGAAGTATTTTTGCAACTCATGGCCTTCCAGATGTTCTAGTTTCAGACAACGGTCCTCAATTTACCTCTTCTGAGTTCCAAGCTTTCCTCCAGGCCAACATGATCTGCCATGCAACTTCTGCTCCTTTCCACCCATCCACCAACGGAATGGCTGAATGTATGATGCGCACCACAAAGGATGCCCTTAAGAGACTGACTTACGGTGACTGGCATCATAGATTAGCAGACTTTCTTCTTGCACATCGCACCACACCCTGCACAGCCACCGGGAAGAGCCCTACTGAAGTTCGTTGGGGTCACCAGCTTATTACTAAGCTGGACAGGCTGCATCCGGATAGGGGGGTGTCTCAGGTGTTGCATCCGCGGGCACCGAGGAGTCTGCAAGTGGGTGCTCCGGTCTGGACTCGGAACTATGGGCCTGGTCATCTCTGGGTACCAGCTGTGGTCTGCAAGGTCTTTGGGCCCTTGTCCTATGAAGTGTCCCTGGAAGACGGCCGCGTTCTTCGGCAGAACATAGATCAGCTGCGTGCGAGGCTGGAGTCTCACCCTTCTGCTCCTGGCTCTGCTCTGGGGGGGAAGGTTATAGAATACATTCTGAGGATCAATGTCAGCAGCCAGTGCCGGCAGTGGAAGAGATCGTTGATTCTCCATCCCGAGATTCCGCAAGTGCTCCAAACAAGAATTCATGGGGCAGAGAACTACCCTACACATCAAGATACACTCCAGCCAGGGAGTCACCCCGGGGGCATCCACATATTCCACATAGAAACAGTAACACTCCAGACAGGGAGAATAACTGGGGATATCCACAGAACTCACAGAACATGCAAGAACTGGCAACCCAGCTAGGAAGCAGATTCAATTCTGCAACTGCTTCCAAAAGAAGGTCCTATGTAAGGGGGGCAAGCAGAGAGGCCTCTCCTGACTCTGGCACCTCAAGCATGACCTTGGGGTCCACCGAATACTGGGGCCCCTTACACACACCTGTTTCACAGGGCACATCCAAAAATGGTTGCTGGCTTGAGGACATATGTTCTCAGGAACCATCCAGAGTAGTTCTGGAATCCTCAGCCAACTCAAAAGGTTGGGAGAGTGCAGCTGCTCTCACAGAGCCTGGGGGAAACTCTGGCATGTCTGCTGGTACGCCCTATCAGGGGTCACCTACAAAACCTGTGCATAAAAGTCCTGGTCTGTCCAGATGAGCCGGGCACCTGTCAGGCCAGGCACCTTCCCTCATCCTGCGAAGATCCCAATGGGTTAAGGCCCCTCCTAAACACCTAGATGAGTATGTAAGGTTCTTGTCAGCATAAGAACAGTACAAGTCTATGGTGAGGAGATGGAACCTATGTGGGTAGCAATAGAACCCGCGAAGCACACATTAGAGAGTGGCAAACAAGTTGTAGTAGAATGGAGTGTCTGTAGGATGGAAAGAAATTTATTATTATTTTATATTTTTGTATGGATTGTAAGATCAAGTACTGTGTGTGTTCTAGCTAAGGGGGGAGGGGTGTTGTGTCCCGAGCCTGCAAATGCAGGCTCGGGACATTGCAAGGTTCCTGGGCAATTGCAAAAGCTGCCCGGGGCCAGACTGAGTGGCGCCGACCGAGCGCGCATGCGCAAGACGCAAAAAGTGCACAGTGATGTTGCCATCTTGTCTGGGAATTGAGACGTATAAAAGGAGGCCTGCATGCCTTTGCTCGTTGTTGTTGGAGTTTGAAATAAGCATAATAAAGAGCTATTCCAGAGACATGTGTATTCTTCATTCATCACCGCTCCCTGGACTTAATAGTAAGTAATAGGCTAGATTCATATAACCTGCTGACTTCTAAAGTATGCTTAACAAATACATACTTCCTGTATTGACTTAATTATATGATTCTAGATTTTTGCCATTCTCATTCCAAAGCATAAAATTTTATGAAACGAGCATTGATGGTACTGTAGCTTTATTTTGATATTCAAAATGAGGTAAGTTTGTACAAAATTAGCATGATAATTTTCTCCTCCAATAAGTAACATTGAAGAGATGAGATGGTCTTTGGACTGAAAAATAGAAATGATCTTATAAGAATGATTTTACAGAAGAATAAAATCTGAAATAAAGGAACAGCTTAATTCCCGAGGCTGTTTATTCCTACATTACATGAACCAATGTGAGGTGGGGGGAGCAAAGAGACAGTACCTAAAATCTATAAGATTTGCAGAATTGAAGTTTCCATCATTGCAGATATAATTGCAGGCTGGTAGAGAAATCTAACTCATCTTTTCAAACTGCCAGAGGCACTGAGAAATATGGCAGTCTGCCAATGAAAGACTGATATGGCAGGAAAAAAAAGTCTTTGCCTTCCTCTTTCTTCTCAGCAATTTTGTTTTTTAAAAATCAATTTTGTCCTATGATTTGTTGAGGAGTTAAATGTGAGGGATGCTAAAAGAGCTTTTGATTCAAAATCCTTCTCAGTTTTCCCTTTCTAAACACTAGTTCCACATTTTTCTGCAGACCATTCCAGGTCCATAAAATCTTTATAAAATTACATTTAAATTGGAAATAATATATTGTAAGATTTTATTCAAATTTGGAAGGTTTGGATTGAAAATAATACATAGCAAAGCAATGTTAATTAAGATTCTATTCAATAAAGGGTTTAAGCACAATACAGTGTTGAAAAATCCTTTCTGAATGCTCAGTGTCTATATTACAGGATGGTCTATGACAGGGGTAGGCTGGCTCAGAAATTCTGGGAATTGAAGTCCACAAGTCATAAAAGAGCCAAGGTTGCCTACCCCTGGTCTATGACAATTCATCAGGCCAACTCACCACAGCCAACTTGCCATGGCCAATTTGCTGCAGGGTAACTCACCACCGCCATCTTGCCACAAAACAACTTGCTGCAGGACAAGAGTTACACTGATATCAAAGAACAGGTGGAATAGAATCATTAAAGGAAGGATGCAAAAGGAGGGACAGAATAAAATGTGAATGACAAAAATTAAAAAAAAAATTATTTTAAATAATTAAATTGAATTGGCTGTGGCGAGTTGCCCCATTCTGATTACAGGAATGAAGAAGGGATAATATAATGCAAGTTTCTGCATTGTCCAGCAAAACATCTATAGAAAAATTGTACCAAATTATTGCAGAAATTGTCCTATAATTAAAAATAACTGTTTCAAAAAAAGTAACCTCTAAAAATTGAAACGTGTATGACCTTTTGGCCTACTTGTTTTTTTAGGCTTGCAGTTTTACTAGCATAACTCATAACCTCCTCTGAGACAGATGTGTTATTTTCTAAATGCACAGCAATTAAGACTGTGTTTTATAACTGCTACATATAATAGTCAATGTTATAAACAATAGCCCAACCGCAAGCATGCTATCTCAGACACATTCATGCAGTGAAGTACTCTATCTTTGTAAAACAAGGACAGTTACGTAACAGTGTGAAAACAGGCACTTTGAACAGGGAGTATAGAGAAATGAATGAATGGCAGTGAAAGTGCTAAAGACTAACATCAGACTGGATATGAATATGAAATATATTAAAGAAGAGACAAACAGACTAAACATTAATGAAACAAAAGGATAAAAATGATTGGATTTGGGAAAAGTTAGAAAACCATGTATAGAAGACCAACTGAAATTTATGTGGCAGAATAAATCTCACTTTCCATTTCCTGTCTTTTGATCCCTCCTCTAGGTGAATCTGATTAATTAAATATTAGCAGAAAAGTAAGACACAAGCACTAAATTAACATTCCCCTAAGTACCCTAATAGGAAGAGTTTATGGAAGTGATAAAACTCATTGACCATCTATTCATATCACATCAGACAGAGCTCACTGTGCTATTTCATTCCCCCATTTGTCCATTATTGAAGAAAAGATGCAGTGATGATTGATACTTTTGAAAGCTAAAAAATAAAATAAAATTGAATCTCTCAATCATCTTCAGCCCTGCCAAAGAGTTTCTTAAAGTATTTGATTCAATTCATTGCTCTGATGCGATTCAAAGATTTTGTTCAAAGACTCAGTCAGAAAGAGTGATTCAACACAATCTCCTTTACATCAAATTACAGTTTCAAAGATTTGCATAGCCATAGTAAGGGGTGTATATCTTTGTCTCTGTCCTTCTCTATATGATGCTGTTACACTTTGGAACAGTAAGGAAATAAATAGTATATTGTATTCATTTAAGATTACATTATCTGAGATCAAAAGAGGAAAAAATGGTGAGCGATTGGCGAGAAAGTCATTTTGTGTGTAGCTTATTTGATGATAATATTCAACTCTTTGTAATTGTTTTTTATGAATAATTATAACATTTGCATAATTCATGATGTAAACTCTCATGATGTTTATATTATGTTTTTTCTAAAAACAAATGTTTTAAAGAAGAATTAAACTGACAGAAATAACAGCAGTAGTGACAACAAAATGATTTCAGATAATTATGGTAAACAACCAGTTAAATCCAGCATCTAAAGGCCAACTGCCTGTCCTAACCTATAACATAGAAGAAAGGCAGGATGGGGACCCAAATGAATTCTTATAGACTAAAGTTCAAAAATATGAAAGGCAAGTCCTGACCTTTACCCTTTCTTGTCCAAAATAAATAACATTTATGTCTCCTAACATATATTGCAGAGAGCCAAGAGTGAAACTTTCAGATGCAAATCCCATTTGAAGCAAATCAACATTCACAGAAATGTACTCTTGTTATTATGTGTAATTCTCTGTTATAACCTTCTGACAATGCTTTTAGCTGCTTCCATCTCATACACCCTGTGGCATTAGAATGACTTATTTTACTGACTTGAACAACTCTGACCATCTCTCTCTCCCAGTGTCCTTTCCATTGATTGACTGGAGGGCAAATAAATTAAATTCAGCATCACAGGATTTCTTACTAAAGCCTTGCATAAATCCTGGCTACCTTGTGTCTTGGTATCCCAAATTATACACAGCTACCCTATTTTCTTTGGGAATTGTGCCATCATGTCTTAAGTAATTTCCTTACTATAATTTTAGGTTGCAGTCTTAGAAATACTGGTTTCAGAGTAATATACATTGAAGTCAGAACCCTTTCTGCCATCTAGAAATGTTACAAAAGTTAAAGCTCTTGTGGTCATGACCTTTACCTGGGCAAACTGTGCATCATAGGGTAACAATTTTTAAGCAAAGGTACCAATGTGTCCATAAGCCAGGAACCATGACTCCCAAGAGAATGAAATTTAGGTAGGTTGTCATTGCTTCAGTGCTATTGACTGCAGTTGTGTTGCTGGGCTGCTGCTGCTGTCACTTGATCTTCATTTTCAATGCTTAGTTTCTGAGTCAGTCTTGCCATCCCTGGCTCCCTTCCCCACCCAGCAGCAAGGAATTGATTCATCAGGTGGCTCTTAAAGAAGCAACCATTTTAAGTTTATGAAGAAAGGCCTAGATATTTTTATTATGTTATGTGCCCCTTCCCTGGTATGCAAACATGCATATGAATCTATATCCCATCATTGTTTAGGAAATAAAAGAACATATATCAGTGGTGGTGAACTTATGGCACGTGTGCCAGAGGCGGCACTCAGAGCCCTCTCTGTGGGCATGCGTGCTGTTGCCCCAGTCCTAGGCCTTCAGCTAGGACTGGGGCGACCTTTTTGCTTTAGGCCTCCGCCGTGTGCAAAAAAAAAAAAGGTTCAATCAATCAATCAATCAAGTTCAACTTCTCTTGAGGAAAAAAAAAGATCTCGCAAAGTTGGAATTGATTGATTGAACTTTTTAATCCCACCCAGTCTGCCATTACTACTGCAGCCATGCCCACCCAATGGGCCACACCCACCCAATGGGCCATGCCCACCCAGCACCCAACGATACATAAGTGGGTTTTGGGTTGCAGTTTGGGCACTCGTTCTCTAAAAGCTTTGCCATCACTGACATACAGTATATAGTGCTCCATTCTCCTATATTTCTTCATAACAACCCTATAAGGTAGGTTGGGTTAAAAGTTATTGAATGAGCTACTATCCCTGCAGATGGAATGGAAACTGGATCTCTTTTATATCTGCCAAATACTGTATATCAGCTACTATACTTTAGTCCTTGCCTATCTGGTTTTCAATTGCTTTCTATTCTGAAATTATCTGTAGCAATAGCTTTTCTCTCTCTATTTTTTCTGCTTTTTCCTCCTCTGTATATTCCAGGAAAGGTAAAAATGGCTTAGAAGCATTTTCACCATCAAGTTTGTTTATTCAGTCTTTCATTGTTTTCAGTATTTAATGATGAGGACAATTTTGAAATAATCTTAGCATTTGAAGAGTGAAAATGGTGGCTATACCAGGTCTGTAGGCAAAATTGGTAAGTAAATTTATAAAACTGTCTTTCTGTAGCAAAGCATTTCTGAATTATTGCCAAGCAAACAGTATAGATATGTATAGAAAGTCATTTGGAGCTGAGCCCGCCTTTAAGGAAAATTCTCTTTTAAAGCCTTTTTTATTCCCCTAGTTACTGATTATGCTAGGATCATAATAGTTTTTCTTCTGTTTGTTTCTGTACGTTGTTTTTTTGTTTGTTTGTTTCTTTAAAAAAATATTTTGTTGGTTTAAAGAAAGATTCACTGATTGTATAACATTGGGTTAGTATCAACTCTTAGTGATTGCATTTCCAATGGAGCAACCATCACCCCTGTGACTGAGTCCATCCACCTTGATGCTGGTCATCCTCTTCTTCCCTTTTCTTCCACCTTTCTCACTATAGCTCTCTGGAGAGCTAGGTCTTCACATAATGTGCTCAGTATAGGATAATTTTAGCCTGGTCATTTGTACCTTGAGTTAATTTATTTGATTATTAATTTGTTTTTCTTATTATTGGATGTCCATATAACTGAAGATCACTATCTACTTATTCCAAGAACAAGAACAGTTAAATTCTGATTTGTGTGAGGAATATGTAGAAAATATGACATATGCATTATAGATTTAGAATGCAAATGCTGCTACATGTATCAGACACTTTAAAGCCTGGAAATAATTATGATAATTACATGATGAAGTCATCATACAATATATTATTTTGAATCAAGTGGGGATAATTACCAGTATAGAAACACTTGCTCCATTCAAATTACTCTCCTTTTTTGCTACAGACACTCAAACATTTTAGTATAATGTGGACATCACTTTTTTTCTTTTTACAATAAGAGACAGTCCCATCTATATTTCTCTGGGTGGAAAAAGAATGTAGTTGAACTAGAAAAGGTACAAAAAGAGGAAATAAAAATGATTAATGGACTAGAGCAGCTTTCTGTGAAAAGAGAGCAAAATGTCCAGGGGTTTCGTTTGAAGTGAAGAAAGGTAAGGAGAAACATGATAGCGATATATAAAAAATCATGCACAGAATGCAGAATATCCATTCAGAGAAAACGCTCTGTCTTTTTTAGATCTCAGTCTTGCATTAAAACTCAGTGCAGTGAAATTCAGGATCCAGAAGGGTTTTAAAGGAAGTTGGGTTTCATTACAAAAATAGATAGAGGGATCTATCAGAAATGACGATGACCACCAATTGAGACATTTTTAAAATTGGATTTTAAATTTTAATTTATTCAGAAAGGGCTATCAATTATTGGCAGTCTTAATAGTCATTCCTCGTTTTGGAACTTTAGCAATGGGCTTGGATGCTAGATTAGATCCACTTTTGTGATCTTCCTGAATGCATATTATTGACTATTACAAGAGAGGAAATGCTGGTCTAGATGGGGCTAAATCATTCACATTTTTATATTTTTTAATAATATTTATTCATGAAGTATAGCAAAAAAGCAAATCATAGTAAGACTTCAATCAAAGGATAGAAGAACTTCATATATTATAGAGAAACATAATGAATAAAACATAAAATGAAGAAGAAAGAAACTAGGAAAATCCATATAATAGCACTATAACATGAATTTAGTTTTTAAATTTGTCATTAAATCTAGACCATAGAGAAATTATTCTAATTTGTAGAATATAAAGACATTTAAAAAACTGATAACAAACAAGACTCTATTCCTTAACATCAGGATACTTGATCCAGCAGGGATATTCATGTGTTTTGTTTTGTTTTTATAGCTATAACTCTCAGACTTTGAAATTGCAGTGGGAATTTTAAGAAGACAGTATCAGAGCTTAACCTGCATTTAAAATAAATTATATAACACAATAAGTAAAACCAAAAACCACAATGCAATGTAAGAAACTCTTGGGATTAATATTATAATCTTGTTAGCTTTGCTACAGTAATTTAATACTATAGTGTACTGCAGTGAAATCAGTGGGCTCTAATCCTTAATATTTAAGCCACAAGACTCTTTATTATTTTAATTGCTACCGAGAAAGCAATAGTGACAGACAACTTGAGCAGCATAAGAATGGGCACATACTGTTTATGTGTTATGCAATGCAGTTTCACTTTCTGCATGAACTATTCTAATGTGGTTTCATTAACAGTTACACTGTTGCACAATTTCCTTTTTTGTGTATTTGGGTTGCCTCAAATATATTTTTATTACACAAGACTACAAATTAAACTGTTTGGTAAGTTGTTCTAAAGAGGCAGGAATAAACACTGGGGAATCTCATGTAAGTGATAGGGATAATATCAAACACTTAAAGAAGACTAAAGAGTTTTGCATTGATTTACAATAATCAGCAGAGAGTTAGAAATAGCAAGAAATGAGGCTGCAGGGAACTACAATACTAGGATGGTACCACAGCTCATCAGTAAAACATGTAAAATATTTTACAGTAATTTTACTTATCAGTAAAATGTGAGATCATCCATTACCACAGGATGAGGTATCATCAGTACATAGATGATACTTAGGTGTATATTTCTGTCCTAGGGGAAGTAAGTGATGCTGTGAAGGCCCCTTCATGATGCTTGGAGGCTGTGGGAGTCTAGATAGGGAATAGACTTCAACTGAGTAAAATGGGTATGGCTATGGGTAGAAGGCTCCTCTGTATCTGGGGTTTACCATCTTGGTCTTGATTGGGGTTGGCATATAATCTGGGGATCTTCCTAGGATCATAACTCCTGCTTGAGGAGCAGGTGATTGTTGTAGCCAGGAGGTCCTTTGCTCAATTTTATGTTGTGCACCATTCTACCGTTTCTGGATAGAGAAGTCCTTTTTTCAATTATTCACGTCCTGGTCATCTCCCATTAAAAACCACTGCAATATGTTATATTATTAAACAAACAAATAAATATGGCCTATGTAAAGAATAATTTATACTCAATCTTGGCATTTGGAAGAAAGTGGTAGTGGTAAAACTCGCTTGATGTAGACCATGAGAATAGGAATAGGCAGAATAGGCAACAGAGAATAGGCAACAGGTAAATTGATGGGCAAAAATAATTTGATATATTTTTGGTCTCAGGCAATGTGGGGAATTAAAATACTTTTAAAAGAATGTTTGATGGAATACTTTTGTGAATTTAGGATGTGATGTTTCTTGGCTCATACAATTCATGCACTGATTTACATTTGCATCATGATGGCTTTATGACAGAAAACAAGCAAGGGAAGTGCACACCTGCAACTTAGTCCAGCAAAAATGAACCATTCTAAGGAAAAGGTAAGCTTTAAAAGTTAGTTCTAATTCAAAAAATCCATCTTCAACTAACACAAATACATTGCAAGAATGACTTATTTCTTTAGATAAATAAATTTGGTAATTTTCATATTATAATTTGTCCCATTCCTCGTGGTTCTGTACATGTTCATGCATGTGTTTGCTTAGACATTCACCATCAGCCATCAGCCATTAAGAGGCCATATGATCAGCCATCAACAATTTTGTTCATCAATTGGTTGATTAGCTATCAAAAGGCACACAGAGATAAAAAATATTCACACACAATTCAAGATACTATACAAAAGCTAAAAATGAAAAAAAGACCTTCTTGCCAGCAATCAACACCCAAGTAAGTAGTGATTAACACCAGACAAACAATCAATCAGTAAACAACAACCTAATCAAGGAATATCATGGAGAACTATATACCCACCAACACTGGCAGGGCAAAGTGCTGCATCTAATCAGAGAATAAACCTCACTCCCTTCTCACACTGAAAATATTACCTAGTCAGATAACGAAATATTTGCAAACAAACACCAAGCTCAGAGAACACCAAGAACTCCGTAGTTCAACCCTGAGCTACCTATATTCTCTTTTATTGGTAATACTCTCCAATATAGTTGCACACTTTGTCTATATTTCCCAAAGGACTAACGAATGTCTCCATTCCTAAGCAAGGATGGAGGTAAACACGAGTTCCTTTTTAGTAAGAAAGAAACATTTCTTCCCTAATTTAGCACTTAAAAGCTGATGCCTGAAGCAGTCTATTCTCTGTTTAATTGCTCAGTTGATTGTTAGTTATAGACTAAAGCTCATTTGGACTTAAATACATTCTGCATTTCACATGCAGGTTTCATAGGATGTTCCCCATAATGACAATGGAAGGTACACTTTTTCAAATGAAAGGTTTTTAACAAAATTAATAGAATTCTCTTTTTATTCCTTAGAACCTCTGTAAGAATAAAACCTAAATTCCCCAGAGCATACTTGCTTTAATTTTGTTTAATATCACCCCTCCAGCTGAATCCATCTGCATTTATTTTTATAAAGCAAAAGTGGAATGCAAAGATACTACTTGGACAAATAATTCCCACCCATTGCAGGAGAATCCTTATTCTTGAGGAATATGTTATTCTAGATCATTTATTTATTTATATATTTATTTTACTTTATTTGTTAAATTTTTGGGGTGCCTATCTCCCCATGGGGCTACTCTAGGCAGCTTACAACAATAAAAAGGAAAAAATGAGAAGAATGTAAACAAATAATAGAACAAAATAATAGAATAATAAAACAAGCAATGAAAAATAAATCAATGAGAACACATCAATATGATTGCAATTATTATGCCATATACTGTCATACATCATGCTCTGATAGTGCTAAATTGAATTATATATTTCTATAGTTATAATTTTGCATTTTTATTGGAAATGAAATCTGAATTGTTGTCTTTGAACTGATGTTGTTGCTGAATAAAACTGCAGCCGGTGCTTCTTAGAAGCATGAAAGTATTACAGGGAAAACATTTTAGCCTCTTTAGCAATGCTCTGATGAGGAGCAAAAAAAAAAAAAAAAAGTAAGGTGAAAGTGCAACTGAGGGATTCTCCCCCTTTTCTTCCTTTTAAGTAAAGAGGGCAAAAGATCAAACAAACAATGGGAGCTTACAGACACTGGGAAAAGGCTACATCTTCTATCAGCCAACACTTATCTTAACAGACTCTTTGTGATTGTGGAAGATGTGTAATATCCCTCTTCACATTAACTGGAACATTTTCAGCAACTCAGAGAAAAGAACTGAAAGAGCTGTGTGAAAAGCTTCCTTATTGCCCAGTTTTTAGTTTTCCCATTTCTTCTTCTTTCTTTACTTATGACTTTTACTTCTGTGTTTCTCCCTCTGATCACTGATAACATCTGTCCTGACCTAACCCCTATGTTTCCACTCTCTTTCATAAGCATTTTCTTTCACACTTGCTTAAAATCTTCTCTGCATTTCCTACTGCAGCTGCTATCAGAAAACAGGAATTGCACCAATTTATGCTTGGTATTCTCTGAATGGTCATTTGTTTTCTCTCTCTTTCATTTAGGCTCTTCTTTGTTCTCCCCACACTCCTATACAAAAATAGACTTCAGAGCTAATCTTCTATAGTTTACATAAAAATGCTATTTTCTGACTTCAGTCATCTTATTACCCATTTACCAAGCACCATCAGTGTATATGTTGCTACCAAAAAAACAAAATAAAACAAAAAACCAATTCAAGGATTGAAAAGCATGTGAATTGGTAAAGAGATAAAACTATCTGGAATACTAAGTAATTTGTAGGAACAAAATCACACTGTAAAGGACATTAAATAATGACTTCAACAGAAGGAGGAACAGTTGAATGTGAACAAGGCAACAAATGATGCCTCACTGTGGAAGTCAGACCTGCAGAACTTAGGGATCAACAATGAAAAAAAATAAAGTTATATAACTATGAGAAAAATTGCTAACAATGTATAAGACACTATTAGAATGGTAAAAAATATTAATTATTGAAATAAACAGAAAAGAGGACAAGTTGGTTCTGAATTAATAAGGACACTTTTACATTGTAGTGTTTTAATGTATTTATTTGAATTATATAGCCACCTAACTCATATAAGTGATTCTGGCGGAGCTTACAATCAAATATATAAAAACAGTAAAATACATAATGCAACATAAAAACACATAGTAGCTGAGGTTCATAAAAAATCATTAACGAAGTCAAAAGATGGGTTCTATCACATTCTCAGGATCCCAGATCTGGACAGAAAACCCAATTTTACAAAAGGTCAGAAGAGTTGGAGCTAACACAATCTCAACTGAAATGATGTTCCATAGGGTGGGTGCCACAATAAAAAAGGCCCTTCTCTTTTTGTCTTTGTGTTACTTTACTTCTTATTTGTTTTATGCTACTTCAAGCATAAGATCTGTTTCAGACTTGTCAATGTCATGATATAATTTGTTTTGGATAATTAATGTATTTCTGACTTTCCTCCAGTCTATTTCGAAATATTAAAGCTGATATTTTTCTTTAAATCACCATCATTCTTCAGACTTTGTGTGTAATCTATATTCTCATGCCTCAACTGCCTCCTTGGGTCATGCTATCCATTAATCCCTCTACCTTCAATGTCTGGGTTCAGTTCCTAAAGCCTGTCTCTTCCTGTTTATATAGTTTAGAATTTATATAGCCCTTCTCAGCTGAGATGCCCAAAAAACAGTTTTTCTCAACCTTGGCAACAAGTTAAAGTTAAAGTTTTACATATAACTTAAAGTTGCCAAGGTTGAGAAACATTGCCATAAAAGCATGCAATGATGGCCAGAACTATTTGAAAAAGCATCTATCTGCCAAATTTCAAGCATGTCAATATTTTACTCTCATAATTCAAACTGATTTTTAAATGCACCAGAGTAACAGTAGTGAGGTTGTTAGCAATCTCTGTTTTTGGAAAAACTCCAATTTCCAGGCAAAATACAAAGCACAGAAATGTTCTAAATAAAAATATGGATAAAAGGGGGAGCTACTAACAATTTAGTCTTTTTGAGTAATGTGGACAGATGATGAAATTTGTGTTATTCAAGAATTGTTGATAACTATGGGTGTAGGATACTGGTTGGGTGACATTCTTTCTTAGACATACTAATCTGGGCTGCAAAAATCCAGTCAATAACTCCATGCTTGCAAAGAGATACATAAAATTCTGTCCATTTTGTGCCATCTAGAGATAGTTTAGTGCTTTGCAATCCAGAACTGGTAGCCCTAATCAGACACAGTGGTACTGATGTTAGAAGGAAGACCAATAATTGTTCTGAGCTTCATTAGACATACTCATTTGCCCACTAACTCTTTGCTGCCATCTGATAAGTCAGTCAGAATGTTGCAGCCTAGCTATGGTGTGCCTGTTCTTTGGTCAATATCAGGGAAAATAGATGAGCACTGACTGAGTTGTACAGGTCTTCGCCTATTTTCTGCATTTTAAGGTTGCAAGGTAGATTCCAACGAAATAGATGTGTTTCAAAGCAATTCCACACTAAGTCTTGAAATAAAAGCAATTGATTGGAAGCAACTGTCTCAGTGGATACTGTTATTTGTAAATGGAAAACATAAATAACAACACCAGGAGGAACAAAAAGAACAAAGGAATGAAGTATCACAGGAAAAGCTACTAATCTTTAACATCTACCAAATGCTTTAAATAACTCAAAATAGATTAGTTACTGCTACGTAAAGAAGCAACAAGTGACCTTAATATTTTTTTTTATTTATCTAACAGACATGTAGGACAATTGAAGTGGGGCATTTTGTCATGGCCAGAGGATAGCAATTTCTGTGTATGGCAAATGGTAAATGGAACAGTGTACGATGAAATTATAGGAAAGAACCCCAGCATAAAAACAAATAAGCCTGGAAATGGACAGACTTAGCCATAGTTTCAATTGGGAAACTGAGAGCATCTTAGACCAAGCTAAGTCCAAAAATGCTAGAGAATTCCTGGAAGACTTGCACTTAAACAAATCAGCCATCAACAGGCACATACAAATAAACAACATCTACATATCATTCAAAAGAGACAATCAAAAAGCCAAAAAAGAAACAAAAACAAAACACCTCCTCACCACCCAGATGAGCAGAAATTAATACCAAGATTAACATTAGACCAGCAATCAAGAAGCAAATAATATCCCAATCAAGGAATTACTAAGACCATTCCCATCAACAGGGCAAGCCACTAGTATATAAAATGAGAGCAAACCCTACTCCCTGCTAACATTGATGATGTTATAATGAAATATCTGCAAGACAATAACAAAGCTCAGAGAGCACCAAGGACCCCCAATTCAACCCTCAGCTACAAATATTCTCTTCTAAAGCTTGAAAAGATAACCAATTCCTGAATGTGAATTCCTGGGTTGTAGATAGAATCAGGAGAGAAAAAGAGATGGCAAATCACAATAAGAATTTTCCCTCCCTTCATTTCCCTTAACCGTATAGGAATTCAAACCCTGCACTCATGTGCTTCAGTTAAACAGTGTGGGGCTTCAGATGGCCTTGAAAGATATGAACAAGGGCATAACTGTGCAACAGGTGAGTAATAATGTTCCCTTAGATCAGTGCTTCTCAACGTTTGTGTGACAGCGACCCCCGTCACACAAACGTGCCGCGCATGCGTGGGGCTGCCCTCATGAGCGGCGCCGCCCCCATGAGCGGCGCGGCACCGCACGTATGCGCGGCGGCGCCCCCATGCGCAGCGTGCATGCATGGGGCCGCCCCATGCGCGGCGCATGTGCGCGGGGCCGCCCCCGTGCGCGGCGCGCGTGTGCGGCACCACCCCCCCGAGGGGGAAAATGGCGGATCGCCTTGTTTGGCGACCCCCGAGAAATGGTCGATCGACCCCAAATGGGGTCGCGACCCATAGGTTGAGAACCGCTGCCTTAGATAACCACAGCAATGTCAAGTCCATCCTAGTAATTGAATAAAATCATATAGCTGCCTCATTGCTATGAACTAAAGAGAAATATTAGTATTTAAACATTTTACTTTGTCATTAATAATCATAAAAATGAAAGAATTTCTGATGGGTATTCAAATCACCCCAGCCACGTTTGAATGTTTAAGAATCATTATGTTCATGTTTGCTTTAGGATAGAAAAAACCACCCAACCAAATGACAATGGAAGAGGAGACTGTTACTGTAATGCTTCTAATCAGGTAGACATAAAGTATCACTTAGAAAGCAGGAAGAGGGGGAAGAAGAGGTGGCTTGGGCACGCTCCATCCATGCACCCTGAAAAGTTAGGATAAAGCAAAAGATGGTATAATTTACCCCCTTTTTGATACCCTTAGAAATGGTATATGACCATACATGAGATATGCTGAGAAAGAGACCAACTGATATGGGCAAGCAGGAAGTGTTAATTAGTGTTTATCCTTCAATCAACCCAAAATATAATACAAATCACTCCCTCAAATATCTCAGGAGGGAGAGAGAGATGGGGATGGGGAGAGGGAGAAGGAGGAGGAGGAGGAGTAAAAGAGGGAGGAGGGGGAGGGGAAGGAAGCTGCCCATAAAGGAATGGGACAATAGAAGTTCTATGTTTCCATGCCCATGTTTCTTTTGCATTGTTGTCTGTATAAAGATATTCCAAGAACTTACTAGTCTCCTGAATAGTCCAGATGGTATCAATCTGTCTGTTTGAAGAGAAGGATCCCAAAATTACCTCACGAGTAGCTCTATGTAATTGCAGGCCAAATACAGAAATCACTTAAGAAGCATCAAGAATAAGTAATTATTTTAGGATAGTTGTGTTACAAAACTCACGAAAGATGATTACTGGCACTTACTTGTAATTTTAAAAAAGAATTTGATAGTATCTTATCAATCAACAGAATAGATGTAAACAGAGAGAATAAGATTAAAATTTGAATGTAAGGAAATAGAGAGATGGAGATAGAGACAGAGACAGAGATGGAGATGGAGACAGAGACAGATATGTCTGTATATATGTATATGTGTGTATATATACAGTGGGGCAAAAAAGTATTTAGTCAGCCACCAATTGTGCAAGTTCTCCCACTTAAAAAGATGAGAGAGGCCTGTAATTGTCATCATAGGTAGACCTCAACTATGAGAGACAAAATGAGAAAGCAAATCCAGACAATCACATTGTCTGATTTGGAAAGAATTTATTTGCAAATTATGGTGGAAAATAAGTATTTGGTCAATATCAAAAGTTCATCTCAATACTTTGTTATATATCCTTTGTTGGCAATGACAGAGGTCAAACGTTTTCTGTGAGTCTTCACAAGGTTGGCACACACTGTTGCTGGTATGTTGGCCCATTCCTCCATGCAGATCTCCTCTAGAGCAGTGATGTTTTGGGGCTGTCGCTGGGCAACATGGACTTTCAACTCCCTCCAAAGGTTTTCTATAGGGTTGAGATCTGGAGACTGGCTAGGCCACTCCAGGACCTTGAAATGCTTCTTACGAAGCCACTCCTTCGTTGCCCAGGCGGTGTGTTTGGGATCATTGTCATGCTGAAAGACTCAGCCACGTTTCATCTTCAATGCCCTTGCTGATGGAAGGAGGTTTGCACTCAAAATCTCACGATACATGGCCCCATTCATTCTTTTCTGTACACGGATCAGTCATCCTGGTCCCTTTGCAGAGAAACAGCCCCAAAGCATGATGTTGCCACCCCCATGCTTCACAGTAGGTATGGTGTTCTTTGGATGCAAGTCAGCATTCTCTCTCCTTCAAACATGACAAGTTGTGTTTCTACCAAACAGTTCTACTTTGGTTTCATCTGACCATAGGACATTCTCCCAATCCTCTTCTGGATCATCCAAATGCTCTCTAGCAAACTTCAGACGGGCCCGGACATGTACTGGCTTAAGCAGGGGGACACGTCTGGCACTGCAGGATCTGAGTCCCTGGCGGCGTAGTGTGTTACTGATGGTTGCCTTTGTTACATTGGTCCCAGCTCTCTGCAGGTCATTCACTAGCTCCTCCCGTGTGGTTCTGGGATTTTTCCTCATCGTTCTTGTGATCATGTTGACCCCACAGGGTGAGGTCTTGTGTGGAGCCCCAGATTGAGGGAGATTATCAGTGGTCTTGTATGTCTTCCATTTTCTAATTATTGCTCCCACAGTTGATTTCTTCACACCAAGCTGCTTGCCTATTGCAGATTCAGTCATCCCAGCCTGGTGCAGGTCTACAATTTTGTTTCTGGTGTCCTTCGACAGCTCTTTGGTCTTCACCATAGTGGTGAAGTGTGACTGTTTGAGGTTGTGGACAGGTGTCTTTTATACTGATAACAAGTTCAAACAGGTGCCATTACTACAGGTAATGAGTGGAGGACAGAGGAGCCTCTTAAAGAAGAAGTTACAGGTCTGTGAGAGCCAGAAATCTTGCTTGTTTGTAGGTGACCAAATACTTATTTTCCACCATAATTTGCAAATAAATTCTTTCCATATCAGACAATGTGATTGTCTGGATATGTTTTCTCATTTTGTCTCTCATAGTTGATGACAATTACAGGCCTCTCTCATCTTTTTAAGTGGGAGAACTTGCACAATTGGTGGCTGACTAAATACTTTTTTGTCCCACTGTAAATATCTGTGTGTACCTGTGTGTATACCAGTATATTAAAATATTATTTATGCTTATTATATTATTAAGGCATGTTATACATATAGTACTTTATGAAATTAGTCAACCAGGTTTTGGGGTTTTAAATACCATGTAAGTATTTTAGAATCTATTTTCTTTCAAAAAAATCTTTTCCAATTGTCTCAGCATATATTTTTATTTATGCTCATTTTATAGGAATTCTTTCCATGTTCTTACTCAGGATTTATAATTTTATTTGCAAAACAATATGCCGTATTGGTCAGTTACCTGTATTTATTTATTTAATTATGCTAATTTAATAAAAATTATTTCTGTATTATTATCTAGGATCTATAATTATAAAGTATAGAAGTTAAGAAAAGAAAACTAAGATGAAATTTGTTTCATCCAGAAGGAAATCTCTATAGAACAGGAATAATAGGAGCTATTAAAAATACTCCAGATCTGAATACAATGGAAGGCAAAGTATAGAGACACTGTGCCTGGGAGGAGATGGATTCTCAGGCCAGGTCAGATACACCTCACATAGCTCAGCTGAGTGGAAACACTAGCTGCTCTTGAAAGCTAGCAGAATTGGATTCAGTTACTATAATACCATCAGGAAATAGTAGAGAGATTTTTTTTTAAAGAAAAGAAAGAAAAAATCCCTAAAATCCTGGGATTTCCCAATCCCAGAAGAAGGAAATGCAAACCCCTTCTGTAATATCACCAAGAAACTTCAAGGGTATGTCTATGAATATACCAGACATCAAATTCTGCTTGAAGCATATTTTTCCTTTACATCTGACATTGGCTGCATAGCTAGCAGCTACATGTAGGTTTTTTTCTTTTAAATGAATAATAAACTGGGGAAATTCACTGGAAACTACAGTGTATGGGAAAGAACATTTTTAACTTTCCTTTCCCCCCCCCCCTACACTCTTAATGAAAACTCCTTCCCTTCACACAGCAATTAGCGGGGTGGGGAATGGGGTGAGCTGATATTGATGCCAATAGAACTTTTCCCCTTCAGGCTAATTGCTGCATGGGTGAAGACTTTAGTCTAGATCACAATTCAAGGAGGGGGATTGTAAAAACTGTCATCTTATGTCCTCCAGTCTCAGTGAAAATTGTGGATTCCTGCCAACCTTACTATTAATTAATTAATGTCAATAAAAATAGATGTAGCTACGAGCTGTGAGCTTATGAGTAGCTTAGAGTTTATTTCTTAGCAGGATCAAACATTGTTGCCTTTGCATAGGAAACTTCATGAAGCCTTATTAAAATTGCAGGCTGCTTCCCTGTTAGCCATTTATCCATTCCTAATACATTGTTCTGCTTAGCATGAATATTTGGATATATTTGTCCAGTGAAATCATCAGTGTCTCTTTTTTAATGTTAAAACATGGGAGGTGGCCTGTGAATTCCATGAGTTGTATTTCTTTCACAAAATATGTCTCAATCTAATTTTCCTCCATTATGGCCCTGCCAATAACTCAGGACTAAAACTCAACCTTATCCTTACAGCAAACCTGTGAGATAGACTAGGCTGAGAATGTTAGTGGGCAAAATGCCATCTGTTGATTGTCATGGTTGAAAAGAAATACGAGTCCAGATCTTAAATAACATCAGAGCTTACATCATGCTGGTTTTACATCATATCTATATGATTGTACATCACAACTAGATTGGACTGCTCAACCTAGGGACATTTAAGGAGGCATATATATATATATATATATATATATATATATATATATATATATATATATATATATATATATATATATATATATATATATATATATAAGTCAAGACAGCATCTATGATTATGTTGTTGAAACCCCATTCATTTTATATGTGCCATGCATGTACTGGATGTATAAAAGAGGTAGGACTTCACGTAGTTGGAGCCACTATCTTGGTTTTGTTTTTGTTTTTCTTACCCTGTTCCCTGAACACTTCTGACTCAATCTCAGATTGTTTTCAGTGACAGGATTTGAACAAAAAAGATACAAAGTAATAACATTGGCAAGTGTCTTTGAACTTGTGCAGAGTGCCTTTTATTCCCCTTTCAGTTCTCAGAGACATGATACAGTATATGCCTGCAGAACTCCAAGCAGCAGAAGAAAAGTTTCTCTTTTTGAAAAAATATTGTCTTTTGCAACATCAAAGCCCAAACCGATGAAAGCAAACAAATCAAATCTAGAACTGAAGCCATGTCAATCAGAAGATAGTTTAACTACTGCCTAACGGACAAGCCAGCGTGAAATGAAAGAAGACCTTGATTTGCTAAGAAGCAGCTGCATCTCAACACTGGGTGAAAGGCACCAGTGAGTGGTGTGCAGGATTAACCTGGCGAGCACTGGAAAACAGAAGCCTGTTTGTTTTCCTTTTGTATTTGCATGCCAAATGGAACAAGTAAGTAATGGCACCATTGTCTGTGATGTGTGTGTGTATGTGTGTGTATCCAGAAGAAAACATATGATATGAATAGAAAACAATTAACAATGAGACAAGAGTGAAAGTGTGAAGCAGATTAGGCAAAGACATTCTTTTTCATTAGATACATAATGAACAATAATTTATAATTGATGAAAGTGGCAAGGGCTTCTCAGCAGCCTCAAAATATTATATAATTTATATAATATATATAAATTCAACATATTTTCCTCCATAAGAACCCCTTGCACTTCTTCATGTCATTTAAAATTGTGTAGGTGGATGGCATGGAAGTAAAGAGACAGTTTTGTAGTTGCTTACATTTCTCAGTATTTTAGTCATTATCTATTCTTTTTGTAAGTATCATCACTTCTTCTGTTATTGGCTTGGTTTTACAGAGGATTATCACAACACAAATCAGTGGAATTTGCTGGTGCTTGAAGTCTTCAAGATGTTTTTTCTTTTCTTTTTAAGATCAGAGAGAGAAAGAATAACATAGTTGGCCAGGAAGTAAAAGAAAGAGATGGGAGTCAGTGAAGACAGCGAATGAAGACAGCTCCTTTTAAAATTGAGTTGGATCCTTTCAGGAGCTTTTTCTCATCTTGTCACTTCATGAAGGATTCCCACACCCATTGTGAACAATTATAATCCTTCTGGAATTACTATAAAATTGTAGTCTAATGAATCTGGAGATTGCTAGATTGAAAGATGTTACAAGAAAGCTGAGTCACACATTAATCCAGGCAGAAGAAAGAGGAGAAAAGTAATGAACAATGAAGACTGGAAAAAAAAGGTTGAAAAGCAAAACAGGAACAATTTTTTTTGTCTGCAGTACCTACTTTCATTTGTAATAAAAAACAAAGGGCTTCTCAATCAATAATGCTCTATACACATTCCTTTTTGTGCTGAAACCTGGTCTTTGAATAAATTGCTAAGGGCTGTACTTCAAAAATGGGTGGAACCAAGATAAGGAAATAGGCAGGGCTTGGATAAATATTAAATATTGTTAAATTAAATACAGCAAATATGATTATTCCTCAGTTATGCAATCATTCTCTCTTGGGTTATCTAAATTAGGCAACAGATGACTGAAACTCATAATCCTAACCCTTCAAAATAAGGATATCAACATAGTTAATCAGATTGTATCAATCTGTCTTTTAAAAAATCGGAATTTCATCAAAGACAAATCTCAATAATAATTTTCAGATACTTTCTTCATTTTGAATGATTTATTGTGTACAGAATTTTCCATATATGTCTCAGCAGCTGATCTTTGTTGACTGCATAACCATGATTTTATCTCTGGTTGGGCACTGAAGTGATTGATATGTTTTTCCAAATGTTGATGAATATTTTGCATATCAGGTGCAAGTTTCTATCTTTTGTTGAAATGTCATTTAGCCCACATTCTGCTTCAGCACTGTTAATTACAACAGCACATATAGCACATATTATCATATTGGCTCTAACTATAGATTCTGAATCTATAGTTCTTTTAGAATCTATGGTTCTTTTTATATTATGGAGTCATGAATATTGTTGGTAGAAATGTCAAAATTCATCTTGTGAGAAGATTTTAAGTAGGTTTTCTCTGTTATACCAAAGGCAAATTATGTTTTTGGGCCAAGTAACTATTTCTAGTATATTAAAGTAAGTTATTCACAATGTAGCAAGGAACATTGTTTTTAAAAACACTGTTGATACTAGTTGCACTTTTTTTTTGTAAAAAAATTTTTATTTTCAATTTTACATTACACTCATAAAAAATACTTCAGATAAAAAATAAAATAAATTTATACACACAACTTTCGGTATTGCTCACCCATTTCCCCCCAAATCGCATCCATCCTCTAACCTCTTCTCTCACTTCCCTCTTTCTCTCTTCTTCCTCACTCTCCCCCTCTCCTCCTTCTCCTCAACCTTCCTACTTACTTCTCCCCTTCCTCCTATCTACTCACTCCGGATGCAGTCCAGGGGAAAGGCCCGAGCAATTCCTTTCTCTTTATATACAATAAAATTATTTCTACTTATCTGAGCTATTTAACCTCCAACCCATCCTCCTCCCCCCCTCCCCTCCCCCTCCCCCCCCCCCCCCGACTTCCCAGAGCTAAGTACAGGGTTATACAAACATATTAAACATAATCTATTTAAGTTAACTAATTATACAATAACCAAAATCATACTAACCCTTAACTCTCTTCAAACTTTAACATCATAATTTTATAAACAAATCCATTACTCATAAAATAAATGAAACTTTGTAGTTCCATATTTCTTCTGAACATATTCTATCCATCTTCTCCATACAATAACATATCTCTCTTGTGAATTATCCTTTAAATAAGCAGAAATTTTAGCCATTTCTGCTAAATTAGAAACCTTAAATACCCATTCTTCTAAAGAAGGCAGAGAGTCTTTCTTCCAATATTGACTCACCAATAATCTTGCTGCTGTTATTAAATTCAACATTAAAATAGCTTCTTTAGCATCAAAATCCACAAAAACACCCAAAAGAAATAACTGGGGAGTAAACTTAATCTTCCTTTTAAAAACCTTTTGAATGTTCCACCAAATCATAATCCAAAAGGCTTTAATATTTTTACAGGTCCACCAAACATGAAAATAGGTTGCATCCAAGCAACCACATCTCCAACATTTAGGTTGCAGGTTCGGGTACATACAAGACAACTTTTTAGGATCCAGATGCCACCTATAAAACATTTTATAAAAATTTTCCCTCAAATTTTGAGCCTGCGTAAATTTAACATTTCTAATCCAAATTACCTCCCATAAATCCAGTGAAATTGGTTCCTGAATATTCTGGGCCCATTTAATCATACAATCTTTTACTAACTCTGTTTCCAAATCCAATTTTATTAACTCATTGTAAATTCTTTTAATATGAGCATGTTTCTGATCTTTAATCTGAATTACCAAATTTTCATCTGCTAAAGTGATTTCCACTTTCTTATCTAAGGTCCACCTCTCCACTATTTGCAAATATTGAAACCATGATTGTAAAATATTTTCTTGCCTTAACACATCTGAAGACTTTAGTTGCCAATTAGTACCCGACCAAATAAGTAATTCTTTATAAGAAATATTATCAAAATTCACCCCCTTAGAAACCCCCTGAATTGCTTGTCCAGGAATCCCCCAAATAGGTATTTTATAATTTAATTTATAATAATACTTCTTCCAGACTCGAAGTAAAGCATTTCTTAAAATATGTGACTTAAAAACCAGATCTACTTTCTTATCAAAAATTAAATATGCGCGCCAACCATATAATAAATCCCAACCTTCAAGAGCAAGAATATTTTTATTTGTTAAATTAAGCCAATCACTTATTAAAGTTAAAGTGGCCGCATCATAATATAGTTTCAAATTAGGTGCTTTAAGTCCACCTCTTTCTCGAGCGTCTTGTAAAATCTTAAACTTTACCCTTGATTTCTTCCCACCCCAGATAAATTTATTGATACCCTTCTGCCTCTCATCCAAATTAGCATCCTTTTTTAAAATAGGTATCATCTGAAACAAAAAAAGAAACTTTGGTAGAACGTTCATCTTTACTACTGAAATTCTCCCCAGTAACGATAGTTGTAATTTTTGCCAATCATTTAAATCTTTTTTGTACTTTTACCCATAAGTGTTCATAATTATTCTTATACAATTTTCCATTAGATGTTGTGATATATATTCCTAAATACTTAACCTTATTAACTAGATACTAGTTGCACTTTTATTATTACACTTCTCTTGTGCAATCTTCAAAAAAACCCTTTTCTGCCCTGTACAAAAAGATGAACCGTAGATAACTTTCTGATAACTTGCATGGATCTTATAATCATTTTTATATAATAGTCTACTGTTGCAAAGGACCTTGTGCTCTTTTAGAACTTCTTAAGTAGCTGAATTCAGTCATTAGTGCCAAACTGATGATAAAATTGATTGTAATCTTTCTTTGATTCTTTACACTCATTTCACCTTCCAAAAAGTTTGCAAATAATAGGATACCAATATTACTTATTTGATTGATGATACATTGAATATAGGTAGTCTAAAAATATCTTGAAGTTGTTAATCTGGTTTATATTATATATGACTGAAGTAATGATATTCAGCAAAGATTGGGTACTTCTGGGCAATATATACCTAGTGTTCTATTGGTACTGTGAAAACAAGTACCAAACAATCAAGTTAGATAAGAAGATATCTAACTCGATAAGATATCTAACTAGATAAAGTATTATCAAAGAGTATATAAACAGTTGCAAAGCCCATTTTAAATACTGTTTCCATATTAGTTGCTGTAATTCAATATTATTTACAGGGCTTTCTGTTTCTTTTATTTTACTTTTAACACCGGTGATCCAAGTTGCCTGTTATAGCCACAGCCTAGTTGAGACTTTGTCAATAATAATAATAATTACAACCATTTTGCTGAATATTTCTTTCTTTATTTCTTGTGAGAAACTACTTTAATAGCCATCAAACAAAAATATAGATTAATATCTGACATTGGTCTATTCTTTTTTTCTAAATTCAGTACTGAAAATAAGAGTTATTTCCCACACTTCATGAGAATTGCACTTGTCAAAAACTTTAGAGATTTCATTCCTATCAGCATTTTCTAATGCTGACCCAATCCTATTTTAAGGATGACTATCACTATGTTGTTTTTCCCTAGAACAAGGGCTATTTTGCTGCCTTTGTTTCACCTGCACTGTTAATAAACATTCTTTGTCATTGCAGTGACATAGGATCATTTTTTACAACCATACCAAGAACAGAACATATTTTTGTGCACATTTTGCAACTTTAAAAAAAATCACTTTGTACTTCTTATAAGGTTCTGATTACTGAAATACTTAGTCTATTCTGATTCCAGCAATCAGGCAGTAAATATAGCACTGTACAATGCTTCATGAACAGTAGCACAGGCCTCCTCATTATTTTTAGTGCTTGTTTCTTTAGGTTTTATTCCCTTGTTTATTGTATCTTCCTCTTTTCAACTTCTCTTAACAAATATATCTAAGATGAGCTATGTTGAATGTTTTATACTTATTGAAATGCCATATTTCATTTCAAAATTCTTTTTTTAAAAAAAAACATTCATATGATTTGGCTGAACAAGCAATGTACTGTAGCAGAGTAACAGAAGGCTTTTGCAAAAATTCTACGTCTACCTCTGCTTTTGCTACAGGGATGAAAAGAGATGTCTGAGATATGCTGTGATGTTCTGTTATCATTTCTGCTCTTCTCAGGAATCTGAGTCTCTCTTGATCAGCTGAGATCTTTCTGGGGGTGGATTTTGAAATTCCATGCTAATGTTCCTCAATACTGCGGGGACAAGGATGACTCAGACTCACATCAGGTGTTAACAGAGGGGAGAATAAACAGCTTTCAACAAAAGCCAAACATAATGTTTTCTTCAGTTTAGTACAGAATGAAAAAAAAAAAAAAAAAAGTTGTAACTGGGCGGGGGGGAGGAACAGCCGGTTTTATCTAGACTGAACTGGTTAGGATTATGTGGTAATGAAAAAAAATGACTGTATTAACAGTAAAAATCTAAACTGAAACAAAGCAGGAATAACATATAAATAACATATTACACTAGGAAAATTAGACTGAATTAGCTAGATAACACTCCTGATTTTTCCAATCAGTCACCTTAAATATTAAAATAAGATAGCAATTTTTGGAAGATGTCTGGGACTACTACTAAATTTTGAGGAATACAATCTAAAGAAAATCAAGAGCTTTTCAGAAGTTCCCATGTGATTGAAAGAGTAGATCCCTCCTGAGGAATAAATGGAATATTCCTCCCTGTCATACAACCAATTTTTCTATATTTGTTTATCTATAGAGATTCTGAGTCATCCAGGTCATGGGTGTCCCAAAGGTGCTTTTTCAAGAGGCAACTGGACTTTCTTGTTTTCTTTGAAAATGTTTTGCCTCTCATCCCAAAAACTACTTCATTCTGACTGGACCGTGGGGAATGGAAGGATTTATATTCCTTGCAGACAGCTGGTCATTTGCATTCTTTTAGAGCAGGGGTATCAAACTGCTGGCCTGTGGGCCCATTGCATCATATGGAGGCTGCGCCCACCCAGTTCCAGTGATGCAAAAAAGATCACCATACGTCATGACATATCACATGACATGGTGAGTTTGACACCTGTGTTTTAGAGAGTCATTCAGGCCAGTTAGAGGTTTATCTATGTCCTCACGGTCACCTGAGTAGTGCAAATGGGTGTGGAACCTTCTTGGAACTGCTGAAAGGACTGTGTTATAGACTGGAGATAGATGATGTTGTACCTCCCCATATATTGAGAGAGGGATGTTGAATTTTGATATAGATGGCCACTTTGACCCCTCTTTCAAACCACAGTCTTTTTTGTCCAAAATGTGGACTTTGCTGGCTTCAAAAGACTGGCATTTGTCTTTTAAATGCAGATGGATTGCTGAATCTTGTTCTGATAAGTTTGTTCTCCTGTGTTATGCCATGAGTTTATGAAGTGGTTGTTTTGTTTCCCAATGCACATATCTCACTGCATTATATTGCATATACCACATTGGTCAATTTGTCTCTGGGTATTTTATCCGTGGCATGGGCAAACTTCTGCCTTAGTGTATTCTTGGGTTTAAAGTGTGCAAGTATGTTGTCTTGGCTGAAGATCCTACTGAGCTTTTTAGATATTCCTGTAACATATGGAATGACAACATTGCTTTATTTATTGTCCTGTTCTTTGTCTGTTATAGAAAAGTTCCTGCTGGATCTTTCTGGGGATGTGATGAAGGCCCACTTGGAATAGTCACACATTCTGAGGGTTTCTTTGATGTGTTTTAGTTCTTTTTCTTTCCCATCTTTGCTGGTAGGCAGGCCTTCAGCTCTGTGGTGAACTCCCATTTTGTGTTCCAGTTGGTGGTGAGAATCAAAATGTAAATATTATCTGTGCGTAAGGGTTTTATGTAAACTTTAATGTTAAGGCTTCTGTCTTCATTAATGTGTACTGCACAGTCCAAGAAGGCTAGACTGTTTTCCTTAAATCTTCCCACGTGAATTTGATTTATCTGTCCACAGAGTTGATATGTTTGGTGAATGTGTACAATTCCTATGTTTTGATCTTGACCTTCATTCCAACTGAAGTTGACACAACAGTGAAGAACGACTGCTACAAAACAGCACTTTAGGTGATAGAACCAACCTCAGCCCAGACAACCTATGAGCCATGCTGTACTTCTGTCTGAAGTACATATAAAATCATGTTATGCTTATATAATCTAGGCTACAAATACAATCAAACAATTCTTAAAAGGTTTTTACAGATAAAAACATGACTGTGCCACAAGTTCACCTGTGTTCCCTATTGTAGCCAATCTCTACATGGAAGAGGTAGAAAACAAAGCCCTTCAGAGGAATTCCACCCACTCATTGGGATAGTTATGTGGACGATATTTGGGTCAAGATTATAGAGGTATCCACAGAGTTTATCCACAAAAGAAACTCAAGATGGTGGCTATACACAATTACATCCCGATTCTTTTTAAAGGAGAGATGGATATAAAATGTGCAAATTAGGGATTTGATTGCACAGTCACACCTCTATGTGCCTTTTTTGATTCCTGCCCCCTGCAGATCGCTGTCTTCATTATATCTTTTCTTTAGTATTATTGTGGGTCTTGAACTGTTCTGTTGCTAACAAGTCATGCAATCTAGTTTTATTAATGCTTTTTTTCCCTTATTGAATAGCTTCCTTACAATACCTGAACTCATTTGAAAAACCTTTATGTTTAAAGACTTGGCAGTCTCAAGATGCTATAAAAACTCAAAGTACCCAAGCACAATAATTTTAAGAGTGTTTTTATGCTGGTAATAGTGCCAGAAATTGATATTGTAAAGAAATATCCTAATATAAGAATCTGTCTTTTCCCCATTTGTATTAATTTCCCATTTATTCATTCACAGGTCTCTCATTTCTGTATTAATGTATTTTTTTAAAAAAGCATACTATATAAAAAGAAATTTAAATGTTTATATTTGAATGTATTTTCTTGAAAAGCGAACGTTTTTATTTCTTTTCAATGTATCAATTTCCAAAACATCCACTTGCAAATGCAAATATATCTTCTTTTAAGAATTGTTTTATTGTAATTGTAGCCTAGATTATATAAGCATAACATGATTTTATCTTTCCTGCAGCCCGAGAAGTCATTGGTAATGGTTGAATGGGCATAATTCTTTTTTTTTTTTTTTAGTCTCTTCTAGCTCCACTAAGCAGCCATATGTTGCTTTTCACAATATCTTTATTTTTTTAAATTATGGTACTATTTGTTTTCCCTTCTGACTGAATGGTGTCCAGGAAATGATAGCTTCCCCCCCCCCACTCCATAACTAGGAAAAATCATGTGGGGGGGATTGCATAAGATTCTATATCAGAAACTTAAATAACTTTTCAGATTAATAGACATTCATTCATTCATTCATTCATTCATTCATTCATTCACACCTGACTCTGGCTGATCTGAAGAAAGACTGACCGGGATTTAAATTTGATAAATACCTAGATGGAAGACCATCATGATATCCTATCATGGTAATCATTATATTAAGAAATACCTTAAATACCTGAAATATACCTGAAATACCTTCATTGTACTTTGACTTCAAATTACTTTAATATACATTGACTTAACTTATATATTGCTCTCAAGAAAGCTACTGAGATATCTTTTTTTAAAAAGATTTTATTAGGTTTTACAAGGATAAGGAAGGGATGGAATCAGTATGGGTATTGGGTAGAGTTCGGGAATGGGATTAGGGTAACAATAATGGGGTTACCCCCAACAATAATTCTACACTTTAGCAAGCAGACTATCGTCCGGATACAGATATTAAATAACAGTAATTAATGTAATGGTAAATAGCTATAATCACTAGGAATAACAGTAATCATGAAAATGATTAATCAGTAAATATCATTCATCCTATTAAATTTCACAATCCTTTCTCGCTAGATCGTATTGCTAACCATTGATAAAAATTTTCCCATGTTTTAAAATAAACTGAGTCTTCTTTCTCTTTAATCTCTAACTACTGAGATATCTTCATGCAGTCACAGGTATTGAACTTGAGTAGAACAAAGTAAACCGTTAAAAGTCTCTTACATACTTATACTATTCTCCAAGAAAACATATAAATAATTTACCTTTAACATGTGTGGGTTATGGCTCAAGTATTATTTATATCAGGAGCTCAAATTCAGTAAGAATGCCAAATAATCTTATACAACGATTCCTCTTAACTTGGAAGGTACACCATAGAAGCTGGAATTTTGCCCAGAACCAAGACAAATGGAATAAAATTCAAAATTATAAATTGATCTTATGTAACACATTTCATTTGAAGCCTCCGTAGCATTAAAGCAAAATAAGATGCCAAACTGTCCAAGTGAACTTTTAATACTGGTCTATTAAACCACATCTTCCATTTAATTCAATGAACTTATGCATAAATATATGAATAGGGCGAAAACAATTCTTGATCTCTTTATTTTCAGAAGTGAAGGGTTTTTTCCCCCTTTGAATTCAGAAATAGGATGAGAGTCTATTCTTAAAGAAAACAGCTGCAGTCTCTCAATGTTTTTCCATAGCAACTGCCCAGCATCTCACTGCCTGTTAGAATGAATATTCAGATTTCAAGAAATCAGCTTCACATTTGCTAAGATTGATGTTGTTAGACTGATGCATTTTGGAGTGTCTTGAAGGTTGTACTGAGTTGATTAAAATTAGGAACCTGCCTAAAATATGAGACTGAAATACATAAAATCCAAACATTCAAAAGTGTATTAAAGAAGAGTACCTTTATTCATTTATTGGCTTTCAGCATTACTGAATTCCAAAATGAATTTGGGTGTATGTTCTCTCTAAGCGGTGTGTGTGTGCGTGCGCGCACACATGCATGTGTATGCATGCTATTCACGAAACCCACACACAAATGGTAAAACTTGAGCACACACCAATTTCTATTACCACAAAATAATAATAAATTTAGACTCCATAAAACTGTAGGATGACAAGTTGCAACTGACGAGGAGCCCTGCCCAAACTGACCACCTTGGTTTTAACTGCAGCAGTAAGGTCACTTAGCAGGCTTCAGTGAAGGTACCTTTTATCTGGAACAGCAGACAGGTGATCCTTTCCTAGTCCTGCAGATGGAACTGAGCTGTTCTGGATCAGACCCAGCTAGAGACAGGCTGGCCGTCACCCCAGACTCTGCTTTGCACAAAGGAGCACTTCCCTCTTTCCTCCCCCAAAAGTTTAATTAATATCAGTTGAGTTTCAAGCCATACAACAGCTATGATTGTTAACGTTATTATTTATTTATTTATTTATGAGACTTATATACTGCTTTAAGTGCAAGCACTCTCTAAGCGGTGTACACCAGTAAGCAATGTATATATATATTTACATTGCCCCCAACAATCTGGGTCCTCATTTTACCTATTTCGGAAGGATGGAAGGCTGAGTCAACCTTGAGCCGGTGAGATTTGAACCACTGACCTGCTGAACACAGTCAGCTAAAGTGGCCTGCAGTACTGCACTCTAACTGCTGCGCCACCTCGGCTCATTATATAATTATAAACATTATATTTAATGATGATTATTATTAATAATAATAATAATTAAAGTTTAAATAAATTCAGAATATTTATTTATATCCCACCTTTATTATTACTTTTACAAATAATTCAAGGTGAAAAACAGATCCAACACACCTTTCTCCTCCTGTTTTCCCCATCATAATCCTGTGAGGTGAGTTGGACTGAGAGAGCGGGATGGCCCAAGGACACCCTGCTGCCTTTCATAGCCAGTTTTCATGTATTCAGAAAAGAAGGAAAGAACAGGGGGAGGGGGAATAAGAGGGGGTGTTTTAATGCTTTTTGTGTAATTCTTTTCTTTCTAAACGTTTCTCTAATTACTAATTTCAAAAACAAAGCAAAAAGAGCCGAGGTGGCGCAGCAGTTAGAGTGCAGTACTGCAGGCCACTTTAGCTGACTGTGTTCAGCAGGTCAGCGGTTCAAATCTCACCGGCTCAAGGTTGACTCAGCCTTCCATCCTTCCGGGGTAGGTAAAATGGGGACCCAGATTGTTGGGGGCAATGTAAATATATATATATATATATATATATATATATATATATATCATATATATATATATATATATATATATATTGCTTACTGGTGTACACCGCTTAGAGAGTGCTTGCACTTAAAGCAGTATATAAGTCTCATAAATAAATAAATAAATAAATAAATAAATATAAATAAATAAATAAATAAAAAGAAAATGAACAATTTAAATGCATATAAAATAATTATCAGTTATCAGTGACTAGTGAGTTTATATTGTAATCTTTAAGAATGGATATATAGAGGCAGTTTGGTATCATGGCAAGGCACCACGCTAGAAATCTGGAGACCATGAGCTCATGCCCCACCTCGGGTGACTTTGAGCCAGTTATTCTCTCTCAGCCTCAGGAAGAAGGTAATGGCAAGCTAAAAACTGCAGAGGCAATTGCTAGGAATCAAAAATGATTTGAAGGCAAAAGTTTTAAGCCTGCATCTGACATAGTAATATATTTGATAGCTCCTATAAATATGGAATATGTACATATTTTAACCTACTGTTACTGCTTGTGCTTGCAATTTACTGATATACTTATATTTTGGCACACCAGTTTATTTTGAGTTGTTTTTTTACACAGCATGTCTGAAATTAGAGTGAACATTGCTCTGAGTGGCTTACATTGTTAGCTTCAGGATTCATAGTTTTCTCCCATCAGATTTCAGAAGCTAAAATTGAAATCTTAGCAACACTGAAATCTATTTTAACAGCACTCAGGGCAACAAGGCTGTAAATTTTTTGAAAATGAAAACTATAGTGAAGAAGGTGCTTGAATGGGAATTTTCTGCTCCTTTGATTTGTTTCTATTAACTTGTTATATCTGATCTAGATCTTTCAATTAAAGACAGAGGTAGAAAGAAAAGGGCTAGGACTATACTGAAACACCTCTCACTTAGCTAGTTGATACAGACAAGACAAGCTTTCAAAAATGTTTAAATAGGCAGAGGTTCTGTGAACAAAGTGGTGTTCTTTAATCAGAAATCAAGATGGTGATTTTTATCAAAAACCATTGCTCATTCCCACTTGCTGCTTAAATTGCCCCATAAATATCAATAAGATGGGAGAAATAATTGCTGTAAAAATTTTATTCCAATTCTGATTACATGATCTGATTTGTAATTCTGATTAGAAAGTGCTCTTTTCATGTGTAAGGCTATGTATTTCTTCTCAGTAGTAACTGGGAATTCTAATTCATATTCTGCTAGCAAATTTCTTACACATGGCTACCAAAAACCGTGTATTAGTTCATGTGGCAGTTACTGTAGTAGATGTGGTATTCTTCCAAATGTGTATGCCATTGTTTAAAGTTATTATATTTTGTTTCTTTCTAAGTGTAGATGTTTATATATTATGAGATTCTAACTGCCTTTTGAGAGATTGAATGCTTTTTATGGGAGTAAAATTTCATCTGAAACCTAATGCAATTCCTGTTTCAGTTTCTCATTCCAATATTCAGGCTGTATTAAATAGAATGTTTCTTTGAATTATGAGGGGTCCTTGGTGTGCTCTGAGCTTGCTTGTTTTCTTGCAGACGTTTCATTACCCAAAGCAGGTAACATCATCAGCACTGATAATGTTACCTACTTTGGGTAATGAAATGTCTGCAAGAAAACAAGCAAGCTCAAAGTGCACCAAGGACATCTCATTTCAACTCTGAACTATAAATAGTCTCTTTTTTGAATTATATAAGAGTCAATTTTTCAGTTTCTTTTCAACAACAATCATATGTTTATATAAGTGGGCAAACTCTCATTCTCAAAGTCATTTATGTCTATATAAAAATGCCATATTAAAATTTTTTGCTAGATGATCCTCCAACCTGTGATAACTCACAGAACTCTATGGCCCCTCAAATGATACCACCAAATTGTAATATTTATTGTGAGTGAAAAGGACATTATGAGAAACCCAAGGAGCAATCTTAACTGTATTTTATTCACTCAAATATAATTACTTTAATTTTGGTCCTAGCCTGCCCTGTTTTTCAGAATGAAGTCTTTGGCATAAAAAAGTTTGTCCCTTGTTCTAACAGGGAAAATATAACAAAGAAAAATAATAAGGAACAATTTACCCTCCGAATCGTGTCAGTGAAATGTATCTAGAATAAGTGCAGATAAAATTAAACATCTAAGGCTCACTTTAACACTGCAATCTATTCTAAATGCAATACAAAGAAATTTGATGACCCAATGTTATTTGACTATTCTTTCAGAAGTCTCTAATTCTTTTTCAAGAAAGGCTTGAAAAGAGCTTATTTTTATAATTTTATCTGGAATTCAGATAAAAAATACACTTAGAAGCAATTTTCAAAAAAGCATTAGCTCACCCATTGTAAAATTGATGCCAAATGTTTCCACTATTATAAGGCATTGATGGTATGTTAATCCTTTACGTATTCCTGTTATTCCAAATTGTAACCCTCCTGCAGTGGCAGTTCTGCAGAGGATGGACAGATTTATTCATTCAGAAATCAATTAATCAATAATAGATCAAACACAAATTATCAAAGAGTGCTGCTAATGAGATACATGCTAACAGCCTGCTCTTAATCTAAAACATTCTAATAATGCTAAGTGACACTTATACAAAATAATACAGCACTATTGTATTAGACTGAAAGGAAAATGGAAAGGCCAAACAGGGAGCAAGACTGGGAAAAAGAGGGAGCAATAGGGAAATCACAAACAATGGGAAATTCATTGAAACCAAGGAGGATGGAGAGCAAGTTCAAAGAAGGGTGAGGGAAGTAGGATTTCAAAAGGTGATTCTTTTTAGCACAACATGTAACTAGATATGAAGAAACCAGAGAAATAAAAACAGAAACTAAATACACTGTAAGGCTTCTTCCCAAGGCAACAAAATGTGAAGTTCAGAGCTGAACTGAAATGGGAAGCTTGCTTGCTAAGCAAAAAAAAGGAGAGGTGTAATTATATATCATTAATGTTTCCCATCATGGGAAAGAAAACAAGAGGTTCAAAGAAACAACATTCACCCACATGTTTTGCATAGTCGCAGTGAAGGAAGGAGGGAAGGAAGGAAGCAAGGAAAGAAGGAAGGAAGGAAGGAAGGAAGGAAGGAAGGAAGGAAGGAAGGGACAAGGGGAGAGAGGGAGGGAAGGAGGGACAAAGAGGGAGGTGAAGGAAGGGAAGGAAGGAAAGAAGGAAGGTAGGAAGGAAGGAAGGAAGGAAGGAAGGAAGGAAGGAAGGAAGGAAGGAAGGAAGGAAGGAAGGAAGGAAGGAAGGAAGGATTCTCAATTTTTATAAGGGTATCTGCCCTGAGTCAGAAGTATTGCTAATCCAGCTATGTCTACCTGAGAAAAATGGAGGACAAAGAAGGAGACAAGGACTAACCAAGCAGGATCCCAAAGAGACAATAAAGGGAAAGGAAGGTTGGAGTTGATTAATGGTTTTCCTTTGCATGTCAGGCAGCTTAGCATATGAATAGAGACAACCAAGAAACATCAGGGATGTAAGCTAGGTTTAAAGTTTGAAAAATCATCCTGAAGATGGCAATGAAAATCCATTTCTATACTTTGGCCAAAAATGTGTAGAAGTCACATGTTTAAAAATGTGTAGAAAACATTTTTTTTTTTTTTACAGAGTGCTGTGTATTTGCCTTCACAGTGTTTGAAGACTGCAACCTGTTTTTGCTTTATAGGACAGCTGGATTTTTTTATGTAAATGATACTTTTGACAGTGCTTTGAACATCTGGAACATTTACTTTATTTTGTAAGCATTGTTTGTTTCAGTATAATTTAACTCTAGAAACTCTATATAAAGGTAAATGCATTTGAAGAAATTAAAGAAAAAACTATTCAACAATGTGTGGCAAATATTCCTCATAGCCTTAGTGTCCGTACTTATCCTCCAAGTTTTATATAACCTGAAACATAATTAACCCTTTCCTTTGTTAGCTACTTGACATTGAAAAATTCATTGAAGCATTTGCAATAAATGACAGTATATACATCAACTATATGTTTAAGCAATTAGATAAATTGATGCAAATTGCATATATTTGTGTTTAACAACATTTGTATTTATATGTTTTTTTAAAAAAAATAAAATTTGGACTTGCATCTATTCAAGTTTTTCTCTTCTTCACCTCCCCCCATTCTACCATTCTAATATGAGTATTAAACCAATAAAAGTATATTTTAAGTACAGTAAAGCTTTAATTTAAGGGATCATTTGGGCGGAAGGAATGGTTCATTAAATCCAAATGTCTATTAAATCCAAATTTAGTCAGTGTGCATAAATTTGCACGTTCTGTGCAAATTGCTATACAATTGCTATAAATGGAAACAATAGTAGCGAAACTACTATTTAAATGTCTGGGGCCATCCAATGGATAGGACTGGCTTTGGAAAAAATGAGATATTTTTCTCCAGTGTTTGGGATTACACTAGCATATACAATTGTACTAAAATCTTGTTGTTCCATAATTTAAAATATCTGGATAAATGTTAGATTGACTCAAGATATCTATGTACTAATTTTAAAGAATGATTTGTTTGCTCTGAACTGGTCATTAAACATTAAACTAAGCTGCAATCATCTTTTTAGTTCTCTTCAAGTTCCCATGAAAACTTCTGTTTTAATAACATCATAGGCTTGATACAAAGATTAATATACTGGGGTTGCAATCTGAGGACACCAAAAATTTGCAATTCAGCTGATTATAATATCTCACAGAGGAGATCGCAGAAGTATTTTTAAAGCTTTTATTTGTACAGAGGAAGTGGCAGTCTTACATTGCTTTGTGATTACAGTGTTTATCTATATGAGTATATAAACACAGGAAAGGAAAATCAATAAATTTCTGTCATGTCTAGCAATGTCTAGCTTGCACTGAATATGTGCCATTGGAAAAATGAATAGTTTTAAAAAGTTACGATGCTGTCATTTAAATTTTCCTAATACAGAGTTTCTTTCAATTTCAGATAACCTATTTTACTTGATGGCAACTTTCTGTTTATCCTCTATCTGCTGTATCCTTTAGAAGAGAAATTCCATGGAATGACCCTGTAAATTGCCCAGGTAGTTCACGAAATGTAAAATAA
The DNA here is from genome assembly GCF_016545835.1 of Crotalus tigris. Taxonomy (NCBI): domain Eukaryota; kingdom Metazoa; phylum Chordata; class Lepidosauria; order Squamata; family Viperidae; genus Crotalus; species Crotalus tigris. The sequence continues at coordinate 1,146,641 of NW_024097783.1, read as the reverse complement.
TCTTGAATGATAAATGATGTATGATATATGAAATACATCATGTCAATATCTTGTCATTTGAGAATGTATTTTTCATAAAGACAATCAAATACAGGAACCTGAACCCTTAAAAGCACACAATTTGTCATCAATTTTCCACATAAAGTTGTTTGGATTCACTCCAAGTTGCACTCTAACTGTATAGGTCTTATAAAGGTGCATGAGATAATCTGGGAACATTTTTTTCATTATGGGAGGGAATGATGCCAAATGCTTTGAAACAGTTTATCTGTCTTTTTCTCAGAGGCTAGTAGTGGACCTAACAAAACTGGACAATTTTCATAGAAGGGTTTGGCTTGCAGCTCCAGGAGGTCCTGAATGAAGCAGTTTATCTTGACTATTTTCAGTCAGAATTCAGAGCTAGTTATAGCCTTGAGATGACATTGGTCATATTTGTGGATGACCTCAAGATGGACATAGAACATCCATCCAAGCCCTTCTTGATCTCTCAGAGGCTTTTGTTGTCATTTATCATGGAATCCTTTTAGATTGCCTCAAAAGATTGAGAGTGGGAGGTACAGTATTACAGTGGTTCTCTTTCTTTCTCTCAAGCTGTTTCCAGTTGGTGAGGATAGTGGTGAAAAATTTGGACAAGGCCCATGCTTTGTAGAATTTATCCAGGTTCTACACTCTCCCTGCTCTTATTTAGCATTAACATGAAGCTACAGGGAGATAATCTATTGACAGTGGGTGGAGTATTATCAGTAAGCTAATGATATCCAACTATGAATCGCTGTCCCAAGTCAACCAACTGATGCTAGCAAGGTTCTTTATGGTTCTTTCCTTTTGGCTGAATACTATGATGGTATGAATGTTCTTGCTGAAGAACAGTCTTCAGCAAGACTGAGAGGCCATGGGATTTAAGGCTCCCTGGATCCAAAGACTTTATTCTTTTTTTAAAAGATTATTTTTGCAAATATGTTCAGGATAGAATGTATGATGGTATGATTCATTCTCTGACTGATAGAAGCAATACAGATGGTAGTATGATAGTCGATCAGTTATTTTTCCCATTTGCCCAATCTCTGCTTTAAATAATAATAAGGCTCACATAGAGCATCAATGTGTACTACAATGTGTGGCTTTAATGGAAGGATTTTATGACTAATATATAATTCCATCTTGAGAATGGACAGAAAGTAAGATTGTCTTCATTTGCTTGACTAAGCTCAAGTATCTCACTTAATGTATATTGGAAATTCCTTTGTTTCAATTGCATATTTAACTTTAATAGCTCTTTGAATTTATTTATTTGTATCCTGTTTTTATTATTTTTACAAATTATTCAAGACTGCAAACATATCCAACATAGCTTCCTACTTCTATTTTCTACACAACAATCCTATGAGGTGAGTTGGGCTGAGACAGAATAGCTGGCCCAAGGTCACCTCATGCCTCAGGTGGACTAGAACTCACAGTCTCCAGTTTTTTAGCCTGGTGTCTTAACCACTAGACGAAACTGGGCATTCTTGGGAAAAGGAGGTTAAAAGAGGGGGGTTAGTATATGAGCCTTATTTATTTATTAAATTTATATGCCACCTGATTCCCAGTGACTCTGGATGGTTATTGCATATCTTGTAGCAACAGATAGATAAATAGATATGTGTGTATGAATGTGTGTTTGGGGGAAGATAGAACTGAAAAAGACAAAGCAGAATAATGATTATAATAATGTTAGAACGAATAATTCATAAAGTATTATTGATAATATGTATATATGCCTGTAGTATTTATCACACTAAAAATATAAGAAAAATATCTTGCTCCAGTAGAACCTCTTGATAAATTATTCTTCAGCGGTTTCAAAGTGCACTCTCCTTTTTCAGTGCCGTTGCTTAAGAATAACCATCTTGTGATTGTGACAATGTGGGAGACTGAAATAGTCTTTGTTGAACAATGCCATTTCAAGGGTCTAAATTCTTATCCATTGGCTGGTGGCTCATTTGTTCTATGTAAAGTACTAATTCATAGAAAAAAGGGTTCCTGGTTTCTTGTACGAGAGCTCTTGAGATCTATCTTCTCAGATCAGAATGCTTGATCGTTGATTCTAAGGAGGACATTCAGAGGGTCAGTTGAACATTAAAAGCCCAAAGCACTCACTGTATTCCTTAAAACCCTTTCTAAATTCCTAAAATTGTCCATTTTTCTCTTTTAAAAATATTTTATGTGTCAAAATGGCTTAACTGAAGTAAAATGAATATATATATTATAATCATGGTACTTACATTAGGATTACTTTTTGCCAATAGGCAGTAACTAAAATGTCAGAATTCACTCTTTAAAAACCTTCTAGATTAACCTGCTGTTCATCCAGATGTTTACAATTCTTCCTTCTTGTTGTAGTAAATGATCAACAAAGAGCTACATATGGTATCACTTAACATAAGAGAATTATATATGATGGGAACATCAGAGTTCAAGTATGCTTTGTAGATACCACATTGTACGCTCTGCTTTTATTGTAGGGATGAGTAAGCATAACATATTCTTTAAAAACAATAGAACAGGCAATGTCAGTTTTATATACATTTTGATATCCCTTTTTTCTTCTAGAAATTGAGGCTACAGATACTAATACCGATATAGATGGTATAGATATATACTATATGTCTCCCTTAATTTTTCCCTTCACCAACAATTGTGTCTGATAAAGTGGACAGAGGAAGATAAATAGACCCAATCATCCAGTGAGCTTCTGGGCTGAATGGAGACTTGAAAATAAATCTTCCCAGTCAATGACCAAGCTATCATTTATTTCATTCCACTGAGTAGAAATTTGTGGAATCAGGGTGCCTCCGCTACCGTTAGGTTCTTGATTATATCATGGTTTCCATTTGTGTTCAAATGAATTGATTAATGGGCCCTCCCCTCTTAAATCAAAATGTTGATGACTAAGATAGTCGGGGCATGCCAAGAAATTAAATATAGAGTTAAAGTATGATTTCCTATGCCCAATATAATCATATTTATTTTATGAAAACAAAGTTATTGCTTCTTGCACTGTGATTGGTTTGGGGTTTTGTTTACCTTTTTTAAAAAAAACAGTTAAGAGGTAAAGCAAGCAAACTGTTCATTAAATATTGGGCTACAAAAGTTCAGACACCACTATATGTTGACAAAGAGATGAACATTCTAACTCTTTGATACCATCTAGCAATTACCAGGATTTCTACAACCTAAATATGATAGTTCTAATTAAATGCCACAGTGGGTTTTCTTTTGAATTTGTGTCAAAGTGTATACTGTGAAATGTTTGCAGATGATATCCATGATTGTTAATTACTGTTTGGCAGAGGAGTAGAACTAGATAGAATTGATAAGTGTATCAGCCCTCCTACAGCAGTTCTTAGCATGATCACACAATAAAGGCAGCCTTTGTTTGAAGACTTAGAACTTGTTTTAAAAATAAAATATGAACAGTTCTATTTCCCAGTAAATAGTGATGATTTTTCCTTCAGAAAATGTAGGAGTAAGTTCAATATTTTTCTTCTTAGAGTCAAATATTCTTTGACTCTGGATGGATGGTTCATAATCATAATTACCCTCTAATTATTATACATGACCATAAAAAAAGCAAACAGTGCCATAACATAACTACTGAATTGCTGAATATTTGAAATTGTCATGAGACATGCACTCTAGTCCTTGGCTATGCTTTTTATTTATGCTTCAGTTGAGTGTTTTAAAATTTAGCAACCAGCAATAAAGCATGCTTGTTTGCTTGCAATAAGGCATAAAGGTCAGCTCCAGCAGGTTCACAGATTACTTAATTGAAAGGCCATAATAACAAAATCTTGGAAGTCTGATTGTTCTATGTCTTACCCTTTCTTATACCATGTGATTTAGGAAGCAATCAGATTGAACTTTAACTGTGGAGTTCCCGCTCCAGGTACAAATAACCAGGCTAAATTATCTTACTTTGGACACATTATATGAATATCCAATTCCCTAGAAAAAGTTATAATGCTGGGAAAGGTGGAAAGAAAAAGAAGAGATGACTAACAGCAAAGTGGATGGACTTAGTTTACAGTGCACTGTTGGGAGACTTGAAAGACTGGTTAGGATAGAGCATCATGGAGAAAATCTATCTATGTGGTAACTAAGAGTTGAAAATGACTTGTTGGCATGTAATCAATCAATCAATCAATCTGCCTGAACTGCTTATATAGCTTTCTGCTTGCTTTGGATTTAAGCCATATTTTTCTGCTCTTCACTTTGGTGACGTATCTGGCTTATCTCTGTGGAAGTCAACTTACTTCTTACAATAAGTGAGAATTTGCTTCTTTTGAAATCATTATTTTGGGGGATTGGGTGAATTTTTGCTTTCTAGAACTGACAAGTAATATAATGAGTGTCCTATGGTAACTAGCTGGCCATCTCAACAGCTTCTAGACATTATTTTTGATTTCTCCCAAATGTATGTACAGCAATTTGAGGGGGAAAGAAAAACTCTACTTTTTTTCATAATTAATTTTCAGTGGCTGAGTTAGTCTTTCACGAGGCAATTGTGTTGGAATATTTTACCAAAACTGCTTGTTAACAATCACACTGAAGTTTATAAACTCCAGGTTATATTTTTCAAAAACCCAAGAGACTGGGAAATAAATTATGTAAGGAGACTTGGGACTTTGTCCAAATGGCTGCCTCTCAGTAGGAACTTTCAAAGACTGAACAGAACAGAAATCAAATTTACTACACGGGAAGAAGCTGGCCCAGAAAAGTTTAGGTTTGAAAATGGACTGAATTCAGGTGGCTGTTATAGAAAAAAAAAATTAAGAACATTTCCCCTGTGGCAAATAGCAGCTGGAAATTGCTCAAGATGCTGTTAACTCCTCCATAGTCACCAGGACATGGGGTGAGGACCCCATGCAGCTCACTTCCCAGGGTGCATAAACACTCAAACATATGCATGCAACATGAGAAGGGCGTAGAAACACAGAGGAGGAAATATGTTACTTTTGTTACACAGAACAAAGTAGACCCCTCCCTTCTATGGCCTCTGTGTAAAAGGTTGGAAAGAATTTTGAATGCTTATGTTCTGCATGTTTTCCTTATTTTGAATCACTTCCAAGTTGCAGAAAAAACTGTTAATATCCTTGTTTGGTACCTTGTCTTAATTGTGTTACATCAATGTCCTTATTTCTTAGGAAGCAAGAAATATGTCAGTCATTGTATTGATATTTTTTATTTTATTCACTCTTTACATACTCTATTCTACTAGATTTAGGTGCTATTAAAACAGTGATCAAATTTCAGCAAATAGTCTGCATATATATTATGCAGCTATGCTCTGCAGGGGACTTGCAAATTAGACAGCTAAACGGACATTAGTTCTGCCAAGTCCCAACTACAGTGATTTCTAGTTCCCACACTGCTAAAAAGGATGAAGATTGGAGCCAGTACCAGATTTTGCAAGCACTTTAATTGGACTATTTCTGACTCCCAAAGTATCAATGCTGCTATGCATACAGTTTCCTTCTGATTTATGTGTCCCTATCAGCTTGTTGCATGAAGGAGAAAGAGAATTATTCTGCCAATCAATAGATTAAGACTGTGCTGCTATTGTATGTAAATGAATCTGGTATTAGAGAACTAAGTTCCATTCTGCCTAGAATTTTATCCTTTTGATTTGAAGATCTTCTCTTTAGTTTTGTTAAGAGTTGGCAGAACTGCTTGAGAATTAAAACTTGTCATATAGTCAAAGAAACACAGTCAAAGACAATAAGGAATCTAGAATGTCAAGAGATTTTAAGTCACAGCCCTATGAAGATATCATGGTAGTCATATAAACCACAGGAACACATTTGTGACCTGAATCACTGTGGATACTCTCAGTCAGATCATGTTGGATTCATGATGCTGCAACGTAGCTTGTGTTTAACCAGCAGTTAGAACATGATGTATGAATATAGCCATTGTGGTTTAATCTGCAAATCACGTGCAGTATGAGTGTATCTTCAGATCTCATAGTGAAGATTTTGATCAGAAATACTACAATCTTACAAATTATCCAGGCTATATTTGTTGAAGGAATTCCAAGAAGTTTAAGGGATGGAAAGATGAAGAAGGAAGCCACTCTTCCACTTCCTTTCAGCTACCTCACCACAATTTAGCCAAATGTTGTATTGTGATGCTTTTGGTAAATGCTATAGATTCCCCCTGATTTTCTAACCATTCCAAATCCTATATGCATTCTTTTAGCACTTTGCCCAACATTATTTAGCCTTGCAGAATATTTCATTATAACAATGTGAAAAAAATGTTTTTTTAAAATGTTACTATGCATATAGTTTAAGATCTTGTCTTCAGACCTGAACATTTGAAATGAATACAATTTAAAATGATTTAATTTTAATGCTGCCTCTCTTTCTCACATAAATTGCACACTTTTTTCAGGGTAGATTGGGGTCATGGTTCAAGTGTATTTTTAAAGAGGGTAACAACAATGAAAGAAACAGACTATTTGAATAGCAGACTATTCTGCTATCTTAGACTTTTGAAGATGTCAAAAGTCTTGAAAGCAATACAAAATTATATATAATCATAGATTCCCTGATGATGTCATGTATGGAATAAAAAGACAAAAGGATTGAGATATTTTATAGATCCTGAAAAGTACAAATTTGAAATGAGCGGTAAACAACTATATTAAAGGAATTAGATTGGCTGTGATCATAAAATGTGCTTAACCAAGTCACTTCCAAATCTAGTAGCTGCATTTGCACAAATAGCATTGAATGGATCATTTAAATAAGTGCAAGGCATAAGGCATTCATTTTGTCCATTGACCCTTCCAACCTCCTCAAAACATTGCCTCAATGACTATAACCCTGCCACCTCTGAGGCATTATCTTTTTTAAAAATAAAATGTATGGTCCTCCAGCTACAGGAAATTAGTACATATTTTATTTAAGCCACTTTGTCCATAGACCCAGTTGTACACCTTTTAAAATAAAAGTCTGAGAATTAGTTCATGAATAGAAGCTAATTTGCCAGCATTGTACCAAATATCATAACTTTAAAAAGTTGCCCTACATCAAGGAAAGCTGGTAAATCCCAGTGTTAAAGATCAGATCAAGACAATGGAGGACAAAGGAGGAAGAGATTGATAGTGAAAGGAAGGAAGGAAGGAAGGAAGGAAGGAAGGAAGGAAGGAAGGAAGGAAGGAAGGAAGGAAGGAAGGAAGGAAGGAAAAGAGGGGGGCTGTCTGAATACCGCATAACATTTCCTGTTCCAGATGAATCACAGAAAACAATAAACCACCACAGAACAGACAAATCAGCACTTCTGTGGGAAAAAATGAAAAGCTTAGTGAATATTGAAATATGTTATGATTAGTTTATAAAATTTTACTCACAGCTGTTAATAATATATAAAATAGGCTTACATTAATACAGGAAAATCATTTTAAATTATAGGAGTTGCTAAATAAACATATTTTTATTAGGTCGCAGTTTAACTTAGATAAAACATCTAGGTATAATTTGAAGGATTTGCTTCATTAATTTATTTTATATGTCTAAGCCGCTATTTTTCATTCTCCAGAATAATAGAAGGTATTACAATTGCTTCACTAATTGTATGAATCATTTTTCTCCCTCCTAGAGTTGATCATATACAATGGCCACCTGACCATCTGTAATATAAAGAGGAGATACAAGGTTTTATTTTAGGGTCATTTCCTTCACAATGAGTAAAGCCAGAAAATGTTAATGTGGCTTTAGGAACTGTGGTGGCACAGTGTTTAGAATGCAATATTGCATGCTGACTCTGCCCACTGCCTGGAGTTCAATTCTGACTGGCTCTAGGTTGACTCAGCCTTCCATCCTTCCATGGTCGGTAAAATGAGCACCCAGATTGTTGGGGGCAATATGCTGACTCTGCAAACAGCTTAGAGTGGGCTGTAAAGCATTATGAAGTAGTATCATGGTCTAAATGCTATTGCTATTTTGAACAGAAAATGTTAGCAAGTTTTTCAATATTTTTTGCTATTGCAGATAATGTTGAATTGCAGATGCTAATAGTAGTCCTTGCTAATGATTACCTTGTTAAGGTCCCAAAGTCCTCATTAGTGGATTGAAGATGGCTGTTCAAAAGTAGAATCCAACTTTGCAGCCACAAATAGGGAGCCAGTAAGTGATTTGCTCCTATAATCCTCTGTGGATAAAAGAACATGTGAAATTGGCCAAGCTGTTCTTTTTTCAGGTGCTCCTTGCAAAGAGACCATAAGACAGCAGTTTCTGGAGGGGGGGAGGAGAATCAGGAGATGAGGTAATTTGCCATAATTGCTCCAGCTGCAAATAAACCTTTTAAAGGATACTAAGTTCACACTTCCCTTGATAGACACTTTTGGAAATTGTTTATTAATTGCGTCAAAGAATTAGACACATTTACAGTGACAAGATTGCAAACACTGGGTGAGTGCCTTCAATCCTTAATAAAAGAAAATGAAGATCTATTTTTATAATCTTTAAGACTTTAAAATAAACAGCAAACAACAAGACAAGGTATTGGCTATAGAAAGTTTTAAACAGATTAAGGGCTCAGAAAATAATTTCTCAGAAATATTAGATTTTGAATAATAAGACTTTGAAATTATTTTTTAAAAAATAAATGCACATTTGTGAGAAAAAAATATTTTTTATATTGGAGACATAGTAAGATAAATAACTTATAATGGCATTCAGAGATCTCTTTGAGGAACTGCACCAAAAACTGCGGCATGAGCTTGAATCAATTAGATTAACTACATTTGTCTTTTTGGGAACAGTGTGCTCTCAGAAAATGTTACAAAAAAAGATATGAAACAAAATTTACATGAGAACAACATGAATAAGACTTTGAATAAGAATTTATCATCAGATATAAAGAAAAAACAAGATAAGGTTTTAAAAAATTAAGAAGAAAATAATAAAAAAAAACAATGGCAATCCCAAAGAGAAATTAGAACGATTTCTTTTTGCTGGATTTACAAAAGAGACAGCTTAAAATATTGAAGAAATTCATAACGAGGATCAATAACTATCTGAATGGATTATAGAGAAGTATGTTGATATCTTGACTGTAAAAATGTGTTATATTGCATTTGCTTACATTTAAATGATGTTGAAACTTTTTCCCTACAGTTAATTCATGAATTCTAATTTTAGAGCAATTAAAAATGAAGTTTTATGAACTTGTCCCCTTTAAAGCATAAGTAATTTATCTGTGTTATGTTAAATTTTAGTATTTTATTTATATTAAGATACTGGGATTACTTTATAGTTGCAAAATGTAGATTTGTTTAGAGTTGAAATATAGAATGTTTATATGAATGGGATATGTTGCTATTTGGAAGGTGGTTTGTATTGATCTTGTATTATTATTTTCTTTGGAATTGTTGATATTTGGAATAGGGATGTTGTATATTGGTGCTCTTCCTTCGTTCCTTCGTTCCTTCCTTTCTTCCTTTTCTATGCCCCTCATCTCACCAATATAGTAACACTAGGTGAGTTTTTTAAAGAAAAATAATTGCTCTTTGTCAAGTTAAACTTTAATGTGATTTTTTGTTTATAGTTGGCTATTGGGACTATTTTATGCTTTTTGAATGGGATTTTGCTTATAGCTAAGATTTGAAACATGGAATGTTGAGTTTTATATATGTTAATTAATGTTATTATTTTAGAACTCTGAACATTTTGTTGATACCTGGATTGGAGAAGTGTTATTTATTTCAGTAACTATAGTTAAGAGATGAGTATTGGATGAAAAGTTTTATAGTATATTTGCTAATTAAGAGGAGGTGAATAGGTTATGAAATTGTTTATATTTGTGATAAGGTAGGAAGTTGCTTTTCCAGAGTGGGAGTTCTTTTTATCTTTTTATTTTCTTGCATTCCCTTTTCTTTTTCAGTTTGTATTATCTTTTATTATTGTATCCAAAAACTTTTAATTAAATTATTAGCAAAAAAAGAGGAATTTATGAGAAAAGTGTGGGAAATACACATAGTTATTTGCATACCATCTCTGTATATACAAGACATATCGTTATTTGTTTTAACGTTGGAAATTTTATTGATTCAGATTCGAGAATCAAAGGTAGTTAAGGGCGTAAAGATAAGGAAGAATGAGTATAAATTGTGGGCTTTTGCGGATGATTTGGTCTTAATTTTGGAACAACCGAATCAAGCGATTGATTGTTTATTAGAACTTATAACACAGTATGGGAATGTCTCTGGTTTTAAAGTCAATAATTATAAGACTAAGATATTATCTAAGAATATGTTAGTTAAGGATAGGGAAAGTTTGGTCAAAGCCACAGGTTTTCAGATGGTAAAAAAGGTTAAATATTTGGGAGTATATTTAACCGCTTCAAATGGAAAATTGTATAAGAATAATTATGAACCATTATGGGGAAAAGTACAAAAGGACTTAAAAGACTGGAAAAAACTGCAATTGTCATTGTTGGGGAGAATTTCAGCTGTAAAAATGAATGTTCTACCAAAGTTTCTTTTTTTGTTTCAGATGATACCTATTTTAAAAAAAGAGGCAAATTTGGATGAATGGCAAAGGGGTATCAACAATTTTATATGGGCCGGAAAGAAACCAAGGGTTAAGTTTAAGATTTTACAGGATGCTCGAGAAAGAGGAGGACTTAAGGCACCCAACTTGAAATTATATTATGATGCAGCCACTTTAACTTGGTTAAGCAATTGGCTCAACTTAACAAATAATGATATTCTGTTTTTGGAAGATTGGGACTTAATATATGGTTGGCATGCATACCTGATTTTCAATAAGAAAGTTGATCGGATTTTTAAATTACATATTTTGAGGAATGCCTTACTTCGTGTTTGGAAAAAGTATTATTTTAGATTGAATTATAAAATACCTATCTGGGGGATTCCCAGACATGCAATTGAGGGAATTTCTAAGGGGACAAATTTCGATAAAATCTCGTATAAAGAATTGTTAATTTGTTCTGGTTCGAATTGGCATTTGAAATCCCTAGATGTATTAAGGCAAGAAAATACTCTACAGTCATGGTTTCAATACTTACAAATAGTGGATAGATGGACTGTAGATAAGAAAGAGGGAATAACATTAGAAGATAAACAATTGGTTATTCAGATTAAAAATCAGAGTCAGGCCCATATAAAAAGAATTTACAATGTTTTATTAGAGTTAGACCCGGAAAAAGAATTGGTTAAAGACTGTATGATTAAATGGGCTCAAAATATACAGGAACCGATTTCATTGGATTTATGGGAGACAATTTGGACTAGAAATGTTAAATTTACACAAGCTCAAAATTTGAGAGAAAATTTTTATAAAATGTTTTACAGATGGCACTTAGATCCTAAAAAATTATCTTGTATGTATCCTAACATACAGCCCAAATGTTGGAGATGTGGCAATAAAGATGCGACATATTTTCATATTTGGTGGAATTGTAAAAAGGTAAAGGCATTTTGGATTATGATTTGGTGGAACATTCAAAAGATTTTTAGAAGGAAGATAAAGTTTACTCCTCAACTATTTTTATTGGGTATCTTTGTGGATTTAAATGATAAAGAAACTATTTTGATGTTGAATTTATTAACTGCCGCAAGGTTATTAATAGGTTTATATTGGAAGAAAGATTCTTTGCCTACTTTAGAAGAATGGGTATTTAAAGTATCTAGTTTTGCAGAGATGGCAAAAATTTCTGCCTATTTAAAGGATCATACACAAGAAAGATATATTACTGTATGGAGAAGATGGATAGATTATATTCAGAAAAAGTATGGAACTAAAAAGTTTCACTTATTTTATGAATGAATATTATAGTAAATATTACAGAGAATTGTCTTATAGGCTATTGGAGTTAAAGGTTAAGTATGATATTTTTTTCCTTTTTTATTATTATTTTTTCTTTTTTTCTTTTTTCTTTTTCTTTTCTTTTTTCTTATTATTATAAATTCTTTTAATTATTAACCCTGTATTCTGCTCTGGGAAGTGAAGGGAGGGGGGTTGGGGTGGGAGGGAGGAAATGTGGGGGGGTAAGTGTAATATAGATAATGGTTGCTTATAGGGGTGCGGCCTGGGCACTCCCCTTATGCTGCGTTCATGGGTTTGATAGGGATGAGAGGTGGGCAAGTGTAGAGAGGAAGTAGGGTAGTGAGAGGAGAAGGGGAGAGGAAGAGAGTAGGATGGGAGGTGAGAAAGAGAAGTAGGGAATGTTTTAAGAGAGGGTGGACGCGGCCTGGGGGGAGTGTGCAGGTCGTAATAATGTTTATTTTATCTTAAAATTGTATTGTATACTTTTTTTTATAATGTTTATATGGAAAAAATAAAAAACTTTCATTAAAAAAAAGACATATCATGTGGTATAGTAAACATAACATGAAGGCTTGGGATGGAATTTCTAACAGACTCTGGAATGTGGTGGAGGGAGAAAGACCATTATAAAAGATTTCTTTTATAATGAGAAGAGGGGGAAACATGAAAAAGAGATTCAGAGTAACTCCATCTTAATTATGCTAGGCATAAGTTGATCTGGAGAACTGCTTTGGCAGGTTTTCAAGAATTTGTTACATTACCCTTCTACCAACTGTAGGAGATGATTAGGCTGAGCCTGATGGAAGGGTCAAGCGTATCATTAGGCTCAAGTTCCTTCACACCCATAATAGATCTAAGTTCAGCCCACCTGGAATTATCTACCACTAATTTGCTTTGATCATTAGTAGCTTAGATTCTTGTAGAGAGTATGCATTAAATCTGAATTCATTTGAGCTGCCTTGGCTGATTTCTTGTGCCTGACACTAACAATAAATATTATTCTGAAAATTCAAATTGTTTCCTGAATTCACCAGCCTTGAAGAGCCTGACAAGTCTACAATTTATTGAATTATCTCATTTTTAAAAAATCAAGAAGCCAAGCAAGATATTAGGGTAGAAAAATACAACAAACTATTCTGTCTGAAAATAAGTAATTAAATATAAGAATGGAGAGACAAGCAGAGACAAAGAAATGAAGTAAAGAACTCTTCTTAAAGGAAGGAAAGAAAATAATATGCTAATCACCACACCCAGTTCCAACTGTCTGAACTCATCAACTGTCTGGTTCTGGAGTATTTGGGTGTGCCTGTTTATCCAGGTGAAATAATTTCACCCACACAGGTAAATCTACTGCCACCACCTGTTCTTGAGGCAGTTTCTTGAGGCAGTTTCCTCACTTGGAATCTCCAGGAATAATCTTACACACTGGATTTTTTTAAAAAATATATATATATATATACCTAATTAAAGGAATGAAATAGAGATTTGAGAAAACAGTTTAATTGCTGTAATTTACATAAAGCTGAGATATAAAACAAGTATTCAGGGGTCTGTACAAAGGTTTTTGAATACAAAGGATTGCAACAGTTATAGAATTACTCCAAACTGAACGTACAACATTATTTTTTAAAGCCACTTTTGAACAACTAAGCATTCTCAACAGCTATGTCAAAACATCATATGTCATGATTATGTTTGCATCATGACATCTGAACCAATTTTGTAAGTTGCAGCATATGCACGATGAAGTCCTATACACAAGGGTATCACTTTCACCCGTTGCAGAATTCTCACTGGTTCCCAATCTTTCACTGTTTTTATAAAATTGTTCATTCACCTATTTGATTCTGTAAGTGAACAGCAAAAATTTACTCAGAACAATGGACCTCTTAACTTCCTCTCCTTCTGAATCCCACTCCTCCCTCTAGTTAGGGAAGACTGTGATTGTGTTTTGAGAATATAGAAAGGTCCCTTAGCCAGGAAGCCACTAAGAATTAATCCACTACAGCTACAAATCTGTATAGCTACATAATAACACCTTAACAATATGGTGACAAAAATATTTCAGGGCCTTAAAAATGATGTATTACTGTAATGCCTTCATAAAAATGATGCATTAGACATTTTATTTAGTTAGATGTTATAGTAATGAATGACCTTTTTTTTTAAAAAAAAAGAATTTATTTTCCATACTGCCCTTCAAAACATGTTGATTATAATATTTATTATCTCATTAAAGTTAATATGACTTAAGTTGGTCTTGGTGACTAATCATTTCAGCAATGTTGCTTATCCCAGAATAATTTATTTGGAATACTGACTCATTATAAAGATGGAAGATTAAATTAAAATTGCTTTTTGTAACTGAAATAACTCCTATAAACTGCTCCCTAAGGGAGAGGCTTGCATTTTTTTAAAGAGAAAAGAAATATTAGATTTGAATCCTATTCTTTTTAAATAATGAATAGTAAGTACCTCTTGGCACTAACCATTTTCCTGACAATCTCATTCATCCCCACCTTATTTGTTCTCTCTCCCTGTAATGATATAGTTTGCCTATTTTCCCTGTATGTTCCCACATCTCCAAAATCACACTAGCACCTTTTCCTTCTCATTCTATTAGCTTTAAAAATAATGCAGATTCAGTGCAAAGATGCTTTTTCCACTTGGTTCTACTGAAAGCCTCCAGAAGGTGATGGGGGGGGGGGTGGCAAATGAATGTATATGGCACATTTGTGGATTCTCTGGGCTGTGAGAGCCTGGACTTGTGTTTGATAGCTGAGGCATGATCTTTTGCATATTCTAACACTGAAGTAATGCAGATGGAATATGCGTGCGTGTGTGTTCCAAATTAATGGTTGGATTTTTTCTCCCGTTTTATGTGCTACCTTATTTCTTCTCTAGCCATGAGTTCAAAATTGGATGGATAAATAATATATTGGGTTAACTGAGGAGCAAAATAGATCAAATTAAACCCATTTAGTTTTAATTAATTAACAATCAAAGAATTTCCCTGAAAAAGTCACTTTGGGATGTGTTTGAGAGGAAGGGCATGAATAGCTTCTGGATTTTTTCCCCTCCTTCTTCCCAGCTTCCTAATTTGGGAGATTTAATTATTTCATCGTATTTATATTGTTTTGGTCTGGCTGTAGGTGGTTTCAGAAATAATAATTTTTGTTTGAATCAGAAAAAGACCAAAACATTTTAGTATCATTCTCACTTGAGTAACAGGAAAAATATGTCTGTCATCTCCATGTAATACTTGCTAAAAAATCTGCTCAATATTTAATCTTATATATACAATGGAATTTGATAGATTCCTAAAAATCTAATATCAATACTTTCCCTCTTTGTTGGGGAAAAAGCTTGATAACAGATAATACCATAGAAATTACAAGAATTTGCACCCTACAAATTCTAGAAAGCAAATCTATATATTGAAGATTGTCACTTCTGTATCATTTAGTATTTGAATTCTAGATCTTTCACGTTTTAAAATTTCACTTTTTGTACTAAAAATATTTTTTTTGAATACCAAATCTTCTATGTAGAGTAAAATGAACATAAATGAAAATTAGTTTTCCTAAATGGTTAAAGTTACAAAACCCACCAGCCACAGGGATGTTTTCAAGAATTCCTTACTTGTGAAAAATTCTTAGGTTATTGGATATAATTTCATTTAGCATATAAGTATTTTTAGCTCCAATAAAAATGGCAGAAATACGAGTGTCTATTAAAGGAAGAGCCAGATGGCATCAAAAGTTCATTCCAATTCTGAATTTTACTATTATTTTACAAAGATACTTATGTTTGCTTCTTTAGTTATAACATATGCTAAATAATAGTGTACATTGCAATATGGTAAAACTACAGTTGCCTTTAGCTTAGGAAAAACACCCATCAAATTTGTGAAATGTGAGTTCACCATACTCTTATTCATAGTGTTTTCCTTGTATAGGCATGTATTCATAAAACACAAACATAGTGCAGGATGGAGTTAACATTACTAGCTATAGATTATAAAGGTAACAGAGATGCAACTGCCACAAAGGGACTTTAAAATACGTAAGCAGTTCTTACATGCCAATGATATTTTCCTCTTGGACAATGTGACTGCTGAGACATCATTACAATTCTGTACCAACTTGCATGATGATAATTGCATTAAACATAATGGAACTTGCATCTGAGTAGGCAGAAATGCAGTTATCCAACCCTATTTCAAAGATTCAAAATTATTCATCCTGAAATATTAGTAATACTGCCTACCCATTAAGAAGAGAGAGATGGGTTTATTTACTTACAAAAGAGGTTGGCAGTTTTTTTTATGGCCAGATAATTCACTTAATATTTTGAGCATACCCAGTGCTGCAAATGAGTGTACCAAATAACAAATATGGAAAATGAAAGGATTGTCTTAGCTTTAGAAGTCATTTAGGGAGTGCTTTTTTTCTGTTCTACTTTTTCTTGAAACAGTTATATAGGAATGGAAGCTCCATGTCCTCATCAGATAATAAACTTTTTAAGTCACAAATTATTCCAAAAGTTTTTATTATTATTAGAAGCAATCTTTTTAGCAGAAAAATACAAAGCAGTTATGAAGTTAACTATACCAGTCCTATATAACAATAGAATTCCTGAGTGAACAAGTGGGAGGATTTAAGTAGGCAGATTTAAAAAAAAATGCTGAAATTAATTCAATTACCTAGCAAGTATTGTGGCTAAATCAAAGAAATATTAATATGAATAATAAGGAAAAATTAAGCACACACAGATAAATTATTAGCAAGCAACACAAATGGCACTGCAAGATTTTAAGTTGTTCTGGTCTCAGTTTGAGGTATCACAAGGCATACCGAAAGAGAAAAGAACCAAAAGATCCCCTGTCTTGTGATTAACAATATAGATGAATCCACTGACCATTTATGATTCTTAACAGTTTTCAAAATCTTGTCGAAGAAGCAGGCTGCTAATTCTTGCCTGGTTCTAAGATTAAACTCCAGTGTTTGATAGAACATCTGGCTTTAGTTGTACAATTCCACGTCAAGCTTTCAATCCATGTTGAATTGAGAATGGAAGGAAGAAAGGAGGCAAACCTCTGCAGTTATCTATTGTTGTTTTAAAATAATAAACTGGCTTTGAACTGATCCCCCTTCTCATTATGAAAAGGTAGTTGTATGCAATAAACCTTTTAGTATATAATAGGTAGTGATCATTTGAATTCAGCCCATGTTACATCTGAATTATTAGAATCCCTTAAACTCCAGGAAGTCAGTGAGAGAATTTTATTAAGGCACTGAAGCAAAGGATAGTTCTTAGAAAGAAACAACATCTTTCATGTCCAGCATGAACTATATGCTTGCTGTACTGACTCTGGAGCAGATAAATGTTTCAAGGATCAGACATCAGAAGTTTTAAAATAAAGCAGGAAGTATAACTGCAACAATGTTGATGATTAATTTTCCTGGAAACTTCATGGTGTACAGTCCAGACAGCAGAATGAATCATGGGGAAAGCACAACAGGTGGGTTCCAGGAAGCAAAATTATTGAAGTTTAATGATTACAGATGTCCCTTATGGGCATACCTTAGTGTAGCATAAAAGACCTCTTTCATAGTTTCTGAAGAAGAAACTCAAATATTTAGTTCTGAACACAAAAGGTCCTTTCTCACCGTCATCATTCCTTTGCAATCAATTATGTTTCTGCAGATTTCCCCAACTCTTATTTTCATATAACAAAATGCGTAGAAGCATGCATTCATACATAGAACTTTTTGTTTCTTTTTAGAAACATTCATTCCTCAGTACCTCTGCCTCCCCAGTAAGCACTACCTCTTTATAGCATTCTTCATCCATTTTCCCACCTTCAGTAACATTATACCAAAGAACAATAATTCATTTGCTTGGTCTAATTTTTCAATTACTATGTATAATTTGTTATAATTTATGCCATTTCCTCTATCAAGTTTTGAGTCATTTATGAACAATCAACAAGAATGGGATAGGAAGGTCACACCCTGTAGTTACACATACAGGTAATCTTTGATTTACAACTGATTGCTTAGTGATATTCAAAGTTATGACAGGGACAACCTGGATTTGAAATTTCGACACTTATCTTCAGCAATTGCATGACCAATCTTTGAACATTCAGCAACTAGGGAGCATTTATGACCATCTGCAGTGTCTCACACTCATGTGACTGCATTTTATTTTCTGAAAACTGGCATTTATTTCTGGTTTTTGGCAAAACTGGCTCATATCAAATCACTGGTTTACTTAACTGCAGCATTTGCTTAATGAACATGGCGGCTGGCATTCATTATGCCATATGGTGGCCATGATGGGAAGACTCCATTTCAGTCATAAGTAGAGGAGTCTCTGTAACTGTTTTAATCTTTTTCAACAGATTAATTTTCAGATTTATACACCATGCTGCATCATATAATCTGCCTCACACTCACTGCAAATAATTTGGCATTGTCCTCATACAAAAACTACTCATTCATTTACATTCTCAATCAACCATACCTCTAACTCATCAGAAACTTTCTGTAACAGTCTATATACATATGGATGAACTATTGTATATGCTTCAATTCCATTACATACCATTCTAATTGCTTCAGCAAGCAACCCCAATTCCACATTCAAGCAAAATATTCCATAATTGAAGTTTATTTTATCACACAATTTCTCATACAAAATTTATTACACATATAAGTTTTTGTATATTTTAAAATTGTTAAAGAAAAAAATTGCTCTGTATATTCTGTACCTGCAATAAACTGCCCAGCATTATTTACATTTTTACTCACAATCATTTCTTTTAATCATAATTCTGCAAAACATTCTTGAGGACAATTAATAAGCTAATGTTCCATTAGTTTTTGTATTCACTCTTGCTTCTTTTTTTAATTTATATGGGAAAAATAAAGTTATTATTCCAATTATCGCAGTTACAATTTTCATATACACGATAAAATAATTGCATAAACAATTATATAATTTATACCTGGTTCCTTACTATTTTTCAACGTTCTCATAGCATTTATGATTTCCTTTTTCCTTGGATACTCCCATGTACAACATTTCTTTCTTTCCACTCTTTAGCTTAACATCATCATCCCTACAGGAGAAATTTCTAAAATACTTCTTGAAGTAAACTCAAATTTCAGTTTTATTCTAAACCATTTTTTTATTTTTAAATGCATTTTCTCTGCTGGAGTCTCCTTGTTGAGCTCTGTTCATCTCTCTACTATTTTTCTTTTAAAATACATTGTACAATCTATTTCATCCTCATTTTTTCCAGCAACTATCCTCTTACATTTTTCTCATCCACTGATTCCCTTTTTCACTTCATCATTCACAGAAGTCCTTTTCATGGTTCATGTGAATAACCACATATTTTCATTCTGTTCCAAGCAGCTTCCACATCGTTCTTTCTTTACATCTAGATTCAATTGTCTTAATACTTTTACCTATAAGACCAATACTTTTTCTTCCTGCAGCTGTCCCACTCCCACTCTAGTTTCTTTTCTTTTCTTTTCTTCTATGTCCATGTTTCAAGATCTGCTCTTATAGACCTGCCTCCTACTAAACTCTTGAGTCTCAGAGAACAAATTTACTTCCTTGAGCCCAGATAACTGGCTTGGAGAAGCTAATAAAAAACAAAACAAAAATCTTAGAACGATACCACTCTTCTACTCCCAGAATGACAACTTATCTATTCTTACAGAAACTGTGCGACTAGGGAAAATTTCAAATTACCCAGTGAAAAGAGAAAGTAATGTTTAAATATTTTCTGGCATTGAAGAAACACACCTCAGTAAGAAGAATAGGATGGGGGAGGTGATAGCAGACAACTGAAACAGAGTTACTGTATAACTGAGTATATTAATTATTGCTTGATTACCAGATGTACTTCCTTATGGTTACGTGAATAGGAATTCCCCCAAGTTTGAGTAAACAGAAAAGTATGTTGATGTAATTTTTACTGCCACCATAGCTGATTTAAAGGGCATCAGTTATGGAGATCAGAGATTCTGTCACTACAGATTTAATGAAGGACAGCTTCAAGGCACTAATTGGTGGGTTATTCAACTTCTTTTTTCTCTGAGCCAGTGTCACCAGCTGGCAGAAAAAACAATCATCAATCATTCTCCATTTATGAGGCACAGCTTGGGATTCCCTATGCTCCCTCCTGTTTATCTTGCAACCCTCCTATACCCTATCATATAGCCAGATGGATTTTCCTCTCATAGAACTAGCAATTCTAACAAAACAAAGTACAACCTGTCAATTGGGATGGAACTTGCACCCAGATCAACAGATTTTTATATATACACACACACACACACACACACACACACACACACACACACACACACACACTAGGGCCACCAAGTGACCACCAAACCACTCCCACCAAGACTGATAGGACAAGCCACTAGTATATAAAATGAGAGCAAAACCCACACCCTACTAGCATTGATGATGTTATCTAGTTTGGCAATGAAACATCTGCAAGAAAACAAGTTCAGAGAGCACTAAGGACCCCACAATCCTGAAAGGCATTGGTATGCAAATGTAATATTCAATTACAAACTGACCTAAAAATCTAACATATTATATAAATAGGTTAGAATCCTACTTAAATCCATTAAGATTATGGATATAGACTATAATGCAATGTAACCTAACAAGGTAGTTCTTGAGCGAAATTAGTTTTCTAGTAATTTCCTAGCTCAAAAACAGCAAAGTACAATCTGGATGAGACAGATAGCTCTGATAGAGTCTAATACAGTCCATAAAGTTGTGATGGCTCATTGTCTTAAAAAAGGAAGGCTAGTGTTTACAGTTAGATGTTTTGCAACAATTTATTTTTGTATAGGATTTTGCTTTTGAATAGTTTTTTCCTTTGAATGCAATGCAATCCAAAACTTTTTAAATATTATACACTTGTTAAAGTATTCTCTCTCTCTACATGTCCAGATACACATACATACAAAAACACACACACAATAAATCTTGATTGTAAAACATAAATCTTTGTGTTTATCACAGCAATAGATTTGCAGCATGGCATACATAAATGCAAAAATATATTATGTACAAATTTTTATTAGCATGGCATTTATTTTAAAAATTAATAGGTACCAACAATTGAAGAATCTGGAATTATGGTAGCATGCATGTCTCTTGTCATATTTGACTTTTCTTTCAACTTTGATTGAAGTAATGTGTGTTCCACTACGCCAATTCGTATGTCCATCTGAATGGTTTCTTGTTTCAGTTTGGTTAAAGCCTGTTTTATCTTCACTAATGGAGCTATTAAAGGAAAATGTAAAAAACAGTACATTTTTTTTCTTTCAGTTTACTTCACAAAGTTATTATTCCCCCATGATTCAATCTCTTTTAATCAAAGTTAAATGAACAGAAGAATGACAACATTCTGGAATCATTTTCCATTTCATATCAAACCTACTTAGAAAGCATAATGTATTTTCCATCTAAATGACATTTTAGAACTGAAGATATATATTAAAAATGTACATATATTCCCAGCAGTTATAAAGATAACAGAGAATGTTCCATTTGAAAAATGCCTGCATATTATCTCACTCTATTTTTATCAACTTTATTTACTTTTATCAATGTCTTCAGAATTAAATAACCCCTCCAATCTTAAAAAGATTACAAAGATGATTCAGCAATAAACAAGAAATTTGTTACATCTTAATTCCAGACAACAATTAGGTTTCTGGAGATATAAAAATAGAATTAAATTGCAACCAGTATCTTCTATTTATTTTTCACAGCTGAATATCCTATTTTTGTACCTGTTATTCAAATTAAAATAGCCCAGAAGTCAGCAATGTCAAAGCATTTCTATTATGTTGCCAATAGTCCAGGTGTGTCCATCAAGAGCAAATACATTATGATATTTTACTGTATCTGGAGAAAAAAAATCTCAAGAAAGGACTTCGGAATGCCTTACCTCCATCAGTCATACTGCTTCCCTTTTCTTCCATTTCTTGTTTTACTTTCTCTAATTCTTCAGTAATCTTAGAAAAAAAAAATAACAGGTTATAATACTTTCACTTTGAAGTTAAGGATACCTCCTTCTCTTCTACACAAAAAAACAGAAATTTCTTATCACTATTAAATTGTTGTTGGGGTTAAATTGACTTCCTTTTGCTCTGTGAAAATGCCAGCCTAATATAAAAATCTTATTGATATCACAATTCAAAAACAGGGTACCAGGTTCCAACAAAGTCAACCTAAATTCATCAGAGAGCAAACAGGGAAGCTAGGAGTATAAAACAGAGCAGAATGATGAAATACTAAACTCACTGAAAATAATGAGACTCAGCTTACTGGAGTAAAGTCCCCATATACTGTATAGAGCAACACAAATAAAAAAATTGTGCTAAAATTGTACTGTGAAAATACCTTGATTCTAAAACAGTTTATGACCCCCCAAGGATCCAGAGCTGGAGACTTTCCAGATTGGTTCTGGGTGGGGCTTTACTTCCTCTCTCAGACCTCTGTACAATTTTAGAGGTCCTCCTAGATTCTATATATTGCCTGAAGAACAGATGGGAGACATGCCAGGAGAGCTTTGCACAACTTTATCTTGTGCTCGAATTGTAATCACTTCTAAATCATGTCCTTGGAATACTGCATCCAGTTTCGGTCACCAGGATGTAAAAAAGATGTTGAGACTCTAGAAAGAGTACAGAGAAGAGAAACAAAGATGATTAGGGGACCTGGGGCTAAAACATATAAGGAACGGCTGCTGGAATTGGGTATGTCTAGTATAATGAAGAAGGATGAGGGGTGACCCGAGAGCAGTGGTCCAATATCTAAAGAGCAGCCACAAAGAAGACAGAGTCAAGCTATTCTCCAAAGCACCTGAAGGCAGAACAAGAAGCAATGGATGGAAACTAATCAAAGAGAGAAGCAACCTATAACTAAGGAGAAATTTCCTGACAGTTAGAACAATTACCAGAGGAACTCTCTTTAAGAAGAGCGTGGACAGCCATTTGTCTGAAATGGTTAGGGCAGTGGTGGCGAACCTATGGCACGTGTGCCAGAAGTGGCACTGAGCCCTCTCTATGGGCACACGTGCCATCGCCCCAGCCCCGCCTCCCCCCATGGCCCCCTCACCAGCAGACCCCCGGAGATGAGTCACCCCTGGGCATGGCCCGTGCACAGCAGCCCAGCCAAGGACATGCAGCCGGGCAGTGGGGACAAGACTCTGCCCTTGCACCTCATCGCACGCAGATGATGCTGTGGGGCGTAGGCAGAAGGCATGGCTGCCATGGCACTGCAGGGCCACCTGGGGAGGTGGGTGGGTGAGAATGGGGTGGTTTGGGGGCATTCGGTATCTAAAAGGTTCGCCATCACTGGTATAGGATTTCCTGCCTGAGCAGGGGGTTGGACTAGATGACCTCCAAAGTCTCTTCCAACTTATATTATTATTGTTGTTTTGTTGTTGTTATTATTATTCCCTGCTTATGGCCACTCATGTGTTGGCCTTCTCCCAAATAGACTTCTACAATGTGCTGTACACGGAGTTCCCTTGAAGACCATCCAGAAGCTACAAATGATCCAAAATGCAGCAGGATATGTATTAATGAAACCTTCAGTACACAAACGTAATACCACTATTTTGTGAGCTGAACTAAGTTTTTAGGTGCTGCCTCTGGACAGTGGTATAGACAGTAAGGAAGATGATCTTGATAGAGATATGTAGATTCCATTTCTAGACAAAAGGGGCTGAAGCATTTTTAAAGATAACATTTGGAAATGATTTAGATGTTTCTCTAATTCACATAGGTATATGAAGGAGGAGGAAGTACAGCACAATCAAGCTTACATGATTTTGTTACTATAGCCACTCTTTTTTTTTTTTAAAGAAATTTTAGCATTCCTGTGGAGTTGATTTTTTTCATTGTAGCTACCTGGTGGGGCTCACAAGCATCACTTCAAAAATCTACATGGCTCCCACCCCATATTCTGAAACTTGACTTTGCTCCAAAATGTAGGAGTAGGTTTTTTTTTAAGGTATTGCATTACT
Organism: Crotalus tigris; assembly: GCF_016545835.1. Taxonomy (NCBI): domain Eukaryota; kingdom Metazoa; phylum Chordata; class Lepidosauria; order Squamata; family Viperidae; genus Crotalus; species Crotalus tigris. The sequence continues at coordinate 1,122,719 of NW_024097783.1, read as the reverse complement.
TCCTTCCAGACTTTCATTATCTTTCTCTTTTTGTTTATATTATTCTTGACTTTTAAATTATAGGGCTGCCAAAGTCATCTGGAACTGGGCAGTTTCTGAATTTTATAAATTAAATAACTAAAACAAATTTATAATAAGTCTTACATAGCACAGGCTGGGTTATTTGACAAACTATATAAAAGATGAAAAGGTTTCCTTGTCAGTTGTGTCCGATACTTGCGCATAGTGCTCATCTCCGTTTCTTGGCCAAGGGAGCCAGTGTTGTCTGAAGACAATTCTGTGGTCATGTGGCCAGCATGGCTATACGCCAAAGACCCATGGAACTCTGTTACCTTCCCACGAAAGTGGTACCTATTAATCTACCTGCATTTGCATGCTTTTGAACTGCTTGCTGGGCAGGAACTGGGACAAGTAACAGGAGCTCACCCTGTTGCATGGAGCTCGGGTCTCGAACCCGGGCCATCAGCTCTCCAGCATCTCCATTTATTTCTGCCTGTTCCTCTAGGTATTATAGGATGGGCATGTTCCAGAGATCATCTCTTTGAGATAATGTCATCTAATGGGATCCATGAGATATGCCTTCTCTGTTGTTGTGCCTTTTCCTTACTCTGGAACAAGCTCCCCACTGATATTTGGATGTCGGTAATTCTATTAGTTTTTCATAGAGCCACGAGAACCTGTTTTTTTCTTTCTTTTGCACATTGGGCCAGGATGGTAACTGAGCCTTTTTTGCTTTGAGACCAAGTGCTTATTATGCTCAGCCTTAACTATGTGTGTGTTATGAAACTAATATGACAAAAGTTATTTTAAAATTGTGATTGCTTTTTATTTGTATTGATATACACTATCCAGAATCACAAATTATGAGTTGTGTGGCTTTATATGTTCTCACATACATATAAATATATTTCCTACTCATTTGAAAACTTTATGGAGAATGGACCCTGACTTGCTTTATTTTCTCTGTTTTTTTTTAATCCATTCTCAAGAACTAAAAATGAGAGAAGTAGCAGGTCAGGTTAAAAAAAAACCTTCACTTACTGAAGAATCAAGCTCTGTTTTGAAAACCATCTCCGAACCAGCATCATTCATCTCTAAAGTTGTTTGTTCTCAAAGATCAAGAAATCTTCTGGGTTCAAATATCACACATACATAAAGTGGTGTGTTTAGGGTTGCATTCTGTAAACCACATGCAGCCTTTTTGAATTATATTTAATTTTTTAGAGCAAGACAGTTAAGTGAGTTCTGTCCCATTTTACAACCTTTGTTACCTCTGTCGTTAAATAAGTCACTGCAGTTGTTAAGTTAGTAACAGTTGTTAAGTGAATCTGACTTCCCCATTAACTTTTACTTGACAGAAGCTAACAAAAGTTGATCACATGGCCCCAGGACACTGTAACTGTCATTAATACATGCCAGTTGCCAAGTATCCAAATTCTGATCACATGATCATAGGGATGCTGCAACGGTTTTAAGCGTGAAAAATGCTCTTAACTCACTTTTTCCAGTGCTATTATAACTTCGAATAGGCACTAAATTAATGATTATAAGTTGAGGACTACTACTACTAGAGGACTAGAAACAGTGTGAGTGTTGGAATACAAGAGATGGGAAAGCCACTAGAAGCCAAAACTGTGAAAAATATCAGCAACAGCAGCTTGAGAAAGGAAATTTTGTTCTTCGAGAGACTTAACATCTGGCTGTTGCTGTTGTAGCAACCTCTACAACCTGGCACAATCTTGATTGTAAAAAGCACAGAAAGTTGCTAGAATATCTGCAGTCTAAGAGAAAAAAAGACCATTATCCTTCCTTAAGTAATGATTGCCTGTTTTCTTATCTCTTAGATGCAGTATGTGGTGTTGAGAATTTCTGTTTATAGAAGGGCTAGAGATACTCAAGTTACATTATGCATATATACATAATGTCAGCAGTTTTGATTTTTCATTATTTTCAGTAGATTCCCCAAAGTAAATCTGCCATTTGGCAAGATGCAGTGGCCAGTTCAAGTGGGAGATAAATAAGATTACTTAGCTACCACAACCACCTCAGAGCAAGGTATTCCAGCTGGCAAGAGACTGTGGGTGGAAAGAGCAGTATTGCTGTGGCATTCAGCCAAGTCAAACAGATGGAGAACAGGCTGGCTGCAGCAGCACTGGGTTTTTTTATGAGATTCTGCCTCAGTGCTTAATAAAGTAAACATAATTTAAAATCAAGTGAAAATGGAAAAGGGTAAATGAATCACACTCAGATAACTGACCCCTGCTGAGGAATACATAACTATGACATTTTTAATTTTTTTTTTTAAAAAAAACCCTCTTCTAATATTGCAAACTATTATACTGAAGCCCACAAAAATTCAACAAACTTAGGAAGGTATATGAAAGGCCTACTACATACTAAAAACTAAGGTGATAGCTAAAGTGGAAGAAATACAGAAATCATAGTTAATATATTTTCTCAAGTTTAGTATAACTGAAAGAAAGAGCGTCATTGGAAGAATAAAACTACTTCAAATTGGAAATTTATGAATATGTGAGAGAAAGTGGTTCCATAGCCAAAACAGCACCGTGTCTCTGAATTTCACATGCAACAGCAATAGCACTTAGACTTATATATCACTTCATAGTGCTTTATAGACTTTCTAAGTGGTTACAGAGTCAGCATTTTATTGACCTTAGAAGGATGGAAGACTGAGTGAACCTTGAGCCATTAGGATTGAACTCCTGACAGTGGGCAGAGTTAGCCAGTAATACTGCATTCTAACCACTATGCCACCACAACAAACCTTTTCAATCTCATTTATCTATGATGGTAATATCATGTTCAGGGGCTTTTTCACAAGGTTGCTATGAATTAGAAATCTTGCTTTAATAGCTCATACTTTAATGGCTCTGTTAAAAAAAGGATTCATACCCAATGTTTCCTTCATCTACTGACATAACCAAAACACGTGCATCTTGTTCAATTCTTCATGCAGAAGAATAATCAAGAATACAAAGTAGATAAATGAGAAAAGTCTATTATATAATTTGATTTGATGAAACACCCACCAGAGACCCTGCCTTTTAGTCATGTGAAGTTATATTGTATTCATTTATTTAATATTAAGATCTTATAAAATTTAAGTTATTTGAAAAGGAAAATCAGTAATTCATTCATCCTGAACCATTTCACAGAAGCAGAGTACAGTAAATCATTTAATTGAGGTCAGTGAACTGGCTTCAGGGAGGGAACTGACAGAAGTGGATTTCTCAAGTGGCCATTCAAAGTGCTCTAAATTTCAAATTTGTACAACATGTAACAACTCAGCCTTCATGAATACTTCAGGATAAATTAATTGCTTACTTTCAATCAGGCATCCAAAAGTTAGACACTCTGCCACAAACATGCTAAAACATCATATACTATGGACTGAAGTAGTGGCCTATTTTAATATAATGAAATTTTATTTATTTATCATATTTATACAGCTGCCTATCTTATACAATATGACGTTGGGCAGTTAATGGGAAAAAATTCCAATATAAATTTGATAAAAAAAATACACACAGAAACCTCACACAATTAAAAACCATCATCCTCTAAACAAGGCACCATAATAACTACACAATATTACATATACTGGCTTAGTTCATATCCTGGCTCACCACCTCAGCGAACAGCATGTATTTATGTTCTTTACCGCACTTTGAACATACCTAGACTCTGGCACCCTTCAGATGTTTGTTCAAGCATACCCCATCCAGCCTGGGGTGGTAATGATACTCACTTCAACGTCTAAGTGACACTGCATGCTGATGGCTCATCACCCAAACTGCCAAATGACCTTTTTCAGTGGCTTTATACAGAAATTAAATAACACTGGGAAGATCATAAAATCCAATGGTACCCTATACCGGAACAAACATGGTTTCAAACATCACATTTCATGATTACAGCCTGGAAATGCCCACTGACAAGCAGAACTACTAACTTCCAGCCCTTGTACACAGTCCAGCAAGATACCATGGTCAATTGTATCTAATTTTCCAAAAACCATAATGGGACCAAGAGAATAGATTCCCCTATCAAGAAGAAGATTATCCTTCAGGGTGACTGATGCAATTTCTATCCCCTGACCAAATCTGATACTGACTAGCAGGATTATCTGTAGCTGAATGTTACATTAACAACAACCTTCCTCTAAAAAAAGAAGCTTGGAAACTAGGAGAAAGTTGTCAAAAATAGCTGGGTTAAGGGAGGTTTTAAAATACCTAGGTTAAGGAAGAAATTCCTTTTTAAAAAAATAAATAAATCATAATCCCCTGTCCAAGAGAAACATCGACATTTTTCCTGATCCAGCTGATCATCCTTCACCAAGCATCTGAAGGAATCAGGTCAACATGGAACAAACTGACAGATAGCAGAAATCTACTACAGGGGATCTTAATCACTTATTTGGAGTCAATAAGCTCAAATAAATACTGGATAACACAAGATCCCATTTCATTAATCACATTGGATTCATTCTAACTAGAGCATATATGAACAAATTTAGCTGCCCAAAAATGCTTAAAATCAACCAGTAAACCTGAAGGTGTCTTCTCCCACACAGACTTCACTAAATGTTCTTGATAACATGAACAGAGATACCAGGCAAGAAACTTTGGGTGAACAACCAATGTTTTGCCACTCTTATTACAATTATAGAGCCTTAAGGCTTGAGCCTTATCAGTTGCAGTCACTTCAGATTTTGTGCTACCATTACTCTGGGCATCTTTTCAATTGTTTCATTTCCCTCAGCACAATAAACATATGGAATCAGTGACTGAGAAGAAGCCTTCAAGGACTAATTTTATTGAATATTTTGGCTGTTTTCATATCCCAAAGGTTGACTAAATCTGAGATAGAACTGCCTGACAAATTGTCAGGAAAACTTCCAACAACTCTTTGGAAGCCATCAACTTTAACCATGCAGAAATCCAGGATAGCCATGAAACCCACCAACAAAGAAGCAATCTCGATAGTGCAAAGGACAGATGTCACTATTCTCCATTTCCAGATTGATCTGCTTAAATGATGATACAGCAGTATCCCACTCACATGTCACAAAGCTGAGATTACTTGGAACAGGCCCATAGTTGCCATGGAGTTCTTGAACTCAGAAGCTGTACCAAAAACTACACCACCACCACCACCACCACCACCACCACCACCACCACCACCCCCCCGTGGTTGGAAAGTGCAGTCCCCATGATTAGCAATCTCTACTAGATTTTTGGAAATAACAAATCCCAGTTTCCACAATTACACTATTATTTTTACCATATTTAAATATGAGGGGAAACACATATGCATTCACTTGATATCTGACATAATACCAAGATAAACAAGTTGTACCTCAGACAGAACTCTTGTCCTCTCTGTCACACCACCACTTCCTTGCTGATATTTCTCTTTGGCCTGTTTGTGGGAAGGAAGAAATATTAGGTTATATTTTAATCAGGTGCAGAATTTCTATGAAAATGTCCCTTTCAGAGGAACAATGCTAAATGTGAACATTTGCTATATTTTTAGAAGTTGAGTTGTAATATAAATATAAAGCATATAATATAAAAGATTCAGCTAGCAATAAAAGCTGCACAATACTTTAAAAAGCAAAATACATTACCTCACTCAAAAGTGCCTGCGCAGAACGATATTCTTGAACCAAATGCTCCAGCTGATTGTTAATATACTTTTCTCTACTGCTAACCTTTTCCAGAGTTCTGCTGATTTCATTATGAAGCTTGTCAAGATAGCCCTGTAAAAGTTTTACAAACATTTTAATTATCACTGAAATCAATTGGGATCCAAAGTTCTGCTGATCTATTCAACAGTTCCAACATGCCCAGTGGAATTTCTTTTAACACTTTTTCATTTGAACATCAATCCATGTTCCATGTCTAAACTAGCTTTGAAAATTGTAATCAAGTTTTAAATTCAGATTTGCAGCATTAGAGAAATACAAAATACAAGAACATTTTGGAAATTCTTTTGGAGCACAGTAATACTATGCTGGAAAAAATATTTTCAAATTTTGAAATACTAAAAATATCCAGCGCTGGGTCCAAAGTAATGTTATTTTTTCTATCCAGCTTAAGTTTACTTGTGTCAAGGAACATAAAATAAATCCTAACACTAAAACACAAGTAAACTCTCTAGTTTCTCAATTATTTTGCATTTGAAAAGTTTAAATAATGAAATGGGATATAGGTTGTTAGACTTTCTGAGTCATTTAATTATGAGTGCAAAATAATCACTATGCACCTGGACTATGTAAACACTTTTATAGCCTCAACAATTATTCATATTTGTTGCTCTGCTTAAAATTAAACCAATGAATACTGTAATAAAAAAGGCTTTGTAATTGTCTGTATCTCAGAATGGGAGCTAACAGTGTACTGTGTTGTAGTGTTCATCTGTTCTTCATAGGTGTCAAAAACTTAATATTAAACATTAAATTCAATTATTAGGAATCCTAAGGTTTTAAAACTTAATATAGATCACACCTTCATCTTGGAGGTTAGCACCATTTAATGATTATTAGCTAACATCTCTTAGAGCAGGAATGTCAAACTGCTGGCCCACGGGCTGGATGTGTCACACGGAAGCCGCGTCCACCCCAGCTCCAGCAAAGGGGGAAAAAGTCACAATAGGTCGCGAAACATCACATGATGAGTTTGACATCCCGGCCTTAGAGGAAAACACTGATAATCTCAAAACAGTGCAGAAATTTCATTTGTAAGCAAAACCTTGCAAACATGTCCAAAACCAGTTACTTACAGAAGTCTCCTAAAATAGGCATCATATAAAAACAGCTTGTTGACAGAGACAATTCAAAATGAAAAGAAATGCCTCGGGGAGGGGGGGGGATACTTTTTATTCTGTAGAAGTGGTTTCAGAGAGAAAGCTGATATTATAGGCCTTGACAATCCTTGATGGAAATAATGTAACATAATGTTGTAACAATAATATTGTAATAATGCAACAACATACTACAACTATTTAATAGCATGCAATACCTGAATTGCCACAATCTGATTCAGAATGCCACTTTTGAATTACACATCAGACTTACACGGGTATCTTTTAAAGCTGATTCAATTCCATCTTGGTGCTGATGCATTTGATCCACGTGGATTCGCCAATCCTAAATTAAAATTTGAAAAAGTTCAGAATTTAGAAAGAACTACTAAACAACCAAAGAAATTTAACATCACCAAAATCACTTCTAAGTATGCAGTTGATAGGAATAGGTTTGAACTGCTGGAAACAGCTGAGAAGATGCCCGATGTACTGTGGCAAGAATTTCAATAAACTATCACTGATCAACTATCAAATAACAGTTGAACACATACAAGAAACCAGAACAATGCAGAAGTGGCTGTCAGATGAAACCATCAGAATAGCCAAAGAAAAGCAGTCAAAGCAGTACAAAATAAAAGGAGGCAAAGAGATTGAATACAGATTTTCAAAGAGCAGCAAGGAAAGACAGCTAAGTTTACTGAAACCAGAATTGCAAACAGCTAAAGGAGGACTGTATGAAGGTCCATGCCAAGAATGCATTTGTGCAAATCAAAAGGATTTGAACACCATTTACTGCTCATAAAAACATCATCTAAAACAAGCAAAGGAAAAAAACTGTCTGACCAATGACGTGTCAAAAATAGATAGCTTCAAAAGGGGCACTCATGACCATATTACAAATCTATTTTAGATCATGGAAAAAAATCTCAAGAATACAAGAAAGCCTTTGACTGTGTCAATCAAGACAAGTTGTGGAGAGTCCTAGAAGATTTGCAGGTGACAACAGATCTGTCAAGTTGGTGTAGTTGCTGTACACAAATCAGGAAACTATTGTGCCATGTGGAAACACTTATTGGTTCAGGATAGAGAAAGGAGTGCAGCAAGGTTGCATTCTTTCATTTTTTTTATTCAGCATATGCTGAAGTGATCATGAGGAAGCCTGAACTGGAAGAATTAAAAATCAGAGTAAAAATTGGATAAAGGATCACTAACAATCTTTGATATGTTGATGATATAACTTTCCTCTTAGAAACCAAAATCCTGAAACATCTGATCAGAAGGATTAAAGAAAGAATTTGGCCTCTTCCTGAACATCAAAAACAAAAAAACCCACATAACCACTGCGAAAAATGGAAATATCAAAATAATAATTGATGGTGAAAAGATCAAAAGCATGTAAGAATTCATTTTCCTAGGATTGCAGATTGATCAAAGCAGGAACGCAGCCCAGAAATAAAGCACTGAATTGCAGTGGGTTGCTCAGCAATGATGAACATGAATTGAGTATGGTATAGCTAGATATCAGCACATCAGCCTGGAACTTAAATGCAGATTAATTCACCCAGTTGGGTTTTCTGTATGCATCTGCAGTTGCGAAAGTTGGATCATGAAAAAAAACAGACAGTCTACTTGTTTGAGCTGTGGTGCTGAAAAGCTTCCTGCACATTCCTTGAACAATAAAGATGACAAACAATAAAGAATATAAAACCAGATGTATTGTTGGAATCATAAAATTCATAATTCCACCTTACTTATTTTGGCTATAAACGTTTTACACATCTCAACATTTCTCCATGCCAACCCGCAAGTAACATGGTACAGATTTGCAAAGAAAAATCTTTAATATATAGTGCCTCAATTGACAACTCAAAGTGCACATTTTAAAGATGACAAGTATAATTATAGTAACAGGAAGTCACATAATTTAGCAGAAACGTTCTGAATAAAAATAATAATTGAAGGTGTGGGAAGGCAACAAGAAAGGAATTGCAATACTTGAATAAACTGGATAAAGTGTAATCTCTTTACTATCTAAAATAATAACTACTCTGATTTCCTAGAATATATTCTGCAAAGCTGCAGTTATCCACTGACTGCGCTGAATGAGGGCTTGAGCAATCACTATTTTTTCTGCCTGCACTGATTGTAATAACGATGGGCAGCAATGAAAACTTTAATACTGGATGCCAAAACACAAGTCACATTTGACATACAAAATAGCAGCAACGTGATTTAGTGATTTCCTTGATATATAGAGAGAATAATTCAAATACATGATTTCAACACTCCACAGAAAAGAGAGACATTACAATTCAAGAGATGAGTTGAGTGAGGTAAGCAAAAGCTGAATTGCCAATGTTGATTAGAAATAAATAGAAGAACCAGAATAAATGGAACTGATATGGTACATTTAAACATAGTTAGACAGAGATGAATAGTTAGGGGTGAGTGTGTAAAAAGATTCAGTTAAGAGGGCCCCAATAAAGAGTCAAGCAATTACAAGCAAACAGGTAAACAGCATAAAAATAGTAGAGTTAAGACATGGCTCAATAGAATATATTAGGCAAAGCAGTAGTCCTCACTTAACAACCATTCATTCAATGAGAGTTTGAAGTTACAGAGGTACTGAAATAATGGTAGTTATGGCAGATTGAAATTTGGGCACTTGGAATCTTGTCTGCATTTACAATTACAGTGTGTGATTCAACTTTCCCTCATCCACCTATCTCTCCCCATCTCTGCCATTTGGTTATCCTGCATTCTACCACTGCCCCCAGTTGATCTTCTTCCACTGCTGATAAAACATGCCTGACTGAGATAGCTGCTGGCCCTTCCTGAGCCAGAGGGGCCGTGAGCAAAGGGGAGCATGACAAAGCAGGAAAAGTGTAAGGTCCTCACCTTATGATGGTGCACTTCTCACCTACTGATCACAACTGAACTACTGGAACTGCTGTCACTAAGTGGTATAATCACATAATGTTTTGCTTGAGTGATGGAAATTCTGGTTTTAATTAGGGTTGTTAAGTGATGACTACCTATACATAGCAGCCATGGGAAATCAGTGAATATTCTAAGCCTACTGAGTAGTTTTAGGCTAATTAGTAGATCAAAATCCAAGAGGTGCTGCTTAAGAGCACTTCCAGTATTTTTAAATCTTAAAAGAATGAATTTGAGGATTCAACAATGAAGAAGTTTAAAAAATAACAAGGTGCAAACATGTTTTGATTCCAAACTAATATTAAACATTAGTAAATCAACAAGTTTTTCCTCAGGGGAAACTGAGGAAACTGAAGTTAAATGAGGCCATCATTCTAATCATATTTGACACTCATAAAATTTACATGTCTTCAGTTGGTAATGAAAGTTAGGGTACCTAAATGTTATCTTAATGCCTCTAAAAAAATCTATTCACACATCTGCACAACTTTCAGTAAAAACTTTGTGTTCAGCAACTGCAGCATGTTTATTCTGGAATAATAAATTCTTTATTTGTAGATTCTTACCTATACTAGTTGTCTGATATTAGTCAAGTATAAAGTTCCTTTATTTTTAATTACCTTACTTGGCAGAGGAAAAGACAAATGGGAAAGACAAATTCTGAAAGCCTGTATATTTCACAGATATTATGAAAATAACTGATGCAAGAAGGTGTAAATTTCTTCCTTTTCCTTATATTAGCATTTTAGCAATTCTCCCTGACTTTCACACATATAGCGCTTCATTAATATACAAGCACTTGTGGAAATGTTCATGTGATGCCTTCTTTTAGCAGAGAAGTTGCTGGCCTACTTTCATAATGCCTAAACAGAGTATGCATGCACATAGGTAGACTGTTTCTGAAAGATGACGTGCTAACTCACTAAACAAGATCTTCCTTACCTTATTATCTGTTCTGATTGTAACTTTCAACTGAGGAAGAACACGTTCCACTTCAAGATTCCACTCAGCTGCATCTACTTTAGATTCTAAAATCTCTTCCTGTTTAGGCTCAAGCATGTCCTATCAAAATATTGGTATTAAACACACTAATGAATTATCACATTATAAAATGTATTATACCCAACCTATACGTAATTTCAAATCTGTTTCGGCAACATAAAGACTAAAGGATGATTTGCCAGTTGTAACAGTACAAGCAGTTAACACTTTACAATTGCTTTTAAAGTACAACACAAATAAGCAGCATGGGTAAAACACACGCACACAGCTCTGCTCACGTGAACAGCAGCAGCTCAGGTGCACATACGCAGTTCCATTTGTGTAAGCAGCAGACCAGCGCACACACTTGCACGCAGCTCCACTTCACGCAAACAGTTGGCGCACATAAGCTCTTGCGGCCCGGTTCCCGTTTCCCTCCCCCAGCCGGGCCACCATGCCACAAAGGTTGGGAACCGCTTTCTAAATGGATATCAACTGACTGTTTGACATGGACAAGGCATGATATTCTTATAGCTCATATTCTTTTTGTTTGCTTTGTAAAAACTGTATCAGGGGGAGTCAAAAGAGAGAGAATTCCAATTATAGACTGGTATTCATCCATTAATGAAGAGGATGCCATACATATAATTGTGCATTTCCCTTCATTCTTCTCTGTCATAGCTCTTTTGATTATCTGTACAACTGTCCAAATTTTATGAATGCGGAACACTTCCCAGATAATCATAGGAAATTGTACAGAGTTACTGAAAGAAGCGGACACTTCACACAAGCAGCAATGCATTGTGTCTGCAAATCAATACTTTAATATCTAGCATATTAGTGCTAACTGAACAAAACACTTACTGATTTGTAAGTTTGTGCCTTTAAAACATTCAGATCAATATAATTTTCCTCATTGTCTGTCTCTTCTTCCTTAAAAACACAGAAAATATTTTTAGCAGTACAATCAACATTATGATTTAAATATTATTCTCTGAATGCCATCACAAATTATTTTAGATGAAACAAAGTTTAAAATGCTATTACGATCCAAAACTATACAATATGCTACTCACAGGACTTTTTGTCAAAAGCACTGCTTTAGCAATCATTCCCAAAACAGTTTGCCCTTTGTTCCATTAAAATATCCCATTATAGCCAGTTCATGTAAAACAAGGATAGGCAACTTGATGACTTCCTGATATTTTTTACTTCAATTCACATCAGCCCTAGCCCACACTAATAGTGAAAAAAGGATTGTAGCAGATGCTATTCAAAAGCTAGAGGACATTAAGCTTATTTTAGATATAAGCCATTTGTGAAAAGTATTGGATTCCCCTGTCAAATGTATTTATATGGACGATGTGACATGAGAGCCAAGAAGCAACAACGACAACAACAAAAAAACAGCTGGCAGGAATCCAATCATAGTGACACGTGAAAACCTGGTACTATTTTGACAAGAATTGCTGCCAGCTACATCAATGATTTTTTTATTTCATGTATTAATTTTGACTATACAACTGTGTGTGTGAGACAATTCAGTCAGCAAAATAAGACAAAAATGGTGCTTTGGCATTTAAATATGGAACATTTTTTCTTTTTTCTTTATTTATTATCATAGAAAATAAAATACAAAATAGTAAAACAAACAGAATGAAACAAAACAAAAGCATACCTTCAACCCTAACAACAAAAAAGAAAAAAATAGTGTACAAAAAAAATAGATTTTTTTCTAAAATTATATGGGTATTATAGAATATCCTCATTTTAACAGACTAATTGGGAAGATGGGATGACCATTACTCACAAAGATGCATTAAATATTTGGTTTATTGCATCTAGGCCCACTAAATCAAGGCTTCACTATATTCCTTCCTAAGTGAAAAGACAACTGCACTGAACCGCTAAATTTGAAACAGGACAAGTAGAAGAGTGGAGCCTATATATTTTTGGTAGGATAGTGGGGCAAGAAGTGAATTTTTCAATGCTCACTTACAATTAAAAAAACCCAACACCCAATTAAAAAATTATTCTTGGCTAACTTCTATTTATAGGTTTTAAAATGCATTAACAAACAAGAAAAAATAATTCACAAAGCACTAATCCATTCTTCTATTTTAGAACTTGACCATTACATCTCTATGCTGCCTATAAATACAAACCTAATTTGTTTTCTCTGTGTTACCTCAAACACATTTAACTTATTTTAGTTCAAATATATATCCACACATCAGTCATTTTCTCACTTGTTGTTCAACCTAGTGCTAAACTGAATTCCTAGACACAAAAGCTTATAAAAATATTTACAAAAATTTAAAATTGAAAACAATCCACTAGGGAGTGAAAAATAAAGTCTCTTAATAGTCAAACCTACTCAACATCATATATACATGTCTGATGTTGTGTGCACCTATACACACACGCACATATACACACATGTGACCTACCCTGAAAATAAGCCCTAGCTTGGTTTTGGGAGTAGGCCTAATATAAGCCCTCCCCCAAAATCAGCCCTAGCTTTGGGGTGAGGCGCATGCCTAAAAATCAAGCTAGGGCGGAAAGTCGCTCTACACACCCCACAGCCACTTACCATTGCAGTCAACATCTGCCTCGCCTCGCTGGCCCACTTCTTCTGCAACTGAAGGAAATGCCTCCGTAGCTGAAAATGGAGCTCTGGCCTGCATTTTGCTATCAGAGGCCTTCCTGAAAGGCTTCTGCAATCCGTAGCTCAGCTCTCGCGAAATGCAAGTAGGAGCTCCATTCTTAGCTGCAGAGGCATTTCCTTTGGCCGCAGAAGTGGGTCGGCTGGGCAGGGCTATTGGTGCCAACACCGCCGCGAGGTGAGACTGTGGAAAAGACACAACCCAAAAATAAGGCCTGGTGCCTCATTTGGAGGCAAAAAAAAAAAAAAAAAAAGAGACCAGGTCTTATTTTCAGCGAAACACGGTGTGTGTATGCGTGTGTGCAACAATACAGAAATGGTTGATCATTCCACTCTTTTGGGATATGGAATAGATATATTTTCCATTTTGTTTCCTGCATTATATTTAGATATCAATTGTCTATCCAGTTTCAAAACTAAGTTTTGTTGCACTAAATATGACTTTTTCTGAGTGTTCATGCCGATATAAAACTGAACTATTGAAAACATACTTTTCTTTCCTTCATAACAGTGGGCAATACGTCAAGACAAGTTATATAAACTTACCGCAATTATTTCTTCTATTTTATTAAGGGTTAATTCAGCATCATCTTCTGTTATTGCTTCTTCTTCTAGCTCCTCAGTAGGATATGTAGGCCTTTAAAGATATATGCAATTCTCTGAGACTTATGATTGATATTTGTTTGAATTTAAAGATATAGCACTTTTGAAAATATAGCTTTACATTTATGTGATATGGACAACTTTCTGCCTCATTTTTCCATAATTAGTTAAATAGTGACTGGATGCAATTCCAGCCAAACAATGCAAATAAATTTATAATTCACTTTTTCAGATGCTTATACCAAAATGCATGTATGCATGTAGAATAAAAGTACTATGTCTAAAATGAAAACACTTTGGATAACATATTATATGAGCAGCCATGATTGTGCAAAAGAGTTTTTCTTTCTCTCTCTACAGTTCTCATTCATCTTTGGCTTATAGTCAAATCAATGTAACAAAGTATATACTATTGAGTTAACTACACTATTTACAGGGACCTCCGGTTTTGCACCATAGCGCCCAATTGCAGGATCGCAGACCTCTACACCCTACAGCTAGTTTCGCCCTGCCAGGAGACCCTAAATGGATATAAGGTACCCCAGAGAAGCGGCGAAGAAAAGAAGGGTGCCCCGACAATTCTGGAACGACAGCAGTCGTTTAGCTCGATTCGGGGAAAGCCTTTTAACCCGACAGAAGAAAGGCTAGTCACATTTTGTTGACCAAGCCAAGCTACTTGCAGTCGAAGTCCAAAGGCACTAATCAGGACCAACGTGAACAGCGTGCTTGAAACTGGGTGAGGAATTTGATCTTCTCTTTCCTATTTTATATCTGATTTCCTGGAAAAGTTCCCCAAGAAGCAAAAAGCCTCCCAAAGTGAGAAAGGGGGGATTACCTCACCCGTCTATAGATGGAAGTGGCGAATTAAACCCTTATGGGGAATAAAAATATAAAATACTACAGTTTGGATAAATTTGAAAGCTAAGAAAATTGTTAAAATTCCATACATGAAAAGTTGAAAACTGAGCAGCGACATCTAGTGGAGGATTAGAGAAAACTATAGCAGCATTAACCGGGATTTGGCAAGACACCTAGAAATAGCAAAAAACAGCTGGGAACAAAGCATTGAGCTATCTATTACTGAGTGAAACTACATTATGTTAGAAACTGCTGAGCTTCTGAGATTATAAACACATTGAGCTGTATTCTTAAACCTAAGGACTGTTTGCAGAAATAGAAAAATCTTGGTCTCTGGCTAATCTTCTAAAGGAGAAATTACTGGAAAACATTTAGATCAGGAGTGTCAAACTGTTGGCCTACAGGCTGAACGCATCATCTGGAAGCTGTACCCACCCCATTGGGCAATGGCAATGGCAAAACCATCCCAATACGAGTTTGATATGTCTGTTTTAGATGGTCAAATACTTTGGACTGAATCCTGACTGGTTGATAATTACAAGAACCCTGAAAAGAAGAATTGTCACAAAATATTATTTTCAGTGGTGCCTTGACAATTGGAAACATATTGGATTGTAAAACCATTATATAAAGATAAGAACTATGGAAGATTTGGCTGTTTGGATTTTAAGATGGGTTAGCTTGATAAAGCTAATTAAAAAAATTATGACACCAATGAAAAACTACTTAGAGAGGAGAGATAAAACAGATATTATATACCTATCTAAAAGTGATAGAAAACCAAAAGGTTTCTCCAGTGTGGGACACCAGCAGGTAAACCCTTTCTCCATACTATTTAAATATCTGTACGAAACCAGTGGGAGTTAGTTTTTGAAATAAGGTAGCATAAATAGGATATTATAAATATGTTGATGATAGCTTTACTTTGCCACCCCAGACCACACTGAATAGGTTATATTAATTAGGAAACTGATGGAGCAAAAAGACTAAAGCCTAGTAAGATAGAGTATTGCCTCTGATCATTTGTGTTGTCTAGAAACAATAATTTCAGCGATAGCATTAGACAGGGTTGTACTTTTGCTGAAGAAATAAGTCCATGATTTGAGGATATTTCTGGATTTGGTACATCATTTACAGCACTATTCTGATCAGCAAATCCTAATACTAGTGGCCCAAGCCATAATCATTTCACAATTTGATTACATAATGCTGCATGTAGGCCTGCCTTTGAGGAACACTCAGAAGTTACAAATAATAGTGTTATGTAAGACATATTCTCTGGTTGTTGCACCAATCATCATTATGCTTAATCCTAATTTTAAATGCTGATTATTCCTATAAAGACTTTTATATAAACAAATAAACAAATCACAATCAAATTAACTGAAAACTGTTATATAAAAGTGAAAACATACGTATTTTACATATTTTACAGATACAGTACTGTAAATAACACTCCTACATCATACAATGAAAGAAAAAAGTATTTGATCCCCTGCTGATTTTGTACGTTTGCCCACTGACAAAGAAATGATCAGTCTATAATTTTAATAGTAAGTTTATCTTAACAACGAGAAACAGAATAACAAAAAAAATCCAGGAAAAACGCATTTCAAAAAAGTTATAAATTGATTTGCATTTTAATGAATGAAGTAAGTATTTGATCCCCTATCAATCAGCAAGATTTCTGGCTCCCAGGTGTCTTTTATACAGGTAATGAACTGAGATTAAGAGCACTCTCTTAAAGGGAGTGCTCCTAATCTCAGTTTGTTACCTGTATAAAAGACACCTGTCCACAGAACCAATCAATCATCTAACATCTATCTGTTCCCTTCTTTTCTATCTTTGCACCATTTCTTTTCGTAAATTAGATGGCTCAAAGATTAGAATAGAATAGAGCTGGAAGGGACCTTGGAGGTCTTCTAGTCCAGCCCCCAGCTCAAGCATCATTCAACTCAACTGTTCTGGACAGTTTTTGCCCAGTTTCCTTTTTAGGAAGGTTGTAAAGAAAGTGGTTGCATGGTAGCTTCAGAGGATCTGGGATGTAACTGTTTATCTAGACCCATTTCAGTCAGGGTAAGATACAATACCTTTTCCAGCTAAAGGATGTGTATTTCAAGGCTTCTTCTGCCAAACAATCAAGAACATAGCAAGCTTGTTCTCCATAACCGGTCTTTAACTTTGAGGGAGGAAAATCTACAGTTCTTCCCTAAAGAAGAAGTAAACATCATTAATAGAGATAAAGCTGCATTCAATCAAGTAATATTGTCTATCTTCTCTAAAGTCTTTTTTTGTGACAAGAAACTATGTGTTTATGTGAATCCCCAAATATCATCAATATGGCACATAGGGCTGATTACTTGAGGAACCACATCTACTATAGAAACTGTCTCACTGATTTGATCTTGCAGGATTGAATTAAATATTTAATCAGGTTCCTTCAATTAAACAATGTTATCTATATGGGCCCCAGAAGTGTGCCTTCCCTTTAGCAGTGCCTCCCCTCTGGAATTAAGTTCCCCCCAAGATCTGGATGGCCCCTAGTATTGTTGCTTAAAGAGATGTGATATTTGGATTTGAACTGCTATTGTTCCAGCTTTATTATTTCATACAACTAGCACAAGAGGAAGCAGACAAGAAATTATACCTCCTTGTTTCATTTCCATCCGGTGTATATTTCTTGCCATCTTTTATCTTTTATTCTTACTTTTCATTAGGTTTATTGCAATTTATTTGTTTTGATTGTTGTGAGTCACCCAAAGTTGTTGAGAATTTAATAAATATGCAATTTGCATGAATTCAAATAAAGCACTTCTCAATACATTCAGCTGCAAATAGCAAATCATAAGAATCCAACCCAATATGCACACTAATCAAGTAAATTGTACAAAGCAAACTTATGATTATTATAGTCATTAGCCATACTATTTTAATTTTGTTTTCTAACTGGATACACTATTCTAAAATAAAAGAAATTTTATTTTCTAACTGGATACACTATTCTAAAATAAAAGAAATAGCCAAAGTATCTCAAAATATTTGGGTCAGCTTTCTAGAGATTTTTCATTGTAATGGAGCACAACCAAACCAGAACATAGTCTTAATTCATACATTATATCACACCATGCTTAGGAAAATTTAGCCACAATCTGATATGGTGTCAGAATTGAAAAATCAAGCTTTTCCTTTCAAATCAGAATTAGGCATGATTTTAACTGCGTTTGCAAAGTGCATTAAAATTATTATCACTCTGAAAAGGAAGAATACATAGACAAAGACAGACTGTTTTACTATGCAAGTAGAAAGTAACTGATGAATCCGAACAGGCAAAGAAACAAAAACTACTGAAAAGTTCTATACTTGCAAGCTCATGACGTAGTTTAAATTCTGTATTACAGCTGATTCAGAAGAAATATAGATGCAAGTCATTTAAATACAAATTTGTGTCTGTTTAAATTTCTAAGTATATTATGAGATTAAAATTAAATAACTCAAAATTAAATTTGATCTCCAAACTGCATTTGGTTCTCTCCTCTGAGATATCTGATCTTACTTGGCAACTGGAAAATAGTACAGAAACTAGATTACACTTGGGTTCAGCTGAAATATTATGCAGGTTCCAGTACTAGCATCTTTATTTACTCATATTGAGCACTCCTTACAAATTCCTAAGGGATGCATCTATCAGTTACAGGGCTAATTTACAAGCAATGAGACAGATGATTTGATAATTTTTGCCCAATTAGTCTCTAACTAAGATCAGTAAATTATACACTAGTCATATATATTAGAAACTGGTTTCTGGCTGTTACAGGACCATCTACCAGTTGAGTAAACTCAATTTGGAGTGGAATGCATAAAACATTTGATTAACGCATTATTTTGCAGCATCTTGCTAAAAGGTGCTTTAATTGCCTTCATGGTTTTTTCTGTTTTACTGATCTAAAGACATCTGACTCTGTCCTGATATACGAGGCTATGAATTTTTGCCCACAGCTTTTCTATTCACTTTCAGGGACTATAGGTAATCCTCACTTAACGACTGCCCTATTTAGCAACCGTTTGAAGTTTTGACAGAGCTGAAAAAGTAACTTTACAACCAGTCCTTGCACTTATGACAATCACAGCATCCCTGCAATGACATGATCAAAATTTGAGCATTATGCAAGCTGTGGACATTTACAAACATTACAGCTTCTTGCAACATTTGCATGTTTCACAACTGCATTCCAATAATGGATGAGTCAACAGTAAAACTGCAGGTCATGGACCCATGAGGTCTCACTTAAGAACTGTAGGTGTTTTGCTAAACAATTGCAGTGGGTTGTAAATCTATCAGTCATAAGATATTTCATTTAACAACCGTGTCACTTAGCAATAGTACTGTTGGTTCCAAGTGTGATTGTTAAGCAAAGACTACCTGAACTTTTAATTACCAGATGGCAGGAAAATACTTGAATTCAGACTACATATTGTAGCCTAAGATGCTTTTCTGCCCCTATTCAAACAAGGGCAAGGTGGTATGGGCTCCCAGTTTTCAACATTTACATAAATTCTATAGTACAAAGAATGAAAAAAACTTAGTTGGACTTTTAATGCTTCTACAACATATGTAAGCTAGAACATTTCAACTCTTGCTTTGTATTGCTAATAGGAAAGACTTAGCATCAGTTATGCTGAAACAAAACTAGTAAGAGATATGCAAGTTACAGATAATCAGTAATACTTGCACAAAGCCAATTATGACATTTAAATGTTGTAAGTTACTTTACAATTGTGGATTGCTTGGACACATCAAATAAGAACTGCTATTGATTGCTAATGCTATTTTGCTAGCAACAGAAGTGGTAGCTATGCTTTCTGCTCTACATTTCTAAGGCATAGGTGATTAACCACCTGTTGTATAAATGAGTTTTAAAGACCTTGAAAAATAGCATCATCTATATTTCTAAAAGTCATGCCCCAAATTCTTCAAAATTTCCAGTATATTACTATATCTGGAACGTGGTATACCTGCTTTAGAGGCTTGTTTGAAGGGTGTCATATAAAATTCTGGCTAAAATTTATTTTCAGCAATGGGTCCCTTGGGTCTTCAGGTTTTTTTGGATAACTTTCTATTGACCTAGAAAAATGGCATTATAAGATCGAAGATATTATAGACTCTCAACCTGGTATTGTGGGCTTTAAGAAAGCAATAATGAGTTGGGGTAATGTGTAATTTTTACTGATGATTAGAAAAGATCTGAGCTATCATCTATGGTTTGGTATCATATGGTGGTGGTTTGTCTGGAACATTTTTCACTCCAGTTAATTATCTAATTAAAATTCTGCATTCACCTAACTAAAAAGCCCTTTTGTTTTAACATTGCAGTGCAAGAGGATTTATGTACATGCCTAGAGGGAGAAACTAAGGCAATTATTCATACATAAATTGTGCTGCCCATTCTATATGGCTTGGGAGATATTTAATAACACCTTTCTTAATCAAACACCTTGAATGAGTAGCATATTCTCCAATTACTAATAGAACTAAATCTAGTCATCTTTAGAACAGTTGCTAAATCATATTCTATAGTTATTGTTTTTTTGGAGGGTACAAGTATTATATTATTCATATTTATTTTAATTACATTAAAGTTTTAATATAATCTGATAGTATTTACCTTTTGCACTTATTATGTATAATTAGTAACTGATCTTTTATCATAAATAAAATATATACAAAACCAATTATTTCTATAATTTTCTTAAAAGTCTAATTTGAGTCAAGTTTGATTATATGGCATCTAATTGGTGCAACTATTACTGACAACATAGATTTTCTCCAATACAATCTGTAATTAATCTAATCTTTTCACTAGTGCACCTATCACCACTATAATTAAGTCCACACACCTTGTTGCTGGTCATCCCCCTTTTCCTTCCACCTTTCTGGCATTGTAGACTTATCTAGAGAGTTAGATCTTAATGTGTTCAAAGTAGAATAATTGGCTAAGTTTACTTAAGTTTCAACTGGCTCTATTGTAAACATACAGTGAAACCCTAATGATAGTCATGATATGACTTCACTATACCTTCAATTGGGGTAATGAAACCACTGTCTAAAGCAGAGTTATTTCATTGAAAGACATAAAATCTGTAATCATGGCTTGGCTTCCTCCATCTTTATAATGTTCTGCTACTCCAATTTTAATCCTAATCATTGATAGCCATATCTTGTGAGGAACATTTTAAGTATTTAAATAACAATAGGAGTCAACCTTCTCATGTTCTCAATCATTCTTTCATCCTCCTGCAGTTAGTTCAGAGAGCTGAAATAAATTTTGTGGGTTAAGACACTTGAAGTTTCACCTTTAGTTTACATTCTATAATAACTTAGCTTATCACAGTTCATTATTTGATACTGATGCTGTGTACTTCAATTAAAAAAACTCAATATGAGCATGCAGCCTCCTGCGTCCAAGTAGGGTAATTTGAATCTTGTCATTTGTGCCTTGACAGAATCCTGGGCTGACTGATTTGATGACCCATTTGTTTGTTTTCTTGGCTAGTGTATATCCTCATGAGTCTTCTCCAACACCAAAGATGTTGCTTTTATTATTAAAATTTTGACACTCAAATGTTTTTTAAAAAATCAAAAGCATCAATATATATACTACTTTTTCAAAAGAAAGCTTGTTTTCATCACAAGGAAAGCCAGTGCCTGCACTATTCTGACTTTTGTAGCTATAGATACATCATGGTAGCTGAATATATTTTTTTCAAATCCTTTATTAGAATTCTACCAAATACCAGTCTGCAGTGTATTTCTGGAGCGATGGTTCTTTTACTTGTTGACAGTCCACGCGAAAAGGCAGAAATTATCCACTATTTCAATCTCTTCATTGTCATTTGTACTGTTCATTGCTATATCTATTGTCATAAATTTGATAATATTTATCTATAATATTAGCCCATCATCTTCATTGTGCTTCTTGATTTTCATTACTAAACCCTGCAGATTTGTATTTTCAGGTTTCAGTGTTATCAGCATAGTGCAGGTTACTGACCTTCTTCCTCCAATCCATGCTAATCTTCTTCCAAGCCAACTTCTCTCAGTGTGCAGATAGAATAAATAAGGGGAGAATTTACACTCTCACTGCTTTGCCAAATGGCCTCATTCTGTTTCACCATGTTCGACTGGCCTCTGGCTTTCTGATCTGTGTCTAGATTTCACATATTTCAGGACAATCAGTGGCTCTGTGATTTCAGAATAGAATTATATGCTTAGAATTTTTCTAAGAACATTCCACTGCTTGACATGATTGATATAATCAAAGGTCTTTCTATAATCAATGGAACACATACTGATTTCTTTTTAATATTTTCTGGCTTTCTCAAATCCAATCAAGCTTGTATCCAGATGATTTCATCAACGTCCATATAGTTTTACAGATCACTGCCTTTTCCTGTGACTTTTAATGTATTTATTTATTTTCTAGTTCACCCTACTGCTCATTTCTTAATATTTCCAGTATTAATCAGATCCAATCTTTTTAGCTTTCAAGGTCAGTTAGCTGCTCCGCTATAACGCTTCTTATACTTCACCACTACTCTATATAGTCACCCATTTTTTCTTAAGTCAATATAATTTTTCTAAAATGTAAAAAAAAACTTCTTTTGCAGTCTACAAAGTTATTAGGAATGGTCAAAACAATTCAGAGGTGGTAAACTAAATAGTTTACTTACAAAGGACCGCAGCTCTGCTAGTATGTTAGATATTGTTGCATTTGGGTCATCATATTCCTGTGGTTGTTCAAAAGGATGCCCTGCCTTGTTAATCAGCCAAGCAGCAAGGGTACAAAACATGTAGAACTGTTCAC
This sequence comes from Crotalus tigris, assembly GCF_016545835.1. Taxonomy (NCBI): domain Eukaryota; kingdom Metazoa; phylum Chordata; class Lepidosauria; order Squamata; family Viperidae; genus Crotalus; species Crotalus tigris. The sequence continues at coordinate 1,099,985 of NW_024097783.1, read as the reverse complement.
CCGGGTTAATAGGTAATGCAAAATAATGCCTGTTTTAAAAGATAAAGGAGCAGAAATTAGTATGCCTATTTTGAAAAAAAATGTTCTAAAAAGACAATTTCTCTATTTGTACCAGAGTGGATTTGATTTAAATCAAGTCGATTTAAATAATGATTTAAATCACTAGTAAAAAGGCTTGATTTAAATCAACTTGATTTAAATCATAATTTTTAAAGAGCAACTGTCATCTCTGTCCCACAGCGGCTCCTCCTCTGACCAGCTGTTGACTCACCGACAGTCCCATTCACTTTAATGGGATGGCTGGTGATGCGGCAGTGACACAACAAGGTGAGGGATGTGGCGGGCAGCAGGTGAATGGATGTCCGCTAACAAGCGTTGCCATGATGGATCTGAAATGACAGGTGCTCTTTAAAAGTAAGGACTCATTCTTGCTGGTAGATTCTTTAATATTATTATTTGCAAATAAAATTAAGGTTTCCTATTTAGAATAATAAGCTGCCAGGTTAGTAAAACAGTGATATCAGAACCGATTTTGGGTTAATAGGTTAATCATACATAGTTGGAGAACTACTCAAAATCTTTTATTTAATTAAAACACTTAGAGCCTGGTAAAGATGTATTTCTCTTCAAACAATCATACAGTTTGTAATGTACATAGATTTGCAAAACAATGGGATAAAGTAATATTCCTGAACTTTGTTTTATGATTTATCTCACGGTTACTGTGAAATTGTATGAATGCATCAATGCAGTGCATGTTATCTCAGCTTGCAGAGCTTGGATTCATTGAATAAATTTACCAAAAATACAAATATGCAGAATATACAGCCTCATGCTATATAACTAAGCTCCATTTCATACTGAATAAACTAAATTATTATTGTATCTTAAATAAAAACTATATTTAGATAGATTTTTATTCCAAAAGCATTTTATTAAAATAAATTTGATAAAAATAAAAAAAATGATTTAAATAAAAAAATGATTTTTTAAAAATATTTTTTAAAAAACCATGTATTATTATCCACCCTGATTTGTACATCATCTATGCCCACAATCTTTTTTTTCCTAACATACTATATTTCACTGAGAGGTAATTTTCTTAATATATATGCTATTTTCTTTGCAGTGCTTTCAGAATTTTATGTCACATCTCTCTCTCTCTCTCTCTCTCTCTCTCTTTCTCTCTCTCTCTCTCTCTCTCTCTCTCTCTCTCTCTATATATATATATATATATATATATATATATATATATATATATATATATACCCTTGAATGAACACCCTGTCAGCCCAGATATGGGAGAAAGAAAAGAAATCTTCTTTCTTTTCTTTTCTTTTGCCTGTATCAGCTCAATCTAGAGCCATCCACAAGCAGCAGTCACTAACTGCGACATCATTTTACATTTTTAGGTTTTTTTTTTTTTTTTGTTTTGTTTTTAGGTTTTGCTAACAAAGAATAAAGAGAGAATGTAAAATGTAAAATGTAAAATGATGTCGCAGTTAGTGACTGTTGCTTGTGGATGGCTCTAGATTGAGCTGATACAGGCAAAAGAAAAGAAAAGAAAGAAGATTTCTTTCTCCCATATCTGGGCTGACAGGGTGTTCATTCAAGGTAAAAAAAATCTCCTCCCCCTGTCTCTCTCCTGGTAGCTAACAAAGTGGGAGAGAACCCGTGGCTTAGAGGTTATAACATCTGCCTAACATGCAGATAGCCCAGGTTCGAATCTCAGAAGAGTAAGTTTGGCTGATGAGGGTTAAAGGAACCCGAAATAGCTATACCATTCTCTCTTTATTCTTTGTTAGCAAAACCTAAAAAAAAAAAAAAAAACCTATATATATATATATATATATATATATATATATATATATATATATATATATATATACATACATATACACGTTTTCTGAGGTTTTCGCGGGTGTTTGTATGTAGGTCTTTGGTTATTCGGGTTTTCTCCCACGTAAAATTGGAAGTGTCTTGGTGACGTTTCGACGAAGTCTCATTCGTCATCTTCAGGCTGGTGCTTTCAGCTTCGTGCTTCTAGGAGCAATGAAGCTCCTCGAAACACGAAGCTGAAAACACCAGCCTGAACATGACGAATGGGACTTCGTCGAAACATCGCCAAGACACTTCCAATTTTACGCGGGAGAAAACCCGAATAACCAAAGACCTACATACAAACACCCGCGAAAACCTCAGAAAACAATATATATATATATATATATATATACAGAAAAATAATGTAAATCAAAGGTTTTAAAAGCAGTTCTCATATTTACCATATTTTTGTGTTCTCATACTCTATAATAATTAATGGCAGTATCTTTGTTCAAAATATATAAAGATATTTTGCAGATTATTAAATATATTATCTGATCTTCTATGGAAGCATCCAGTGTAGTACACAAATACAAATGGCTCATTATTCATACAAGAATTGTTATTAAGAACAGAGAAAATATATATAACTATTTTAATATACATATTTAGTAATATTGAAGACATTATGCTATACATAACTTATAGTATGCAACATAACGTAAATGTATAATACAATAATGGACAAATCTAACTATAATTTAAAACTTACTTTCAATTCCATATATCTTCATGATCAGAAAATATTCATTTAAGGCAGTTTTTAACAAGACCTTTTGTGATATCCAAATAGCAGGTTAACAGTTATCCAAAGATAATATCTACTTCATCTGTCTATTTGGGGTCTATTGGTTTGCTGATTGATTTAATATTAGGGGCTTAATACTAGGGGATAATTGGATCTGAACACAATAGTTTAGATTTGTTTTTAAACTTAATTTTCTGCTCTGAGTTCTCAGATTGATTTGGAATTCTTCAGAAGAAGCTTCTCTGAGAACAATTCCAAAATATCTATTATTTACGTTATATTTTTGACAAAGAAATCCATACAATTGATTACATAGGAAATATTAGAAAGCTCCAAATTGGAGTTATTTTGTTTTTTTAATACCTTGACATTACACTATTCTGCAATTTCACATTAAGTATATTAATCTCATACCTAAGAAAAAGGATTTGGGACATGATTTTTATAATGTTATTCTGTATCATAATACGTTTTATTAGGTTTGTACTACTTGAATTTGATTTTTTCCATTTTTATGTACTTATTAATCATATATTCATATATTCTAATTGCATTAAAGCAGTAACAAAATTGGATATATATCTTTGTGATTTAAGAATATAGAAAAAATTATAGAGTTTATTAAAAATAATCAGTTACAACTAGATATTTAAAAACACTGTTTCACCAGCTTTCTATATTGTTGAAAGAAATCAGTATGGCAAAATACATACAAATTCTGATTGAGGAATATTTCCAGTTAGGAAAAACATCCTAACACTTCAACAGTAGAACCAATTACTCAGGAAAATGACAAGCTTTGTTTCCTTGGATGCAAAGAGTCTGGACAGTTATTTCTTGGAAATGGTTTAATTTAAATTCCTATGTTGTAAAAGGGATTGGACTATAGATCAAAATGCAAGTCAAGACACAAACATGTGTCTACTCAAGTAATCCTGACAAAATTAATGGACTCATTTCTAAGTAACTATATATGACTACATTCTGAAACTATTATATGATATTATATGAAGCCCAAGTCACAAAAATAGAACTGCAATCCATATTGATAGCCTATAAACAATATACACCATAAATAAATTGTACTTGCCTGACAAAAATGTAGACACTGATTGGAAGAAATTTTTACTGGCAACATTTAAACTATTGTCATGTTATCCCAGAAGAAACACTGCATAAGCAAACTAAGTTAATATGTATATCATTGTTTTTCCCTATAGATGGTAAAGTATTATAACTGAAAGAAAATTAAAAGTATTTGTTGCATTTTAAAGATGGATTTAATGTATACTAGAATTTAAGAGAATGTCTTAATGGCATTTATTTTAGTATTTTAGTATGATAAAATCCTAAACTTACAGCTACACATCCTGTCACATGTTTTAGAAGAATGCAATCATAGCCATATAATGTGAGAATATCTCTGTTGTGGATTTTTAAGAGTTATATATTAATAACATAACTTTTCACCCAAATGCTCTATAGCCCGAAGTAAATAATAATAATAAGTTACTCAAGAATCCAATGACTTAGAATACATTTAGAGAAATCATAAAAAAGAAATTTAGGTATATTGCCAATATAAAATTATAATGAATATACAACTTCTCAAAATAACATGGATAGTATTCTTTACATGTAAGACATTTGCTTGATGCATGCCTATCCTGTGGCCTTAACACAGATGTATATTAGAAAAAACTGCATACATTTATATCACCAGCTTTCTATAAAAGACATTTCTAAAAATTTCTCATTTATTCTTGACTTTATAATTACCGGTAGTTTCCGTTTTTATAATGAGTCTGGAAGAAAAAGTTCTAGCCCAAGAACTTTATCTGTTGAATTATAACCATTATTCTGTTCGATAATTTGAGCTTATAAGGAGGAATCTCTAGGAAGTTTCTTTGCAATAAACAATGCTTGTCATATATTTGATATATTTTTGAAAGATTACAAATACAACAAGGAAGAAATCATCAATTATTCCAGCACAATTTCATGGAAGTTTCTTGAGCAAGTCATAAATTCTAACTAGTTTAACAAAATTAACTCTCAAGTTAATAGAGATATAGAGATACAGCACAGTACTTTTCATGTTTCCTTTTCTCATCAAATCTTTAATTTTTTTTAACTTAGTATTTCTTTTTCTGCAATTTGCATAACACCGGTTATTCTGAAACAGCATAGTATGATTGGCATATATATTTTTATTTTTTCTTAACTCTATACAGAAATAGGCCTATATAAACAGAAAAGTGTCTGATTTCACTCATTACCGGATCTCATTGAATAAAACGTCTCAGACTAAAGTTATTACACACTGAACTGCAGCACAAAACACTTCCGTTCCCAAGGAGCCTTTCTCGAAAACAACTTCAATATTCTTTGCTGTCTGATAGTCTTGGGACTGGGTCGTTCACGAACGACAATTCCAACCCCCAACTTTACTTCTAAAAAGCCCAATACACACGTTAAATTAAATACACACGTGAAAACTAGCTTTTAAATCCACAAAGCCCTTGAAACAGTTACTGGCTGGGATTAACGTATTCAACCAATTGGAAAAAGGGGGATTTTTATCTTCTATGACACTCCAACCTTCACCCCCCCCCACACACACACACACAAACACACGCCCCAGAAAACCAACACGCAAGGCCTACTTTCTTGCCTTACCGGGAAGGGGGTCTCATGTTGTGGCTCCGCAACGCCGCGTCTTCCTCGTAGTTAAGTAGTTTCAACTTCTCCAGCAGATCCTCCATCATGACAAACATGTGATAAAGCGCCCCCGGCCCGCGTTCCACCACTGCTGATTCCCCGGTCGCGTCCCCTTCCTCGGCGGCCGCCATGACACATTTCAATTGCAGCTCCTCGCTTCCAACTTGTTGCCAGCACGACGCGAGAAGCGTCAAGGCCGCCCGCGTCACCCGGGAAACAAACCCCGCCTGCTCAAACGCTTGCCCTCCAATCGCTTCTTAATCCGAGCAGTCAGGTCCACCCGAAGTGATTCTTGGAGGCGTACATTCAGGGCTTCCAGCTCTGGGTGCGAAAATTCGGGATGATAGCTAAAACCCGGAAACTTTAATTCTATTAACTTCTAAGGCTCGCCGGGATTTTACAGTGCACGCCTGGAAACCGGAGTGGTTGATGTGTGATGCATGGAGCTGCAATTTTAATCCGATACAAATTTACAACTCTGCGATCTGGGCTGCAATAATCCGGACGACCCGGATAAAGAGCAGTGAGGGGGGAGTGCGGAGAGACTGATATTGGTTCAGATTTTGCCACTCAGATCTGGATGCGTGTCCTTTACGGCTGTGCTATCTAAGCCCTCAGAATTTATTCAGTACATCGTGGCTACCCCCTAAATTGGGATAATGAGTAAATTACATTAATTCAACCATGTATACGTGTACTGTAAACAGAATTGAGAGAAACCAACAGAAATTAATATTGGATAGAATTAAATGATGGATTTTACATTTGGAGTACTTGTTAAAAAGGACTCTAATATAACTTATATTTGACAGCACTGTTTATATTAGATTAAAAGTAATCTGGTTCAGAAGAGTTCCTATAATAATTAAGCTGAAGGTAAGGGGAAGTCTTCAGAGAAAACAAAGCTACTGAGAGATAAACTTGCTGATAATCTGATATTATACAGGCTATGTTTACATAATAGCTGGGTCTACAATTATTAAATCACACCATTTGCAACTTTTGTAAAAATGGCATAATGTGATAGTTTTTGACATCACACCTTGAGCTACATGTGTCTTGCACTGAAATCTGATTTAAGAAAGCTCTTTCCAGATTTCAGACCTTTCCTTCAATGTGACCACATAATCAGCTGCACAGTTAATAAGGCATCTAGTACAGAGGTCCCCAACCTTTTGAGCACTAGGGATCGGTTCCATGGAGAGAAGTTTTTCTGCAGATCAAAGGGAGGCGTGGTTTCATGCACTGCCTGCCTTCCACGGATGGGGCTTTGCTTTTTTGCGCGGACTGGTTCTTGGCATGCCACAGCCTGGTGCCAGTCCATGGATCGGGTTGGGAACCCCTGATCTAGTGGATGGTAAGCTAAACAGAGGGCTGCTAAACAGATGGTCCATAAGGTACCATTCACATTCATGACAGAAAAGCAAAGCTAATTACTTTTTGTCTTGCCAGCAGGTATTTTGAACACTGGCAGGGAAACAAAAACAAGGGGGTTAATAGTAGTTTCTGTTCTTTAGGTTACTGCCTTCTTTGAATCTCAAACCTTCTTTGAATCTCAAACAGCAACTTTTTTTAATCCTTTGAATCTAACATTCAGGATTTGAATTAAAGGAATTCTTAATGGCAGCCATTTAGGATTCAAATGATAGTAAATCTTAAATTGGAGTTATAAACACTATCCAGTAAATTGTAAACAGTTAAACTACTGAAAGTCTACACTGATTTGTTTTCAACTATAGCATCCTGGTAGTATTCCTCTGGCACATTCCATTGTAGTGGGATAGAAAACATGTTGAAGGGAATCTTGTGGGTCATCCAATTCTCTGACATACTATAGAATTCAGCTAAATTATCTCTGAAGGAAGGCTAGCAGCCCTTGTTTGAAAACCTCTAGAGTGGAGAATCTATCACTATTTTAGGTAAATAGCTCTTACTGTCAAAAAAAAAAAGTGGTCTTCTTAATAGTCATCTTGACACTTCTTTCAATTTCATCCTTTTGTTCCTTGTCCCACTTTGTTTCAACAGAGAATAGGATCACCCCCTCCTGCACATGAGAACTTATCAGGTATTTCTAGACCACCTCAATATCTTGGTCTTCTTTTTTGCAAGCTAAATATAGCCAGTTCGTTTAACTATTTCTCATTTCTCATAACTGCATAGCTTTCACAGTCCTTACCAAGCTATTCCTATAAACCTGCTATGAGTACTCCATATCAGCAACTAAACATAGTATTATGTGATCCATACTATTATAGAATATTCAAACCCATGATCTGGACACAAAGTTTTTGTTAAGGCAGCCCAAGATTCTATTTGTCCATTTCAAATAGAAGTAAGTGGTCTACTTCTAATTATTTTTCATATGTATTACTGCCAAGTCAGATCTCCCCAGTCCTGTATTTATATATTTTATTTTTCCTATCTAGAAGTAGAGAACATTAATGCAAAGAAAATATACAGCAGTTTTTGCCTTCTCCGTATACAATTATTACTTCTCTGCCTTTTCCGTGCAGAACTGTAAGAGACTGATGCTACCCAAAACAGAGCTAGACCAGATCAGGAAATGGACTAAATTAGAACTATATTCAGTTACGATAGGTTATAAGTAACAGCATTGTGTGAACCTGATTGTTCTCCATCTTCTCTCCCTATTATATCCCATTGAGTCACAGAGGAACTGACCTGCATCTTCCCCTAACGCTACCTTCTTTTGCACGGCCTAAGGCAGTGATGGCGAACCTTTTAGAGACTGAGTGCCCAAACTGCAACCCAAAACCCACTTATTTATCGCTGGGTGCCAGGTGGGTGTGGCCCACTGGTTGGGCATGGCTGTAGTGGTCATGGCAGACAGAGTGGGTGTGGCCAAGGTGGACATAATCACCTTGATGTTGCTCATGGGGAGCGACACCTGTGGGAGCTGGGCAGGGTTGGGGGAGATCCAGGGGGTCTCTGGCAGGTGGGATGGTGGGCAGGAAGCAAGGTGAGGCAGGGCGGGGTGGCCATTGTCACAGGGCAAGGTGAGGCAGGGGCCGAGGCGGCGGCTGCCTGACACCATCGGCCCCACACACAGAGGCCAGTGAGCGCACGGGCTGACAGTGTCCATCAGCAGCCACAGCCTGCTGGCCCCTTGACCGGCACACTCTGGGACTCCGCAGCCCGCCGCCAGAAGTTCAGAAAAGCTGCGTCTGAGTTGGATGGACAGCTGACAGCTGAGGAGGCGATGCAATAGGTCGTGCCCTGGCAAAGGAGAGCATGCAAGGCCAGGAGGGATGGGACGGAGGGGAGGGAAACCAGCTGTGCTGGGATGCATCTGGCCATGTAGGACCTCAGTGAGTTAGCAGGTGGCTGGTTGAAGAGGGACAGTTGCCATCTCTGGGGCATAGCGCTTGTGCCCACAGAGAGGGCTCTGAGTGCTGCCTCTGGCACATGTGCCATAGGTTCGCCCACTGGCCTAAGGAAAGTTTCTGCCCTTGTCTCTGTAATGGCTTTTGAATATTGTCTTCAAGGTTATCTTCATGACTCTCTGAACCCTCATTCGCTGTTCCAGTTTAATGTAAGGCTTTCCTGATAAAGTTCACAAGTCCTTTGCCAAATCAATTTTCCCTTATGGAGTGTAACCCATTTCTGCCTAAGAGTTGCCTAAATGACTCATAGTTGAGAAACTCATTTTTTCTTCAACAATATCACATTGTTAGTTGTTCATTTCAGAATTCCGCTTTACAATTACTTGAAAGCCTCTGAAATATTTGTCCTTTCTTGCCAAAGTAATTTGTACTCCGATAGATAAGTAGGCATGGCTAACAATCAGTGGTTTGATGAGTGGTCAATTTTTCCACCAGATGACGGACATCTTGGGGTGGAAGTGCTCTTTCAAGTAGATGGCTTCAGCAGCTCCCAAAACCTCCCAGCTTCTTATATAGACATTTCCCGGGTAAATGCGATACTGAATCCAAACTGACAGCTATTTTAGAAGCACCTAGGCCAAAGTCCAAGGCCGAACTTCAGGCTTTCTGGGCCTCCTGAATTTCTACAATTCTTTTCTTCCACATAAAGCTAGTGTAGCTGAGCCTCTTCACAGGCTACTAGACAAACAAGCAGTGTGGCAGTGGTCACATACACATGAGGCTTGCTTTAACAAAGTCAAGGCCTTGCTCACTTCTAACAGTGTACTTGCACATTTCAACGAATCTCTTCCTGTGTGCATCGCATGTGATGCGTCCCCTTACGGGGTAGGAGCTGTCCTGAGCCACCTCAGGTCTGATGGAACTCAGGTTCCTGTTGCATATTACTCCAGAACATTGTCTTCTGCTGAGCGCAACTACGCTCAGATAGACAGGGAGGCTCTGGCTGTTGTCGCTGGAATTAAAAAATTCCACGATTTTCTCTATGGCAGGCATTTCACGGTCTTTACTGACCATAAGCCTCTGCTGGGACTGTTTACCACACGTAAGCAGACTCCCCAAATCATTTCCCCTAGAATGCTTAGGTGGTCTATTTTTCTGTCTGCATATGATTTTTCTTTACTCCACAAGCCTGGGAAAGAAATGGGCCATGCTGATGGCCTCAGCAGATTGCCTCTGCCAGTAGTAGAAGCTGACCCTGCGCCAGCTGTCAACATTCTATCACTCCAAACCTTGCCCGAGCTCCCTCTTTGTGCCAGGGATGTTGCCGCTGAAACAGGTACAGATCACACACTTTCACGTGTCCGTTCCTGGGTTTTGTCCGGTTGGCCTGAGCACTGCCCTAGTCCTGAGTTTCAGAGTTTCTGGTCCAAAAGAAACGAGTTGTCCCTTTCTCAGGGTTGTCTGCTTTGGGGAAACAGAGTTGTCATTCCCTCCTCAATGAGGACTAGGGTCTTAGAATCCCTCCACGAGGGTCATCCTGGCATTGTTCGTATGAAGGCTCTTGCACGCAGCCACTTGTGGTGGCCTGTTTAGATAAGGATATTGAGGCTAAGGTGCATGCATGCCACCTGTGCCAACGATCTCGCCCAGAGATGCCCCAAGCTCCCGTGCATAAATGGGAGGAAACGCAGTCCCCATGGTCTAGGGTGCACATTGACTACGCTGGGCCCTTTCAGGGCCAGTTCTTCTTGGTCCTTGTTGACAGCCATTCAAAATGGCTTGAGGTTGTACCTGTCTCTTCCACCACCACTGCAAAGACTATTCAGGTACTGAGGGGGATTTTTGCTGCACACGGGCTTCCAGATGTCATCGTGTCTGACAACGGCCCTCAATTCACTTCCTCCGAATTCCAAGCTTTCTTACAGGCTAACATGATTCGTCATGCCCCGTCTGCACCCTTCCACCCGTCCACCAACGGTATGGCTGAACGTATGGTGCGCATCACAAAGGACGCCTTGAAAAGACTCACCTACGGGGACTGGCATCACAGGTTGGCTGACTTTCTCCTTTCTTATCGCACCACACCGTCCACTTCTACAGGAAGAAGCCCAGCTGAACTTCGCTGGGGGCGTCAACTTACTACTAAACTTGACCGGTTGCATCCGGACAGACTGCCTTCATCTACCTCACATCCTAGGGCACCTAGACATCTACTTGTGGGTGCCCCGGTTTGGGCTCGCAATTACGGGCCTGGTCATACCTGGGTCCCCGCTTCTATTTCCAGGGTCACAGGTCCTCTCTCCTACGAGGTTGCCCTGGACAACGGTCGTGTCCTGCGTCGGCACATCGACCAACTCCGCCCTAGGCGGGACTTTTCAGATGAGACTCCTGGGTCTTTTCCAGGGGGGGAGGGGGACCCTTTGGAGCAAAGGGAAGGGCACGAGCTGCTGCCCATCTCCACTGATGGAGCCACAAACGGCCCATCCCAGGGTTCCGCAATTGCTCCGAAAAGGAATTCATGGAGCTTACCCACACAACAGGCACTCACGCCTACTCCAGCCAGGGAGTCACCCCGGGGGCATACTCACCTTCCACACACATCACACAGCACTCCAGTCACGGAGGATACCCGGGGCATCCCAACAAATCATTCCCCGCAAGAGAGCTGGCACACAATCCCCAAGGTTGGCCTGACCTTACCCCAAATTCTACAGGGGGTCAAACATACAGGGAGGTGGTCGAGAACCAAGTCCCGACTACAACACCTCTAGCCCAAATCAGGGAGTAACTGAGTTTTGGGAAAGTACAGGAACCCACACAAGCCTGGACACAGAACGGGGTTCAGGGAATGGTCAGCCTCCTGACAGGTCTTGGACGGACCTAGGAGGTTCAACAGAGACGCCCAGCAGTGGCTATCACTTCAAGGGGCCCGAGGGTCTACAGCTAGGCAGGTCAACCAGGTCACAAAGTGACAGAAGCCCTGGCCTGACGAGCCCGGTGGGCGAGCAAGCAGGCCAGGCAGCGGGGCACAGTCCTTGGAAGGCACCAAGGCAAAATAAGGAGAACAGGCTCACATCTCCCTCCAGTCAGGGAACTCATGCTAGTAACCCAGAGCTGAGAAGGTCACAGAGAGCAAAGAAGTCTCCTAAATACTTAGAGGATTACATAACATTGCTGGCTAAACAAAAGCCAGGTAACGATAGGAGCACTGAGAAGCAGAACACTGTATAAAATAAATGTTTAGATGTTGGTAGTAGTTTTAGCCCGGGGGAAAGTGGTGTTATGTCCCGAGCCTTGCAAACGGCTCGGGCGTTTGCAGGCAGTCCCGGGCAGGTGCAAAGCTGCCCGGGACCACACAGGCTGTCGCCAGCGCCGTGCGCATGCGCGGATGCTGGCGCGGGAAAAGTAACACATTTACCCGGGAAGCGTCTATATAAGAAGTTGGGAGGTTTTGGGAGCTGCTGAAGCCATCTACTTGTAAGTTGAACGCTGAATAAAGGAAACTGAGAACTTCAACTGCTTCTCGTGTCTGCTTCCCGCCAAGGACTCAACAACAAGCATTGTCCCATCATCTCTGCCCTTAACGTATGGTTGTAGAATGTTATGATAGACTTATACAAAGAATGGAAATGGGATTGTGGTGGTGCAGTGTTGGCTTTGTCATTTGACCTCCCTTGCTCCCTCTGAAATGCACCTCTTCCACAAGACAAAGATCTCTGGAGCAGATTTATGAACAAAATGTGTACTGAGAATTCACAGTGCAAAGTACCATTGTATGACTAAAAATCTAGTCTCACAATATTGGATTTTGTCCAGGTTTATCGTGTACATTTTTTGTTTTTTTTGAACAAACACTTATAGAATAGAATCACACACATCCAGGGCTTTTTTTTTTTATCATAGAATGCCCAGAACGGAGTTCCAGCTCCTTTTTTGGATGGAACCTTGCAGGGTAGGCAAGGCAGGTTGTATGACGTGTGTGAGTTCCGGCACCTTTTTTTTTTTTTTTTTACAAAAAAGCACTGTACACATCAGAATCATGTACAATTAGCAGAAATGTGGGATAAACTAGTCAATGATCTATAGCCTTTTTCAAATTGTTATATGTTTTTCCTCATGTCATTTTGCAAGACTATTTTCCTACTAACCCGCATATATTTTGTATAATTTAATTTCCTTTTTGTAATGAACAGGGGTGAAAGAATTTTGTTTCTTCAGATTAGGACAGTGTAGTCATACTTTGACATCTTAATGAAAATGATCTACATTAAATTCAAATTGCTTTTGAAAGACTGGAGAGTGGAAATGATGGCATTATGGAAGTGCCTATGGTGTCTGATGGTTGCCTTTGAACCAAAACAAACAAAAAGCACAGAGGACCTAAAATTTTCACCAGATGCTCTAGTTGTGATCCAAGAATGAATACATACATTGAAACAAGGAATAATGCAACTCCCTTATGCCCTTCATATGAAATTGCTTTCAAAATTAGAAAAATAAAGCATTATCAAGGTAATTACGTTTCATATAATTTTCATTACCTAATTTGAGTATTAGTATTTATTTTAATACAGCCTAATGAAATACAGTAAATATGGGAATAAAATAGAATAACGTGAGAATCCTGATCAGCTAATAATGGAAAGCAGTTCCAGTTGGTTTCTAAAAGTCTCCCCCCAATTATCCCTTGATATACATATATCAAATATATAATATAATATCCTTCAAGTCGTAGAAGAAGCTATTTCCCTGATACCAATTGTGCAATACCCATTAGGATGACAATCAGCAGACCAACTAACTTTCTGTGTAAAAGCTGGCCTGTGGTCAGATAAAGAGCCTGAATCTCCATCGTACAGTATGTCTATTAAAACACCCATTATGTACTCAATGGCATTCAAACCTCATCATTCGAATTGACAGTATATATTCAGACTAATGATTGTAGCAGAAAATGTTTGCCATCATGTTTTTGTAAATGCTTTCCAGATGCATATTGCCTTTTCATTTGTCAAAATGTACCAGACAATTGACAGAAGACTGCACTCCTCTTGGCTTTATTCTTCTAGAAATGACAAAAGCAATTCACTGGAAGAAATGTATGCTGCCATTGCTACAAACAGGATTGGCTGCTGGATCAAAAACCTAAGTATAAAAATTCCGCAGCTCTCCCTCATAAAGAAACCCCTCAGGGTATATATAAGGGCTGAGTGGCAGCAGCTGTTGTTATAATATAACTGAATACATCAGTAGTATTCAGTTACCATCAAGCAAAGCGAATTGTTGCACATTTAATACAACTGGAATAACCTATATCAGTAGTACTTGTGCCCAACATGTGCTTTATATACTGCTGCCAAGAATGCATCTGTTCTGTAGTGATAAAAGAATAATAAGAAGAGAAGGAATTTTCCAAAATTAATCTATGAGAAATTCTATAGTCATTGAAGAATATAACTGTGAACCATATGCTGTCAGACATCAGTAAAAATGCAGATCTCAGGTTTATATGTCCATTTCAGTGGAATGGGGGTTGGGAAAACAGAAAAGGGTCAACTAAGAAATACAGTATATATGACTTTTACAACAGTACTTTCTTTTAAACATCCATACTAACGTGTTTCTATACTAAGTCTCTATCTTTGTTAGAATAAAATAGTGTCATTATGCATTAATGAATTAATGAGCTATTTCTTTTAGTCTATTATCTCTTATGTGATCATTGCATGGATGAAATGCAATAATGATTGTTTAGAGACTTCTTAAGGATTTTTTTTTAACAGATCACAGTACACTACACTAGGATTTTCCTTGTTTGCCAAGTTTCTTTTAAAAGCTTCCCCCCCCCCCCTCAACTCCAATGAATGCTGGAAATTAGACTTCCAAGATACTGTTGTTATACCCTAAGTGGATTCAAGCATGTCCTGAAACTCCTAGGGATTCCTACTTCTTGACCTGGCCTATCTTGAAGGGCTAGCATCAATCTTGAAATATAGTCATGCTCCCTAATCTAGTTCAGTTTATACCTAACACTGTTCAGGTGCAGTTGTTTTAATTTTCTATCACTTTTTACTTTCCTAGAACTAAAATATCTTTTTTATATTCTTTGGGCATTCTCCTTCTTCACTGAGTCAAATCAACATTTCATCACAATGAGTTATGCCAGGGGCAGTTATTTAAACGTTAGGGTATATTTTTCTATCCTGCAGGAAACTGGAATGCCTATTTAGATAAAATTATACAGAATGAATAGAGATTAGTGTTAACTATTCAAGCCTTTTATAGCTTTCAGGGAGTTTTGTATAGCAACAATTAAAATATTTATTGCAAAAGTCCAAAAGCAACTTTTGTATGACATACATATAAAATCATGCAGAAACAGAGTTCTTATGCTTTAAATCCCCAAGAAATATTTTTTAGATGTCTTAGCGTGTCTTGTGTGCTGTTCTTTAATTAAAATTTAAACTTTACTATAACTAACAATTATTGCTGTGTAATAATATATACACCATAAATAAATAAAACATTTACTCTGTTGGACTGACCTCTCTTATTTTTTATTATAATAGTCTTATTAAAAATATAATTACAAAGATAAAAACTAATACAACCTGAAAAAAATAGAAAAGTATTTGATGGCTAGTTTTCCCCTCTTCCAGAGCTCTAAACCCAACCCCAGAGACTGCTGTCTTGTAGTCTCCTTGCAAGGAGCAACTGTCTCTACCACTTTTGGGCTATCTCAAGTCTTTTCCTTGTTCCAACAGGAATTACAAAAAGCTGGTCAACTCCGGAAGGGGACTAAGATTTTTCTATATAGTGTATGCAGCTAGATTCTGGATTAACACTGGTAATTGGGACTGAAATTTCTACTAAGCATGATGTCATATTACCCTACTATATCACTTAGTACCAGCAATCTCTGCACTCCTTGCCACTGCTGTTAAATGAATCACTGTGGGTCATTAAATTAGGACTTCTGCACACCTTCCTGCTGGCTTGCAATAACAAAAATCAGCAGAGAAGCCGGTAGAAACTTGCAATTCCCAGGTGGCTTGTAAGCAGACCAGAAGACAGGTAAGTGGCTGCTGTCCACTTGCAAGGGTACATGGGTGGCTGGTGCAGTACAAGTTCAGATGGGCTGAGGGAGGATGCACAAGAGGGTTTGAGTGACTAGTAAAGCACAGAGAAAGTGCAGATGGGCTAGGGAAGGGTGCATAAGAGCATGTGGTTGGGTGGTAAGCTACAGCACAAGCACAGATGGGCTAGGGAAGTGTGTATGGGTGGCCAGTGAGATATGGCAGAGTTGGGTGTGGCTGCTGCAATGAGGGAGGATGTGGAGGGTGCAAGTAGGCCCAGAGCCATAGTGTGGCAAAAGTCTCAGAACCATGGTTCCTCGGTAGATTGTCCAAGATGGTGAGTCCAGTAAAGGGGAGAAAGGAAACGGCAACAAAGGTCATCTAGGGCAACAGTGGAGGCAGCACAGGGGTAGTTGTAAATGTGAGCTGGCTCAAATGTTTATCATCTGATTATGGGACATTGTGATAGTTATAAATTCAAGGGCTGGTACCAAGTCCATTTTTTTCAGTGGCATTGTAGCTTCAAAATGGGCAGAATAAATAAATGTTAAGTAAGGATTACCTGTATATAATGATTGTGTATGACCAATATTTAGCCCATTGCTTGTTTTTCCCCTTCCTGACTCTTTTATAGGATATTCATGCAGTTTGTATAAAGCTTCTAATAATAAATCACCCAAGGCAATCAGACTCATTATATTTTCAGTATTTGTTGTTTCATCAAAGAAATATAGTTCCCCTGAATGTCTCTAAATATTGTTATATTACCTGCAGATCCAATAGGCAGTAACTGCTTAATTGCTTGTCAGATTATACAAACGGAACCCTAGTATTTTAGATCTGTTATATATTATAGTACATGTTTAAATTACTATTTGGTTGTTTATGTTCAAGCAATGTTTATTTATAACATATTTTGAAAATAGCTTTATAGATTTAGTGTTGATAATCTGATATATTTTTTATTTCTGTTTTAGAATGCTATAATAGCACAAGTGCTTTTATTGTATTGCATCTTGTTTTATGCTGATTATTGACAGAAATGAAATCAACTAATTAACCTATGACATTTCTCCTGACATATATATTTTTAATTTTCATATAACAAATTGCTCTTAGCTCAAGCCATTATTCCTTGTACGAATAGATATTTCTCCCATCAGACCACAGACTCTCCACTGGTTTCTATCAGTGATTTCAGTTCTTAAAATATTCCCTTTTTTCTCGTCATGAATTCTTTCAAGGTACACAAATTCATCTACTCGCTTTAATTTTTCACCATTTGTATATAATTTACCATCATTCTTTTCCCTCTCAAACACAATTACTTTGATTGTTGATAGATTATTTTTGCGCTATCATAGAATCTACATAAAATTCTTTACAAATTTTTGGATTTTCAGTCAAAAGCCCAGTGTCACCTTTATACAAAGATGCACATACTTTCATATTTCAAACCCACAATGTTCTTAGTCATCAGAGTCCTTTATTATACATTGATCTATAAATACTTTAAGTGATCAAACATTCTGCATCCTTCTCTTATTCCTTATTTGGTGGTGAACCATTTGTTAAGTTTTTCATTTATTTTCAGATTTGTTTTACTTTCATCATTTATCACAGTCAGGAACCAACTCCGATATCATGTTCATGCAAAAAGCACTATAATTCAAATATACACATTCTCCAAATCAACAAACACAAAAGAAACTTATTTTTTCATAATCAACCATGTTAGTGATCTGCTAAAGCAGTGGTTCTCAACCTTTCTAATGCCGCGACCCCATAATACAGTTCCCCATGTTGTAGTGACCCCCAACCACTCATACATCACCGGGTGCCAGGGGCGTGGCCAAAGAAAAGAGGGGGAAATGGCGGACAGCTTTGTTTGGCGACCCCCGTGAAATGGTCGTTCGACCCCAAATGGGGTCCCGACCCACAGGTTGAGAACCACTGTGCTAAAGAGTAACATTCTGGTACATACTCTTCTGTCTTACATAAAACAATATTGCATTTTCCAAATTTTGCTCATTTTCTCTTCTTGAACCATTTAGTAAGGATTATATCCAATAGTTTTCCAAACACATAACAAACTAATACTTCAGTAGTTTTTTCATTCCAGCATTACATTTTTCTTTGTATAAAGAACAATAGCACATCTTTAGCTGTCAATCACAAATGCAGTCTTTACACACTCAATGAAGAAGTCAGACCACCCTTTTATAGTCAGACTAAATTCATACCTTAATTGTTTTTAGTTTCAAATTTTTCAACAGCATTTCACTTCCTTTTTGAATATTTTTTGATGACTAACAATTACAATTACTTTAGTTCCTATCTTTGACAGATAACTATAGTAATCTTTAAATTATTTTTTTTAGTTTTCCCCCAATCCATTTTAATAACAAACCATTTCATTACTTTCTTAATTCTGTTCCTTCTGCTGACAGTCTTCCCTTAATGTTCTTCAAAATCTTTTAAAACTATTTTTTTAAAAAAATCCATCAAAATGGCTCTGCATTTTCATTTTTTTATTTCATTCATGTAATTTCTATAGCTGCCCATCTCAAACAGTGACTCTGGGTGGTATATCATAAAAATATCAAACAATAAAAGAATTAAAACAATGCAGAATAAATATACATTACAATCAATGGCCAGCATGAAACAAAATACAGTACAAGAAAAAAACCTATGGTAATGTGCTGTAGTTTATATAGCATTCTCAAATGTAAATAAAGCAAAAACAAAACGTTGCTGTTGTGGCCACATTCTTTCCAGGTATCTTTTTTTCTCTACTCTTCAGGCTTTGCTACAATTACTCTCTTATATGCATTTTTCTTTATAGCTTCTTTTTTTCATTATTCCACCAAGCATTTTTACAATGTACTTCATATAATATTTGAGTATAATATTTTATATTAGCTCTGCAAATTCCTGTGGCATATATCTTTTTGAGGCATCTAAACAAAATAATAACAAATTATTATTATTAGTTATAATAATAATTTATAACTAATAATAAATAGTAATTTATAAATTTTATGCTTGGTGAAATTATAATAATTTCATCAAGCATAAAATTAACTAAAAGGGATAGTCAGTTTTCAGACATTATCTGTTTTTGTTTTTGTTTTTGTTTTGTTTATATTTCATTTTCCTTCCAACAGTCTCCTGATAGTATGACCAATTCCTTTCTGAGATAGATTAGTATGAAAGCAATAGCAATAGATATGGATATATCTATATATATCTATATATATAGATATAGATATACACATATGTATACACACACACACACATACACACACACCTAGGGAAACTGTTATTTCTTAGTTTTTAAATATTTATTGCAATATATTACAACAATATATTTAATGTTATTTAAAATATATGTTCAATACTAGTTTTGAATTTCTTTTCTATCAGACCAATATTTGCCTTTATGTTTTCAAACACCACAAAGAAGTATATATTTTTGTTAGCATTGACTGGGTAGCATGCATCATGAGGTTTTGTGAAGGCTTGGCACAGGGAACTGAATGAACCCAGCCATTGTGATTCATAAAGCACATTTGATGGCTTAGTGCAATTGTCAATCAATCATACAGAACCACATAACTCAACACATTCTTTTCCAATGTGGGAGTTCTGAGACATTTATTAAATTGAACATAGGCTCTTATTATGCTGATCCTAACAGCAAGACTTCTTTTGTAAAATTCTGCTAGCAACAGAACAATATATGTAACTTCAGTTCTATGAACCCCAACTAGGTAAATTGTAATGAAGAAACTTACAATTATTACAGATTCAAAGTTTGAATTAATTCTATCAAAAACTCTTTTTGTATGAAGAAGGTTGGTATAAACTCAGCTAAAAACTGAAGATGAAATGCTCATCTTTTCCTAGTCTTTTTAGAAGTATTGAGAACATTTTCACTCCTTAAAATCTTAATTACTCTGTCAATTACTAAGAATAAAGAATTTAAATCTTTGCCATTGTGTGCCTATGTTGTCAATGTGAAGTGCATAACTTTGAGTGAAAAAGTACCGCTAAAATGCTGAAGCTAATATTATAGTGCATGTCTTAATACAAAACCAGGATAATGAAAAATGCCATTCTTTGTAGCAAATAGATTATACATTCATGCCATTTCAGTTAATTACAAGAAAAATAAAACTCTGTGACAGGGGTATACTTTTGTCATTGATTGTACTCAGAATTCACTAACAGTTCTGTTCTTATATTTTGCTGGACAGGGAATTTGAGAACACTAGCAAGAGATTGGTGGACTTTCAAATAAACTTGGCAGAATTAAAAATATTGCCAAACACATCATCATATACAACTAATTTTTTCTAGTCACTTGGGTTTGGGAACACCAGATGATGACTCTAAAGTAGACCAAGCACCTAGTGCTTCTTATACTATAATTAAAATAATCTTATGTATTCTAGAAGTAAATAAACATCAAGGCTAAAGAGATAAAAGATATAATCCTAAAAATCAAAACATCCTCAGCTGTATTTTAATCCTGTGCCTATTATTCTAGCTAGGAAGATTGTTCTGTTCTGTAATATCTACATATAACCCTTCATGGACTTCAAATGGGAGACAAGAGAGGAAATTAACCACCGTGATAACATTAAAAAACCCAAATGAACACTAAATAAAACCTAAAAATATTTTCCTAAGTAAACCTTTCAAGTGCCACAAGGACTCAGCAGAATAAAGACATCTGACACCATGCATCTTAGATACCATGACTGGACTATGTCTGTGAAAAGGAAGTGGGCTGACATTCATTCTTGAGTGGTTATCTAGATAGGTGCCTACTAAATAAGCTTTACCTGACTGATGTTATCAAGGTGGGGAAAAAAGTATATCATCTGGATCAACCCAATTTCTCTAATAGGAAGTACTATTATCATAGGATGCTTCAAGTCATGAGGGACATCAAGAGTCCTTCACAGGTGTATGGGCAGAGAGATTCCAATTGTTGTCATAACATGTGGTGTTTTGGAGCATCCCCTTTTCACTTTTTTTAAAAAAATGATAAAATATGACTAGTAATGTAACAATAAGAACAACAATGATTAACATGAACAGTTATTATAGGCATTATTGTATGAGAGACATTTGGATATTTAAAACTGAGGTGCCATTTTTTTATACCCAGTCCTTAAGATAGAATGAGGTTTTAGCTCTGGATGCCTCTTGTATTCATAACTGCTACTTGCATTCATAATTTCCATGAAAACTGTGGGGATGTATTGTTGAGCAAGGCCTCTAGCTTGCCTTATAAGAGTTCCATTGATATCTTGATAACTGTGATGAAGAGAGCAAATTCTTTATTCTGAAAAATTCTGGGTTTATAGAAGTGACTGTAATCTCCTTTACCATGACAGTCGATTTAGAAGCACCACCTTTGTGCCTGGCATAGATGAAGAAGAACCCAAAGTTTGTTGACTTACTTGTGCATTCCAGAATTGCCTATATAATGGTCTAAATGCTCGGCATGGGCCCTGATTCACTTGTGAATGTTCTTCCCCATTATTGTTTACTCTTATGGGTTTTCTTTTGACCCCTATTGGAATTTGTGCACATGGGGATTGCTTCTTTGTTGTTGCTTTTATCTCTTACTAAAATTATATTTGGCTTGCAAGGAATGTTTATGCTTTTGTTTTTCCATAGGGTGTTTTTGAGGTAATCAAAAAATTAGAAATGAGTGACTATTGGTGGTACAGAGCAAATGTGTAAGAATTAAAAATCTGAATCAAACTCTCCAGAGCTCCCCTGTTTCTTTTGTTTCAATCAACTACTATTTGCCAAGTCAAAGAGGAAGGGCTGATAATACAATAGTTTTTCAGTAACATCCAAGGGTTCATGAAATACTGTATATACTTTTTGGACAAAACAAATAAAAACACTATATTTCCCACATAATGATTTTTTAATACAGTTAGCATGTTTGTTGCAGCCCAAACCATTAATTATTAATGATTCTTTGGTTTAATAGTGTGGGGAAAACAAGGCCAAGAAATGGAAAGTTGGGTTATTATTAAATTTAAAAAAGATACAAATGATAAGGAAGCAAAGTTAAGAGTACTGAGCTCTGCAACCTTCCAGAACAAGAAACTATAGTGGTAGCCTATTTGTAATATCCACGTGTATTATAAGATGGACCTGCATATGTGACTACAGTCCCAAATTATGTCCCTTTCTGTTCAAAGATCTTAACTGAAATGACATGAAAGGAAGAAATATCTAGCACTTTCACATATGATAAAATTAGTAACACTGATGAGCCATTTCCTGATGTTTCTCTTGTAGTTACTGGCTTATTTATTACCAGTCAGAGAAGATCTGAAGCCCTGCTGAACAAAATGTTGAGGAAAAACTCAGAGATATATCTCACTGGAATACAATATTGGAACATATTTTAACTACTGTAGTACTTGGGGTCATTTATGTAATCGAACATTACTTAAGGTTGCTGTTTAATCCTTCTTCTTGTGGAATCTATCTTTATGCATGATTATCCTTGAAATATTTACCTTACCAAAACACTTAGGCTTGATTCAGGATCATTTAGTTTGCTTTACTACTTTCTGAAACATTTTTTTTTTTTTTTTTTGCTTTTAATCACCATGACCTTAAGCTGTGTGATCACCTCTGGCTTGTTCATAATTGGTGATGTGATTCATAGGGCTATAAAGAGGCAAGAACCTGAAAGAAAGCACAACTGCTGAGCAATTTTCATTAATTTCAGCAAGGATTACTCAGAATATATTCTCTACTGAAGTGTGCCCCTTTTCTCCGATATTTTAAATGAATCTCAATGTGGAAAATAATGAACAAAATAAAATATTTTTACGTCAAGCCTTGAATAATGTATTTTTATAATACAGCAAGGACAACAGCAGTATAGACATTGATTTTTATTAATTAAGAATCAGTTTTCTTCTGCTTCAGTATTGATGTGTGCTCCCCTTTGTGAACACCATTCCAGCCATCAATTATACAATGAAAGTATACTTATTCTTCATCATGAACCTGAAAAATCATAAAACAAGACAATATAATTTATATGCAATAGAAATTACCACTGTAAAGAAAGAAGAATAAGAAAGGAATGTGATGCAGTAAATTACATTTAGAAAATCCTTTAATCTCTGTTTAGGCAGCTAAAATTTTAGAACCAGAAAGCTTCTGCCTGCCAGTGTTCAGCATACTAGTCAGATGGACTAATGATCCTGCATGTATGCTACACAAATTCTTAAAACAGTATTTTTTTGTGCGAACATTATGCGAATAGCCCTGTTAAACTTAGAAGAATTTCCTCATGAGTAAATATGTACATAATTTTCTATTAAAAATGAAAACAGACTTTTTAGTTCTTCACTAGTGGCATTTTGAACCCATATGGCCTCTGGTTGGGCACATATTGCCTTGGGTCCATGAGCCTACTTTCAACTACAAACTGCAAAGGCTAGTAACCCTGCTTTCCTATGTGGAAAATAGTTTAGCATAATAAAACATATATATTTAAGAAATGTGACTTGCTCTACTGTTTAGTAAACAATGGCACCCAACTCTTAATCTGTTCACAGATAGGTAGAGCATTAAGGACATCTGTCTGTTCCTGAAGGATTTATTACTGGATTGCAAGCAACTGCTGTTTAGTGAGAAACCTGAGGTAAGTCTGTTTCAGCTCATTAATTATCTTGATACTTCACAGAATATATTTAGAGTTCTTGAAGCACACCATGCATACTTTTCTCTGGGGTCTTAGACACACATAATTTTATTCTCAAGTCATTGTGTGAGGCATTTTTTTATTAAAACACAAATTTTATTACAGTTAATAAAAATATCTCAAAAGAAAATCACTCTACCATGGTACAACAGTCACACTGTGAGGTAACTAACACATTTCTATATCAAGGCTTGTAAAGTAATTGTTTGATAAAACTACTTCCATTGCAAAAAGCTGTCTAGTTGCAGTATTTGTAGTAGCTTCAGCACAAGTTCTTTTTTAATATCTTCCTAATCTGATGTTTACATAATAATTCATGGTACCCTTAACTAATAGTTTGGTTCCTAAATCATTAAAAATGTGTCAGACAGCTTTAGCAATGTTTATATTGCTATGGTGGATTTATATACAAGGCAAATGAAATACTCAGTATCTGGAGTATACTGGATTAACTGCACTGCCTTCTTTAACCATATTTCTGATACTTTCCTAAAGTTTGCTTGCCTAAAAGTAAACAAGGAGTGTATGACAGTTAACCTCTTTCATTTTATGATCCTTTCTATAGAGTATCACCAGATGCCAGGTTAAAATTTATGGTAAAGGAGAAACTGAAGTAAGAATGGAAGTTATTTGCACTCAGATTAGTTACTGGTTTCTTCTTCCCAGAATCCTTTCTGTTTCATTGGCCTGTATCCAAATGGTTTTTCCTGAAGATTTTCTACATTTGACTACCTAAAGCTTGCATCCAAATTAAATTGTGCAGATGGTGCTTTCTATATCCTATGATTGCTGCTTCGAGTGACATTTTGTATGTGTTCTCAGGGCAACTGAAAAGAGGTTAAGTGGTACAATGCACTGCTAAAAATATCAGAAGAGTTGGTTATTTCTTGCCTATCAAAATGTTCATGAAGGGACATGTTGCTGTTCTTTCTTCAAGCAAGACCATTCCACTCTTATTTTCTTCTGCCCTTGAGGGTGATTTTCTTTCCCTTTCCTCATAACCATGTACTTTTATCCTTATCTAAACATTATGTGTCTTCTCTATAGAATATTAATGACTGCTTTTAAGTTCTATGTTCAGTCTTTCGGCACTTGTTTCACTCACTCAATTGCATCTTTTATTCCCTTCATTCTCTTAGGTTTTTTAAAAAAATGTTTCTCAAGCAACATATACTTGCATATTAATATAACTTGCATATAAATAAGACAGAGGTTCTAGAAGGGGAGGATAAGCAGGGGTGTGCTTTCCATACTCTCAAAATGTCCCTTCCATCTTCTCTCCTGATAGACTAGTCTCAGTGTGGTACAGTAGAAAAGATCCCATGCAACCAGCATCAGAAAAGATGGCGGAAAGCAAACAGGAAGAGAAAATTTCTGAGAGAAGAGAAAATTCATGTCATTTAGTCTTCTTCAGAGTCAGTGTGGTATGTGTTTAAGGCATTAGACAGGAAACCAAGAGATTGTGAATACTAATCCTGAGGGATCCTTGGTACTCTCTGAAAATCTTGCCAAGAAAACTGCAGGGACTAGCAGATGCTGAAAGTCAACACCACTCATTACCTGTAAATGGGTGATCAGGGAGGCACTTAATATTTCAACAGCCCATCATTCGTATGTTCATATGAAGTGACAATACTGTAGAGCTGGTGTTCCTTAAAGTTAAAGCTGTTGAGATAACCCAGCTAGATATGCTGATAGTGTGAGTGATAGCATATTTTCATTCTGCTGCAAATTGATACCTGATTTAAATGGAATTTTGGGATGCACATTTTGCAGTTCTGACAGTGAGGGCACCATAATGGTTTGGGATATGTCTCAAATACCACCGTTCACTATCATCTTTTTAAATTTGGCTATAAGGCTTAACTCATGTGAGACTTGTGCCAATGTTACAATTTCTAAATATTAATCTCAGCACTGAGTGAATAGGTACAAGTCTAACAATAGGCTTTATGCCAAAGATTCATTGCTTTTAAGAATTGAACTTTGCTTAAAATGCTTACTGCTTTTAACAAAAACAAAACCCCAATACATAATAATTAAAGAACAGAGACAAGATTAGGAATGAGCCTTTCCTTCAAATGCTTTCTCCTTCTGAGAAAGAGGCACAGATGATGAATGGGCCCTTTTGTACAGGCATTCTGCTTAAGAATTGGAAACTACAACTGCCAATCTTCCTCTAAGCACATCTATTCAGTACAGAAAGCTACTTGTATTCTAGCCAGCCTGCTTTCACCAGCTTCACTGCCTACCGCTGCCTACCACTGCCCAAATTTACCAAAACTTCTCCAGCTACAGAACTCCAAGAAGATCTGCAGCAATACGATGATGCCATACAATCTGCCACTAAAAGCCTCATTGTCATATACCGTATAATCTTTCAACTTTCAGAGCCTTTTTTCCCCTCCATATTAGCTGCCTAAATCCTCTGCTGTCATTAAAATCCACTTCTTTCTACACCAGTCATATTACGCTGTTGCCCACAATGTGCAGTAGGATATGTGTGCCTTACTTCTACACTTGTCCTCTTCCTCACTGTCTAGCTGCTTTATTTTGAGCGTTTCTGAAGCAACACAACTTTGTAAACCAGCTTGTGTTGTCTATAATTGTCTTCACTGATACAGTTGCTCAAGTCAAATTACTGGCCTGACTTCCACTAATTCTGGCATCTACTTACAATTAGATTACGAAAGGTAAACTGTTTGAGAAGTGAAACCCTTCTAATCTTTCAAATAGAATATTGCTAACAAGCACATCTTTACACATTAGTGTCACATGGAGATTTGTCATTGAGTGTCTTTTTGTGTCTTCCCAGAAGTGGTTCTTATTAAAATAAGGATGGCATCTTGACACACAAAATTGAATTGGGCTCCTACAAAAATTAAATCTTCAGTTTAACTAACTTCAGGTCTGATTCACAAATCTATTTAGTGTATATTTCCTCCAATAACAGATGCCCTCACATCCTTCTCAGAGGTATCCATTTGGCCTTCATGAGACCAGAATGTTGGACTAGATAAAAATAAAAGCTCTTTTCATGGTTTCATGACTGAGTAATATTTGGGGGGAATGTGGCAAGATAGCAAGGGAAAGACAGGCAGACAGGTTAAATATTCTGCATATAGCTTTTTTTACATTTTGAATTGGAAAAAGGTTAACTGCCTCCAAGTTTCCAAAAATTGCTAGATTTTGCACATTCTTCCCATATTATGTCACCAAACTGATTTTATTGTAATATTTGTAACTGCATAAAAAAGAAAGCAACAGGAGATGTAGGCACTTGTATAACCTGCAGAGATGGTAAGTCTGCAGTGGGTCTGCCATGTCTATTATAAATAGTGTGTGAGGTTGTGAGCTTTTGTTTTTTATACAGCTGTAGGCATTCTTATGTTCTCCACTGGCCCTTTGGGGAGCCCTCAGAATGGTGACCATGACAACAACTAATGATTATGCAATTTGCCACTAGAGGCCACTCCTCCTTTTGCAGCTTTCATTGGGTAAAGTCAGTGAATAATTTCTTTTTGTCACTATCCACCACCATTAGAGAAAATAACTTGATAAAACAAGATTATATGAAATTTAATTGCCCATAGTATTAAAATTAGCTACATTATTAACAACCACTTTTAAAGCTGTTTTGTGCCACAAATTTGAATTTAAAAAATCCTTTGTCAACTCCCACATTGTTTTTAATAGTCCTAGATTGTACCTTTAGTTATTAATTGTAATATTAATTACAGTCATTTTAAAAATACAGTTACATGGGCAAAGCATGGCTGATTAATACATAGTGGGTATCTTTTTAAATACTAGTAATCCAGACTGAAATAGTACGTTTCGGTTTCTGTGCTCAACAGCACTTTATTTCAGATGATACTCATATAATATATAATGCTTTTATCTCAGCAAGTGCAGAAAAAGTGGGTTTTTACTCCAGCCTAGCATAGTCTTCTCCAACACGATGTGTTCCAGATGCATTATGAGAATACTGTAGGCTGGTTGAAAAATAAGAAATGATGGAGATTTTTAACTAGATGGAAAAGTCTAATTTAGCAGCCCAATGTTCCATTTTGAATCTCAAGTTTCATCCCATCTGACAGGAATGAATCTGGCAGGCTTGGCCTTCTTCTCTAAAGGGGACAGGCAGAGGAGAATCAGGACTTTCACCTTGGAAAAAGTTAATTTCAATGACATATTCTAGATTCACTGCCTACCCTTGTTCCTCTCCCTTGTTGTTCTTTTAGAGATTCTAGCACAGTGGTTCTCAACCTTTTTAATGCCGCGACCCCCAACCGGTCATAAGTCGAGGACTACTCAACCGGTCGTAAGTCAAGGACTACTCAACTGGTGCAGCACCGTTTGCAGAATGGGACTTTTGGCGGGCTCAGCAGGGCAGAGACAGCCTGGACAATTCCTATTGGCTTTTGAAAGCCAATAGAATTAGACTCTATTCAAGAGAGTCTATTCTATTGGCTTTCAAAAGCCAATAGAATAAAAGGGAGTAGCACAGCTAAGGAAAAGGGGAAAAAAATGGTGGACTGCGTTGTTTGGCGACCCCCGTGAAATGGTCGTTCGACTCCAAATGGGGTCCCGACCCATAGGTTGAGAACCACTGTTCTAGCAGAATCATTTTCTTCCACTTCATACCTTTTTCATGCCAATGTCTCTTGACTTTGTCCTGAGCTTATTAACCTGGGATTCAGCAATCTCAGCTCGTTCTTCAGCATCATCCAGCTCATGTTGCTGTTTCCTATATTTTGCAAGGTATTGATTGGCTTGAGTTTCCTGTTGGGGGAAAATATATAAGGATATAACAATATTTGACTTTGACAATCAAGAAGCAAAGGTCCTCTGAAACACACAGACAAGACAAATCAGGTTTATACATAGCAAACTGCCTTTCAGATATATTGAACTGAAAGTTCTATTACATCTACTGGCCAGGAAGTTATGGGAATTGTAATCCAACACCCTTAAAAAGGCACTAAGCTGGAAAAGGCTACTGTAATTCATAGTTAAATATTTAATGATATTGTGCTGGAAAGCAATTTCATTTATACTAATCTTTGAAGTTACCAAGGAGGGACCTTTGGAAGTCAGGAATATTGATTTCAAGCCTTCAGTTGGAGAAGAGATGGCCTAGCAAAATTCAACAGTTTTTACGGACAGGAAAAAATAACAAATGTTCTAAACACAGAGGATTTTCACCAATTGTTGTAATGAATCTGTCCAGGATAATATAAGAATAACAGACAGATACACTGAGTTACATTTCACAGTTGGTTTATTTGGTTTTGGCTTTAGCATAATGAATAAATCTAACCATTGTGGTTTATAAAAGAGGCTTTTGGGAGGGATTTTTTTTATAGGAATAATGGTTCTTAATAGGATAAACCCCAGATCTGACATTATTTCATCTGCATTTAAATTTAATTAGAATTTTTTAAAAATTGTTTTCAGTCTTATCAATGGTGTCTACAGGGAGAACAAAAATAAGTCACAATGGCAATCACAATTGCATGATTGAACCTCTGTCAGTTTTTCTTTTTTAACCTCTTATAAATATCACTGAATGATAAATGAAAGCTTTTCTTCCTTTAAAAATATATTTTGATAATTTCTATTTCTATTTTGATATACCTTGGTATCATTTAGGGGATGCATATGGTTTTGGTTGTACATTTCTCCTTTATAGCCTAGGGTGCTGCATAAACCCAAATATATGTGGTGTATTTAATAAACTATGATTAAATCAAGATTTCTGAGCTGAATAATTAAACAACATATCAAAGTGTGGAATTAGCAAATGTCAGCAAGCAGAATTAAGATTTTATAAATATATAGGGAATTATTACTTTTTCAACTATAAAGTCAAAATTATCATCATTAAAGTACAGAATGGAATGCTGATCAAGCATGTCATAGACAGACTAGATTTATTTTAAAAGTTTAATACTTCACTCTTGTTGTGGCTAAATATAGATTTTGAATTTGCCCTATTTGTGTGTTGCCTTATTATATTTAAATTACATTTAAATATTTATCAGACTCTAATCTAATGAAAACTAATATAACCTTTTTCAAGTCTATTACAAAACTATATTTTCTGTTATACTTGTATTAATTTGCATGAAAATGGATTCTTCATTTACTTTATCATTTACATTTTACACTATTTTCCTTTTACCCATTTATTCTGCTTTACATTTATTGTGACCTATGATTGCAAAATATAATTTTTGATGGACAGTTTCATGTTCAGTGTGATGTTTTCAAGGGAGGAATTCCTTTCATCTTTATTTTCCAAAGCTGTTCCTTTGAACTGAGCAGCATCCACAAAATAGGGAACCAGTATTGGAAATTATAATATCTTTCCTTGTATAAGTGCACACACATAAGTCGATTTGTGACCCAACAAAAATAACACCTAGATTTTAAGGAAGAAACATAATTTAATTTAATAATTTTAACCTACAGATTACACTGCTGTAAGAAGACTGATCTATTTTTGAGAAAATCGTGTGTGTAAGTTGTGTATGCAACTGCTTCATGCCCTATGGGATTGCAGCTTACAGTAAACACACATATTGCTTTGTTTCTGTTCTGCAGGGTAATAAGCAAGATCTATCAATCTCTACTGAGGTAGAAACAGAAAATAGAGCGAACTCTTTTACGACAAAATGGCATCTTTTATCATGCTAAGATAAATGATTCCATCTCATAATGTATCATACATTTTCAATTCTAAAGGATGAAATTGTATTTTATACAATGGTACACATTCTAAGTGTAATTTCCTGTGTTTCTGATGTTTGGGCATTTCTTTAGCCAAAATGGCCTCATTGATGCAAAAGAGGACAATATAAGACAATCTAGGAAAACACCAGGATTTTTGGAAATACCATAAAAAGATAGAAAAGTGCTATCTAATAATATCTAGGAGAAAAGCAAAAAAATTATAAATGTACAATAATGATACTATACAACTTACAGCTTCTTCTGCTTGGTGCTTGTAGCTTTTTACTTTGAGTTGCAATTTATCAATTAGCTCCTGCATTCTTGCCAAATTCTTTTTGTCTTCTTCTGCCTTTTAATAAATAAAGGATTAACATCAGCAACCATGAACTATGCACCAAGGCTAGCCTAACAATGCTAACCAAAATGTTGTTTCTTAAGACATAAGTCTTTATTTTTATTAGATTTCCTCTTGCTATTCGTCTAGGTAGCTCAGGATAACCTACATTGGGTGCTCTATTTTATCTCATATCAACAAATGAGAGGCAAGGAAAGAATAGGCAAAGAATCACAGTTTCTTCCATAGCTGGAATAATATTTAAAAAATGGTAGTCCTCTTTCCTTCCAGCAAGCAATAAAATACAAACATGAAGTGTGTATTTAAATTAACCAAAATATCACAACTGTTCACATGAAAAGAAATGAGTGGATTAATAATACACACTTGCACATTTTAATTACTTTTTTTTAAAAAAAAAAATCAAGGGCACAAGTACAATGTTCATCATCTGCTATAACTGAAGATGATATTTAACACTGATACCCTCTGTTGGGACAAGAACTATAGGCCCAGTCTCCAACTTTGAGTTGGCTGAATTAAGGAACAATTAACTTTAATACCATTTTAGAGGAAAGTCTTCACACTTAATATGGAAAGAAGTATGTCATCTTCCAACACAGCAATCATGGATTCCTAATGTTTATTTTCTAACTGATACTATTAATCATTTCTGTTTTCCATTCTTGAAAGTTAACAGAAGTTATACTAAATTATTTAACAAAGATTAATAAGATAAATTAACTTATGCTATAGTAATGTTAACAATACTAATAAATAAACCTCTACTGTGGTAAAAAAAGTTCTTTGTCCTTGAATAATATAGTTATAATAATAATAATCCTGAAAAACAAGTAGTTCTTGTACAAATGTTTTATTATTTGCACAATGTGTTCACTTCCAAACAGTCACACTGATATTTCTGCATTCTATTCTAATCAGGAAGCATTCAGGATTTTAGAAGGAAATGGTAGTAGACAAGAAAAGGTCTAATAAAAGTAGAACCTTTTCTTTTTCTTTCTCTTCAACACCTCTGTCTTTATTCTTATAATACAAAGCTATTTTTGGCTATGCATACTAGATATAGGACAGAATCACATGCATACTTTAAGTTGGATTTTTTTGCATCCAATATTTCTTCAGAATTTCTAAAGAAATGTTGCTTTATGTACACGTGTGTACAGTATCTGGGGAAAAATGTGTTATTTTACTGCAATATTTTAATATTTTAACTAGAATTACCTGGTAAGTCAACTCTTTGATGCGTCTCTCATATTTGCGGACTCCTTTCTGAGACTCAGTATTTCGACGAATTTCTGCCTCTAGTTCATTTTCTAGCTCACGAATCTGCACCAGTACAGAAATATTGTTAGACTGGGTTTACCATAACACTAAGCTCAGGATGAACAATTTTGCATAGATTATAAATGTAATTCACTGTCCTGGTTATTGATAATCTTCCAATTAGTCTATGATGTCATCAGAGGGGATAATTTTGCCTTTTTAAAAGAGTTATGGAATGGGAAGAATGTCAGTTCATCTCTCAGAAAACTGATGTTCCCTTTCCCATTCTTAGTTAAACATTTTTACCTAAACACTATACCGATAAAATTCAGCTATATTGCTTCATGTTTCAATGTTATTATTTCAGCTTATTTTCTGGTAGATGAAAGGAGTTTTAAAGGTTCCAAAGACCTTATATTCCCATTGTCATATTTTATTTATTAGCTGCCCAGTGGAGTCTGAGCAGTGTACAAAACTGGAAAATCCATAAAAACAGGTATAATATCAAACCAGGTCAACAGCTCAGGCTACAGCAATGTTATAAACAACAAATCAAACAAAATAGAAATAGCTAAACAATAATATATCAATTCTAAGCCTAGGACCCTATTTGGCTTTTCAAAGATTTTCATAACCTTAAGAGAGAGAACACAGTCCTTATTTCTGGTGGGACGTTGTTCCAGAAGGTGGGACTGTGACAGAGAAGGCATTTTTTCCTTGATCTCACAAAGATGACAGTGTTTAATAGAAGGGACCTGAAGTGTATTCATTCTGCTGGGACATATCAGACAGGGAAAAATTATTGGAGACAAATGGTTCCTCAGATATCCAGTCCCTATTTTATCAAAAGATTATAATGCAATTCAATTACTTTGTTCTGAATTTGGTCCCATACAAATGGGGTAGGTAAGTTATATGTTGTGAGTTGTAAACCACATTTACAGTAAAATATGTGAAGCCAATGGGTTATGTGCCATTGAGTTTGTAATTCAGGAATTTAGTAATATATATTAGTCCATGAGATTATGGATCTGTGCAATCCAGTGATCTGCAAAAATGTTAGCACAAGGCAGCTATATAGCTAAATTATAGGAGACAAGAAACAGGATCCTTGAAAACGATACGGAAATAGAGGACTAAGTTAAGGAAGAGATATACTAGTTTTTCTTTGAATTAAAATACCAGAGAATCCATGCACAGCTCAGCCAATATGGAAGGTGGAAGGAAGGAGACTGCACAGCAGACTGAGATCAAGATAGGCAAAAAGAAAACAAGCTAAAGATCTGACCCGTGAAAGCAGCCAGCTACATGCAACATTGGTAGAGATAAGAGTGAATATATATATATGTGACACACAGGGAGAGTTGATACTAGAATATAGTTTAGTATTCTAGAAAGTTTGATTGCATCTGTACATATATCCATAAACTTCTTTCTATTGAAATAAGCAAAAATAAGGGAAGTTCACTATGAAAGGTAGAATGTTCTTTTGCTCTTGGATACCCTACAGGGGGAATTGCCCCATTGTGTAGAAGTTTTGGCACCAAAGCTGATGAATAGACATTTTATAGAATCTGCTTGGAAGACTTTTTAGAAGAATCAGTTCTTGAATTCAGGATTGCTTCTGATGTTATAGCAAGGGTTATATCTGCTTTAAAAATTCATTAAAGAATGGGTAAATATAATAATCATTTATTTATATTATTTTCTATCATTTTAAAAACATACTAGGTACTTTTAAATCAGTGGTTCTCAACCTTTTTAATGCGGCGACCCCCAACCGGTCGTAAGTCAAGGCCTACTCAACCGGTCATAAGTCGAGGACTACTCAACTGGTGCAGCACCGTTTGCAGAATTGGACTTTTGGCAAGCTCAGCAGGGCAGAGACAGCCTGGACAATTCCTATTGGCTTTTGAAAGCCAATAGAATTAGACTCTATTCAAGAGAGTCTATTCTATTGGCTTTCAAAAGCCAACAGAATAAAAGGGAGTAGCACAGCTAAGGAAAAGGGGGGAAAAATGGTGGACTGCGTTTTTTGGCGACCCCCGTGAAATGGTCGTTCGACCCCAAATGGGGTCCCGACCCACAGGTTGAGAACCACTGTTTTAAATGAAAGTATTCTAAATAACAATATTAACTCAGCCAGAACTGTGTTCTGAGTACACATTTTTGAAGTAGGCAACTACCACTTGATTTGATTTCAAGGAAAAATACCCTCGATTCCAGTTTCTGAATCTGCTTTTTGCCCCCTTTGAGAGCAATTTGTTCTGCTTCATCAAGTCTCTTCTGTAAATCTTTGATAGTCTGTTCCATATTCTTCTTCATGCGCTCCAAGTGAGCACTGGTGTCCTGCTCTTTCTTAAGTTCTTCAGCCATCATTGCTGCCTGGAATAACATAAAGTTGTGAAATGGTAAGTTCTACTGTACAACACCAAAATGAGTCTTTTCATTTTGATGATTTAATGGACATAGGAATTTAAAGCTCTAGATAAATTTTCACAACTAATCATAGATAATAATGGTCTAAATAATTTTTTTTTAATAACAAAGCAATTATTTATGCTGGAATAAAAAATGGGATGTCTTCTCACATCAGTGATTGCTTTTTTGGCCTTTTCTTCAGCATTCCTGCATTCCTGTATAGCTTCTTCCACCTCAGTTTGTATTTGAGTAACATCATTCTCCAGCTTCTTCTTCTGGTTGATTAGACTTGTATTCTTTTATTTCAAAAGGAAAAGGAATGTTCATTAGGACAGGATCTTTTGTAACACTAGAACAAGTGCCAATAAGATAAAGTATAACAGTAGCTTTATTCATACACATTCCTGGTAGTATAACTCATATTATTGTCATATTATCCCCAAGAGACACACATAAATCAGGTCAGTTTCTGGTTCAAAGTAGAATCTTCACATTTTTTGCAAGCAAAAAAACCCAACCCCTTCTAGAAAGCATGATATTATAAGGCTTCTTCATTAACTAGTTTGCAAAAAGATCACCAATATTGACTGATATGCCAAATCTATAACTTAGAAAACATCAGGAAGCAAGAAAAGAGTAATCTACCCAAGACAATACTCTTGGAAATATATTATTTCCACAAGAAAGAGCTATGATCTATCAACTTTCATGGAAATAGTGGGGTTTAAAGGAACTTAAATAAGATACATAATTCTTGTACTGAAATTATCTGGATATTCTCCAAACCTCTTGCAGCACAGAAGACCCTTAAAATTTGGATGGAAAAATGCCCAACAGAAAACAAGCAAGTAATGGATGTGTAAATAGTCCCTTAAGCACAAGGATTTTTTTAAAAGAAATGATCAGTCACATATGTGTACAAAGCCAATTTTCTTTGACCTAGAGGCCAAAAGATAAAATTTAAAATATTGGTCAGTGTGTAATATATACTTTATTCTTTCATATAGAAAGAAACCCTGGTGGATAAATCCATTATTTCCTATATAAAGGAATGTTGTTCCACAACAAGGAATCACAAAGAAATCAGTCCCTTATGGTAAATGTTGGATTTATTATCCACCAGGAGACGGAGAAAAGAATAGTAGAGCAGGCAGGCAAACCAACCTGGGTGTGCAGAAGGTTGACACGTTCAGTGGCTTCTAATAATTCTTGTTCTGCCAATTTACGACTACGTTCTGTCTGATCCAGCACAGCCCTCAGCTCATCCAGCTCAGATTGGAGAAGAGTATTACGTCGATCAGTGACTGCCAATTGCTCTTTGAAATCCTCATTAAGGTGTGTTGAATCATCAAGCTGCATTTGCAATTCCTGAAAGAAGATGAAATCTCACATATATCTGTCTATCTGTCTTTAGCTACAGCCATGGAATTCCTGATGTCTTTATTCACACCTAGGCTTAACTTGTGTTTTGTTTTTACTGAGATCAGCAAATATCATGTAAATATTTTTAGAGTTTCCTCTTATTATCTTGGAGTAGCTATAGCTTCTGTAGCCAGGTAGTAGCTTGAGCTACATAATTGTCACTAAGAGAACTAAGAGCAATTTCAAAATTGTGTTTTTTTAAAGTATTGGTTGCTTCCATGTCTGCTTCTTGAGAAGTACATTCTCCAAACATTTTGATTTTTTTTAGGGTTTTCTTCTCACAGGTGAGCAGAATATGCCATCTATAGTGATAGTTATAACTCCCTTCTACCTCTTTTGCCCACTTACTTAATAAATAACACAAGCTTGTGTGTTTTATAAATCTGTAGGCACATCATTCATTAAAAATATAAAAAGAAACATAGAGAGATGAAATTCAAAGTGCTCTACCACTTTTAAATATTTTGATACCTCACTTCCATCTAGTTTTCTATCTTTTTCTTTTCAGAGTAAAATAAATATGTTTTTAACAAATGCACGAAAAGGTCTGATTTATTTCCAAACAAGATAAAGAGATCTGAATTTTCTTTTTAGTTAAGAACTTTGAAATTCTAGCACATATGTACATACATACAAAGATAGCTACATACTTATATAATTCCTGTTTTTGTGCCTAATATGACCATTATATCTAAGGGAGTAGAAAGAGGAAAAATTAAAATGGAGGGGAAGGATATGAACTATATCCTGTTATAATTTGCATATTAATACGAATATGATTCAATGACTTGAAATTGCATTAATTGTGTGAGAAAGATAGGGCTTCTTAAGACTATTCAAGCTGCACATTCTTTAAGGAAAAATACTGATAGATATCGTGGCAAATGTATAGTCTCTAAACCATGTTTGCCAATGTACTGTAAAATGCAATTTATGACATATGTGGAAAAGGCCAAGTAGTTTGGCTGATGAAATTTTTTATTCCTCCACAGCCAACAATCTTCTCATACATGTTATTTTATCCAGGTGGACTTAATTGTTTTATTTTAGAATGACAGGGAAAAAAACATGTATCTGGCCATGGGTTGGCAATTTGAAATTTTCCTTACAACGCCAAATTTGAAACGTAGTACTATATGCTATCTGCGTCCGTTGGAGCTTTGCTATTGTTGTTATGATATACAGATTTCATTAACAATATTCATGGAATACCTTTAATTGAGCCTGAAGGATGCGTGTAGTCTTAATTGCTTCAGAAGCATGTCGGTTAGCATGGCTCAGTTGGACTTCCATTTCATTGAGGTCACCTTCCATCTTCTTTTTCAGACGGACAGCCTCGTTCCTGCTTTTAGCTTCAGAATCCAAGGTAGACTGCAGTGTGTCTATTGTACGCTGCTGGTTTCTCCTATTTTTGAAATAATATTTTATATAGATATACCTTTCATCCCAATCATCTTCAAGCATGTTTTTTTTTTTTTACTATCAGGAATGCTGTTATATTTTTGTCTGTCTATCAGACAAAAGACAATCTGGCTTAATTCTTAATTCTTAAAAAGTGATTCCAGTTTTTTTTCCTGTTTATTTCCTTTTGTTTATTAATATATCTTTTGTCAACATATTGTGCAGACAGTAATTATCAATCAGTCTTAACAACATTCTTGCAAATTAAGACAGCATGTGCAGATGGTTCAGCAGATTCATAAGCAGAAGTAAATTGCCCTCTTCTGCATAATGTGTTACTGGCAGAACAACTATGAAAAAAAAATCTTATGATGGTTAAAAAATATAGATCACTTGTATCTATAGTAAGTTCTTA
Source organism: Crotalus tigris (assembly GCF_016545835.1). Taxonomy (NCBI): domain Eukaryota; kingdom Metazoa; phylum Chordata; class Lepidosauria; order Squamata; family Viperidae; genus Crotalus; species Crotalus tigris. Next base: position 1,062,438 of record NW_024097783.1, on the reverse strand, counting down.
TTGATTTCATTGGATCTAGACTGGCATCATAATCTCTTTCATGGTTCTTTTTTCCCAATTGCTGTAGAGTCTACCTTTTAGTAGACCTTGTTTAGAACTGTGAGCTACTTAGAGTGGGATGGAAACTTAATAACATTATAAGTATGGAAATAATAATAGTTTAAATACAAATGTAATTATAACTGCTGTGGAGAAAAGGAGAAGTTACTTCTTTATAAATATACATTCCTTTATATCTTTCTTTATATCTTTTTGTGTTTTCTACCTTTTTCTATTTTTTTATTGATTGCACTGTTAGCTTTTTCTGATTTTTCTTTTTTGTTTTCTCTAATTTAGTTTGTACTCTTATTATTTTTAAAACATATACATATGTGTGTGTAATAATTACAGATTAAAAAATGAAATGTGAAGAAAGAAAATGCGTTCAGAAGGCTTTGATTGTATAGCTCTTAAATGGTTGGGCTTGAATCCCTATGAGTTCATTTATATTTGTGATTAAAAGTAGAACTGTTACTCTTTTACAGACAAGTATGTTTGCAACTTTAACGATAAATGTCCAGAAGAGAAAACCCAATTCTCTCAAGACTAGGAAAATGTAAGATATTGTATTCAGGTAGAAATCTGTTCAGTGTTCTTTTTCTCTCTTTAAAAATACTAACCAAAATTTACAAACTAGGACACAAACACACCACACACACACACACACACACAAAGAAATTTAAAATTATTTGAATGAATACACAAGTCTGACAGATTCACCCATTCGGCAAACTAATTTTTAGATTCTGTTGCACTAGGGCTATTAGATCTGGATGGCAAAAATCCAGATAACCACTGGATGGAGACAAAGTATTGGAACTGCTTTTATGTCTGCTATTTGTCTACAATTTTTCAGGCTGGATCCAGCCATAGTTAAAATTAATAAGGGCAGTCAGTCATCTTAAATCATAGTAATCTCTTTTTCAACAGGAAAATGCTCTAAATAACCTCCCTTATTGGGGTATGTCAAATGACATCACCTGCTAATAGCACATATTCACATAAATATCATCTGCTCTTTCCCACAATGGACTTAACACCAGGGGATTGGCCCATTCAAATTGATGGATGAACTTTGGGGTATGGTTTGCTTGGGACACTTTTAATCTATTGATCTGAGCGGGAAACCCTCAGATCCTGTCTATTATGCCTGCTATCAGCTTCTCCTAATAAAAGTTCCTTTTGGAAGAAACTGCTTCCACAAGTTCTGCTTTCTTAGGATGAGGTTTTCAAGTGGGCCCTGACACTGCCCATATGTTCAGCGCTTTCAATAATGAACTCCTAAACAATGCTTAAGAGACAGGTTCTAAGCCAAAATTCCATATATTGTTTGCAGTTAGTACCAATCCAGTCATGTATTTTGTATGACATGTTGTGTAAACGTTTATCATACTGTACCTGAAGTTTTCAATTTCCTCATCTTTTTCTGCCAATTTTCGTTCAAAATCTGCTTTAATTTGGGAAAGTTCCAGTTGAAAACGTAATGTTTTGCTTTCTTCATGCTCCAGAGCTCCCTAATAAAGATGCACAATATAAATTAAGGTTAAATGTCTTTAAAAAAAGAAAAATCACCACACCATATGCTATGGTAGCTGAAAGGTACAATCCAATATTCTGGTCAGTTGCAGAGCAATCATTATGATAATACTGAAAAGTACAGACAAAAGGTTTCTAACTATTGGTATTCTTTATCATAATTAGCCCCAGTTTGCAACATTTTTACATGCAAGGGTTATTCAGAGCAGATAATCTTGTCATCGTCACCCTACCTGATTTGTTTGTTTGTTTACAGATGCCTTAGAGTTTGTGTCGAATCCTGGTGACTATACAGATCAGTCCTTGCAGTTTTCTATGTTTTCAAAAGTGGTTTTGTTGTGCAGGCTCTGAGGTGCCTGCCTTCTTTCAAGAGCGAAGACAAAGTGACTGGTATAATGTCATTCAACTGATTACTTGCCTAAGGCAGGACTAGAACTCAGATTTTTCCTTTCTGACTCCCTATTTCAGGGGTGAAAAACTGCTGGCCTGCAGGCAAAATGCATCATAGCAAAACCGCACCCACCACATTGCTGGCAATGGCAAAAAAGTAACGATACATCGCGACATGTCACGTGACGTTGTGAGTTTGACACCCCTGCCCTATTTTAATCATTAGATCAAACTACCATCAAAGAGAATGAAATGTCCATTAGGGGCAATTCAGCTTGGGTATCATAAAAAGGGAGTAATCTGTTAGTAATTTGATTTACTACTGTTTTATTTTTATTGCCAGGATGAGAAGATGTACATGTAATTTATTCTAATAATTGCTTTTGAATGACCCCACAACTTGACTTGATATCAGGATGATAACAAGATATTATCTGATATCCTCTTCTGGTAGCAAAATGTTTTTGGCTTAGCAGTACATGTGTAAGACACCATTTGGTCTGTCTAGATTAAGTCTCTCCTTAGTCATAGCAGGCACACACGGGTATGTAGTAGAGTTGAAGGTTAATTCCCTCCGGGCTATCAAAGCTTCCTATAATAGCACTAAAATATTTACCTGGGCATTTTTATGTGAACTTGATACATTATTTTCCATTTCTTTTTAATTTGCATATGCAAATTATATCTTTTCATTCATTTGCTCATTTCTCTATGTTGCATATATTAAAATAGAGGCTTTTATGGCTAGCATTAAGATCTAGCATGAATAAACTGCATGGTAATGTACTATAGAAAAATATGTGCTGAGGAATGACAGGAAAAAGGGTTATGGAACCGGATGAGCTTTCATGCATCAAAACCAGTCAACTAATGAATACATTTTTCATGTAACAAAAGACAATTCATAACTATTAAGATTTTTTTAGATTTTGTGGCCAAGATTCTAAAAAAAGGCTAAAGTTAATTATTTAACAGAAAACAAAAATATAAAATCCTGCAATAATAATTCCGTGATTTTCATTATATTTATTTTTCTAATTTAGTTGCCTATTGCATTTTAAACTGGTTTTTAAAATAGAGCATTGTGCAGCAAAAGGATTAGTATAATTCATTAAGTTCCCTCTTGACTTTGATGTGGATTGAACATTTGTTTTTCTATATAGTGTTATGCCATCTGACTAAGATATTATACCCTGAAATTCTGTAAAATGAAATAAATTCAATCTTTGGATATATATGCTTATCAGGTGTTGTTATTCTAGTACAACTCTGTCAACGGATTGTAAGCAACAGTATTGCTAATGAAGGCACATGTTTATCTGATTTTAGTCATCTGTCAAATGGAATCATTTTAAGAAACATTTTTTGTTCATGAAGGGACTGCAGAGAAACTTGTTTATGATTTATTAAGTGCTCATACCCACAATCCCCAGTCTTTATTCTCTCACACACATTCATATTCATAAAAAGTCTGTAATATATGGCAACACTTTATTGTGGGGCTTCATTTGTTAAATTTAGAAGTTATTGACTATAATATTGAGGAGCAAAAACAATGTAGGAATTAATATATGAACATGCTGGAAGTAAGAATCTAGTTCTAGTTAGATTTTCTCTTTATCTCAACTGTCTTTACTTTTTTTTCTGTTTTCCCATTGTTTTTCTGTATTTGTGAAATACATAATGCTCTTTACTCTGGAAAAGAATAGCATGATGTATGACTATGTATTAAGTGATTGAGATGGACCTTTACCATGCAGGACAAAAGCCGAAGGGCAACAAAAGTTTTTCATCACCTTGTGATGGGCAAGGGATCACATTGAACACTTGGGGAAAGCAGACTGTACTGGACAGGACAATGGATTTAAAAAAAACAACAAAAAACACTAGGTTAAGCTTATTTCAGCACTTGTATGACAGTTTCTGAATATCTCCTGCAGATTTTCAAAATTGTCATTAGAGTCCACCAGAAAGACACTGCAAGGGCATACATGGCCCTTGGTTCTTAGCACCGGATGACTACAAAATGCATTGCTTAGAAAACAAAAAGAAAAATCTTCCTTGTAGTTTTATGGAACAGCTCTTTTTAATGAGCATGCCAGATTGCATTCTAGATTGTTTTATCAAGGTAAAGTTTTCAAATCACCACATATGATGCTCAGGTAGATCCTATTCTATCTGTGTTGCATATATTATATATTGAAGTTGTGTGTGTGTGTGTGTGTGTGTGTGTGTGTGTGTATGCATACTATATATATATATATATATATATATATATATATATATATATATATATGCATACTACATATACATATACATATATGCTTGCTTCAAAACTGTGGAACTGAGCATGCTGTTCCTCTGCTATAATACCAAAAACCTTTTTATTTGATGGGGAAATCCCTGCAAAGTATAAGGTAGCCTGCAAAATTTTAAAAAAGAAAGACAGATTAATAAAATAATACATATGGCTGATTAAGAGCTTATTTTCAGTATCAATGCATTCCAAATGCTGCTAAATAAAGAAATGGTGTATGTCCCTTTTAAAATACATAAATGATTTTTTAAAAATTTAATATATGATAGTGCTATTGAATGTATTCAGTTAACTTGTTATGTAAACAGATCATAATCACATACACTAAATTATACTTAAGAGAGCACAGATGAACATAGATATTAAAAGATGAAATCAACCTGATGATTACCATTTTACAAAAACACAGAAAAACATGTCTTGGCTGGAAATTTCTAACAATTAGATGGCAGAAAACACCTGGATATTTTCAGCCAAGGCAAATGAATGTGATTTTTAAATATAATCGTTTTTCCATACATTTACAACAATATTGGATATCTTATTGGCCAATTGGGTAACATGAGAATTTGGATTACAGCCAAAGAACAAGAAGCATTTATCTCTGAATCTATATAGCACTATAATTACATGGCTTTATAGCCATTTTCACTTTTCCAGATTGCCCAAGAGGTTGTACAAAGTAAATAAGATTTCCAAATTTATTTTCACTTTGGGATGAGGCATAAAAACACCACTTTCAAGAACAATAAAGGCCCCACAATTGTAACAAGTTACTTTTGATCCAATGTTTCATTGGCAAATTGACCAAACTCCAACTTTTGCTTGTAGATTATATTTTGTTCATATGACACATAGAATTGCAAACTGTCCAACCATAATATAGTTTAGCGTGTTGGGCAATTATAGGGTGCATGCTTAGTTTATAATTCAGACTATTGTGCCCAGGATCAATTAGGTAAACCATGCATTTATGAATATGTCCTCAGAACAAGTCAGAAGTAGTAAATTGGCAAGCTACATAATGTGAAATATGTATTTACATTTACAACCTTTTAAAATTGAAGCTATCTCTAAATATGCAACTGATAATTATCTCATTGTAACAGTTGGAAGAGAAGATTTAGCCCTTTCTTCTTTTGATGCAGTCTTAAGAAAAGCACTTCCTCAGAAGCTGGTATTAGCTACACTTCACTGGGGACACAGCAGGAATTTCCTGAATTCAAAGGCCAGGATTTCCCTCAAGATTATAGTAGAGGAGAAAAAGAATCAGAGCGTCCCTCTGTCTGCCTTCTTTGATTTGGATAATTATCATCTCCCCTGGCTTATCCATTAGCATGTTAAATGCAAAGTCAGTTTAAAATTATGCAAATTTGATCCTTAATTGTTTTACTAATTTACCTTTCCCAACAAATTATGTCTCATACAGAACAATTGTTTTCAAGTTCCCAGTCTTAAGAGAACTCTTTCAACATTGACTTTAAGGCTTTATTTCTACAACATTAAGACTACCAGATTTGGGAGGCAAATAGCAACAACTACTTCTGGTAGCAAAGAGTTCTGAATATTTGCAGCCCAGTTTAGGTCTCCTTCATGACTCTGGGCTCATCCCAACAACCTCCTCACCCTACTGTGAGTGCATCGCTTCCTCTGGATGTGCTCTCAGTGGTTCTCAGTTCTAAAAATGATATTCTCATAATCGTACCTATGAGCCATTGAGGTCATATCGATAATGTAGGAAAGGCAAGCTGAAATGATGTTTTCTGTATCGACTTTGTTGTAATCAGTTTCCCAAAGGATTCCTGACCTTCCACTCCTCAATCCTTTTTTGATTGCATCCCAACTCTTACAAACACTTTTCATTTTGTCAGAAAAGCATTTGACCAGTCCAGATAGATACTGACACATCCCTAAACCCCACTAGCCTATCTCTGGCTTAAGGTGTACATGGGCAAGGTGTATGACAACTTGCCGCAGCCAACTTACCACAGGACAACTCACCATGGGACAACTCACCAAGGGACAAGAGTTACATAATATCGAAGAAATAGTGAAATAGAATCATTAAAGAAAGGATGCCAGGGAGGAACAAAATGAAATATGAATGACAAACATTAAAATATTTTTTCAATTATTTTAAATAATTAGATTGAATTGTTGAATTGTCCTGCAGCGAGTTGTCCCATGGAGAGTTGGCCATGGCTAATTGTCCCATTATGAGATGGCTGTGCTGAGTTGGCCATGGTGAATTGACCATGGTAAGTTGACTGTGGCGAGTTGCCCCATTCTGACATAGGCAAGTGTATCTAAAAGAAATCAGCTCTTGTGATTCCTCTGGAGTTTTTCCCATCATCACAACAGCCACCCAATCACAGAAGTTCCTCTGTATCATAAACTCATTAGTTTTATACTGGGGGCAGTGTGCCACACAATTTTGTTTATTATTTTAGGTACCACAAAGTTTTAGAAATAGTTCCATTCTAATAGGAGAGTATTGGCCAAGTTACATAATATCACTAGTCTATTCCATATTGGTTAAGTTGGCAGCAGTAATGATTGGTAAGTAGCAGTGCTTCAGATACTAAAGTTGAACTAAAACTTCCAAGATTTCTCATTATAAGCTTGAGAGTTGTAGTTCAGCAATATCTACACAAATGCACACACATCCTCTTACAAGGATGTTTAATATTCTTAGGAAGTAATTTTAACAATGGCATAGAAACTGCATTTGGGGAAGAACTTGGGGGTTGTCTTATACGCCGAGTCATCTTATACGCCAAAAATAAGGTGGTTTCCGGCGTATAAGATGACTTTCTAGACATGCGACTCGATGTCCATCGTCTTATACGCTGGAAATAACGTAGTTTCCGGCGTATAAGATGACTTTTTAGGCATGCGACTCGGTGTCGATCGTCTTATATGCCGGAAATACCAGTCGTTTCCAGCGTAGAAGACGACTTTCTAGGCATGCGACTTGGTGTCGATCATCTTGCGACTCTGCATCAATCGTCTTGCGACCCGGCATCGAACTAGGGGGTCGTCTTATACGCCGGGTTGCCCTATACGCCGGAATATACGGTACATGCCAAACATTCATAGCAAAAAAGAAAAAAATTCCTATACAATATTTTAACCAGGAACCATATCTTTAGTCACCTGGCAAGAGATGGTTACTGCCCATACAGGTAAATTGCTTTTCTTTTATTTGAAGGAATATATTATACAATAACTACTATATGACAAAAGCATATAAAATGTTAACTCTTAATTCAGTGATTCAAAGTGATAATTCATGATGCAAGCTACACCATTTCATACATGTGTCATGATGTCATGCAGAAATATATAAGGGGCAGAGTTTGCATCAAGTCATCATGATTTGTCTTTTCTTGCTGCCTGGGTGTATCTATAAAAAGATTGTCCAAATCTTTATCTTACCTCAGCTTCTTCTAGGGCTAGCTGGACTTCTGCTTTTTCTTGTTCAGTCTGTTTCTTCATTTTCTCTAATTCATGAAGGTTCTTGTTTCCTTCGCTGATCTGATCGGTTAGATCTGAAATTTCCTCTATAAGAATTTTTAAAAACAATAATGAAGGAATAAGGATCTGAAGTCCTTTCTTTCTTCTAAACCAATATTTGTGCACATGCATGTGTACACTTTTGTGTTCATGTGTGCTGAAAAGCTGAAAGATGTTGAATGCTTATTTTAATTAACAAATTTATATGGCTGTCCATTTCAGTAGCTCTGGGTGGCATACAGTAATGAATTAAATTGAATTGAAACCGCCCCCCCCAAAATCCATTCCCTCCCACCTGCCCCTGTGGCTGCAAACAAATCAAATAAGCTATTTGATCAGCTACTTGACCTAAGTATCAACTTAGGTCCCCAAGTTCACTGACAGAACTATGACCACAGGGTCTTTTGAAAAAGTAGCAAGGTGGGGGCAAATTTTATCTCCAGGGGAATCTTGTTCCACAAGGAGGAGCAGGAGAAGGGCCTATTTTTGGTCCCACCCGATGTATTTATTTAACAGGTGAGACACACAACATGCCCTGCTTCCTGCTCTAGTGGGCTGGGTAGATGTAACTGGAGAAAGGCTCTCCTTCAAATAATTTTGTCCCAAGCCATGTAGGACTTTAAAGGTGATAACCAGCACCTTGAATTGTACCCAGAAGCAAATCAGCAGCCAAAAAATCTCAGCTCTGCAAGAGAGGTGAAACATTCATAAATTTGGGCTTGCACAAAACCATACAGATCATTGAATTTTGAGCCAACTGAAGCTTTCATATACATTCCAAGGGTAGCCCCAGGTAGAGTGCATATTACAATGCATCATTGGTTTCTACAAGGCAGAATAAAAAGAATCTCCAAGTTACGTCAATTAAAACAATTAACTTCCAGATAAATATGAGATATTTGTATAACCATACTGTTATTTTTGATGATGATTTTCATTCATGGATAATATTCTGGTCATATCGATCATATTTCAAAAAATGGACATGATAGAGCACTTGGACCAATAAAAACACTTGGGAACCAGCAAGGTATCTACAATATCTAACTCTCCCCAAGCTGAAAATTGTCAATGCTGCAAATACTGTATATTCTTGCTTTGACAATATGCAAAACTGTCTGGCATTTATTGGGTTAATACTTAGCTTAGACTGGGCGGGGGAAAAAAGCCCGGGAAAGAAAGAGGAAGTAAACGTTTGACCTTCTCACTAATTGGATAATGTGACCTGTGACTGCATGAGAAGGGAGGGGTTGAGCAAGGAAAGCTTGATGCCAGCGACCGGAAGTTCAGATTCTGGCATCAATTAGTCCAATGGTGACCGGCATAATTTGTAGCTCTGCAAATAAAGACTTTAGGAAACATGCCTGAAAGTTCTTTGAAGTGCTTCATTAGTCGGAACTTGTGACATTTAAATCAGACATAAGAACTTGCCATCTGCACTGCTACAAGAGTGATACTCCAAACCCTATTAACTGTGCATACCTGCCCATGCAGCATCAAAGAGACTGACACCATTTCACATGTATTACTACAGATATCAAGTATGTTTATATTCTGCCCCTAATACTGTATATACATTTCCAGGAAGACCAGACAATTCCATGTGAACTATCTTCTAGAGGATTTCAAACTGCTTATCACCTGTGCAGTAGCTAAATTCTATATTGCCGCCATGAAAAAAGCATAACTTTTATAGGGAGAAAAAAATCACTTCTGTTTTATTTATCAGTTTCAATTTAACATGTACAAGCTATTTTTTTAGATTATATTTTTTTACTTCACAGTCTGTAATGTTTTAGATTTACACTTGTAAAAGTATTTAATGCATTATAGCAGTGTATGTCACATTTTATTAACCATTATATATATATATATATATATATATATATATATATATATATATATATATATATATATATATATATATGTAGGTCTTTGGTTGTTCGGGTTAAGTTACAGAATAAGTCCAACTCCATAACCCATGACTCCCATGAGCAAATTTGTGGTTATTTAAGTATTGCTGTCACCCAGAGATTCAGTAGAATGGTCCCACTCTAGCTTTCTGGAAGCCAGGAAGACCTGTCCCATCGTGGTTGCCATGGGAGGAAGTTGGAAGTCATTCCTGCTCTTTCTGTTTTTCTGCCCTTGTTCATTCTATTTCTCTTTAGGTGAGAAATATCTTTGAAATTATGGGTCACAGATTGTGTGATTCACATATAAAGAGGGATATGGGATTATTTAACAGTGGATTATTTCACTGAAAATAATCATATTTTCTGTGCCATGCTTTTCTATGTTTTGGTATCCTGGTCCATTATGTGTGGACACTGTGTTCCCTTGTTCTGGTAAATGAGTACCATCTATTTATAGTTTTATATTAGATATCTGTCTATTCTACCATTCTAGGAACTTAATGAAAGTTCTTTTTTGGTTATTCAGAGGTGAAGTTCCAGATAAATAAATCCAGATTACACCTGGAACTTTATTTACCCTCCTTTCAGGAAGGCAAATTGCTCTGTATCTTTGTGGGTTAAGGCTTCTTCCTTATGCAAATTATTCATGACTTCTCTGCAGTACCGTTAATAACAAATAACCTACCTTGGAGATTCTTGTTTTCTCTTTTTAAGGTTTCTGTATTGTCTAGGCTTTCTTCATATGCATTCTTTAGTTTAAATAATTCTGTACTGAGGCTTCTAGATTCCTTCTGGGCACTCTCAAGCTCTGCTTGGGACTCTTCATACTTCTGTTTCCATTCTGCAATAATCCTGTCAAAATTGCGCTGCTTCTTGTCCAGAACTCCTGCTGCTGAGTTGGCCTTTTCCAAGTCAATCATTATGTCCTCCAATTCATTCTGCAGTCGATATTTTGTCTTTTCCAGAGATGAGCATTTGGCATTGGCAGCCTCAATGGCTTCCTCTGCCTCCTGGAGACGAGCTGCCAATTTTTTCCTAATAGCAGATATTCATAATAAATTAACCCATCGAAAACATTTCTGACTTTTTACAAAAATCAAGCAATCTAGTTTTCAGTTAGTGCTATTGAATTTTGATTGTTACATATTGGCAAAATGTGTTCCCAATACCATCAGGGGTTTACATGTTTACATAAAATTGGTTTACGTTTTCTGCTATAGTTTCACCACTAGGTTCTACTTTTCTTTTCCATGTATTCATGCCAGTTTATAAAAAGGATATAGTGAAAAGTTAAGCAGTAACTTTGATGTCTCTTACTTAGCTTCTTCTAGTTCTTCAGTTCTTTGGATGGCATCTGTTTCATATTTAGTTCTCCATTGTGCTACTTCTGCATTCCCTTTAGAAAGTGCTCTCTGCAACTCAGCCTTAGCTTCTTGTTCCTCCTCAAACTGCTCACGCAAGAGGTCACAGTCATGGCGAGCACCCTGCAGAGCATGGGCCAAAGCATTCTTGGACTGCAGGATAAAGAAACTGGAATTAGCACATTTTGTAGCAGAAAAAGGAGCTACAATTGGAATAGTAACTAGCAAGTTCCTGTGACTGATTCCCAGTTTTGCATCTTATCTTTTAGATGTGAAATTCTCATTAATTACATTATATTACTTGATCCATAACAACCTTTATTCTGAATTTATAATCCCATTCTGTATTTTAAGTGTTGTGGTGGCGCAGTGGTTAGAATGCAGTATTACAAGCTACAGTAATTCTACCGACTGCTAGCATTTCGATTCTCACCAGCCTTCCACCCTGCTAAGGTGGGTAAAATGAGGATCCATATTGTTGGGGGAAATACACTGACTTTGTAAACTGCTTAGGGAGAGCTATAAAGCACTGTGGAGCAGTATATAAGTCTAAGTGCTATTGCTATTTACACAAATATTGACAAATAATGATGTGATTTACACAAATCAAAAACAATAATGGATAAATTTGTCCTGTTATGCAGATCAGTGCAGTTCCATTGCACTGACATGAAACATGTGATTCTGGACTTATTCACAAACTCTCACAAAATGAGAAATTTTCTCTGTCTCAGAATCATGTCAGCATTCCTAATGAAAGCATTACCTTGGTCTCTTCCTCTAGCTGCCTTTTAAGTTCATCTATTTGTTGAGTGAAAGACAATTTCCCTCGAGAAAGTTGGTTGATAAATGATTCTTTTTCTTCCAGCAGCCTCGTAAATTCACCTGCCAGAGAGGTATCAAAACCAATAATAAGCATATGCTTTTTATGATAGGAAAGCAGGATAGAATATATTTTGCTACTTGAAGCAAATATGCTATCAGTTCAGATTATTCTAAAGTAAGATTGCCCTTAAGACACAATGGGATGGTCTGAGATAGTAAATTGGGTGTTTCATGGTACAAAACATTTGCAGGCTGGCTCAGAATTTGCCAAAATTGGAGTTATGTTAGGAATCTAAGAAGTCCTCTGGTCACAGAGAAAGCAAAGGAGAAAAACAATGTGATGTTGGACTGAAAAGATGCATAAAAGTGAAGTTTCAGGTTAATGCATAATGCACATATAGTAGCTGTGCTAGTCAGGATATTCAGTTTCATTACAAATGCATCTCCATTGACTTCTACTATATATGAATACTTATTGCAAACAAACTAATTCTTGCATGCAAAAACTGAAATAAAGAGTGGAAGCGTGGTTTAGTATTTCTGTTTGGAATCCTTAATCAGAAACCTGTATATAAATTCATAAACCAATGTCCAGGATTCAAAGAGCAAACCCTTTTCCTCATCAAGTGGTTTTGACTTTATATAACTGCTTTGTGGGCATTAAAGAAATGCAAGTATTCAATGCATTCTTATTTGGAATAGTATTTTGCTTTTAAAAAATTATTAAACACACTAATAAGAACTATTTCTCTAATAGCCAAATGGGTTGCTGCAGTATTCAGGCCAAATAGTTCAATTTTAAAAGCTGAATATGAATTAGCAATAGAGTGTACATGATAAACAAAGTATATTGTGTACCTATTTAGATGCTCAGCTACCTAAAAGCTTCAACAAAGGAAGTATGAATGCTGTCCCTAGCCCTTTCATCACATTCAACCAGAATTCTGAAGAGCATTTGCGTTTACTGTGCAGCCTGTAAGGAACTCTGCTGTATTAGGGTTTAAATTGCACTTCTTGCTTACTCAACAAATTCAGCATTTCTCCAGTCCACTGATAAATGCATATAGCAGTATTTCTCAAACTCAAAACCTCCGAGTTGCTTGGGGGGGGGGAGGAGAGATAAAGTTAACATAGCTTAAAATTGCTAAATTAAGAAATACTGTCATAGAGATTAGGATAAGATAGATAAGAGTCGTCTTATTGGTGAAAGGCACAGCATATAAATAAAACAAAAGATACCCAGGCAAAATGGAACAGAACAGAATGGAATGGAACAGAACAGAACAGAATAGAAGGTAGTCCTTCTAGAAGATTGCAAAAGATGATCACATGACCTCAGGACACTGCAACCGGGATAAATACGGACCAGTTGTCAAGCATCTGAATGTAAATCACATAACCATCGGAATGCTGTAACAGTCATAAGTGTGAAAAATCACTTTTTTCAATGCTGTTGTAACTTTGAACAGTCTAAATGAGCTGTTGTTAGTTGAGGACTATGAATAGAACAGAACAGAATAGGATAGAATCTTTATTGATTTAATCATTTGAACATATCATAAGTATAAAAGTAATACAAATATAAAAGTAGATACAAGGAAAACAATAGGACATGTTCACAGTAAGTCGCCAGCCTATAGTTAATTTCAGTCTGATCTAAATATTCTGATTTCTTTGAAATGACCTTTGGTACAAAGAATGCTGTTTTATTAGTGATATGCAGGTTTGTTCCCTGCAAAAAGTCAGACATCTTCTCTCGGGTACCATTTTTAAAAGTTTTTAAATAAGAATCTAAATAAACTGCCCTTTTAGTAGAATACAGTCTGCAGTCAAAAGGGATGTGTCCAGTGTCTTCAACAGCTGTGTTCCACAGAGTCTTCCTTTAAGTCAAACTCCATGAAACTTCCCATAACTTATCATTGTGCCTAGTTTAAAACAAACTCTAGAAAAAACTCTTCTGAGATGTTGAGATATATGAGGCAGATTTGTGTGGAGAAAAAGTAAGATATAACACAACAATAAGAATTGTACAGAATTGTCCAATAACTTACCATTCTCAGCTTGCAGCTTCCCTTTCTGCGCAGTCAGATCATTTATCACCCGAGTCATTTCATCCACTTTAGTCTTGGCCTCACTGAGATGATCTTCAAAAGTACGACAGAGTTTCTCTGCATTTGCCTAAAGCAATAGAACAAACTTACTTAATGGAATGTCTGTCAGCCGCCTAGAGTCACTTCTGGGGAGATGAGAGGCATACAAGTTTAATAATAAATAAATGAAATCTAAATAGAAATTATCGCACTCACCCTGAACCTATACACCTTAGATACTGTTAAATTTGGCTGGAAAATATTAAAATAGCATGCTAATAAATATTTAACTAAAAGAAAAAAATCTGACTCAATATTTTTTAAAAATTGTTATTATATAATACAAATTAGCTGAGTCATAGTCAAAACCTACACATCTAAAATGCTAAAATCTTTTAATAATATAATTTCAACATTTTAATACTTCCATCTACAAAGATAACCTTTTGTTTTTTTTCTCAGATTATAATAAAAAATTGCTCCAGCTATGTATCAACCAAATTATTACTTTCCCTAATTAATATTTTACTGGAATTATATCCCCAAAAGCAAACATATAGGAATATATGATGACATATGAAATGAAATAAATCATTTAATTAATAATAATTTGGAATTATTTGACTGAATTCATGAGATGAAGTATATTACTTAGACAATAATATGGTTCTGTGAGTCTTAGACATTCTTTTAGAAACTCTTGTCAGTAGCTGGGAGAAAAAAAAATATCCTTAAGGAATATTTTACAATTCTTCCACACATCATTTATTATTAAAGAAAAGTAAAATGGAAGCTTTTGTGAAGAACATGATGTGATCTTATAATAAACTGTCACCTACTTCTGTCAAAGTCCATAAAAGGTACTAGCTTAAAATTTCTGCAAACGAATTCAGAAAATGTCAAAGCAGTTTGTGGTCACTATTTTAATACTCATTTAGCAACTGTTTATTTAATAACTAATGTTTTAGTGGCTAATTTAGTGACCAGTTACAATGGAGGTTTATAAAAGAAAGAAAGCTGAAGTAAGATCTGAAATTAGAGTTTTGGATAGTGAAAAAAGGTAATATATTCTCTCACTTTGTGTGTTTGTGTATATACACACACATACACATAGTATATACTGTATAATAGTAACATGGTACCCAAAGATGAGCAACTGAAAGAATGCTTGGGGCAGGCTATAGATAGCTGAGGTGGCAAACATTGGGGACGGACTAAAAGACAGCACTGAGACACTGATCATAGCAGCAGAAGAACAGGCACTAAGCACCAGATCCATAGAAGTAGAAGTCAGCCACATTAGACAGGACCTGAGGTGCAGACTATGCAGAGAGGTCTCAGAGACAGTCCAACATATAGCAGGGTGTAAGATGCAGGCAGCAACAGAACACATCGAGTGGCACAACTAAGTAGCTGGAACTGTGTCCAGGAACATCTGTACAGTGAATGGGCTAGATTCCCCCAAGTCCAGATGGGAAATTACACAGAAAGTCATGTATAATTGGAATAGAAGACAAATGTAATATATGCAGCAGTGCCAAGTGACAGCAACATCAGGAAGAAGGCGTATGGGAAGTTGGAGAAGTACCAGGGCCTAAAGGAAGAACTGGAGAGGATATGGAAAGTAAAGACCAAAGTAGTCCCAGTGGTGGTAGGAACACTTGGGGCTGTGATTCCTAAGCTGGGAGACTCCAAAAGATCCCAAGAACAATATCAGAGCTCTCTGTCCAGAAGAGTGCAGTGCTAGGGACAAATAAAATCCTGCACAAAACCCTCAAACCCTCAGGCCTCTGGTAGAGCAGTGGCCCCCAACCTTTTGGGACTGGTTCTGTGGAGAGAGGTTTTTTCCGCAGACTGGGGGTGGGAGGAGGGGACATGGTTTTGCATGCTGCCTACATCCCATGGATAGGGCTTTGCTTGTTTGCGCGACCAGGTTTCTGGCATGCCACGGCCCCGGGCCGGTCCATGGAATGGGGGTTGGGAGCCCCTTGGGTAGAGGACCCAAGATTGAGAAAGATACATACTACCCATAGGGGTTACAAGGGATTTTTTTAAAAAAATGTATGTGCATGTGGGAGTGTTACCCCTAACACAACATAATATTTCTTGAAAAAACAGTTAGGAACAGCAGTGTTCATAGAGATTCCAGTTGCCAAAAAAGTCAAGATGGAGACCATGTGATCAAAACCCCTTCCTTTTTTTATCTGCATCATAACCCGTGTAAAAAAAGGAGTTGGACTTTGATCTCATAGATCTGGTCACCATTTTGACCTTTTTGACCCTCCTGTAGCTCCCCACTCCATGGAAGGATTATACTTAGAGTCTATCTATATCTCTATATCTACTGCATCTATATCTCTATGTCTCTATAGGTCCCCATTCAAACTTTCACATTAGATTGATGGCTTTTACCTTTCCCTTGACCAGCTGCTCCATGTTGGATGATAAATCATCCACCTCTAACTTCAGCTCACTTTTCTCTTTCTCCAGTTTTTGTTTGACTCTCTGCAAATTGTCAACTTGTTCCCCAAGTTCTGCCATGCTGTCTGCATGCTTCTTCCTTAGTGTAGCTGCAGTAGCTTCATAATGCAAAGTGGCTTCTTCAAGGTCCCGTCGTAGTTTGAGAAACTCTGCCTCACGTTTCTTGTTCATTTCCAGCTGTGCTGAAGTAGCACCCCCAGCTTCCTCTAGTCGCTCACTCAATTCTTCTAGTTCTCGGGCCAGATCTGATCGCTGCTTCTCCACTTTCGCTCGGGCAGCCCTTTCTGCTTCCAGTTCTTCCTCCAACTCCTCTATACGGGCCTATCAGACAGATTAAAAAATAAACTTTTACACAAAGGGCAATACTTCGGTATTCTACTTATATATACTAAAAACTGTACGTACGTATGTACGTATGTATGTATGTATGTGTGTATGTATGTGTGTGTGTATATATATATATATATATATATATATATATATATATATATATATATATATATATATATATATTGAATGTATACCTAACTCTGAACCTTATTCACAGCTCTTTCTTTACCTAGCTGAATATGAATCTGAGCTTCAGGCCTTTCAAAGTTCTGTACCAACTTAGTAGGCTGAAAAATTGGGTGAACAATTACTTTGACTTTCTTGAAAGGAAAGAGAAATCCTTCAATAATCTATTAAAGGACAAGACTTCCTCTTAGCCATGACAGTACACTACTAATCAAAAAGCCCCAAGAGGTAATTCCTTTATAATGGACTTTCTTGGGATTTACTGATATGTGTACAGCTTGGGAGGCTGTTCAGTAAAATGGCAGGATACATAGAGCTCTTTTGACCATCTCTCTGTTCAATAAGTGCAAATATACCACACACCATCCATGGAATTATCTTCTCTTTTATCCTAATTTATAAAACACAAAATCTGTGATCAGACTGAAAGAGAACCAGAAGAAAAAAAATGCAGAATAATATTCCGCATTAGTTAGAATATTAATCGTAGAGCTAACACCACCATAGCAAAATGAGGCCTAGGTATCTAAGTTCTATCGTCCCCAAAGAAGCATTGTTACTGAGAGGACAAGCGCTGCGGTTCAACATATAATTGGATAGGGAAAAGCATAGAGATATTAAAATAAGGGTGAGTGTCTGATATGTATTCTGAATACATGGTGAATTTATTATGATTCCACCTGTCTGGAAAGGTAGTTTTGTACCATTTTCCCATGACATCAGGCTGCAGTTGTATTTGAAATTATATGGAATATGCTATTGAACTTTGCAGAATCTATTCTAACTATGCATAGAATTACTCTAAGGGCTACTTAAGATGCAAAAATCCCAGTGTATGAAAGTAAACTTTGATAGAGCTGGTAAACACACATTTTTAAACATGGAGTGTCTTATGCCCTTTTAAAATTAATTCAAAGAAGCATGAATTATAAGGTAAAGAGAAATTCTTATCCATGTTTTGACTCTGAACTAGAACTGTCAAAATGGCTTAGCCACATATTCTACTTCTGGGCATTGAACAAGTTGCAGCATTATTAATGGCACTTCCCATAACCTCCCCTCCAAAGAGAAATGAAAACTAACTTTGGCAGCTGTTAAACCAAGATGATCATGGAGCCTCCATAGATCAATAGCTAAAGGGAGTATTTTTATTCCTGGAAGAGTTTTGCTCCTGTGCAAATTCAGTGTTGATGTCACATATCAACACAGTTCATGTTGTCTTCCTCCAAGATACAATCTTATTTTGTAATTCACCAGCCACTATATACTTATAATCAAGGGTATTCAGAGAGATATTTTTGTTTTTGCTGAAATATCTTTTCCCTCCTCCAATTCATTTTCTCTCATATATCTTTCTTTCCAAGTGTCTCCTCTACTCTTTTATGACTGCCAATCCAGCAACTAAGTCCTCCTATTAGTTGGAACCCCTGCAGTTCGGGAAGGAGATTTCAAACCTGCTTTTCTCAAGTGATCAATAGTTCTTTTGAAAAGTGAAAAATAAAACTCAATGAAGTTTTATCTGTGCTGGAGAGAATATATACAGATATATGTTCTGTGGAGGGAATGAGTATGGTTCTCATTCTCCTCACAGGAAGTGAAGAGCACTCCCTTTAAATCAGTGTGATGGACAGCTATTTAGATCTGTGAGAGCCTAAAAGCTGCAAATTATATAAATGGACAAACTATAATTTTTTATTTCCTGAGATTAGGGGAGGTATCTGGAGGACTTTCTTTCCAAAATGGCTACATTCTAAACCTATTTAGAGACGGCTTCAAAATGGCAGAAAATCATACAATCAGAGCAGGCTCTCTAAAAACAAAAATTGGGAAGGCTGTGGCTCTAGTTTGCATCTCCTGTTCTAAAGTTCTGAAATGAAGAACTGGATGTGGGTTTACCAGTCATGGATACCCTTTATAGCACATCTATCATTTATGTTTAGACTTTGGGTGAAGGGATATATGTTGGGCACTGGAAGTGATAACTAATTTTGATTTGCATTTATAGCCAGGCCATGGAAATGATCCTTTAAAGCCAGATGGCATTCTGATGGTGCAACCTTCTTATTTAATTACCTAGGTATTTCCATGTTTATAATTTAATCATTAAATCCTCCCTAAAGGAAGAAAAGGTGAATAAAACAATATGAACTCCAAAACCCTTTTCAACATTAGATGGCTTTAAGAGAAAAATAGATGTACTCATGAAGTAATAGTTGGAATGTCTAGATGTGAGAAAACAACATATGGAGAAGCATTACCTAGAACAGGGATCTCCAACTCCCAGGCAATGGCCCCATTACTGGGCAGTGGCCTAGTTGGAACTTGGCCATGTGAGCAGCGTGCCAATATGCTCATGCAGCTCAACTTGTGCAAGCTGCGGGCCAGCATGCATGCATAGGTATGTGCAGCTCAACTTGCACAAATCGACCTGCGCTCTCTTGCACATGCACACTGGCCTCTCATGCAATCCATTTTCCTTCCTCCCCCAGCCACCTCGACAAGGCACAAAGGGTGAGGACCGCTGATCTAGACTACCAACAGGATATGAATTTTTAAACACTATAAACTTTGGAAATTCTATAAATTGGACTCCAAATTTATGTGGCAACACTAGAGTCAAGAAATATGATCTGGATGTTTTCTGTGGAATCCAACTGAATCCAGCAAAACCTTTCATGGATGTCTCTAATTTGCCAGAAATTCAGATTGAAAGGTACTAAAGCTGTTCATAAATTGTATCAAGCTGTGGCCATTATTTTCAAGGAGATCCTAAGGATGACACAACAGAAAATACACCCTAGGGTACCTCTGGGAAAGCTGAAGAGTGAATCCAACCAAATATGAGTTAGAGCCTACATTAGGGATTATATTCTTATCATGTCTACAGATAGCTTGTCATAGCCTTGTTTCAGGTGAAAAATATTCTAGGCCTCTGAAGTGGCTAGAATCCACTCTGAAACTTTTCTGTCATGTTTTATGGTTTTATGTGTGAACCACTTAGATTCACTGTTGATTTATAAATTATAAACGATTACCAGCTCAATGGAAGAAAATAAGAATCACTCATTATTTACCTGAAGCTCTTTTATCTTTTTTTGGAGCTGCATCACTATGGCCTGTTCATCTTCAATCTTAGAGTTCATCTGATTGATTTCAAATTCTTTCCTGTTAATGCAAGAGATGTTCAGATGTGGTGGAATATAAGACTATTCATCAGAATGGCTGTATTGCTTTCTAAGCAGAAATGCAGTTTCAGAAGTAATGGCCATCATTATTACTATTTATCAAGATTTTTTTAAAATAAAAAAAACCTAGTTGTTAATGCAAAGTTTTTAAAAAATCTTATCTTATTTCTTGATTTGCAAGCTAAACAATCCATGGATATTGTACTTTTAATAACTCTGATATTGGGTGAAGTTGGTGAGTATACTTTGTGCTACACTTTGGTCAGCTGCCAAATTTGCTGTAATAAAAGAAACTACAGCAGATCAGGAGAGGAAAATAAAAACAGAATCCTACAACACAGAAGCTTTGTTTTGTCTTTGTAAGGACCCACCCCACTTTGCATCTTAAGAAGACAGAACTCTTGGAATAATTCTTCCAACAGGAATCCTTTATTAAGAGAAAATGGTTGCAGGCATGCTAGACAGGACTTGGGGTTCAAGCTCTTCCATTCAAGGTTTTAAGGGGTTCCCCAGTAGTCCCACCCAATCAACCCCCCTTCCAGTGATAGTTTCAAGTATCACAATTCCACCCCCTTTCTTCTTTCTTCCGTCTGCATGGGGACTTCAGATAACTACATGAAAGGCAACTACCCTCCTTTGGTATGTTAACGCTTCGAGGTTACAATAAACACACATTCAGCATTCAGCTCTTTGAAGTGTAAAGAAGGAAGTGAGGGCCATAAAGCCCCTTTGTTCTCCCCCTTCTCTCCCTCTTATGGCAGAATCCAGAGAAGGCAGAATTGGGAGTTTCTATATTTGATAATTTAAAGATGAAATATAATTGGATTCTGACATCCGGCCCCTCTTAACAATAAGAGAGATCCACCTGAAAGAAAACACAAGTATAAAATTTAGTCAGGCTTGTTAGGATACTCTGTGTGAAACTTCTTCAATAGCTTCGGGGCTCTGACATGACGTTTATGGACCCACTCATTTTGTGAGGGAGGTAGGTGTTTCCAGGCAACTAGGTACTGAGTTGCCCCATGATATCTCCTAGAATCAAGGATTTCCTTTATTTCGAAGTGTTGTTCACCCTCCACCATGAGTGGAGGTGGTGGTGGGGGGATTTTTGGCCGTAGATGTGACTGATGCTCTCTTTTCAGCAAGCTGCAATGAAAAATTGGGTGTATTTGCCTGAGGTTTTTGGGTAATTCTAATTCTACTGTTACCGGATTTATGATTCTTTTAATTGGAAAAGGTCCTATATATTTTGGTCCAAGTTTTTTACAGGGCTGTAGGGACTTTAGGTATTTTGTAGATAAGTACACCATTTCTCCTATAATGAATGGTGTAGGCTCAACCCTTTTTTTATCGGCTTGTGCTTTGTATGCCCGCCTAGCTTCATCTAGTGATTTTCTGACTATTGGCCAGGTGTTTTGTAGGTTTTCCATCCATTCCTTCAGTGAAGGGATCGTTGGTTCTTTTGGGGTTAACTCTGGCATAGGGTTGAAACTTTGACCGTTGGCTATTTGAAAAGGAGTGTAGCCTGTGCTGGAGTGGACTGCATTATTGTAGGCAACTTCTGCAAAAGGAAGTAAGTCCGTCCAATCACTCTGTTGGAAATTTAAAAAACATCTCAAATATTGCTCAAGTACCGACTGGCAGCGTTCCGCTTGTCCATCTCCTTGAGGGTGGTGGCTAGATGTCAATCCCTGAGTGGTCCCTAAGAGGGATAAAAATTCCTTCCAAAATGCAGATGTAAATTGCACTCCCCTATCAGAGATGATGCGTTGGGGTGCCCCGTGCAATCTGTAAATGTGCTGGATGAAAAGTTTTGCTAAGGCCTTTGCAGTGGGAATTTTTTGGCAAGGGATAAAGTGCACCTGTTTGGAAAATAGGTCCGTGACTGTCCAGATAACAGTATTCCCATTGCTTTCTGGCAATTCCACTATAAAATCCATGGCTATTTCCCTCCAGGGGGCTGAGGGACTTGCCACTGGTTGTAATAGCCCTGGCGATTTCCCTTGCAACCTCTTTGCTGATGCACAGGTTGGGCAGCTGGCAACATAACTTTCTATGTCCTTTTTTATTGATGGCCACCAAAATTGCCGTTTAATTAAGTGTAAAGTTTTTACAAATCCAAAATGCCCTGCTGATTTTGTGTCATGGCAAAGTGCATGAAAGTTAGTCTTTGAGTTGTTGGTATATATAACTTTTCCCCTACCCAAGGCAATCCGTCTCTCATTGTGCACACATGTTTGTTTTTCTGGAACCAATCATCTGTTTCCAAACTTTTTCTGAATTCAATCCCAGTTTGGCTGTCCAGTTGTGGTTTTATTTTGGCTTGGGTTCTTGTGGTTACTGGCGCTGCCAGTTGTGACTCTGCCATTATTGGTCTAGAGTTATATTGGGGCATGCGAGATAGTGCATCTGCCAGGAAGTTCTTTCTTCCTGGTAAATGTTTGAGCTTAAATTGGAATTGGTGAAAATGCTGGGACCAGCGGGCTTGTTTGGGATTGAGTTTCCTGGAAGTTTTCAGGGCTTCTAAATTTTTGTGATCAGTCCATACCTGGAAGGGGATTTTGTTGCCTTCCAGGAACTGTCGCCACGTGAGTAATGCCCAACGTATCCCATAAGCCTCCTTCTCCCATACGGGCCAGCGCTGTTCTGTTTCCGTGAGTTTCTTGGATGTATATGCACAGGGTTGCAATACTGCATCATCATTTTCTTGTAATAGCACAGCCCCCACTGCCACATCACTTGCATCTGCCTGTATTATGAAGGGCTTGTCCATGTCTGGGTGCCTTAGTACTGGTTCGGCAGAAAAAAGTCTCTTTAGTCTCTCAAACGCTGCTTGGCACTCCATTGTCCATGTTAGTGGCTGGCTAGGTTTTACTGAGGATGTTCCCTTCGTTTTTAGTAAGTTAGTGAGGGGCAAGGCTATCTGTGCAAATGAGGGGATGAATTGGCGGTAAAAATTTGCAAAGCCCAGGAAACTTTGTAGTTGCTTTCTTGTGCGGGGTGGTGCCCAATTTAGTACTGCTTTGACCTTCTCCGGGTCCATTTCAATGCCCTGTGGGGATATGCGATAGCCTAGGTAGTCTATCCTTTCCTGGTGGAATTCGCATTTTGAGAGTTTGGCATATAGGTGAGCGGCTCGCAGCTTCTTTAAAACCGCTCTGACAAGTTTGACGTGTTCTTCTTTTGTTTCAGTAAAGATAAGAATGTCGTCCAAGTAAACAAGGACCCCCTTAAATAGGTGCTCCCTTAGAACGTCATTGATTAATTGCATAAAGACTGCAGGGCCCCCTTGTAATCCAAATGGCAAGACTTTGAATTGATAGCACCCCATGGGGCAGTTAAATGCAGTCTTCCATTCGTCCCCTTCCTTGATTCTCACGCGATAGTAAGCTTCCCTTAAGTCTAGTTTAGAAAAAATTTTCCCTTTCGATAGGTGTGACAGCATGTCTTTCATGAGGGGCAGCGGGTATAGGTTGCTTTCACTGATTGTATTCAGGGCCCTATAATCCACGCATAAACGTAAAGAGCCATCCTTCTTCTCTCTAAAAAGGACCGGGGCAGCCACTTTAGGCTTGGCTGGCTCAATGAAACCTCTCTCCAGGTTTTTTTTTATAAATCTTTCCATTTCCTCCTTCTCCTTTGGGCTCATGGAGTATAATCTGGGCTTCGGGAGTTTTGCCCCAGGCTTGAATTCAATGGTACAGTCTGTGGGTCGGTGGGGGGGAAGCTCATTCGCCCTCTCCTCACTGAAGACTTCAGCAAGGTCCCTATATTCCTCTGGTATTTCTGTTAATCTTTTTTCCTCTCCTATGGATGCTTTTTCTATTCTTGATTCTGGTAGCCTCCCTTGGGGTTTTAAGTCCATAGGGTCCCCCTTCGGGAATTTGATTTCTGTCGTCCTCCAATTTACCCAGGGGTTCCATTTTTTCAACCATTCCATCCCTAGAATCATTGGGCATTCCATACCTGGGGTCACCACAAACGTTAAGTCCTCTTCATGGTTGCCCAGGGAGAGGTGTATTGGCAGAGTGGCTAGGGTAGCTGGCACCCCCCCTGCTATGGATCCATCTAGCTGGCCAAATGAGATTGGTTGTTCCAGTCTCCTGGATGGGATGCCCAGATTCCCCACTAGTGTTGGGCTAATGAGGCAGCGGGTGCAGCCAGAGTCTATTAAGGCTTTCACCTTCACAGCTTCGGGCATGGGGGGGATTAATATAGTCACTGTTTTGAAGATGGGTGTGATGCATCCACTTACCAGGGGTTCGCCCTCCGAGCTGTCATCTGAGGCATCCACCGTCCCTGTGGTGTAGGCTGGAGTTCTTTCCCCTTGGTGAGCAGAGGTGGGGGTTTCTGCAATTTCCATCATTTTCATGGCTGTTTCTTTTGGCTTAGCTGAATACCCTCTGGGTTTGTTGATTGGGGATCTGTCTGGGTTGTGCTGGGGGGCCTTTGAGCGGCATTCTACAGCTCGATGCCCTTCTCTTCCGCACTTGAAACACCCCATTTGCTTCTTGGCTGTATCCGATGATTTCACCGGTTGGTGTGTCAGCTCAGGCGGGGGGCGGCTCCATTGTTTTCTTCGGCGGTGCCTCTTCAATATGTCGATCTCTGCTTCCTCTGCCAAGACGTACCATTCCTCAAGTCGATGTGGGTCCCCTCGGGGCAGGCAAGCATCATATAGATCATAGTTTAGTCCGTCTTTGAAATGGCCAAGGAGGATGTCTTCTGGCCAATTCAGTTTGCTGGCAATGGCCCGGAATTCTTGTGTATACTCGGCCACTGGGCGTTTGCCTTGCCTCATCGTTGTTATTCTTTCACGGGCTTTGCGATCAGCCAGGGGGTCTTCAAATCGTCTTCTCAAAGAGGACATGAAACGGTTGAAGTTACTGAGTTCTGGGGCATTGGAGTCATGCAAGTTCACTACCCAATCCGCAGCTGGTCCATCCAGGGCAGATTGCACGATCCGGATGCGGGCTTTGTCGCTGGGAATGTCCTGCCCATATTCCTCCATGTAGCTGAGTACTTGGGTTAGGAAAAACCCCAAGCGTGTTGGCTCCCCTTTGAATTTCACCTCCAACGGTGGACGTCTTGGAATGGATCGGTGCCTCCGTTGTGGGTGGTAGTGTCTTCCGTCCAGATTGCCATCTGTGGTCCAGTAGGGGGTGGGGGCTCCTGGATCAGTAGATGTCCCTGGGGTTGCAGGTTCCACGTCCCCCTCGGTGTCTCTCCCTTTGTGGCTCCAGGAACTGGGGCGGCCGTAGGGCTCAGTATTCTCCTCTCCTAGGGAGCTGAGAGTTCTCTTCATCAGGTCAATAGCTTTCTCTAGGATCCAGTCTGAGTACGGTACCCAGCTTCCTCCCTCTTCACTTGCGTGCAGGGATTTCTCCATCTCCTGCTTCCATTCTGGTTGCTTGGTCCCCCGTCTCAGGGTCACCTTTCTTGATTCCTTTCTCCACTCACTTTTCTTTCCAACGTTCATCGACCAGCGAGGCTTGTGGTCCTGTGTCTCCACCACTTCTTCTCCCGAGGAATCTGACCTCTCAGATCCCAACATCTGGCAAGGTTCCAACTGGGTCAGCGGCTCTCTTTCCAGGGAGTTTTCCCCCTCTCTTGCTCCATTGTCTGACATGGTAAATTTTTTGCAAAATCCCCCGGCAAGGGTCTCCCTTCCAGGTGGATTAATTTTGCAAGTCCTGTCTAATGTAAGGACCCACCCCACTTTGCATCTTAAGAAGACAGAACTCTTGGAATAATTCTTCCAACAGGAATCCTTTATTAAGAGAAAATGGTTGCAGGCATGCTAGACAGGACTTGGGGTTCAAGCTCTTCCATTCAAGGTTTTAAGGGGTTCCCCAGTAGTCCCACCCAATCAACCCCCCTTCCAGTGATAGTTTCAAGTATCACAATTCCACCCCCTTTCTTCTTTCTTCCGTCTGCATGGGGACTTCAGATAACTACATGAAAGGCAACTACCCTCCTTTGGTATGTTAACGCTTCGAGGTTACAATAAACACACATTCAGCATTCAGCTCTTTGAAGTGTAAAGAAGGAAGTGAGGGCCATAAAGCCCCTTTGTTCTCCCCCTTCTCTCCCTCTTATGGCAGAATCCAGAGAAGGCAGAATTGGGAGTTTCTATATTTGATAATTTAAAGATGAAATATAATTGGATTCTGACAGTCTTGCTACCTATTATTATTGAGGTGTAAAATTTAAAAGCTCCCAAGATAACTTTGTAGGTAGGAATAGGTCCCCTGATCCTTCTTTTTAAAAATCTCATTAGCTCTCAATTCTCTACCTTTCTTTCCCAACCTATCCCACTTCTGTTATGTGAAAGTTTTCATTTACTAGTCAAACATATCCACCAGGCACATATGACAAAACCTCAGGGGACAGACAAACCTTCAGGTTTTGGCTGCTTTCCCTGGATCAAAAAATGCAGGAAACTTCCATGTACCCAGCAGTTTATATTGTAAGCTTAGGTATGTGGAATTATTTCATGTAATTGGTAGTTACTTTCCATGTTTAAAAGTGAATATAAAGGGGACCCAAAATTGCTTATACTAAAAAAGCAGGTCCCTTCTAGATGTTTTGGACTTCAACTTCCATCTGTCTCATCCAGTATAGCAAATTGTGAGACACAAGAGATTGGGGAAATTGTGGTTAAAGGCATTGGCTTGCCTTTCTCTGTTACTATATCAAACTGAATTATTAAAAGCTTACTTCTTTAGCTTTTCTTCCAGTTGCAGTTTATCATTCTCTAAATCCATGACACTTTCTTGAGTCAGTTTCAAGTCTCCTTCCAGTTTTCGTTTGGCTCTTTCCAGATCCATTCTCACTTTCTTTTCTTGTTCCAGAGAACCTTCAAGCTTCAGACATAAAAAGGTAAAAGGAACTATGAATTCTGACAGTGGGTTACAATTAGTTGCATAGGTTATAATAAAGTATAGAAAGACTATACATCATGCTAATACATAATTTGGATAGTTTGGTTTTGCTTAACATACTGTATAAACCTAGCTATTATAATTTATAAACCATCACTTCTGGCTAAGCTTGATGTGACCATTGAATTGGTCACATCAAGCTTAATGTGAATCATGTGCGTTCATGATTCACATTAAGCCATGTTGAACTGAGAAGCTTAGTAACTGGTTTACTTTAATTCATTTTTCTCATGGCAAAGAATGGGTTTGACATCAATGGTAAGAAAATCAAAGCTATTATTCATCAAACACGCAGACAATCAATTAAAAAGCCAAATTTTATTCAACTAAGTGATTCCAAGAACTATCAAATAAAAGATCTCACCATTCCAGATCAACGTGATAATATTAATCAGCAATGATGAGAGTTCTACTCCACTGTATCTAAGGGCACCAGTTGGATAAGGTTAATCTAGATAAATCAAAAACAACAACAACAAACCAAACATACATCATCCACTTGTTGCTCCAGTTTTACTTTAGCCTTGCTCAGAGTATTGACTTTATCCTCTTCTACTTGCAAATCATCTAAGGCCTGCTGATGAGCTTCCTGTAAAGATTTCTTTTCTTTTGTAAGTTTGCTGATAGTTTCATCCAGTGCTGCCATTTCTTCTGTTAGGTTTTTAACCTAAAAATGAAACAGAAGTATAAAAGTCAAGAACTACTTGCAGAGTCATTGTAGTTCAAATGCATTTTGATCCTTGTTTGTGAAAATTACTCTACAGTATATATATAAAATGTACTTCTGGTTCATACAAAACAGACTATCCCTTTTTGAGTATGCACTCATGTAAATTGAATCACAGACATGCCATCATATGAAAAAGGAAGGAAAATATCTTAGATCAGAGATGTCAAACTCACGATGTCATGTGACATCGTGTGACATATTAGAACTTTTCTCCCACTGCCAGCAATGGGGTAGGCACGGTTTCCTTGTAATGTGTCTGGCCGGAAGGCCGGCAGTTTGACACCTCTGTCTTAGATGAAGGAGTTTTTTGTTTAAAAAAACTTCTAGAACTCCTTATCAATTGTTGTGTTCAACTGAGCTTTAATTTCTCTTGGAACTCCATCAAATTTTTACAGTGAAGAACACAGTTTGAAAAACCTGGGCTTAGAGTATTGGAGCAGAGACAGTTCCATATCCAGGTAATAAAATATGTTGTTCAAAATAATCTGCATAACAATTTTCAACATTCAAGATGTCATAGCATATAATATATCCTCCAGGCAACTGTGGATGTGGCCAATACCTGGATAGGAAACTCTGTGCATGGAAAATCTTATCTACATTATTTTAGGTTCCATAATGAAATAAATGTTTTTATATGTGTGCGCGCATTTGTGTTTGTGTGCATGTGTCTAACAAATAGTTAGGTACTGCATTTGTTCATGTGAATGCTATCAGAAAATAACAGAATTATAATCATTTCTATAGGCATAGATCTCAGGATGACAAAATAAGAGGAAATAATGTAATTTATATAGATTCTGTTCATCCATATCTTTTCTCTGAAAAATTATTAGACCTCGAGTTAGCAAAATCCGTAACTGAGCTATATATGTCATCAAAAACATCTACAGTATTCAATTTCACTGGACTTAGTGAAGATTTAATGTTATTCTCTGTCTACTTTAGCACACCATGTACAATTTTATGAAGTTATGCTATTGCATTCGTTTCCCCACAAAATTACTTTCTTTTTTCTAATCTAAAATCTCCAACTGTTGTAACCTTTTCCCATTGAGAAACTGCAGCTTTCTGAGACATAGTTCAAACTGTGGGCATTTTATTTTTGATTCATTTTACTTTGAAATTTACTTGTTTTCAAAGGGACCAACATTAGCCTGACATTTTCATTAAGCTATTGGCCATGATCCAAATATTCCTTTCCTGACTGTTCAGCATATCAGCAAAGTTAGGAATGATTTCAATCCAATATGTAATATTTAATCCATTTTTAAAATCATTAAACAGTTAAACCAGGTTGATTTTTATCTTAAAAATATTAAAAGTACCTTATTTTCTGTAGCATGTTTTTCTTTCTCAACTTTTGCCAAAGTAATTTCAAGGTCATCAATATCTTTCTTCAGCTCAGAACATTCATCCTCCAGCTTTCTCTTCTTGGATGTCAACTCCGAGTTCATCTCTTCTTCATCTTCTACCCGTTCAGTCAGTTCTTTGACTTTGGCTTCCAGCTGAATCTTAGATTTAATCAGTAAATCACATCTTTCTTCTGCATCTGCAAGGGTATCTTGTTCCTGTTAGAATTTGCAGGGAATTGTATTAATGGCTCTAGAAAACCTATTTACTGTAGGTAACCAATAAATAAATTATATATTTTAGAATTAAGCGACAAAATTGCAATCTAGACTATACACTACTTTAAACGCATAGTAGGTGCAAGAGATCATTGCAAAGAATGAGATTGTTTTGTGTTCTTGGGAAATATCTGAGCATTAGATACCAAGGTCTGGATAGATGAAAAGTGTTCACACTTGGTTTTTAAACTGGTTCTTTATTAACACATTGAAAGGACTAGACTATATGGTTTCATGTGGCCAAATTAAACTTGTTTAAACTTTCAGTTGTTGTGCTTTATTTAGTCTTAGCAGTCTGTGTCACTGGTACATTGTTGAAGTTTCAGACATGATAGATGGACAATGGATCTCTTCCACTGCTGTTACCTTGAAATTGGCATTAAGGAGACATATGCTTTGATTTTAGAGGTATTATATGGAAGTTCTAGTAATAAAAATCAACGGCTTCACTGAAAAAATGGAACTAAGAGTAAGAATAAAGCACACAAAATTATTGACAAGTACAGCAACCTACACAATGAAAATATTGAAACAGTGGTTAATTTCTGCTTTTTAGGATTAAAACTCTGCAATAAAGAAACCAGAAATCAAAGATCAGAATCATGTAAGGAATGGTTTCCTTGTGAAATGAAAGCTGGACTTTGAAAAAGTAGGATAGAAAAGTATTGATGGTTTGGAATTGAAGTAGTTGTAACAGACTCCTGGGGATACTATGGATAGCCAAGAAAACAAATGAATCATCAAATACATCAACCCAAAGTTCTCACTTGAAGCACAAATAGCCAGACACAAAATATTATACTTTGGACAGTATGTGAAGACCTAGCTCTCCAGAGAAATCTAGAAAATGTGAAAAAAAAGTGAACAATCAGCAGCAAGTTTACAAGATTCAGTTACACATTCAATAGCAATGTGTGCACCATTAAAAGACCCACAGAACCAGTCTGGGTTCAGATCATCCTGCAGATAATCTGTGTATGTAGTCACTAGATTTAACAGTAAACTGGCACATAATAATCCAACATACATCACTTTTGTTCATATTGGATTTTTTGTACAGTTTCTAAATGCGTTGTTAGCACCCAGAGATGCATTGTGATACATTTCACAAATGTAAAGTGGGTTACCCACAGGTCCAACTGTATTTTACAATACTTTTTGCAGTGCTCGTTAAGCAAACATCCTGTACAATTTTTCAGCCTCTATGACATCTCAATCAAAATTCTTCATCTTTCAAATAAATACTGTATAATATTATCACACAAAGGAAAGTGGGAAAAATATGTGGTATAAATTGCTTTGCATGTATAAATAGAATAATCAGTCAGTTGAGATATAAGTTCAAGATAACAAACAGTTAAAATATGCATTCTTTCCTTGCCAATACAAAAGTACACCAACAAATTATATATAAAACACTACATATCCCAAATTTAACATTCCACTTCTTTGTTGGTTTGTCATGGAAACTGATTCTGAGACTGAAATATGTATAAACAAAATTCATATTTATATCCAAGCTTTTAAAGTTTTACACTTCATGTATTTACATGAAAAGTAATGTTAACTAATGCAGAGAAAAATGAAGGCTGTCATCCTTAGTTGAACAAATTATTGAGACATGCTACTTCTTTTTTTCTGCTTTTTTAGGATTTTTTTTAAAAAATAAAGCAATCTAAATTTATTCTGAAAAATACTTGCAAAATATGATAAAATAAAAAACAACTTATTTTTCCCCTATTTTATAGAGAAAAAGATTAATATGTCCCTTATTAATTTTTTATGAAGTTTTTGAATATAATCCTTTGTAATTTGCATATCCTTCTTTATGCTACTTATGCAATCTATGTGTTTGCTTTAAAAAAAATGCAGAATTATTACTTATTTACTTGTAGGAATTGGTTATTCTCCAGTAACAGAGGAATTTTTTTTAACTAACATTCTTATAGGAGCATTTTATCAATAGAAAGATAATTTTTCTCCTTGAGAAAACATATGGTTTCATGATTTTCAAACAGAGTTCTCTATGACTGCCTAAGCACACATACACACACACACACACACACACACACACACACACACAAAGTCTAGTTGCAGCACTATTGATGCAAAGCTTAATTCCTCCTAATGACTTCGGCTCATCTTTTCAAATATCATGTGAAAGCTCTATGCTTACCAACGTCATAGTTCCATTATCATAGGAGTATGCAACTTCGGACAAATTGAAGTTCATACAAGTAAATGGTATGTTAAGTACAACTGTCAAATATTGGTGGAACCGGGAGCCAATTGGAGAAAAAACTTTAATAATTGAATGGGTAAACATGGGTGTACCTTTAAGGAATAAGTACTAATTTTGTCCCTTAATCTCTCCAAGGATACCAATAGTGTAAAATGGACTTTTTTGATTCTCCCCTCTCTGCAGTGTTTCAGGGAGGTCACATCTGGTTCATTTATATATTTTCTGCACAAATACATTATAGAATTGTTTGATCATAGTAAACTGATGTCTCCAGACTGAACCTGTGAATGGGCTCTATAGAAGGAGGATAACATTGAAAACCAGAGGAAACATTTCTCTGGGTTTTTAAGATAAAAGATGATTCTTGGATTCTTCCAAAAAGTCAACAAAGGAGAGACATGAAAATAGAAACCACCACAGACTTTCTATTCTATACAAAAACAATCAGTTTGATTTAGAAATACTATTTTGGAAAGTTTTTTTTTAAAGTATTTTATTTTTCCAATTATAGTGAACGTACATTATCTTTCTTTAAAAGGAAGAGGCCATCATCAGTTTCTTTACAGTAAAGCACTTCTCTCTTTTCTATCTTTTTCTGAAGGTAACTTAGGTGATATTATTGCTATAAACTTTGGAGAGCCATATTGTTCAGCAGCAAGTGAAACAAGTAATAGTAATAGTAATAATAAAAGATTTGATTTGATCTCAGGCATTTCTTAAAAGAAAACACCACATTCTCCATTCCAATTTTCCTTTGCTGCAAAATGTCTGACAGTCAAACATTTTTGTGAACAACTTTAGTACCCATCAATTTTATTTTTTATAAGATGGAGAATATATCAATCGTTTTTCTGGAAAGCCTTCAATTCTACTTATCTCTTTAATAATAATAATAATAATAATAATAATAATAATAATAATAATAATAATAATAATAACTGGAGACAGTAGAATAGACGAAAAAGAACTGGAGAAGATAACAAAATACAAAGACCTACAAATAGAAATAGAAAGACTGTGGCAAAAGCAAGCAAGGGTAGTACCAATAGGATCCTTGGGTGCAATCCCCAAACAACTGGAGCACCACTTGAACACCATTGGCATTGACAAATTTGCTATTAGTCAATTGCAAAAGGCAGCCTTACTAGGAACTGCTTCCATCCTGCAACGATATCTGTAATACCATCAAACATCCACATCTGCCTATCCCAGGTCCTTGGTAAGGACTCATTGGTAGACAAAATGCCAGATCCAGTCTGAACATCTGGCTGACTGTGTGATGATCCATAATAATAACAATAACAATAATAATAATAATAATACCCCAGTGAGGCACTACCTTGACGTGGTTGTGGGGCTTGTGTACTCTGTGGAAGATGAGAGCTATGCCAGAGGTTCAACCATACTGGACAGGTCTCATCAGAGGAGTCAGACAAAGAGTGTCTCTCCCATAAAAAATATCGTGAGACGTAAATTGCAGAATGCCATACCGGCTCGGACGTCGCCCGGGTTAACAAGGTCCGCGCTAGATATTGGAGTTCCTGGATATCTGGTGAAAAATGGGTTACAGGACTCAGGACTGTTGGCTGAGCAACCAGGGCCAGCAGCTGCAGAACTACTGGAAGAAAAGGTGTTTACCCGTCGCAGATACACAGTGATGGAAAACAAAGAAATAATGATCTGTTACTACAGATCAAGTCCAACAAGAAGAGCATATCTAAAACGAATGCACCAGTTCTGGAAAGAACAACATCCAGAATCAGAAATAACAGAACAGAGACTAGCAGATCAACGCCGATTTATAACATGAAATAAAATATTCACAGAAACAGAATTGGACGAACTGCAAAGGTTTACCCAGGGCAAAGAAATCAAAGCCTTACCAGAAGTAATTCAGAAGTAGAGGCAAACCAGGGGGAGTTGGCAGTGAAGGAATCTAGCAGAGATATACAACTGTTCTCATTTGGAAACCAGGCACCTCTTCCTCAGGAAGAACAAAACCCTCTAACTAAAGAAATAAAAGAATTGAAACAAAGAATAACTGAGCATCTAGAACAGCACAAAAACAACAGAATAAGGCTACCTGCATTGAAGCTTGTTCCAAAGAAACAGCTAGCACAAGCATTAAAAGATGCAAATATTGCAATATCAAGTATAAGCACCAATTCACTGCAAGAAACAAACCAACTAATGTACAGCACAGCTGCAGTTATAACAGAATACCTGGGATGCAAAATCAACAAAGAAGAAAAACAAACAAACAGTGCACCAGAAAAATGGAAGGTTAGACTAGAAAATAAGATCAGCAAGTTAAGATCACATGCAAGCAAGCTAGAACAGATGAAAGAAAAGAAGCTGAAGAACAAGAAGACCAAAGAATACCTAATCAAGAAATACCACTTAGAAACAAGGAAGATCAAGGAAGCACTGGAAATAATAAAGCAACAAATAACAGCTATAGCCAGGAAAATCAGTAGATATGAAGCTCGAATTGCAAACTATAGGCAGAACCTCCAATTTCAATCCAATCAGAAACGTTTCTACCAATCCATCAATGGAGAAACTGCAAGGAATCAGTCAGTACCTGACAAGGAAGAAACAGTGCAGTTCTGGAAGCAGATATGGGATAACCCAAAGAAATACAACAAGGATGCGGCTTGGTTAAAAGAGGTGGATGCAAATAAAACAGAAGTTGAAATGAAAGAACTAGTAATAACAACAAAAATGGTAGAAAAAAGAGCAAAGAAAATCAAAAATTGGTCAGCACCAGGTGAAGATGAACTGCATGGGTTTTGGTTGAAACATCTAACTGTTATACACCCACTCATTGCCAAGCAGTTCAACAATATACTACAAGGAGGAGAAATTGAAAAGTGGCTAACAACTGGGAAAACCTACCTAATAATGAAAAATCCAGCAAAAGGGGCAACACCAGGTAACTACAGGCCAATTACCTGCTTACCAACAACTTTCAAATTACTAACTGGTGTGGTAGCTGATGCAGTACAACAGCATCTAGTTGAAAACAATCTCTTTCCACCTGAGCAGAAAGGAAACCGCCCCAATAGCAGAGGAACAAAAGATCAACTCCTAATAGACAAAATGATCTTGGAAAACTGCAAGAGAAGGAAGACCAACCTGAATGTGGCATGGATTGACTACAAAAAGGCATTTGACTCTCTGCCACATGATTGGATAACAAAGTGCCTAGAAATAACAGGAGTCAGTAGAAACATCAGAAAATTTGTGCAAAGATCAATGGCACAATGAAAGACACAGTTGCAGATCAATGGTGAGAAGCTGGGAGAGGTTAATATCAAGAGAGGAATATTTCAAGGAGATTCATTATCACCATTACTATTTGTTATTGCACTGTTGTCAACAATACTGAATAACTCAGGACATGGCTATCAAACATCAAAAACATCTGCCAGACTATCCCACCTCCTTTACATGGATGATCTGAAGCTGTATGGAAAAACATCATCTGAAATAGAATCGCTGCTCAACACTGTCTGTATATATAACCAAGATATTGTAATGGAGTTTGGCTTGGACAAATGTGCCACACTTACTATCAAACAAGGAAAAATAGTGAAAACTGAAGGAATCAAGATGCCCCACGAAAATAGCATTAAGAGTCTGGATGAGGAAGAGTACTACAAATACTTGGGTATCCTTCAAGCTGACAACATCAAGCACACTGAAGTCAAGAAAAAGGTTAGAGGTGAATACATGAAGAGAGCGAAGAAGATCTTAAAGTCCAAACTCAATGGAGGAAATACCATAAAGGCAATCAACACCTGGGCAATCCCAGTCATTAGGTACACAGCTGGAATAGTGGACTGGACTCAAGCAGAACTAAAAGCAATGGATAGGCAGACCAGAAAAATAATGACAATGAATCATGCCCTTCATCCACGCAGTGACATTGATAGACTTTATCTACCAAGGCAAATAGGTGGGTGTGGAATGCTACAAGTACATCAGATGGTTGAAGAAGAAAAAATGGCTTTGTATCTGAAGAACAATGGTGAAGATGCACTGAAATTAGTATATCAGGAAGGCTTACTGACTACTGGAGAGACCAAACTGGCCTACAAGAAAGACCAAATGAAGAACACAATAGAGGCATGGGAAGACAAAGCACTACATGGCCAATACATGAAAAAAATAGCTGGGAAAGCAGATAATAATAAAAACTGGCAATGGCTAAGAGCAGGAAAATTGAAGAAAGAGACCAAGGGACTAATTCTGGCTGCACAAGACCAAGCCTTAAGGACAAATGCATACAAAGTCAAAATTGAGGAGACAGCAACAGACAGTAAGTGCCGCCTATGCAAAGAAGCTGAAGAAACAGTGGACCACTTGGTAAGCTGTTGCAAGAAGATTGCACAGACTGATTACAAGCAGCGGCATGACAAAGTAGCAACAATGGTGCATTGGAAGATCTGCAAAAAAAAAATCATTTGCCTGTAAGCAAAAACTGGTGGGATCATAAAATAGAGAAAGTCATAGAAAATGATAAAATTAAACTGCTCTGGGACTTCAGAATTCAAACAGACAAGCACCTGCAACATAACACCCCAGACTTAACAATTGTCGATAAGAAAGACAAAAAAGTCTGGATAGTGGACGTGGCAGTGCCTGGAGATAGAAGAATAGAAGAGAAAGAACTGGAGAAAATAACAAAATACAAAGACCTACAAATAGAAATAGAAAGACTGTGGCAAAAGCAAGTAAGGGTAGTACCAATAGTAATAGGCTCCTTGGGTGCAATCCCAAAACAACTGGAGCACCACTTGAACACCATTGGCATTGACAAATTCGCTATTAGTCAATTGCAAAAGGCGGCCTTATTAGGAACTGCTTCCATCCTGCGACGATATCTGTAATACCATCAAACATCCACATCTGCCTATCCCAGGTCCTGGGTAAGGACTCGATAGGTAGACAAAATGCCAAATCCAGTCTGAACACCTGGCTGACTGTGCGATGATACATAATAATAATAATAATAATAATAATAATAATAATAATAATAATGTTGGAAGGGACCTTGGAGGTCATCTAGTCCAACCGCCTGCTATCCCATTTCAGACAAATGGCTATCCAGTTTCTTCTTAAAAACTTCCAGTGTTGGAGCATTCACAGCTTCTGGAGGCAGGTTGTTCCACTGATTAATTGTTCTAACTATCAGAAAATTTCTCCTTAGTTCTAGGTTGCTTCTCTCTTTGGTTAGTTTCCATCCATTGCTTCTTGTCCTGCCTTCAGGTGCTTTGGAGAATAGTTTGACTCCCTCTTTTTTGTGGCAATTGGACCACTGTTCTCATGTCACCCCTCATCTTTCTCTTCATTAGACTTGTTGTTGTTAGTTGCGAAGTCGTGTCGACCCATCGCGACCCCATGGACAATATTCCTCCAGGACTTCCTGTCCTCTACCATCTTTTGGAGTCTATTTAAGCTCACACCTACTACTTCAGTGACTCCATCCAGCCACCTCATTCTCTGTCGTCCCTTTCTTCTATTACCCTAATTCTTTCCCGGCATTAGGCTCTTCTCCAGTGAGTCCTTCCTTCTCATTAGGTGGCCAAAGTACTTGAGATTCAGCTTCAGGATCTGCCTTCTAAAGAGCAGTCAGGGTTAATTTCCTCTAAGACTGACCGGTTTGATCACCTTACAGTCCAGGGGACTCGCAGGAGTCTTCTCCAGCACCATAGTTCAAAGGCCTCAATTCTTTTGTGCTCAGCCTTTCTTATGGTCCAACTTTCACAGCCATGTATTGCACCTGGGAAAACCATGGCCTTGACTATACGTACTTTTGTTGGCAGGATGATGTCTCTGTTTTTTAGTATGCTGTCTAGATTTGCCATAGCTTTCTACCCCAGGAGCAAGCGTCTTTTAATTTCTTGCCTGCAGTCCCCATCTGTGGTGATCTTGGAGCCCAGGAAGATAAAATCTGTCACTACTTCCATTTCTTCCCCATCTATTTGCCAGGAATTGAGAAGGCCAGATGCCATGATCTTGGTTTTCTTAATGTTGAGTTTCAAGCCAACTTTTGCACTCTCCTTCACCTGCATCAAGAGGCTCTTTAGTTCCTCTTCACTTTCTGCCATTAGAGTGGTATCATCTGCATATCTTAGGTTGTTGATATTTCTCCCAGCAATATTAATTCCAACTTTTGATCATCTAGCCCTGCTTTTCTCATGATGTGCAATGGTGCGATAGTTTGAACATTCTTTGGCATTGCCTTTCTTTGGAATTGGAATGTAAACTGACCTTTTCCAATCCTGTGACCACTGTTGAGTTTTCCAAATTTGCTAGCAAATTGAGTGTAGCACTTTTACTACATCGGCTTTTAAGATTTTGAATAGCTCAGCTGGAATACTATCATCTCCACTAGCTTTGTTGTTGCTCAGCTTTCCTAAGGCCCATTTTACTTCATATTCTAGGATGTCAGGCTCGAGGTCAGTGACCACCCCATCATGGTTATCAGGGACGCTAAGCTCGTGCTTGTATAGTTCTTCTGTGTAATTTTGCCACCACTTCTTAATCTCTTCTGCCTGTTAGGTCCCTGCCATTTTGGTCCTTTATCATGCCCATCTTTGCATGAAATGTTCCCTTCATATTTCCAATTTTCTTGAAGAGATCTCTGGTTCTCCCTATTCTATTGTTTTCTTCTATTTCTTTGCACTGTTCATTTAAGAGGGCATTCTTATCTCTTCTAGCTATTCTTGGAATTCTGCATTCAATTGGGTGTATCTTTCTCTTTCTTCCTTGCCTTTCGCTTCCCTTCTTTCCTCAGCTATTTGCAAAGCTTCCTCAGATAGCCATTTTGCTTTCTTGCATTTCTTTTTCTTTGGGATGGTTTTAGTTGCTACCTCTTGTACAATGTTGCGAACCTCCGTCCATAGTTTTTCAGGCACTCTATCAGATTTAATTCCTTAAATCTATTGGTCACCTCTATTGTATATTCATCAGGGATATGATTTAGTTCATACCTGAGTGGCCTAGTGTTTTTCCCTAGTCATTACTCTAGACATACCCAATTCCAGCAACTGTTCCTTATATGTTTTAGCCTCCAGTCCCCTGATCGTATTTGTTGCTCTTCTCTGTACTCCTTCTAGAGTCTCAACATCTTTTTTTACATCATGGTGACCAAAACAGGATGCAGTATTCCAAGTATGGCCTTACCAAGACATTGTAAAGTGGCATTAACACTTCACGTGATCTTGATTCTATCATTCTGTTAATGCTGCCTAGGACTGGCCTTCTTGGCAGCTGCAGTACACTGCTGGCTCATATTTAAACGATTGTCCACTAGGACTCCAAGATCCCTTTCACAGTTGCTACTATTGTGCAAAATACCATCTATACTATACCTGTACATTTGGTTTTTCTTGCCTAAATATAGAACCTTACTTTTTTTGCC
Organism: Crotalus tigris; assembly: GCF_016545835.1. Taxonomy (NCBI): domain Eukaryota; kingdom Metazoa; phylum Chordata; class Lepidosauria; order Squamata; family Viperidae; genus Crotalus; species Crotalus tigris. Next base: position 1,023,290 of record NW_024097783.1, on the reverse strand, counting down.
ATTGAATTTCATTTTGTTAGATAGCGCCCAATGATAAAGTCTGTCAAGATCCTTCTATATCTTAAGCCTATCTTCTGGAGTGTTGGCTATTCCTGCCAGCTTAGTGTTGTCTGCAAACTTGATGAGTTCCCCATCTATCCCCTCATCCAAATCGTTGATGAAGATGTTGAAGAACACTGGGCCCAGAACAGAGCCTTAGGGCACCCCACTACACACTTCCCTCCATGTAGATTCAATTCCATTGAGGACCATACGTTGATTATGGCCAGTCAGCCAGCTATGAATCCATCTGGTGGTGATGCTGTCTAACCCACATTTTCCTATCTTATCAAATAGTAGGTTGTGTTCTACTTTATCAAATGCCTTACTGAAGTCCAAGTGAATTATTTCCACAGCATTCCTCTGGTCCACTAATTTTGTCACCTGGTTAAAGAATGCAATAAGATTTGTCTGGCATGATCTGTTTTTGATAAACCCATGTTAGCTTTTGGTAATGACTTTGTTTTCCTCTAGGTGTTCGCTGATTCGTTGCTTGATTATCTTTTCCAAGATCTTCCCAGGTATTGAGGTGAGGCTGATAGGTCTATAGTTTCCTGGATCCATTTTTTTTCCTTTTTTGAAGATGGGAACTACATCAGCTCTTTTCTAGTCCTCTGGTAATTCCCCAGTGCTCCAGGATATATAATATGATTCATATGATATAAAATGTAATTAAATGTTATGTTAGAAGTACTTAGAAAAGAAAGGAAGGGGACTTTTGAGTAAATTAAAGCTGACACTGTTAAAACTTGTGTAGAATTAAATGGATGCTGTTTTATGTGCCCCTGGATTTCACTGTTTGCACTTAACAGAAACAGTTTCACAGCAAGCTTCTTTTGCTGGACCAAAGCTTGGGTTGGATTAATTAACACTGATATTTTAATCTACTTACTGCCTGCAGCTGGAGGAGTAGGTCATTTTTCTCCTGTACAAGAGAAACTTGCTTTTCTTCAAGTTCTTTCCTTCTGGCTTCTGATTTTTCTAAGGCCTCCTTCAGTTTCAGGAACTCTTCTTTCATATTAGCCATTTCTTTTTCAGTCTCTGCTGATTTTAGGAGGGGTTTGATCTTAAAGAATAATTTCATCCAGGGCCAATTTTTCACAACCATGAAAGCTCGAATGTTCCACTGGATCACAAGCAGGGCATCTCTGAAGAAAAGAAGGAAGGAAGGAAGGAAGGAAGGAAGGAAGGAAGGAAGGAAGGAAGGAAGGAAGGAAGGAAGGAAGGAAGGAAGGAAAGAAAGAAAGAAAGAAAGAAGTAAGTCTTAGTTTTCTGAAATGGAGCCAACTTTAGTACTAGTACTTAGATCTTTCCTTGTGGTCTTAGTCCTGTGTAATAACTTTTTCCTTTTATGTACTAAATACTATATTGATGCTACATATTTAAAAAATTCCTATTTCTAGATTGTATGCTTCATTTTGTGTACACCATTTCTATATTTATTCTGCATTTTCAAAGCAATAAAGTGCAGTTATCTATTTTTGCACATCATCAGAAACAGCTGTAACAGTTACTATTAATATGTATACATGTTTATTTCTTTGAAGTAAAACCAGACCTGACCATTTTTTTTTTTGAAAAAGATAGAGCTGTGGGAATTGTGGGGGTGGATATAGATTAACTCTTACCAAATACAGCCTCCACAAACAAAACAAATAAATAAAACAAAAAACTATTACTAACTATTATCAAAATGGAGAATTTGCATTCACAGTTAAATTATAAGCTTATATTGCAAAAGATACATGAGGCCACTACAGAAATTTATACTATACTGAAAGAATCCACTTCAGAACTAAGATCTAGAAACTTCACTTCAAACATGCAAATGGATGACCAGACTACACTTGACTATTTTACAAACCAAATTACATAAGAGGAACCAACTGAGATAAAAGTGGAGCTTATTTTACCTTACAAGCCTTTCATCTGTAACTTTGAGGAACAGAAGAAGCAAGGACTGAGATTTGAAATTATAAAGCAACAATATTTTAAAGAGGAGAAAAACAGACATCTGATGCAGAGGATGGGACTTTTATTTCTTCAAAGGCCATTCCAAGCAACAAAAGTAGACTTATTGATTGAAAGGGAAGCGTGTTTATGGAAACCTACTTGGTACAGGAAAAAACCTAGAATTAGACTTAAAAGAGAAATTTAAAATTGTGTAATGGAATAAAAGGCAATACTGGATTTATGGATTGTTTTAAGGACTAAGATTCAGAGTTAGAAGCAACTAAATATATATACATATGGGAGTGTGATTATTAGAGTAGATATTTTAAATAGATTAAGAATGTATTGGATTGTACTTATGTAGCGTTTGGGAAATATGTGAAATTTATTATTTACTGGAATTGCAAAAATGATGACTGCTTAGATTGGGATGCTTTTAATAATTTGTGGAATGTTTTAAATTACTAGGATAGATTTCTTGTATGACAATAAAGACATGATAAGGCATGATAAGCTGGAGAAAGTTTGAACTTTGTTTAATTAATATGAATGAATCAAGGTTTAGTATTATTTTGTTATTTTAAAGAGATGGATTGACTTTGGGATTACGTATATATAGGGCTGATCAATATTTTATTGCTATTAAGATATCTATTGTATAGTGGAAGAAGAAATAAATGAGTGGTATAAAATGAGGGATGTGAGAGATTAAGAATTAGAATTGATAATTTTTTGATTTAAATTTAAACTATTGTATTTGTAAACTGATAAAGTTATAACACAGGTTTAATAGTGATAGAAATTGTTAATTTAATTGAGTATTTGGATAAGAACAATCAAGTCCCTGTAGTATTGATATTTTTGGATTCTGAAAAAGCTTTTGATCAGTTGAATTGGCAATTTTTATTGAAAGTTGTTGATAAAATGAATTTTGGGGATAAATTTTTATATTCTCTTAGGGCTATATACCAACAACAATCGGCACAAATCATAATTAATGAGGGATTAACAGAGGCATTTAAAATTGAAAAGGGTACAAGACAGAGATGTCCATTGTCGCCATTGTTGTTTGTTTTAACAATGGAGATTTTACTGATTAAAATTCGTGAATCAACTATAATAAAGGGAATAAAAATAAAAAAGAATGATTATAGGTTGAGAGCTTTTGCGGATGACTTGGTTGTGACACTATCTCAACCGATTCAATCAGTTATAGACTTGATAGAAATTATAACTCAGTATGGGAAAGTTTCTGGTTTTAAGGTAAATAATAATAAGACTAAAATATTATCTAAAAATATGATTATGAAGGAAAAGGAAATGTTAGTTAAATTGACAGGTTTTGAAATAGTGAAAAAGGTTAAATATCTGGGAGCATATATTACAGCCTCGAATATAAAATTGTATAAAAATAATTATGACATATTATGGTTAAAAGTACAAAAGGACTTAAAAAATTGGAAAAAATTACAGTTATCCTTGTTGGGGAAAATTTCAGCTGTTAAAATGAATGTTCTACCAAAGTTTTTTTTTTTTTGTTTCAAATGATACCTATTTTTTAAAAAAGAAGCCAATTTGGATGAATGGCAGAAAGGTATTAATAAATTTATTTGGGTGGGGAAAAAACCAAGAATTAAATTTAAGATCTTACAAGACGCACGGGAAAGAGGAGGACTTAAGGCGCCTAATTTGAAATTATACTATGATGCGGTGGTTTTAACACTGGTTAGTGATTGGCTTAATTTAACAAATAAAAGTATACTTCACCTTGAGGGATGGGATTTATTATATGGGTGGCATGCATACTTAATTTATAACAAAAAAGTTGACCAGGCTTTTAAATCTCATATTTTAAGAAGTGCTTTACTGTGTGTCTGGAAGAAGTATTATTATAGGTTAAATTATAAAATACCAATCTGGGGGATTCCTGGACACATGATAGAGAGGATATCTATGGGTGTGAATTTGGATAGGATTTTTATAAGGAATTACTTAGATTGATAGGGAATGATTGGCAATTAAAACCACTAGTTGAGTTAAAGCAAGAAAATATTGTACAGTCTTGGTTTCAGTATAATCAATTGTTGGTTAGGTGGAAGTTAGATCAAAAGATTGGTATTACCTTAATGGATGAGAATTTGGTTAAACAGATTAAAGATCAAAATCGAGAGCATATAAAGAGAATTTATAATGCTTTAATAGAATTGGATTCGGAAATGGATTTAGTTAAAGATTGTATGGTAAAATGGGCCCAAAATATTCAAGAACTGAATCCATTGGATATATGGGAGGTAATTTGGGTTAGAAATGTAAAATTTACCCAGGCCCAAAATTTAAGAGAAAATTTTTACAAAATGTTTTATAGATAGCATCTGGATCCTAAAAAGTTGTCTTGTATGTATCCCAATTTACAGCCCAAATGTTGGAGATGTGGTAGCTTGGATACTACTTATTTTCATATCTGGTGGACCTGTAGAAATATAAAAGCTTTTTGGATTAAGATTTGGTGGAACATTCAAAAGATTTTTAGAAGAAAGATAAAGTTTACCCCGCAATTATTTTTATTGGGTGTTATTGTAGATTGTGATGCTAAAGAAATGAATTTGATGTTGAACTTGATAACAGCTGCAAGGTTATTGGTAGGGCAATATTGGAAGAAGGATTGCTTGCCTACTATAGAAGAATGGACGCTTAAAGCGTCAAATTTAGCAGAAATGGCGAAAATTTCTGCTTACTTGAAGGATCATTCACAAGAAAGATACATTTCGGTCTGGAGAAGATGGATAGATTATATTCAGAATAAATATGGGACTAAAAAGTTCCATTTAGTTTATGAGTAAATTTTAGAGTATTATTATTGTTAATAGTTTATTATAGTTGAATTTTTATTAGTTTTATTATTATTTTTAGTATTAGTATTGTTTAACAATTTGGATATTGTATTGTTTAATAATATTGACTTGTTTATATTATTATGTTTATTTTTAATTTGTTTATACTTATGTTAAAGGGGAGTTAAAGCGCATTAGGACTTGGTTATTTATATAGTTGGTTAATGTTAGTTAGAGTTTGATTATTATATTTGTAAACCTGTACTCATCTCTGGGAAGTGGGGGAGGGAGAGGGGGGTTTAGGGTAGGTGGGTTTTGGTGTGTATACTGTAATTTTTATAAAACTTTTCAATTAAAGAATAGTGATAGAAATTTAAAATAGAAATGGAATATTTAAATATATTGTGTTAACTGAGGGGAATAGAGAGGGGATAGTGAAATTTATTGAGTTGTGTTGTTTATATATATTTTCACTTTTGAATGTTTGACCACCTAACCATCACGGTGGGTCTTGAGTACTTTTTGTTTAAGAATGTTAAAAAAACCAATAAAATGTCTTTTAAAAAAAAAGATAATAATATGGAGAAAAAAGAAAAACAATACCTTTTTTTCTAGCATTTCATGGCATTATTCACAGTTATGAAATATCAGATACTACATGAATTAGTTCAAATTTCCATTTCATAAACTCCTACTACCTCCTCAAGCTAGTCCCTTCACATATGTAATTTTAGACAACAAATTCCTTGTCTACATGGTGAAATTGAACCTGGCTTTTAAATTTGGAAGCTGCATTATCTGGATGATGGCAGGCTGAGGAAAATTGCTGTATAATATAATTACTTGGAAAAGAGAAGTAAAGATTTATTCCCAGTATATAGTGTCATGAAGAGTATGTAGCATAATACCTTCGTTCTACCATCTTCTGGAACTCAATTTGCATCAGTTTGCCTCGGGCTCTTGCTTGAATTAATGTTAAGATCTTGGCTAATCTCTCATCTCTCATTTCTTCCAGATGGCCTAGGAGACCAGCTTTAAAAAAAACCTGAAATACATGACATCAGTCTGTCAAATAAATTTAATCAATTGTTATTGGTGACACATAGATTAGTTTCAGACATGTAACAAAGCACAACAATGTAAGGGCATAATAATAGCTGTATCAGCACACTGCAATAGCAAGATAAAAATAGTAGTGTATGAAATCTTAATGTGGATTTAGAAGAAGTGATATTGCATTATCCAGTGCATAAGGTGATTAATTAATTAATTGAAATTACTATTGACTCTTGAAATATAAAAATGTAGCTCATTTTTCTTTAAATTAAAAATTGTAAAAGCAAATGAGAACAATAATATAAGTCTGTACTATAGAGCTTAGAATATACCTTTTTCCATTAGGCTTTTTCTTTAATAAAAATTGCCATTTAGTCCTAATACTAGGTCCAATTTTAATGATCCTGCTATTAATTTACTTTCACTGCATTCTGCATCAATGCAGTTTTATTCTTTTTTAATTTTTATTTTTTTTTTCTCAGGAGGTTTTATGTATATGAAAATCCAAATTACCAACATCTCTCTTGGATTTTAATTTTAAACAGATTAGTTCAATTCTGGCCTAAACTTTAAAATTACTACTTAATTTTCAGTAGACATTTGGAAAAGATGAATGCACTGAGGGTTCAAACAGTATTCCATTCTATCTTTCCAGGCTATGAAAAAGACAGGGAAGGAAAATGCAAATAGTATAAATGAAATATGATATGGAAATTGTGTCGATAGGAGAGATTTGGATTCTGGGACCACAGACAAAGTTGTCTTGAAGATGGACTGGGTGCTTGAATAAGATAACTGAGGACTTGTTAAGTATCAGGCTAGAAACTGAGAGACTGTGCGTGATCTTGGCTAGTCACTTTCTCTCAGCCCTAGGAAAGAGGCAGCGACAAACCATTTCTGAAAAACCTTGCTAAGAAAACTAAAAGGACTTGTCCACAAATTTCTTCATAAATAAATTAAGTAAAATAATTATTTTGCTTTGGTCAGACCTTATTTTTATTACTGAGCTCATTTGGAATAAGTTCAGAGAAGGATAATGAAATGATTGGGGGCTAGAAATTCCCATGAAAGGATATTGAAGGACGGGTTAAGGGTATTTTCCACTGGGAAGAAAAGGCTGAGAATACTGCAACAGCATTCTTAAATGTACAAATGTAATAAAGTGTTAAAAATTGGTTTAGAACTGGGACTGAAACTAAAATACATAGAAACAGTTTACCTGCTATGCTGTTTACTCTTACAACTGCTGACAGAAGCAAAGTGATAGATGTGTATATACAAATAAGTGTAAACATAATAACAAAGAAATATTGTCTTTATATCTCATTGCTAAATGAAATTGCTCTAGTCACTGTGCCATATTCCACAATGTGGAAGGCTAGACAATCTAGCAATGAAAATATATCTTCTTCTGGATGGTACACATGCAACCCTGGGAGCTTTTCTGTTCCAACTCTAGGATTCTATGAAGGATATAATATAATTTTTAAAAATAAATATATTAGTAGAAGGAAAGCTAGGTCACAGATTTTTTTTATTCTAGTAAAGATTTTTGCAAAGTTCATCTTTTCTGGAACTTAATTAAAATATGCCAGCTACACTACAGTTGACAGGAGGAGCAGCAAGTCAATAATTAACTCTTCTTCTAGCCTAGCAATGTGTTTAAATCTATGTGTTAAATAGAGAAGTGGGTGTAAGCAGGAAAGAAGGTAGGTTCATGAAGGGAGAGAAAGTGTTAGATTTCACAAATGCTATATGGGAACAAAGGCAAGTAATCTTACAATAATAGCCACTATCCTTCTTCAACTGTGGTCCTTTGACAAGTGGATGGTTGTTAATCTTTTGGCTTTGGTGCAAGAAAAAAGCAATCATTGGAAAGTGGTGGGCCCCAGACTGAAGGTGGCCAGTCTAGTACTTGACAGTATCAAATATATCAAATATCAAAGTATCAAAGACAGTATCAGAGATAACTGAAATTATTTTTCTGTATTTTATTTGAGGCAAGGAAACCAATCATCTAAAATAGAAATCCAAGTTTATTTACTACTCTGGATTTCCTGTCACATTCCGTATATACAATAAATAGCCTCTGTCATAGAAAAAGGAAAGCTTTTGAAAGTTTCAAAAGCATCCTGCTCAAGTTTTAATAGAGATTTAGGAAATTTAAATGGGAATAAATATTACAACATTTTGCCTATCTGTATAAACTGCAGGTTAGCAAGCAGCAGGAGTTTTAAATCAGATCTAAGGCAGGATGTCTGTTAGTGATTTATAAAGGCTTCTACAGTAATTCAACTACCATTGTGCCAATATAACAAAACAAAGGCAGGTTTTATATCATTATTATGGCCGAGTATTGCTAGAAGATTCTCTACATGACTAGTGGAGAAATGGTCTCAGTTGATACCAAAAATGATACCAAAAATATATGAATGCTGATTGATTTGTCAGCCCAGATACAGTAAAACCATTTGGACCGAAATGTAGCTGATCCCTACCCAAGGCACTTTAGGAATGCTTCTCCCTTTATGTATTTGTTGTCAACCTGGCTACAGTAAAACCGTTTGGACCCAATTTACACAGTGGCTGATCCCTACTCAAGCACTTTAGATATGCTTCTCCCTTTATGTATTTGAACCATAACAGCATTCTGGTAAGCTATTTACAATGGAACAACTCTGCTTATGCAAAGAAGCCAATTGAGAATCTAGAGAAAATTGGAGTAATGTTGTCCATTTCTTCAGGTTGGGGCAACACCGCATTGTAGAAGGATTTCAAGGATGACTATAAATCCACAGGATTAAACCTTTTTTTGCATTAAAAGATTCATACAATTGATTGAAATCTCACGTAATCTCTACCTGTGGATAGCAAGGTTATGGACCTGGTAGTTGATCTGTTTTAAATCTTTCCTTTCCTTCTTGAGATAAAACTATTCTTCCTAAATATAATGCAGACAGACCTTATCAATAGGGCTACATATCAGAAGATATGTGATTAAATAATATAAATTCCAACTCTCCTTATAATAGTTATTTCAACATTCTAAAGAGTTCTGATCCAGATACCAGCTAGGAACATGCCTTTCCATTTTCTCCATTGCTGGCTTAAGTGAACTGCTTTACCTTGGTGTGCCCAAAGCGATACTGGTTATGCTCAATATCCAAAGAGCCCAATAATTTTTCAGCAGCTTTTCTGCTATCCACAAACTTGTCCTCTGGAATTGCAGAAGGATTCAGGATGCGATATCTGGTAAGAGCAGATAAATAACTGACGAATAAATTAAACTCCAGACCATGGTATAATTCCTTCCTTGATTTAGGAATCAGGAAGTCTACTAATACCTCAGAGTTTGTGCCTTTGCACAACAAGCTTAATACTTCAGTAAAAAAAAAAAATTAGACATTGTATTTAATTTATGCATACTAAACTTATTTGTTTATTTATTTATTTAAAACATTCATATAACTTGATTGGTTTTAATCTGGATTATTTTTTGTGGTTTGGCACAAAAAGGATTTGATTAATATTTCAGGGTACTGTATGAACACAAAAATGTAACCAGTTTAAGTATGTTAAGTGAACTCAGACACTTTGTCCACCTAATCAAATATGTCTACATCAGTCTTTCTCAATCTGATGCTCTTCAGAGATGCTGTAACTGCAACACCAGAATTTTTAACCTACTCTGGCCCACCATCCTTGCTGGATGAAAATTCTAAATATTTGAGGATGATAAAGCTGGATAACCACAAGTTTATGCAATTCTGCAAAAATGTGTTTATTTTCAGAAGTTGAGAAGTGCACTACATATGCACTCTGTGGAATCGGAAGCATCCTTTTGTTCTCTTTGAATGCAAACTATTGCGTATTCTAAAATATATATTTCATGTTGTCGGGTTTTTTTATTCAGTTTGGTCAGAATAAATGAAGAACTGGGTCTACTGAGATGCCATTAAACAACAAATATTAATTCTGCAAGGGTAACAATTTGACTGTGCCATTGTTCTTCACATTACCTTTGTTTAAAGTCAGCATAAATGACTCTATTAGGAAAGCCTTTGCGGCAAATGCGGATTCCTTCCAAGACACCATTACAGCGAAGTTGATGGAGGACAAGGAAAGGATCCATTGCCCCTGAAATGATAGGACAATAAATGCATTCCTATATATGCATGCTTAAAAGCAGGACTTTCCCCCATTAGATTAAGTATTAAAAACAAAATATATTCTTAGAGAAAACATAGACTTTTACCTGGAGTTTTTGATTCATTGGGAATAATGCAACGCACAAAATGAGGAGCTGTAGATCGTAAATTAGTCATCAATTTGTTTAAATTTTCCTAAATATACAGAGAATAAATAAATAAAAGCTTAACAATAAAATTATAGACAGTATAAATTGCCATTTATATCACAAAACTTTTAAATTATTTAAACATTTAAATCACAAAACTGCATCTCACTTACTTTGGCCATGTCATGTTGGGGAATTCACTGGAGAAAGCAATTATGTTTGGAAGAGTTATATCCTAAATTATCATACTAACTTTATAGAACACTAACAGTAGTTCTCTGCTGTCTATTCAGGTTTTTTCTTAAAATTAAGTATTCTTACTTTGTTATTATTTAGATATAATGTTAAATAGTAATGTTATATCATATGACAATGAGTTTGGGTGAGTTTTGCATATTCAAATCTAACATTCCTTCCTCTGTAGAAGATTAGAAACAGCTGCTTTTTAAAAGTGGAAGTATATTGTTGTGATGTCCATCTTGGATTACATGATGTTTAGGTACAAATTATAATTGTTAGCCTAGCGGAGGAGAGAACATATTAAATATGATGTACTGAAGTTGTTAACTGTGTATTCACATTTTAATGAAATGAAATCAAATTCACTTTTTGTCCTATAATTTTTTTCTTAATCCTTCTGACATAAGGTCTTCCACATATTATTTACAGATTGGATGCAGCCTTTTTCTTGAAAAAAGTTATACACCATGTACACCACATCATCTAATTTTAAACTATTATTTATTTAAATAGCAACCAATTTGATTGGGATAGTATAAGTCTCCTGCCTTGAGCAAGGAGTTGGACTAGAAGACCTCCAAATTCCCTTCCAGTCCTAAGATTCTATGATTCTAAACAAGCATCAGTTTTACCCCCCCCCCTTCTCTCTTGTTGTTCACTCAGGCAATCTGGTCTTTCTAGCAAGATCTGTTCCTGCCCTTTTACACCACATTTTGGGGATTGCTGGGCCAAAAGGATCTTGTTAACATATTCCCATTCTGAACAAAGATAATTTTAATGAATTAAATACATTGAAGGAAGCTCTATCTTCTGTATTAAATGTTAACACTGAAATACAAACAAAATTAAACACAGAATATTCAGTCTTGAAAGTGTGATCTCTATTTATTTAGCAATTATTCTATTTATATATTTGAGTATGATAAGCAGAAGTTGCATTTTTTATCCAGAACTGCACATTTTCTACAATTTGGGCAAAGCCACAAATGTTATCAATGGCAAAAATATTACTTAATACTGTATATGGAATGTAAGCAATAATTTTTCATCTATGAAAATGGCCACATCTGGATCTTTGTTTTTGAAGTATAAGCTCTCACGGATTCTCAGATATACATTATCTATGAGAGCCTTTGGGCCATGGTTTGCTAAACAAACAATTATGGCCTATTGCACTTATTGCATAAGTAGATTTGCATTTCAAAAACTCTACATTATGGTTTAGCATTATATATTAGCAGAACTATAAAAAATTCAGATTAAATTCTGAACTCCTAAAGGGTAAATTCTGTCCAATTATTTTTACCAAAGTAGACATGCCAGCCACCTTTGAAAAAGAATCCAGATGACTGGAATGTGTCTTTGGTCGCTGATCTAATTCTGAGAAATATAACCACCGGTAGCCATGAAAACAGCAATGAATCCTGTGGAGCTTTAAGTATTCATATAATTACTTTAACAAGTAGTTCTTTTTTTAAGTTAACATGCTGAAAATTCAAATCTTGCAAAATCACTTTTTAATTATTGCTCTGTTTCATTCGATTATACTATTTTTGCAGTAGTGAAAGAAAATAAATGAGATGCTATACTTAAAAAGTGAATGTAAAATTACTTTATGCATTGATGACACTGTCTGGAAGGAAGCCCCTTTCTTGCGTTTCTTCTCTCCACTATGATCAACTGGAAATAAAAGAAAAAAGAGAATTAAATCTCATTACAGCACTAACAAATAACAGACATTTTACGTGATTTAGAAGTCTAGGAGTATTTTAGAAAGCCACTTTTGGGGAACAAACAGATTTATTTTCGTTCTGTGCCATTTTCAGTGTTAAAATGTTGGGCAAACCTTTGTGACTGCTCGTTCTTTTTAACTTTCTCTATTCAACTACAGTCAAATCTTGGGCCAGGGGCAACCATCCATTGATGACAACTATTGATAACAACATTGATGCCAACTATTAATCAGAACTGATCTTTCATGAAAGTTCTAGGTCCAAGAGTTTAGAGTTAGACACTGTGTGATTGGAATTATGCTGATCACATGGCCAACTGATATAATTGATGTCATTTCAGTTTTGAGAAATTCTGATGTTAAAATGTGTAATATGTGGATATTTGGCTTCTACAAATAACTATTAAACAATCAATCTCCATAACAAGAGATTTGTAATGTAAAAGAACGTTGTTTTTCACTTATCAAATATACAATATTTTAGAATTAAAGATTTTTTTATAACTAAAGACATATCCTTATTTAACTTATTTATGTGTGTCTGTGTATAAACTGTCTCAGCTTTGTTTTATTAGAACCATATAGCTAGTGTCCACTGAGAATGGAATTCCTATAATGCCCTTTTAAAATTTATAATATACACAACCATTATCAGCTGATGACCCATGTACAATAATTGTATGCAGTTCTAAAAAACAAAGCACAATTGGTTTTCACTTGATTGACTCACCCATAGACTACTATGTCTGAGTTGTGACACTAAGCTATGGTTAGTTTAATCATGATTGGCTATTGTTATCCATTATGCTCAGCCATAAACCATGGTTTACCAAACATACTCTTAGATTACTCGAAGGCAAAAATTAAACAGATGTAGTTGTGTATTCAAACATGTGTTTATGTATATGTATAAGTGTATGTATGTGTGTCTATGTATGCAATTTCTGTGTTACCAAATATAACTTTTTTTGTTCTTCCATACAAAAGACTGCATATATAACAGGGAGGTCTGCATCCAATTTGTTTGTAACAATGCATATCTACACCTACAGGACTTATACCTCTGAACTATAAAACATTCCTTTTGGATGGATTAGTTTGCATTCTTGAAATATGAATGTACATTTTGAAGAATGTTCATTCTTCAAACTATAGGGGTGTATATGTGGTCCTTGATGCTCTCTGAGCTTGGCTGTTTTCTTGCAGACATTTTATTACCCAAACTAATTAAAACCATCAGTGCTAGAGAGGAAACTCCTTATTTCAACCCTGAGCTACAAATATATTTCTTTATTGATCAAAACTATAGATTATCTTAGCTTCCTCATATGTGTATCTTATAGTACGGCTGATTTACAAATACCTGTGCTACTCAAAGATTATAAAACAGTATAATCTTTGAGTAGCACAAGTAGTATAAAGAAGTAAAGGGAACCATAGAAGCCATTGTGTTCAATCCCCTGCTCTACATCATAGCATCTACTAGAGCAGGGCTTTTCAACCGGTGGTATGGTACCTCATGTGGTACTTTGCCACATGGCAGGTGGTACGCAATTGCTAGCCAAGTGTAGCAGGGGAAGGGAATGAGCCCAAGTGAGCCAAGCCTGAGGGAGAGGCAGCTACAGCTGCAGGAGTGTCTGGGCTCAGCAGAAGCCCCAGGAGCTGGCAGGGCTCCAGCTGATTGGTGCTTCTAGAAGCAGCTGGAACTGGAGGTGAACTGAAGAAAAGGGGGGGGGGAGAGGCTATAAAAGAATGTGGTTTGGCTGGGGAAAGGGAAAAAAAGACAACAGGAAAGGTTTAACCCCTTTAAACAAATGTAGTTAGTTTTACCCAGTGCTTTTTTTGTAAAAAAAAAAAAAAAGGTGCTGGAACTCACACACGTCATACAACCCGCCTTACCTACCGTACAAAGTTCCACCCAAAAAAGGTGCTGGAACTCCGTTCTGGGCGTTCTATGACTAAAAAAGCCCTGGTTTTACCCCCTTTAATTGAGTCTGTCTGTGGCTTTTAGAAAGTTGTCTTTGAAGGTAAACAGGCTTAATTTAAAACTAAAGCTTTTCACAATTGTCAGAGCCTTTCAGTCTAGAATTGTAACGTTGTGACATGTGACATGCCTGAGGCAGCTTAAAGAGGAAAAAAACAGTTTGTTTTTCTTTATTTTCTTGCTTTGCACTTGATTGCTGTGTCTTTAAGGGTACAGGGAAGGAATTAGGGGGGTGCATTCTTACTATATTGTGGAAGAGCTCAGAAGGGCAAACCAGCTAGCTCAGGAGTCCACAAGTCTTAAAAATGCCAAGTTTGAACACCCCTAAACTAGCTGGTAGTGGTGCATATTAATAAACATGGATAAATTCATCATACATTTGTCTGTGCAAAGGGAAAGTGATTCAGCAAAGGAACAGTCACTGAATAAATTAAAACTCGTACTTTTTTTTTCTTTTTCTACAGTTTGTAATATTTTATTAGATTATAGAATAAAATACAAAAGCAAATAGTAGGACACAGTGGGGAGGAAAAAGGGGGGGAGTGAGGGGGAGAAGGGAAAAAGAACATACTTCCTCTGTTGCAGCAGAAGGAAGCATTAACATTGAACCTCAACTTTTTACTTTTCCATAATATTATAAACTAGCCATTTCTATAACAACAAATGAATCTAATCAGTAAAACTCAAAATCCCCCTCCCCCTTTTTTTAGTCATTTTTTGACACCTTGCTAAGCACTGGAGGTACTCAAATATTGTCATGTCCTAAAAGTGGTACAATCTGTGAAAAGATTGAAAAGCCCTGTACTAGAGCATCTCTGAGATCCAATCTTTGTTTCCGCACCAATCATGTGGAAGCCTACTCCATTAGCTGACAGTGCTCACATTGAGGAAATATCTCTGAAATTCCTTCCTTATAATTCCAACCCACTGCTTCTGCTCCTACCCTAATAGGCAATATTTAGTTATGAAACATATTTTTACAAGTAAAGCACCCTTTAATATCTGCTTTATAATTATTATTTAAGCAAAGCCAGCAAAAAGACTTAACGAGGTACCAACAATTTGAATTCGTGACTCTTACTCTGCTCCCCAGAGAGATATTTATATGCCTAACATTTGCCACTGCCAAATATTCCAAGGTTATAAGCTAATATGTTTATAAGCCACATTTTCTAGTATGTGATGTAAGAAATAAAATATAAGATTCTTCTACTTACCACTGTCAGCACTCACATAATTTTCAAATAGGCTGGCCAGAAGTTTGTTGGAAGATTTCTGAAAAATACCCACCACGGTTTCATTGAGTGGATCTTTGTTTTTCTCAAGCCAACCAATTATGTTATAGGGCACCTAAAAGAAGTACCAAAAAGAATTTTAAAGCCAGCAAGCTAGAAACTAAACTATCCAAACAATAATTGTCTTTTTACTTGACATCAATTCTATAGTCAGTTTTGACCTATGAAGTACAGGTAATCCTTGATTTACATCCACAGTGGATCCCAAAATTTCTATTGCTAAATGAGATATTTGTTAAGATAATTTTTGCCTCATTTTACAACCTTTCTCACCACAGTTGTTAAGTTAATCACTGCAATTAAGTTAGTAACATGATTGTCAAGTGAATTTAGCTTGTCTGATTTTGCTTGTTAGGAAGTCATGATCCTAGAACACTATAATTATTATAAATATGAGTCAGCTGCCCAGCCTTTGAATTTGAATCGCATGACCATGCAGATGCTGCAACAATCGTAAATATGAAAAATAGTCATAAGTCACTTTTTTCAGTGCCATTATAACTTTGAACGGTCACTAAACTAGCTGTTGTAAGCTGAGGACTACCTGTATATGGGAAAAGGTATTTTGTTTTTTGGTCTTTAAATGGTGACTAAAATATAATTGATCTTGGTAACATATCATACTTCCAGAATACTCATTTTCCCATTCTTCTGCCTGGCCTCCCAGCCTTTTATTTCCTTTAATTCATAATAACAAAGATGTTCTACACTACATTACACTTAATCCAGCATAATTTATATGATTTACTGTATTTAATTAACCAAATATTCACTTTCATCCTGGTCTTTTTTTCCCCCTCAGCTACACTAACTTTTTGATGAGTGAGCCCTTAACATTCAGGAAGTATCTTTGTAAACACTGCCTTCCAATGTGTGAGTTCTTGACCTACATTGGCAATCGCTTTCTTTCCAAATGAAAATGGAGAGACCAAAGTAATGCAGTGCTACATGCTTCACCTCATCCATAATCAAGCATTTTCTTGACTCTACATGGTAGAAGCATCTTATTGGAGGTGCTTCTAATAGGTAAAGCTAAGTAATGAACGACAGATTGAAAGCTGTTTTGTTCAATTTGGATCAATCTTCTTAAAAATGATTTTTTAAAAATATTTTTAAAGATGTACTAAAAAAATGGTCTGATGCATACAAGACATTAAACCATAAAGTGGCTGGCCTGGTTTTAGTTTAACATATTCATAAATCTGTATTTTTTGTGCACAGCTCTCTTCTTTCCAGTCCTTGGAGCCTTTTCTATACATGTTTGCTGAAAAATAAAAGCTCAGTGATGTCAGTTTGAGGTAAAAAAAAAAAAAACTTCAGCAACCAATTAGCATTGTAATTGTGCAATATGCTATTAAAAAAAAACAAAAATTGGCAATCTATGCCAAACCCTAGCCCTGTTCAAAAATTTTAAGTGTGCTTTGTTGGCCGAAGGTTGTATATTTCTGGCTTGCCTATCCAAGCATTTATTGTACATTATATTGCATGAATTTTATTAGTATAAAGGTGAGAAGAAGTAGGCATAAAGTGTACTAAAAGTGGTATTCTGATTTTTATTTGCTGAATTCTAAGATATACATTATTAGTGCAAAAAGTAGATTCAAAACATTTCCACTTCAAATCCCAGCCTTTTCCCAGTTTCTCTTTTTGCTAAAAATATTTTTTCACTCTTCCCATCTTCCAATTTCACTATGCTTCATTGTTCCATGGCATTTAATTCCCCACAGGATATAAGTCTACAAAAAGTGATATAATAGAAGAAAAACTTTATAAGATGTTTCCAACTGCAAATGGAAGGAAGGATAGAAGGAAGAAAGGAAGGAAGGAAGGAAGGAAGGAAGGAAGGAAGGAAGGAAGGAAGGAAGGAAGGAAGGAAGGAAGGAAGCTCTTACTGCTCCAGCATAATGCAGAAGTTCAAAATGTGCTTCGTATTTCCTCCTTTTGTCAGGCCTTGGTTTCTGCAGATTGGGTGATTTGCCAAGATGGTTGTCATAGAGTTTGGCTTTAAAGGTCATGTCTGTAGCCTTTGGAAACATGCATTCTTCTTCAAGGATAGAAAGGATGCCCAAGGGCTGTTAGCAAAAAAACCCAGAATAATAAACAAACAATGACAGACTTCCCAAATTGCATCCTTGTTGTACCACAATGCTAAAATACTAAGCCGTCACGATCAATGGGAATTACTTTAGGAATCTGTTCTTCCAACTATATACAGTATGTTGCCAGCAATGAATGCTACTGGTACAGAGTTGGGTTTTTTTTATCATAATCATTAATCTATTATTCTTTCCATCTGCTATAAAACTTGTTGACATAGCATGTGAAGATGTTAGATTTTATCCTAGTTGCTGACATAATATTGATGTTTTTGCTTTCAAAATACTTTGATGGGCTGACATATTTTTCTCAAGGAAAGAGATAGAAACTAAAGCATTTAATACTCAGATCTATATGCTTTGTGACCCATAAAACTACATGTTGTTAGTAATGGTCTGTCAAGAAACTGATCCTTCTTTTTAATTCCTTTAATCCTACATAGAAAAATCAGAACTTGATGGCCATGCTGTAAACACATTTAAGTACATTTAACTTGCCAACCCAAAGGTTATGCAGGCTTCTTATGACTATTGGAAAAAAATGACAAATGTATAGCACTAGTTCAACCTTTTAAATTAATTTACAGTCAGGGACTTAGATGAATTTATTAGTACCTTTTCAATTAGATCAATGCAAGCCTGTAGATCCAATCCAAAGTCAATGAACTCCCATTCAATGCCCTCCTTTTTGTATTCTTCTTGCTCCAAGACAAACATGTGATGATTGAAAAACTGTTGCAATTTTTCATTTGTGAAATTAATGCAAAGTTGTTCAAAACTATTATACTTCAGGCAGAGAGAGAGAGAAAAAACAATGTTTATAGAATCAAACAGAGTAACTAAGACAAAATTTCTATATGGCTTGATAAAACTTGAATTTCTTTAAATATAAGATCTGTTTTAGTGTGCATAAACATTGTAGCCATTTTTAAAAAACAGTCATTGATTTAATTAACAAAATCTTCTAGGCTAATTATTCAGGCATGTTTCACAAAGATATGAAGTCATCATTGTCCCGCTGATATTAATTTTACATTAGATCAGTGATCCCAGGAAGCAATCAAGATTTTAATATTAGTTGCATTTCTAATTTTCCAAGGTGCTAGCCAAGCTTCACCAATCTGATGTTTTCTAGTAACATTGGCCTTTAGACATAACACTAAAGTCATCATACTGGATATTATGACTGTTTAAGTCTAAAACCCCTAGAAGGCATGTAGTGAAACAGGTTGATGAAGGTTGCTGAAAACTATTTTAACGAAGAAATCTTCTGATTAGTTATTGCCTAAGAAGTGGGTGGACTAGAGCAGGACTTTTCAACCAGTGATACGCGTACCATTTGTGGTACATTAACAAATGGCAGGTGATACACAGCCCTGCCTAGCCAAGTGTAGTGGGGGAGGGAAAGAGCCAGTGCAGGCAAGGACTTACTGTGAGAGAGTCCTCTGGAGCTGCAGAGTGGCTAGGGCGAGGCAAAGGTCCCAGGCTCACTTCTGGCTCACCCTTCCCCATGAGAAAGGAGGAGGAGGGGGGCAGAGATAGGAGAGGCTATAAAAGGAGGCAGTTTGGGAGGGAGAGGGAGAGAACAAAAAGCAGCAGCCTTGGGAGGATGGGATCAGCTCTACCTGCACCAAAGGAAAAGAAGAAGAAGAAGAAGAAGGAGGAGGGGGGGTGGGGGGAGAGGAGAGATCAAGCAGGCCGGCCATGAGCTGATCTACAAGAAATGCAGTGGAGGAGGGGTCACCCTCCAAATGGAATGAAAAAAGGCAGCAATGCCTGGAGGTGAGGCACAGAGGAGGGAGGGAAATGGAGAGTGGAAAGATTCTTATATGCTTTTGTGACTTTGAAGTTCTAGGATTTGTGCAATGTGGGCTTTGTGTTCTTAAGGAGTGTTTGGCAATTTCTATTTGGCTGATGGCTGATGTCTCGTATTAACTTCTATTGCTCTGCTATTGTTAGCTGTAAGTTTTGCTGCAAGGGATTTTGAAGTATTTTTCTCCTGAATGGATTTTGCCTGTAGCATTCCTTTACTTATGAATGGAGCCATTTGGGGAGGCTGCCTTAGCTGGCAACCAATACTTACTACATTTTTTTTCTTCCTTAAGTGCCGGCTGTGCTCAACTTTCCTTTCTAGCCAGTAGCTAATTCTTAAAGGGGAATGTGCCTTTTTAAGGTAGTTCACTCAGCAGTTTGTCTTTTCTGTCTCTGGAAGCTTTTCTTTGTTTGCTGAATATGTGGAAGAGAGAAAATATGGGGGGGGGGGTGTTTCAAATTCTTCCTTCAGAAGGAGGTGAGCATGAGAAAGAGGGAGGCAGGGAAGGAGGGAGGAAGGGAAGTCCCGCCTTAGCACTTGGCCACCAGCAGCTCTGCCATTGACTTTGCTTGTCAAAAGAATGCAAAAGGGGATCACATGACCCTGGGACACTGTGACCATCATAAATATGAATCCGTTGCCAAGCATCCTAATATAAATCACATGACCCTGGGCATGCTGCAATAAGTGTGAAAAATGGCCATAAGTCTTTTCAGTGCAATTGCAACTTTGAACAGGTTTTGGAGGGGGGTTTTTTTGGTCATCAAGTTTTTGACACCTTGCTAGGTAGTACTCAAATATTGCCATACCCTAAAAGTGGTACAATCGGTGAAAAGGTTGAAAAGCCGTGGACTAGAGGACAATAATAATTCTTTTAATAAAATTTTCCAAAGAAAATGCTCAATTAAAGTCTAATAACTTAAATCAACTTGCTCTTTTGTGGACATTTTTCATTTCAATTACTCACATCAAAGATCTCAAAACCAGCAATGTCTAATACTCCAATGAAGAACTGTCTTGGTAATTTAGTGTCCAAAGTCTTATTTATGCGAATAACAAGCCATTTGAACATTCGATCGTATACTGCCTTAGATAAAGCTCCAACAGCATAGGTAACCTAAGGAAACATGAGAAACAATGGCTGGGTATATAATGAAGAATGTAATGAAATTTATCATCTGTTAGAAATATTAATTAAAACTCATTGCTTCCATTTCTGCTGTGGAATAGCTTTGATTCAGTGAATACACTAATAACTTAGGAGGAAAAGCCATAACAGACCCATTCTGAGAACTATACAATATTTGCTAGTCTCCCACTTTTTCTATTGCTGAATAAAATGGATAAAATGTCAATAATTGAACTGTGCAGCATGACATCAATATATATTGAATATTGGCTTGGTTTACTAGGACTGAATGCTTTGAAATGATTCTAGAGTGCTTTATACATCTTTGCTATTCCTTAGAGCAACCTGTATTTTATGAGCCTGAAAAACGATGCTTCTATTTGGATGCATTTAAGAATCACATTCACATTAAATGAATAAATACCTTAAAACAGCTACATATATTTTTTTTCAGACTCGCTATGAAAAAAGAATGTGTGAAATGCCACAAAGTAATTTTGCTTTCCTGTTCCCAAACTATATACTTCTTTGCTGAATTGAAATTTGCATTAAAATGTGCTGCATAGTTTATTGTTCTTTAGAGTTGGGTAGGCTTGAGTGTTGTACAGTATTCAAGTTCAGAATCATAGGAATTTACAGTCTTATTTCTACCACACACTATTTGCTGTGTGGTTATAAGCAGCAGATTTGTAAATTTCTACAGAAGTACTCTTAGATGGTGGAACCAAAGTGTCCCTCAAAGATTTATTTTTATCATTGTGGCTAGGTTTATATTAAGGGACTGCAGTTATGGAGAAAAACATTGTTTTGCCTAAAGTTTTATTGTAATTTGATAAATTTCATATGAACTTTGTTGAAACCTGGAACCGTATAATACATCCTGTCCATTTGGCTTGGTCTGGTGATCATTAACTACTATGATGTTCAGGTGCTGACTGGACCTTTCAAAAGTCATAGTCATGGAATGTGAAAAAATACTGGACAATTGTAGCAATAGGAATAAAAATATAAATACAGTATTTGTAATAATACTTCTGTTTACAGAAGAATCAACTGGATGTGAAAGAGGCATTTTGATAGATTATGTGGTTTTAAGGATTTCTCACCTGTTCTACATTTTGGCCTTTAGTGACATACTCATTTCCAACTTTCACTCTTGGATGCACCAAACCCTTAAGCATATCAGAAGAGTTAACTCCCATTAGATAAGCAGCCTTATCAGCACCTGAAAGAAACAGCATTTCAATCAGTAAAACAGGAAGAGGATGGGTGCTTTTTTGATTTCTAGAACATATTCTAGGACAGAACTCCAAAGCAGAAGAATAACATGAAATGTATGATACCAGCAGAAATTTAACCATAATACAACTACTAGCTCTGCTGATAATCATTGTGAGCTAAAAGTACATTTAATGTAAAACATGTAATAGAATAAAATACCTCCATAATATATTTTTACTAAAGGTAGTTTAGATTTATTGTCCATCCAATACTAATACTTGGAAGTCTAGCTATTGTTATGTGTTGACATTTATTTAGCTCAAGAAAAAAATCTTGGTACTTAGCAGAACACATACTTGTCAGCATTATAGCTCAGACAATGTATAGTCTCAGTCACATAGAAATGATCATGCTGAGACCAAGAAGACAGTTCTTGCAAAAAAAAAAAAAAAATTCTTGCAAAAAAAATATTAACTGGTGGCAGAGTAGCCGAAATTCTAGCTGTCTAGAAAAAGGTTGTAGCTTTATAATTATGATTACTTCAAAATATGGTGCATTTCTACCTAGATGACACTCAAGGTGTATAACAATAAAACAGAAGAAAATGAAAAATTAATAAGCAGTTTGTATACAGTGGCACAGAAATATATTTATTTTAATTACTGAAATAACATTTGCAAGTGTCAGGTAATCAAAAAATGAGACATTGAACAAGATATAATTAAAAAAATACAAATGTAAACCATAGTTACATGAACAGAAATAATAATAATAATCATCTAATGCAAAGCAATGTTATAACTGTTTATTCTTATTCTAATTGAGACATTAGTGGAAATTTGAAGGGAAAAAATTGTTCAGGTTCCAACTTCTGAACTCCTGCATAAAACTGAGTTTAAAGGTGCCTACATTTATGTGAACTGACATCCATCTTTGTGATAATGGTTAAACTTTCTTAGAAGTTCTCACTCTGATTTATACTGAACAGAGCCAATGTAGTGGGGGTCTTGGACTGGACATCTTAAGACATAGAGGACTTTGGGACAGTATATATTTTTCTCCTTTTTTAGTACAATCTTGATAAATAAATCTGCAAAACTTTTTTTTTAGATTGATTCCACTACAGGCTTTTAATTTTTTATTTTATCTGAAAGGGCACAAATGCAATTGTTTTCTCAGAGAACAATCATGATTTATTAGCCCAATCTACTTTACATATTATTGTTATAAAAAAAATTGAAGAAGAGAGTTTTATGTAGTCCATAAAACTGGGCTGGAATATGGTAGAGGAATGCAGAAGTAGCCTTATCAAAGATATGCAAGAACTGTAAGAAGAGCTGCTAAAGGAAAGTAAATGAAATTCAGTTCTGAAAAAGAAGGCAGCATGGAAAAAATATTCAAAATAGCCAGCCATTATTTTTTTAGGGGCAGAAAGTTCAGTTACCATACCCTACAACAGTGGTGTCAAACTTGCCATGTCACGTGACGTGTTGTGACGTATCGTGACTTTTTTCCCCTTGCTAGAGCTGGGGTGGGCGTGGCTTCCACGTGTCACATCCAGCCCGCAAACCGGCAGTTTGACACCCCTGCCCTACAACAATAAAATATGTTTCTTCAATCTGTGTGGTGATTGCTAGCTCACTTGGCCTGCTTTGAAGAGTTAACACATATTTACATTATTTATTAAATACTGTATATAGCATTTACATTTATATTTACTGTATATTTACATTTAGAAAATGTCCACTTTTGTATGTATTTATGAACAGAAATATAGGTCAGTTATGTAATAGCATCTACCCAGCATTTTTTTAATCTTAACAGTCAAATACAACTGGATTTGGTTAGTACTGGCATGGGATACTACCAGAGAACTTCAAGGCTGTAGGTGGGACTAAGAAATAATAATAATTAAAATGGCAAATTCAGCTTTCTTGAACATCTTACAATCTACAATATCTTTAACACCATCAACAACCTCTACCTATCCCAAGTCCTTCAGAAGGATTCAATAGGGAAAAAAATGCCAAATCGAATCTAAACTGCAATCAGCCATAATAATAATAAGCTGGCAGGCAAGAACTGGTGGAACCACAAAATAAAGTAATAGAAAATTAAGAAGCTAAAATTCTCTGGGACATTAGAATTCAGGCAGACAAGCACCTGTTACATAATACCCCAGATTTAAAAATTGCTAATAAGAAAGAAAAAAAAAATCTGGATAGAAGACATTGTAATATCTGGAAACAGAAAAAGAGAACAATCACAAAATAAAACAATAAAATATAAAGGCCTGCATATAAAAGAGAATATTGCAAAAGAAAGCAAAGATAGGGTTCAAACAGTTCAAAGGTAAGGTTTAAAGAATGAGGCATTACAAAATTGGCTAGGAAACTGTCATGGAATGTTACCAATGAAGACTATGTGACTGCAGCTGCAGTACCACAGCAACCAGTAGCACTGAAGCTCCAAACATGTGGATTCTTGAAAATCATGGGCCCCAGATTTTGGATACATTCTGTAAGTTAGCCTGTTTGAGGTATCTTGGTTCAAAAATTGTTGCCCTAAGATGTACCATTTTGCCTATTAAAGGTCACGACAATGAGAGTTTTAGTTATATATAGACAGATTTCCCTAAAGTCACAAGGAGTCCATTTCAGTTCAAAGAGAAAAATAAAGTGAGAGAAATATTTTTTAAAAGGTGTTGATTCTTAATTAGACACCGACAGCTGCTCTATTTGCACCCCCTCAGTAGCTTTTCAAAATTTAATCTAAAGAATCACACAGCCCTAATTTAATTACCTGCCTTCTGTTACATTAAAGTTGACATAGAAGAAGGCATGTTAACAATTACACATGAAACTTTGGGGGACCATATGCGTCTTGAAACCTTTCACCATAGTTAATTAATTAGTGTGATCTGATCACCTGCATGCATAGATATTCTTTCATGACACAGAAACTGATTGCTCAGAAAGAATTCAATGTGTATTCTATTGAATACAAGGTGATTTTGCAGGTATTACTCTGGAAGTGTAGAGAATGGGCACATAAGATCATAATTTAGGCAATTGTCTGGAAGACATTATCATGTAAAAAATAGCTACTAATTCTGAAGCGATTACAGAACAAACTACGTATCCAGTATGAAGAATGTATTGTCTTCATAGATTCTGTATATTTTACATGGGTAATTATGTCTTGTAAATAGTGAATGCAAGCAAAACAGTAAGGTTTCAGCTTCAATATATGGCACAAGAAAGTCATCCAACGGCTTCCTAGCAGATCCGCCTTGCCCAGAAGATCGTATTGTATAGTAATGTTGAGGTCCTCATTGCAAAATGATGGGTAAGGTAACACTCAGAAAAAAATACTTACTACTTTTAACTCTAATTAAGGAATGATGGGAATCATAGAATCTTTTGAATTGGGAATGGTGAGGAGTTAACCTCTCCATTCCATTAAGTGCTCAGCAAATGGTGAAAAATTATTCTGGTCTCTTTTTATGCAATTAATGTCTTTCAGTCTTTGAAAGCTATACTGTTTTCTTTCCCCTACATCAATCCACTCCCATAAACCATATGCTCAGATTGTGCCCAACTGCAGCATACTGATCTATAGATAAGATTCCCACAAAGAAGTTTGATTTCTATGTGGAAATAACATTAGAGGAAAAACAATGCTAATATTTACAAAACAAGAAAAGGAACGCAGTTGGTAAACAAAAAAGAAAATGCTTACTCTCTGTGCCATCAGCTTCTGCTTGCTCTTCCCTGGGTCTTTGTTTAAATTTCATGTCTCCAAAGTGCATAATTGCACCAGTGAGTTTGTAGGCACCATATTTTTCATCAGCAACAAAACCCAAAATATCCATGGCTTGCTGTTAAAAAATTTAAAAAGAAAGAAAAAGATACTTTGTTATTTGCCTCCTCAGCTACATGCTGCTCTGTTTTGCAGAGCTGCTTTGTAGCAGTGCTGGTGTTACTGTGCTTCTTCTAGTAGTGAAAACTCAAGCTGAAACTGTTGGAAAAGTCTTATTCATGTTCTATTTCCTGATGCTGATGGAACAATTAGACACATTAGCAGCACATTATGAGACTTGGAAAATATATTTAAAAGAAGCACGTCATTTAACAAACTGTTTTGGAAAATACAATTAGGTAAATCCTAGGGGCAGCAGAGTGCTCCAACTGGGAAATAGACTCCCTGAATACATGTTGGATATATTTATTCAAAGATGTTATTACTGTTGATAACCTTAAGTAGCTTTAAAATGAGGTTGGAAAAAATGTAAGTAGGACAGGTTTATCAAAGGCTGTCTTGTAGTTTCAGTATTAACTTCACACTGCTGAGGGCAGCATGCCTCCAAATATCCATTTCAAGGAAATAACGGGAAACTGCTATGTTGCCATCTCTGGTTTGCAAACACACTGGTTGGCTTTGGTTAAGCACTATTAGAATCAAAATTCTGAACTTTGAAGGCTGTTGACCTGATCTAGCAGAGCTACATTCTTACCTCAACTTACGAAAGTCATTAGATAGCATGGGTTTATTGGTACAGTCCTGTTCTGAAATAATATACAGGAAGGCTAAGGATGACTCACTCTTAAGACCATTCTGCATACTGAAAACTATCCTCTTTTGATGTACTGATCCTGTATTCACTGCATATTTATGCTCAGCAATTCTGTTGAGTGAGACAATTTATATGGATTGGTTTGAACTGACTCAAATAAGAAAATTGCTATTGTTCTCACTGAACAGCTTATGCCCTTTTGTACTTTAATAAAAAAACAAGTCTTACATCAGTTGCAATCAGCTCTTCCCCATCATCTAAATTATCCACAGTAACAACACCTTGTGAACAGATGTGATAGTCATATGGGTTTGTTGAGACCAATAACATATCTGCAAATGAGGAAAAAATAAAACAGTTTATTCTCTCAAGGTCTGGGCTCCTGTTAAGTCAAAATATAGTCCAGCACACGTGTAATTCATACATCAAAGTTGCTGGGAAATTAGATCTACACAAATGTGTGCAGTTTCTATTTTTAAATTATATCACTATGCAACCCTGCATATATTTACACTGAAATAAGTTCCACCAATTCAATGGGATTTATAGAACAGAACAATGCAGTTCAACAATATTAGTGCCAAACAATATATATTGTTGAAAAATATATAAACCCACACTTAATCTCTATAAAATGGCTTATTCCACTTCTTTGCTTGTATTAACCTAGTTCCTATAAAGAACTTTCATTGACATTCCTAGCCCTTCAGAAAGAAATCAACCTAACATAATAGTGATAGTGATAACATGAACACATTTTCAACAGCAATAAAAAGATCTTGAATTCCAAACCATTCTGAAACTATAAATTAGCTTTATTTTATTTTTTATTTTATTTGCCTGGATAATCAAGTCTCTCTGAATAGTTCCATCTAATGACGCATTCTTATACTTATGCAATTAACTCCACAAGATCAGTAGACTCATATCCTACACCCTGCTTAGCTTTTCAGTCAAATTGCATAGGCAGATGTGCTTGCTGATCCTTCTTCTGCTACAAATAATAAAGGGCAAAGACATTTACACGGCTTCTCATATTTCAAAAGTCCAACAAAATTGTGTTTAGTTGATTCTAATATCTTGATGTCATGGAGAGAAGCAATGTAATTTCAAATGTCCAAATCAGGGCAAGAAATATATCCCCGTCTCCCCCCCCCAATAATAATAGTAATTAGGACAAAAGGATTATTTCAAAATTTTATTAAGATATCAGAGAATGTGGTCAACAACTAGAATCTCTTACAAAATTATTACTTCTAGTAAATTTTCTGCCATTCTACATATACAGCTGTGCAGACTGTAAATAATTGATTGTAACAGCAAAACTGCCGGCCTTTAAGAAAGCCGTTAAAACTCTCCTGTTCTGGCAGGCCTGGGGCTGATGTCCCTGGGGGGGGGGCAGGATATGATCGGACATGCGGCATGATTGTATTATTTTATTGTATTATTGTTAGATGATTGTTTTAATTTTGTACACTGCCCTGAGTCCTTTGGGATTGGGCGGCATATAAATAAAATTAAATAAATAAATAAATAAATAAAAACTATTGTATGGACCACAGTTTATCCATGCAACAATCCATGCAGGCCAGCAAGTAAAGCATAAGAATAAATTAACCATGAAAGGTACATTTTCACTGTGGAATATTTCCATCCAAATCCTGTTAGCTGAAAATCACTTTGAAACAGTTCCTCTAATCTACCTTAATTAGGCCATAGCAAAGGCTAACTGGTTAAGGAATTAGCAGATGGTCCACTCAGCCTGGATGACAAGAACAAAAAATGAGATTATTACTGCTTTTGCCAAGCAGAAATTTAGGACATGTATAAAGGGAAGCTTTGCCCATATTACAGGAAGCATCCATATAAACGCACAATCCCTATGCATAAATAGGGTGTAAAGCTACATGATAAACAGGACCAGCTACTGAAATTCAAAAATGGTCATGTGTAATAACAGATGTAGTCATATAAAAATATAGATGTAAGTAAAAAATGGATGGAAAGGAACCTCCTCTTTCAAATTATGTAAAGTATTATCAGTAGCTCGGCTTTCTGTTCATCCAGAATTATATCCAGAATCCCAATACAAGACATCAACTGAGGTACATAAGTTAAAATCCATATAGACAGTACTGTCTACCTTGACCAATAGTGGAATTCTAGCATTTCACTGCTATATATGTATCAATGTGTATGCAATCTTCTACCTTAAACACAAATTATTCATAGAAACTTCATTCTTTTCTTCTATACACATGCAGCATTATCTAACAGAAGTTCCATATGTGCTAAAGTGCTGGATAAGGAAAGAATTTGCAGACTAAGAATCTGTGATTAATATGGCCAATAATGATATCATTTTAACTACTAAAAGTTTTCCAGATTGCTTACTTTTTTTGCAGTGTTATTATTTTATTGAAATGTTTGTTATTTCACATTACCATTTTTCTTTCTCAATTCTTCTATCCACCCATCTATCCAGAATATATATATCCACATAAAGCATGGTCTTCCTTTTTATTACCTTGTAGCTCTGCTTTCTTTCCTGACAAGATTTGATAGAAGATATGATAGTCTCTTTCACCTGGTTGTTGAAAAATAACTCGGGATTTCTCTAAAAGATCTAGTGGAGAGTGAAGAATTAAACTGAAAAATAGGTTGAAAGTTGTATATGAAATATAAAGTCTATAGTTACAACAAACAGTATGCTACTTACAGATTTCAATATCAGCAGATGATAGCTTGCCTGTAGTCCCAAAATGGATCCTGATAAATTTACCCTATTATACAAAATTTAAAAACATGTGAAAATGACAATATATAGAGCTAATATATCCACTTTATTACTATAAGCTTGCTTTGATAATTGCATTGTTTGGATGTTTTGATAAATCTGTGGCTGATTCATACATTATGCGATAACATGGTTTATTTAAATCATTGCTTATTGCATAAATGCAATGGTTTATTTAGAGTAAGCAATAAGATACAATTTATATTCAATAGTGTCTTGGTTTACACATACTGTTACGTTTCATTAATCTAGTTTAATGGTGGATGATTCAGACAAATGAAACAAATTGTTTCCCCAATACATAATTAAAAAAACATGACTCCTTGGAAGGATGAATCTTCTTTAAAGTCATGGTGATGATGGCTAGAAAAGAGTTTGCCATGTATGTTCCCAAGCTTTACTCAGAGATCTTGATAAACTCACCTCCACTACTTCTGATACATCACAATCAAGAATTCTGACTTTGACACAGAAACACACAGCTTCTAAATCCACAGATGTTATTTCCAATGCCAGATTGCTTGAAGACCACCTTAAAAGTAGTGATCTATTCAAGAATAGGCAATTGCTTCTGAATAATAACATTACCACAATCAGCTCTAATCAGCACTATTGAATTCTTTTATCACTGCCAGGACTATGACTGTATTACTAGTAGGTCTCTGTGAAATGGTCTAGCTTTGTTTTGACAAGACATTTGTTTGATGATTCTTTTCAGTGAGCTACTTTTGATCACCTTGAGTTGTGAAGCATGAAACCAGATTATAAAATCAAATTGTCAATAATTATGGAAAAAAGCAAGAACCATACTGTACTTATATTAACCTAAAATTATTATTCTTATTAATTGTATTTTAGCATTTGCTGATCATGATGACTATAATCTCTAATATCAGAAGCAATATGGTACTGAATATCTCCTGCTGAGAAACATTAGCAGGATGCTCAATATTACCTTATCCTGTTATGTTTTCCCACAGTCATTTAAGATGATTGAGCAGGTTTCCCTATTTGACTTTAGATAAAACAAATGCATTTTTCTCTAGCAGTCACTGTAAAATAGTCTGAATCATATCCCTGATTATTTTAATTTTTGCCGAGATTTTGTGGACAATGTTCCAATGACTGTGCAACATCAACAGAAAATAGCCAAAATATGATTCCATGTCCTGAACTATTGTTAGATATAGAAAAACATCACATACAAAAAAGAAAGGTACATTGCTGCAGGAATTAGCTAGATTAGTGATTTTAAAAAATCCAGAAAAATAGAGCAGCTAGAATATATTTGACATGTTGTCAAGAGAACTAGGTAAGCATAGAGGTTACTGGGAGAAGCTCAACTCTAGAAAAAAATTACATTTTTTTCCAAAACAAAACTGTGACAATAACCAAGTCTATAGCCATTCCCCAAAGTGCTGTGAAGCACTGGTTTGGAACTATTCTAAGTCAAAAGGCTTTCTAAAACATTCTGACAGATGAATAATCTACCACTGGTATACATGGAGTCTGCTTGTTTAGGACTGCTTAAGAAAAGGTGATATTCAGTTATCTGTGAAAAGATATATGCATTTTATTCTTCCTCCTCCTTCTGGAAAGACACACATTTTATGCAAGTATATACAGAGACTTAAAATACATTATCAGTTTACAACAGCATAGATAGTTTTCAAATTGTCTGGAACTTCGGTCTTTTTTTTTTAATGTGTGAATTTGGAGTCTACTGTGGTTTCTGCAGCTTTGCAGCCATAATTAGAACAAATACTTCCTTTGGTTTTATTGTGACCAGCTTGTTTTTGCTGCCTCCCTTACAGAATATTACACAGGACTCATTATGTTTCACATATACAAAACTGTGCTGTACTTGTTTTATCAGTAAAAAGCCCTGTATTTATTTATTTATTTATAAACTTTAGATGGTCTTTCTGCTTTTTCAACCCATAATACTGTATGAATATTGCACTGAACATATTCTGGGAAGCAAGTTATATCCCACTGCTACTGCTAATTGATCTAGAACAATTACCTGCATACCTATTTTTCACATACTGTACTTCTATCTAATTTAGAATGGCTACCAAACATGGACTACAAAGATTCAAATGACAATAAAGCTTTTGCAATCCAAATCTGATGACCTTATAATTCATAGCTTTTCCTGTGTTATAAGAGCACCAAAATTCATATAACTCACTATAAACAGGAAGATACTTGCAAAGCATGAGGGAGTTCCTTCTCGTTTCCAGTGAATAATAATGATTTCAGTGGGAAATAATCCAAAGGGTGAAAAATGGGATGCATTTAATAAACATCAAAACTAATTAAAGCTTTGGACCATTACTTGATATAAGAAGTGTATTCTTTGGGGAATGAACAATGTTAGAGGAAGGCAGTGAAATATAGATACAGTAGTATCCCTCTCTATCCACAAGTTCATTAAACTATCTTGTATTTTTCAGTTTAGTCAAGGATAACCAATTCTAAAATTGTTGTCCGAACACAAATGGAAGGTATCAGTTTGAAGAAGTTTCCTTTGGACTACCGTCACACTTCCTAGATAAGTACAAAATGTAAGCATGTATATTTAGGAATTTTGCAAAAACCTAAGTAAACACTTCATGCCAGGAATGTGTAAATGGTCTAATATATTTAATTCCAAGAGGGCAGATGGGCAGATATTTCCCTATTACACCTTTATTAATGATAAACAGATGATTAGGGAATTGGTTACTGGAGTTGAGTATGTCTAGTTTAATGAAGAGAAGGACAAGGGGTGACATGATAGCAGTGTTCCAATATCTAAGGGGCTGCCACAAAGAAGAGGGAGTCAATCTATTCTCCAAAGCACCTGAAGGCAGGACAAGAAGCAATGGATAGGAACTAACCAAAGAGAGAAGCAACCTACAACTACGGAGAAATTTCCCAAATTAGATTAATCAGTGGAACAACTTGCCTCCAGAAATTGTGGATGCTCCAGCACTGGAAGTTTTTAAGAAGTAACTGGACAACATTTGTCTGAAAAGGTACAGGGTTTCCTGTCGGAGCAGGGGGTTGGACTAGAAGACCTCTAAGTTCCCTTCCAACTCTGTTATTCTGTTCTGTTCTTTTCTTATGTGACAGTATTTTATAACTATACAGGCAATAGTGAGGTAGTTAAGGATGTAGATAGCATCACATTCAATGGTGTCTACCATAACTTCTAGCAAATTTACATCTGAGGAGAAAAATCAATTGGACAGAGTTTGCTGAGCCCATAAAGCATAGAATTTGTGGGAGGACCAACTCCATAAACTTAGACTCTGTAGTTCTAGGGTATGTTTCTGATTAAACGGTATATTCTCTAAGCCAGTGCTTTTCAACCTTTTCAAAGATTATACCACTTTTAGGATATGGGAATATTTGAGTACCACCAGCAAGGTGTCAAAAACTTGATGACCAAAAACAAATGAAAAAAGTGATCAAGTGCAGGTAGTCCTTGACTTACAACAGTTTACTAAGTGACTGTTTGAAGTTAAAACAGCACTGAAAAAAGTGACTTATGACTATTTTTCACACTTATGACTGTTATAGCATCCTCAGGGTCACATGATTTATATTCGGATGCTTGGCAGCTGATTCATATTTATGATGGTCACAGTGTCCCAGGGTCATGTGATCCCCTTTTGCAACCTTCTGACAAGCAAAGTCAATGGGGAAATCCGATGCACTTAAGAACTGTGTTACTAATTTAACAACTGCAGTGATTCACTTAACAAATGTGGCAAGAAAAGTCATAAAATGGGACAAAACTGATTTAACAAACTTCTCACTTAACAACATAAATGTTGGGCTCAATTGTGGTTGTAGGTTAAGGATTATTTGTACACCCACTTTCCACACTTTTAATGGAAACTTGTGCTTTTTTCTCTGACATTAATCTGTGCACTGTTCTATCCCCTTCTCTCCTTCTGGTTAACTCAAAGAATCCTCTCCTCTTCTCTGTTTCTCTTTCTCCGTCCTTTTCTCTTTCCCAGTCATCTGTTTTTTCTCTCCCTTTTCCTTTCTATCCTCTCCTCTCTTCCCTCCACCTCATTTTCTTTTCATTGTAGCTGCAGCTGATTCCTTTTCCTAAGGCTGTATGTTTCTCCATCTCTCTTACTCCATCCCCTTCTCTTTCTCTTCTCTTTGTCTTTTCTCTCCATATCCCCCCAAAACCTATATCCTCTCCTCTCCCCCTCCTTCTTTTCTCTTTGGTGTAGCTGCAGCTGACTCCTTTTCCCAAGGCTGTGCGTTTCTCTGTATCTTACTCCATCCCCTTCTCTTTCCACATTATGTTTTTTCTCTACCTTTCCCTCCAAAACCTCCTTTGATATCCTCTCCTCTCCCCCCCTCTTTCTCTTTGGTGTAGCTGCAGCTGCCTACTTTCCCCAAGGCTGTGCTTCTGGAAGCACTAATCAGCTGGAGCCCCACACAGTTCCTGGGTGTTCAGCAGAGCCCCAACAACACCTCAGCTCCAGCTAACTCTCCTATGGCCTGTGTGGTGTTGCCGCTACTTCAGATCATCCCCCCGCTACACTTTTACACTTTTTTTACAGTGCTTTTGAACCCATCATACACATACCACCTTCCAGGTGCCGAATACCATCAATGATGTGTATACCACAGGTTGAAAAGCACTGACAGCATTGGCAGTAGTAAGATGAAAGACCTAGCACAGAAATAGAAGAATATTGACAAAGGAAATGATTCCCTCTGAGGGAAACAGAAACTTTTAATACTGTATCCTGATTTAGGATAATTATCACTGGCTGGATTTGAGTGGTGCAGTGATCTAGAAGTGAAGACGCTCACCTCACACTCAGGAGGTTGAGAGTTCAATCCTAGATAGTGACAGATATTTCTCTATAAGGTCGCAAAAACAAAATATCTGCTGTGAACTCTATGTAGGTGTCAGGGAGGGGATCCGGCCAGTAAATGCTCAGTTTCATTCAGTTGCTTCAACTCCACCCTGATAAAAGGGATTACAGAATCATAAAAGGAAGAAAAAAATCACTGGCTGGAATTGATGGGCTGGAAAATGTCTTGTATAAAATTTTTGACCTGAATTCGCTCTGGGTCACTTCTAATAGCATCTTTTTCTGCCATTTTTATTTTATTTTTATTCATGAAACCTGAATAAATCAACTGTTTGCTTATGCTTTAGCTTGCCAAGTTGTTGCTAAAATCCCAAGATGGTACAATTTCTATGCCAAAATGTTCCAATAAGTAACAGCAGAACAGCTGTTGACATTACTTGTAAAAAACCATCCAATAACTTAATCAAGGAATGCAGTACTATTAGAAAACAGATTTTAATGTAATTCAATTTCTGCTTCTGTTTTATGAGCATAATAATGCAAGATGGTAAGGTTCCAGAGCTAGAAATCCTACTTACAAAACGTGAAGAGTTGTCATTTCTCAGAGTTTTGGCATTCCCAAAAGCTTCCAAAGCTGGATTGGCTTGGATGATTTGATCTTCCAGGTTTCCCTTACAATGCAAAAATTTTAAGTACCTTTAGAATGTAACCATATACCATATACCCAATTTCTGGCTTAACCTAGATATAACAGAAAAATGCAACACTATGCAAAGAATATGCTGTCAAAAAACTTCAGATATTCGGACAGAACAATTAAATCAGGGTTATGGGCAATTCAAATGCTTTTATTCTGGAAGCTCAAGGAAATTGACTTCTATGATCTTTCTCCCATTTCATATCCATAACCTGTTTAGGTAGAAAGAAAATGACTGGCCCAAGGTCAGCCAGTGAATTTTATGATGCAGAAGTTGAATCTCTGGATTTGGTCAGATGGCCTACATTACATTAGCTTAGCCTTACAAAACAATTTCATCTTTCTGTGCAACCAAGATTTTCTATTTATTTATTTATTTTTATTTATTAAATTTATTTATTTATTTATTTACTTAATTTGTTTTTATTTATTACATTTATTTATTTACTTAATTTTTTATTTATTTATTAAATTTATTTATTTACATAATTTGTTTTTTTATTTATCAAATTTATTTGCAGCCCATCTCATTTCAAATGACTCTGGGTGACATACAGCAATACATTGCCTTTTGTTAAACATTACAAAAATATTAAAATATTTTAGTATAAAATGACAAGCAGACAAAATAAAATCATTAACACAAGATGGAGGAGGAAGGAGCCAGATACACAAATGGGGGGGGGGGAATGTGGGATTAGCTTTTAATTGGTCAACCATCTCCAGTGTGAAGCTCCCGCATTAGTACCCTAAGTCATCTGGCAGAACCAGGTTTAAGGCTCTTATGAAAAGTCAGGAGGCTGGGAGCCAATCTCACTTCAGGAGGCAAGACATTCCAAAGGGCAGCAGCCACAACGGAGAAGGTTTTTCTCCTGGTCTCCGCCAGCCAAAATTCCTTGACTGATGGAATCTGTAGGATGCCCTCTCTGCCAGTGCAGGTGGGGCGGGCCAGTCCCACCGAGCTGAGGCGGTTTCTCAAATAAACCATTTTAAAAATGGGAAAAAAGCAATTGGTAAATACAGAAGGGTTGTGAATCATGTGTTCCTTTTATAGTTACTGCAATTATTATTCAATAAATGAATAATACTTACATTTTGAAACACTAACATTATAGCACACATGACTTATAAACTTCAGAAAATGCTTAGATTAATTTTTGGTAACATAGATGACTATCTGCATAGTCACTAAGAGTTGACAATAGTTTGATGGCACATAATCAAATATAGATAACTTACCCCAGTCTTGGTGGCCGGCTGCTGTTTAAAACAAAACATAAAAACAAAATTGAAGAAAAGGCAAGAATTTATATTCATCTATCAATCCTTTCCAGTTGTGATTTTGCTAGGTATTTCTTTTTCAATTCACTTTAATATGTGACACAACATAATTTTAATTCTAAGATTCTTGTTTTTAATCAAGAAATTGTACCTATGTATAGACTTAGTTTCTGCGGCATGGATTGATTTTTCTGTCAAAACTACTAGTCCTGACTAGTCCTTGTCCTGATCACCTAGAATCAGACCAGTGTTTCAATTACTTGCTCAATATATGCTGGTTAAACCTGTTCATTTCTTGTCCTGTCTGAAGGAGCTGCTTTATGCTCTGTATAATTCATGGCAAAGCATATCTATTCCAATAGGACAATAGCAAAACATATATATTGTAAATAACCAAAACAGCAGTGTTTTTCCTCTAGGTCAGAGGCATTTTATATTCAAATTTAACTAGCTTTTATAATCATTCCTCTTTAGTCTGAAAGAGGATAATTTGCAAAATTATCATTTTCAACATTATTTGGGAAAAGCAGATAGAGAGAGAATATTTAATATACCTATAAGCTATACCTGAAGCCCAGTCGTAACTATTGTAACAATGATGCAAACTTACTGAAGAAAACATTTGTGGTTTTTTTTCCAATTGGAATTCTTTTAAAGCATCATAGGTAATTATCATGCTATTTGTGACTGTATTTATACAAAGTAAATGTCATTTGTATTTACGCTTTTTTTTCCAGGTTCACCAATTGCTGCAACAGTGGCAAAATACTGAATGACACGTTTTGTGTTCACAGTTTTACCAGCACCAGATTCTCCACTGTAAACAAAAGAAAGACATTTTAATTTACAAGAAAATACAACTTGAAAATTAATCTTTTTGTAATGAGACTTAGCCATCTTTCCCTTAAAGTGTTCTTTCAGTGAATGTTTACAGAAAAATGGGGCTACCAGAACTTGGTTACAACAATCCAGATGACCTCTATGTGGCAGAAAAGAAACACTGAAAACTCTGCTGCCATCTAGTGGTTATCCCTATAGCTGCAGTCCAGACATAGAACATTAGAGGAAAGAGGAAAGTTCATCCAATATGGAGGAGAAGATTTTCCATAGGTAATGGTAATGATGCTGTACGAAAGTTCATCACCAATGTGTCACTGAATAAAAGTTGTTCATGAGCAGTATCAGGTAAAGGCTGTTGATGTAATGCTTTTAATTGGGTCCTGCAGCAAATAAGTACTGGAATAAAAGAAATTTGATCTTAATTCATCAGAGTTTTTAATATGTTCTCAAAGTACTTCTCAAACATGATCCAAGTTCACATATATTAGGAAGGAATACTAGGACAGTCTGTCTCAAATGTGCCATATTTATGACTTAAGGTAATCTCAATAAAAAGCTTTTATACAAACCACGGTTTCTTTTAGAATATAAGGACAAAATTAACTGTATGCCAAAATGGAAAGATTTAGCAACCAAGAACAAAATGAGGTTTCTCTAGATTTGCTTGTTCTGCTAAAAATTCTAGAAACTATTACAAAAAAAATTTTTTTTTGAATATAAAGCATCTGAGAAGAGTCACTTACGTAATCAGCATTGATTGGTTTTCTCGATCTATGTGAAAGAAAAAAAAATTCAACACCATTTTCTCCTCATAGATTATATGTAGGAAATAATTCCATTATTTTTAAAATACATATTTTAGGGGACTTTGTCAAAAAAGGTAATAAAGAATTTACTACAGAGAATCCTACAGGAAAACGTGTCATCCTAATCATCAATAAAAATGGGTTTGGTTGTTCTAGTGGATGGTAGCTGTCAGGTCCTAGATGAGGGAATGCATTCTTCTTGGTTTATTAGCCTCTCAGCAGCATTCAGTATAATTGACTATGGTATTCTACAGAATTTGGAAATTGGAGGGCCTCTTCTATGATAGCTCCATTTGTATCTGCTGATAGTGAAGAGTACAAGTAATGTGGGGTCCCAGAGAGCTTAAGGCTGCCCCTTATGTTATTGAACTTTTACATGAAACTGTTAGGAAATGTCATCTATCACTTTGGGACGATATATCAGTATGCTGATGACATCTAGTTACACATTGCCACTTCTGATTGAGCTAGGAATTTTTAAGAGTACAGGTAGTCCTCAAGTTAATGTAATGGAGCCTGCCCACTGAAATCCTAAATAGCTGTACAACTGAACTGTTCATTGTTGATGGTGCCCAGTCACTTCTTGTGACATGGGTGGGTATATAAATGAAATGAAATAATGAAAAATGAAATGAAATGAAATGAAATGAAATGGAAGGAAGGAAGGAAGGAAGGAAGGAAGGAAGGAAGGAAGGAAGGAAGGAAGGAAGGAGCAAACAAACAAAAACAAATTTGTATCTGTAGGATTGGGGGGGGGAAACAAATTCAGATTAAATCATGCCAAAAGTTGCTATTCATTAGTAAATAACTAGAAAATCCAATAATCACAGACTTTGAATGGGGCAATTCTCTTTCCAAAGCAAGTGTTTCATGACTTAAGGGTACTCCTAAATATTCAGTTCTTGTTCTAGCAGTTGGAGTAAAACTGTGGCTATGGGTTCTTTGTCCAGCTCTGGCTGGTGCACTAGTTATAATATTATCTGATTTAGGATGCCCTGGTGAAGGTAACTCAATCCCGGATCGCCCTGTTGGATTATTTTAATACAGCATACATTGAAATGCCTTTGAAGATGACTTAGAAACTGCAACTGATATAGTATTGTGAGGGCCAAGCTGTTGAGAGAAGAGCAGTACAGATTAGCAACAGTTTTAAGGTCATTGGGCTATTTACCAATAGGTTTCCAATAGGTCAGCTCAAAGTGCTGGTTTTATCTTCAAAAGTTCAAATGCTCAACACTGAAATATTTTAGGGAGAGCCTTGCCAGAACTGAATCTGCCCATTAAGTCCAAACACTTAGAGAGGGCTTGTTAAGACCATAAATTGGTAGAACAGTGGTATAGGAGTGTATCCCTGAGGTACATTCAACTCCTTATTTCATTTCAGAAATCAATCAATCAATAAAAAACATATTATTCCAACATGTTTTTGGCCCTTGACTGGATGCATTAGTCATAGGAATTTTTAGAACTGTACTAACATTTTTTAAGAGTACAGGTAGTCCTCAGGTTATGAGTGTAATGGAGCCTGCCCATTCCATTTGTAACTCAAGAATTCGTGGGAGTGAATCTTGTACTTTGAATGAGATCATCCCTGCTTTTGCCCATGCATTTGCTAATTGAATGCACTGCTCTTAGCACTGCTTGTTAAGTGCACATGAGGTATCTCAGGATGGAGAAGGCTTTCAGGGGCCCCAGTGATGGAACAGGCCTCCAAGGCCTCCCTGACCCACTAAGATACCTTATGTTTCCCTCTCCCTTCCTGCCGCTCTGAACTCACTTTCCTTGCAAAGATCTGTCTCCTGTCTGCCATGGTTTCTGCCTTTGAGGGAGAGGAGAGTCGATGGGAGCTCCTGGGTGCCGTAATATCATGCAAGTTCAGGCACCCATTCTCTTTTGCAGAGAATGGATTCCTGAACTCTTGTGAGATCACGGACCCCAGAAACTTTTATTTTGAGGGCAAAAAGTGTTTATGGTGCCTGTCTCCTGCTCCCCCCCCCAAGAACTTGAAGAGACTGGAAGCTTTGTCTGCCTGCAAATGGGGTGCATGAGAATGGAGTAGAATGCTCTATTTCAAGGTGCCCCATTTGCAGCCAGACGGAACTTCCGGTCTCCCCAAGGTCTCCGTCTGGATAAGAAGTGTTTGAGAGCCTTTGGGGCTCTTTGAAATGGAGCAAAATGCTCCATTTGGATGGAGACCTTAGGCTTACAGTCTCCCCAAGATCTCTGGAAAGGAGTTGGGGGGACCAGGAGACAAACATTTTTCGCCCTGAAAATGAAAGTTTCTGGGGTCTGTGATCTTGTGAGAGTTCAGGCACCCATTCTCTGCAAAAGAGGATGGATGCCTGAACTCACAAGATAATACGGCACCCAAGAGCTTCCATTGACTCTTCTCTCTCTCAAAGGCAAAGAAACTACAGCAGAGAGGATTTTTGCCAGGTAAGTGAGTCCAGCATGGCAGAATGGGAGGGGGAAGCACTTATGGGGAGCAGGGAGGGAATAGGCCCTCTGCAGGGCGAACAACTGCTGTGGTGCTGCAACATTTGTAATTTTGGGATTTGCTCATAAATACTCGGGGGCGCTTATCGCGTAACTTCAAACGAGCGCTAAGTGAAGGCTCGTAACTCGGGGATTACTTGTATTTCAACATTATTTTTATGCTTAGTTGTTAATCATCTAGACCAATGGTTCTCAACCTTTTCTTCACCATGGATCTTTAAATATCTTTTTTGGTCATGGACCCCCAAGACTTAATTCAAGATTTAAATCATAATATTTCTTTAAGCCTTCATGGACCCCCTGTAATGACCTCGTGGCTCCCAGGGGTCTGTGGACCACAGGTTGAGAACCACTGATCTAGAGTTCCTCAGGACTAGAAGGTTTTCTTACTATGGGTTGTTTTTTTTTTTTTTTTTACTATAACAAAAATTACACAAAAGAAAGAATTGGGGTGATCTACAAATATTATTAAATAAATAACCCAGTTTAAGAGATTGTCAAACTAGGCCTAATTTTTGCCTTATAACAATAATCATGCATTTTAAAGTAGTGACAGTCCATATTTAAATACAAGATAATTATACAAATCTGTGAAACATATTATTAGGGTCTGAAGAATTACAGATTTTGTTTGACTTTTCTGTATATTATTCAATATACATTTTTATAATATATAACATATCATTTAGTATATTATGGCCTTCTAGTGTCAGTAAAGAAAGTATCCATTTGTACCATACTGCTCTTTAAATTGCTGTACATTGATTATAGTCTGTAAAGCTTGTATGGTAATATCCATGGATGCTGAAAACAGTGCAAATATTCTATCCCAGATGTCAAGCGTGCATCGCTACTGCCCTCTAATGGAAGAAATCTAATGTGCCAAAATGTTTGAATTATGATAATCACAATCTATCTTTGCAGCAGTGCAGGAGGTTGATCTGATAATCATACATCATTTTGATATTTAAATTGAACTCAACTAAAGGCAACATAGATATTGATGGGAAAGTGTACTCTCATTTCCCTCATTAAGAAAGCTTCAAAGAATGTCTACAGTCAATCGTGTTTTTAAAAACTGAAAAACATCTCAAATATCTCTTTTGTTTTGTTTGTAGAGCTCAGCTGAAGTTTCATAGTAGCTATTGTCCCAAATGTGAGTGATGCTAAGAATCATAATGCTTACATTTCTCGATTTTTCACTTTTTATCTAGTACCTTACAACCCTCTAACTCTCCAATTTAACATATCTATGAATTCATTGGGTGAAGTCTCACCATCTGTCATCACAGTTAGATTATTGCAACAGGCCATTAGGCTCTTTTGAAGATTTTGAAGATCCACAATGACTGACTCAAGTTTTGATGGCTTTTATTTTGTTTGTCCATGTGACACCAGTATTTTGGAAGTTGCCTTGGCTTGGAGCAGGTTTCCAAGTAA
This sequence comes from Crotalus tigris, assembly GCF_016545835.1. Lineage (NCBI taxonomy): Eukaryota > Metazoa > Chordata > Lepidosauria > Squamata > Viperidae > Crotalus > Crotalus tigris. The sequence continues at coordinate 981,836 of NW_024097783.1, read as the reverse complement.
TTGTATCCAAAAATACAATTGTATACAACAATAATTGTATTCAATAATATTTTTCTTTTAATCTCTTTATATCTCTGCAGGACTACCTTATATCAATATGCCTGCCCTATGACATCTAGTAGGAGAGATTCCTGAAGTCCTAACACCTAGGAGATGCTAACACCAAGAACTCCAGGGTTGGCCCTTCATTGTATCATTTTCACTCTTGCAAACAACATGGCCCTTGAAATTTGTACTTTATTCCTTTCAGATCATGCTTTTCCAAAAAAGTTTGAAGACCGATGGATATTTGAATGATCCTGACCATAGAGTCTTAAGAAAGGAGGGTTTTATTGTTATACTGGATTGTTTTGCTTTTCTGTTAATTTCTCCATATTTTAGCTTTGTTTTAATATAATTAATGGATCACGGAATATACACTGCTCATAAATGTGTCTAATTGGAGCAGCAGATAAAATCCATAAATAACCAAATAAATAAAAAAGTAATTTCAAATAAGATATTTTCTATATGCTAAAAATCTTTTAGAAAGCTTTCCAATGTAGAATAGGCTTTTTCTTAAAAAAAAAAAAAAAAAGTATTTCTAGACCAGAATGAAGATGACATCACTAGAAAGGTTACCGTTAAAACTTTGGTTCCATTTTGTACAACTTTAAAAAAAGCAAATTAGGGAATTAAGTCCAGCAGAGGTTTAGTGCACCTATATTATATTAACTAAAAACTTTACTGCCATATATTGGTGATTAGTCATCAAATTTTAACAAAGTGATCTGGAGACACTTGAGGCTACATGTACACACACACAGAGAGAGAGACACACACACAACTTTTAAAAAGAATTGTGGTCAGATAGATTTACTTACTACGCAACATATCATGATATGCATTATCTGCAATGGAGAAGATGTGGGGAGGAGCCTCTGAGCGTCTCTTCCCTTTGTAAGCAGCAACTACTTCCGTTTTGTAGACAGGAAGCCATTTGTAAGGGTTTATTGTCACACAGAAGAGGCCTGAGTAAGTCTAGAAATTGAAAAAATGGATATCATTTTTTTAATAAATAGGAGGAATATTGTCTCTTCATCTAAGAAGGAGTAAGGACGGAGATATAAAAGGGAATATCTAATAAAATAGATACATAAATCTTCAACATTCTTAGGTTAGGTCTAGTAGTTAAGGCACTAGGCTAGAAACCAGTTTTGCGTTTGGCATGAAAGCAGCTTTGTGACTTTGGACTGTCCCCTCAGCCCAGCTCACCTCACAAAGTTATTGTTGTTGGGGAAAGAAGGAGCAGGAAGGTGTATTAGATATATTCACCATTTCAAGTTATTTATAAAAATAAAAGTGGGTTAAAAAATCTAAAATAAAAGCAGAATATAAAAATCTATGCAACCAAAGAAACATCATCATTTTATACATAATTTAAATAATCTTCAGACAATTTACAATTATTAACATGCTTAATTTCAACAGGCAGCTGAGGAGAGTTTTGGGGGCCCATGAGAACTTCATAGGTCTGTAGGTTGTGGGTTGTACAACTCTGTCTTAAGACAATGCCATTATTCAATTGCCATATTCACACACATCTCTCTTTAGAAATTCTTTAGAATTTAGAAAGATGTGATGAAAAATAATTTATTTATTAATCTTTTCCAACATCCTTGACCCAAGGAAGATCCACTGACTCTACTGAGCCTAAAGTATTAATTTGCTTTGTTTTCTTCCATTTTGGAAACAGCCTTCCCCAAATTGTTGTCCTTTAAATAGGCTGATAAGGATTAGAGGAGAAAGTTCACAAATTTACTAAAGTAAATAGAGGAATGTATGACAAAAATTATTTCATAAAAATAATTCCTGAACCATTCTTTAGGGGAAAGCATTAAGACATTCTTTTACAAAAATACATTATTCAAATAGCACATTTTAAGATGACAAAGTAAAGAAATCATACATAAATCATCCAGTTAGAGTAGCGTCTATACAAATTATATAGTACTGAAGCTTCATTTAGGTGGGTCAACATAGCCATATCTTCAATCATGTCAAACTTTGGTGGGTTCATCTGCTGAACATCATCTTCTTTTACAGTAACAGTCTGTAAAAAAAAAGGAAACTTTAATTGGATGCATTCTCTTTCCCATTATTATTAATTTGAAAGCTATTTATGTACATCTCTATCTCCATCTTCCATAGTTGTGTCTGATTCTTAGAGATTGCCTGCGCAAGTTTTCTTAGAAGTTGTTTGCCATTGCCTCCTTCCTAAGGTTGAGATGAAAGGGACTGACACAAGATCACTCAGGTGGCTTTGCCTCATGCCTTAACCATTACACCAAACAGACTTTCAGATAGCTAGATGGATGGATAGATGGATGGATGGATGGATGATATGACAAAAAATGAAAAAAATCAAACACGGGGAAAAAGAGAAAGAAAAATATCTAAATAAGTGAATTCTGATCTTTGCAGCAGTTACAAACATAATTATTACTATTTATACTCTCCCAAATTATATAACATGATCCTTCTTCCCCTAAACAACTCTTTTCCTAAAATCATCAATTCATTTTTGTCCATTTTCAGGAAAAGTCCATAATGGTTTCTAATCTTTTGATAAAAGTAGTTATTGTTCGTCTCCTAATAAACAGGTCAATTTAATCATTTTAGTTAAGTTCTACTATCTTCACAGTCCATTCCTCCATTGTGAGTAATTTTGTATGTTTCCATCTTTGTGGCTATAGTAGCCTCACTACAAAAGGTCATTTTTAATAGATACCACTATTAAAGATTATTTCCAAGTACGAATTATTAACAAATGCAACTTAAATTTTAAACAGATCAGCACGGTCTTGTAGCAATATCTCTGATTATCAAATAGAAAAATAAAAATGTATCTCTTATTTTAAAAATTATGGGTTACTATTGCTGTTTGTAAACGGTAGGTTTGTAATTTTGTTTTATAACATATGGTGTAGAAATTCAAATAATGATAACAATGGATTTGAGGTTTTCAGATATTAATAATGATGCTGGCCAATAAGAAATAAATTAAAAGCCATCTGACATAAAAGACTGTAAGCTATATTCAAAGTTAAATTCTAGCCACTGGAAACCATATTTCATGAATGAAAACATTTAAAAACCTATGAAACTGAGCAAAGAAGCATGCTTATTTAAAAACATTCCAAACAGCTGAATAATTATTAAAGTGGCTATTGACTGTTGAAGAAAACAACTTAAGTTCTTTAAGATTGTTTACAGTGCTTTTGGGGAATGTACAGAGAATTACAAAATCTGCCTCTTATCATCGGTTTGGGTTTTTACATTTTGTAAACTCAGATCTTTTTCTTCTACTCTGCTTATATTCAGTTGCTTTCTATTCATGCATGTGACATAAAAGAGTTAAGGTTTTGTTGCTCATTGCCTCTGAGAATATTCAGAGTTCTCATAAATACTGCAGCTTAATCAACATTGGAAAGAGAAGTTTGATCCAGAGCCTCCACATAAGTAAATCATACGTGCCCACCCTGATTCCCCCCAAAGATGGCAGCTGAAAAATGTATTATTACTTCCACAAGACCAAAGAATCCCCTATATACTTAATCACCCATCCACCTTCATACTTAACCATATAAATCAACTAAGATATGGATCATCTTTATATAATTACTCTCGTGCACGTTAACATGTTAACATGAATCTTATGCATGTTAAGCCCAAAGCCTCAAATCCAAAGGTGTGCATGTATTTGTAGGGTACTTTGTTCAAGTCGCTACAATGATTGTCACTGCAAGACAAGGTAAAAACTGCTGCACTCTTTTTAAAAGGACTTATATTTTAGCATTGGCTAAATATACTAAATATATATTTAGTATATATAAGAGCAAATGTGATGTAGTGATAAGACATCATTATATGATCCAGGAGACAATGATTTCTAGGCTCACCTTAGGCACACCAATCCAGCTAAGGTACCAATCCTTCTCTCTATCAGCCCTGTGAAGAAGGCAATAGCAAACAACTTCCAAAAAATATTTTTTTTCTTGCCAACAAAATTATAGGGACTTGTCTGGACAGTCACCAGGCATCAATACTGAAGGATGATGGATGGATGGATGGATGGATGGATGGATGGATGGATGGATAGATGAATGGATGGATGGATGGACGGACGGACGGACGGATAGACAGACAGACAGAAAACTATAAAGGCAACCTCCAATCTCTATATGCCATTTCTTTTTTGTCTTGGATTAATTGACCTTTTTGTTAAAGCATCTCTTTATGGCTGGCACATTGTTTCTCTGTCTTGTAGGTCTTGCACCTGTGATCTATCAAGCAGAGAAGGTTCCTTACCTTCCCATCTATAGTCTCCACAGTAACTTTGCCACCACCACTCTCCTTGATTTCTGCTTCAAGATATGCTTTCTTTTCATCAGGAATCCAGCATTTCTTCTTTCCTTGAAAAGAAAGACATTTTTGTCATCATACAAGGATGCTAAATACTTAAAATTGTCAAATAATAGTAACAACTGTATATTATACAATGTTCCCTAAGCAGTATTTAGGTTGCTTGCTTTCTCTAAATGCTCAACCCATTTCATAGATCAAGTAGTGCCTACAAAATCTATTCAGATAAGACAGTTTTAAGATGGGTGGGCTTCAGTTCCCAGACTTCCCCAGCCAAATGTTTTCTTCACCTCAGCGAGGATAGTTTATTTATATATAAAACAAACCAACAAATAATTGGTCCTCACCTGCTATTATAAACTTTGCCTGATATAACTAGTGTAATTCTGTGATTCAACCAGAATGATTTCTTCCCGGACAACAAAATGGCTAAAATCGAAGTTCAGACTACAATGCACCTTTTATATCAGAACTTTCAATTATATTGTATCTGATCAGGTATCTGTTTTACAAGTCTAGGAGAAATGATGGGCAGCAGAATCACATTGTATCTTACCCTCAAAGGCCACTGTCTGCAACATCATGATTTCCCTCTCACTTTTTCGGAGGAAAGGTGCAGCTTCCCCGAACTCCGATGCGTCCATCATCTTGGCAAGCAAATTGAAGGAGGTATGCTCACAAAAGAAAAATGAAGCAAGCTAGCCTACAAAGAAAAAATGATAAAGGAGTTCAAACAGAAGTAGGTAACATCTTTTCTATTTTCCAACATAGCCAAACATAGACCCTGAACAAATAAAGAGAAAGTCCATATATTATTGAGATTAAACATACATTTGCATCAGAAAAATCATTCCAGTTAAAGTAGAAAAGGAAGGTGCTTCTTGGTTGAAATAACAAATTTAAATTAAAATATTGAACTAAGGCTGGTGACTTCCAGATTCAAATTTCTCTTGTCTCTTCAGGAAAGAAGCTGATCTTGGGCTAACCTTTATCTTTCAGCCAATTTACTTTGCAGGATTATTATTGTAGAATAATACTGGAGAAGTACTTAACCACAAATACTATATTGTACTCTTAGTGAAAAAGTGGGCCATACGGGGGTAGAGCCTTTATATCTTTAATTCCAAAAGAAGATCAAGATCTTACTTTACCAAAGAATTATAGACCTATATCTCTTTTAAATGTAGATTATAAGATTTTTGCAAAAATCTTAGCCAATAGGCTCATGAGGGTTTTGCACCAGCTTATACATAAGGACCAAATGGGTTTTATAACTGGTAGGTATATGAAGAATAACGTTAGACAAATTATTAACTTACTAGAATATTTAGATAAGAATAACCAAGTTTCTGCAGGACTGATATTTTTAGATGCTGAAAAAGCTTTTGACCAATTGAATTGGCAGTTTATGTTAAGATTAATTGAGGATATGAATTTTGGAGAAAAAAATTTACAAGCTCTTGGTGCTATATATCAAAAACAAACGGCACAACTCATAGTCAACGGGGGTTTGTCAGAGGTTTTTACAATAGAAAAAGGGACAAGACAGGGATGTCCATTGTCACCACTACTGTTTGTTTTAACTTTGGAAATTTTGCTAATTAAAATTCGAGAATCTCAGGAAATAAAAGGAATAGAAGTTAATAAAAAAGAATACAAACTAAGAGCTTTTGCAGATAACTTGGTGGTTACCTTGTCTCAACCTACCTATTCTGTAGTAGAGTTGTTACAATTGATTTACCAATATGGACGGGTTTCGGGATTTAAAATTAATAATAATAAGACTAAAATATTACCCAAAAATATGACTAATTTGGATAAGCAGACTCTGGTTAACTTGACAGACTTTGAAGTTGTTGATAAAATAAAATATTTGGGGGTTATTTTATCTGTTTCTAATGTAAAATTGTATAAAAATAATTATGAAAGGTTGTGGGTCAGGGTACAAAGAGATTTGAAAAATTGGGAGAAGTTGCAATTATCCCTTATGGGAAGAATTGCGGTGATTAAAATGAATGTCCTGCCAAAGTTTCTCTTTTTATTTCAAATGATACCTATCTTAAAGAATGAGGTTAACTTAAATGAATGGCAGAAGGGTATCAATAAATTTATTTGGGCAGGGAAAAAAACCAAGAGTAAAGCTTAAAATTATGCAAGATATTCGTGAGAGAGGTGGACTCAAGGTACCGAATTTGAAATTGTATTATGATGCTGTGGCTTTAACATTACTCAGTGACTGGGTTAATTTAACAAATGTAGAAATACTCCACTTGGAGGGTTGGGATTTACTTTTTGGATGGCATGCCTATTTAATTTTTAATAAAAAAGTTGACCGGGTTTTTAAATCTCATATTATAAGGATTTCTTTACTTCGGGTTTGGAGGAAATATTATAAAAGTGATTTTAAAATACCATTATGGGCTATACCTTGGCATGCGATAGAGGGGATAAGGAGAGGAGTTAAGATGGATAGTGTTTCTTATGCACAATTACTCAGATGGGATGGTAAAAATTGGCAGTTAAAATCTTTGGAAGATTTAGCACATGAAAATATTACATATTCATGGTTTCAGTATAGACAAATAGTGGATAGATGGAAGATAGATCGTAATATGGGTTTGCTTAGAGAAGATGAAAATCTTTTTAAACAAGTAAAAGACCAAAGGCGAACTCATATTAAGAGAATCTACGGGGTGCTAGTAGAACTGGATTCAGAACCAGAATTAATTAAAGAATGTATGATTAAATGGGCACAAAATTTTGGTGAACCAGTTCTACTGGATACCTGGGAAACCATCTGGGTGAGGAATGTTAAATTTACACAAGCCCAGAATTTAAGGGAGAATTTTTACAAAATGTTTTACAGATGGCATCTTGATCCACAAAAAATGTCTCGTATGTATCCTGACTTACAGCCTAAATGTTGGAGATGTGGTTGTTTGGATGCTACTTATTATCATATTTGGTGGTCGTGTAAAAATATAAAAGCTTTTTGGATTAAGATATGGTGGAATATTCAAAGAATTTTTAGAAGGAGGGTAAAATTTACCCCACAATTTTTTTTTGTTGGGTATCGTTACTGATTGTGATGTTAAGGAGGTTATACTGATGTTAAATTTAATTACAGCCGCAAGGTTGTTAGTAGGGCAATACTGGAAGAAGGAATCTTTGCCTACCTTGCAAGAATGGTTTTTTAAAGTTTCTTATTTGGCGGAAATGGCAAAGATTTCGGCTTTTTTAAAGGATCAATCGCAAGAGAAGTTTTTTGCGGTATGGGAAAAATGGATAGATTTTATACAACATAAGTTGGATATAAAAAAATATTACTTAGTTTTTCAATAACTTATATATAAATTTTAATATTTCATAGATTGTATTTTTTTTTCTTCTCTTTCCTTATATTTCTTACTTTTATTTCATCTTATTTTACTTCCTTTTTTATATATATATATACATCTTTTCTTCTTTCTTTTCTCTTTTATTCTTTTTTTTAAGCTTTTTTCTTTTTTAATATTTATGCTTTTCTTTTTTACATATACATTATTGTCAATTATTTTATAAGCTTATGTAATGTATTTAGATATATTTATGGTTTATACTTTTTTAATTTCTTTTTAAGATTTTTAGAAATTTTAATTAAGCCTATATTCAGCTCTGGGAAGGTTGGGGGGATGGAGTGGGAGGGTTGGGGTGGTTGGGTAGGGTTGTTTTTTGTTTTTTATCTTTTCTTTTTTCTATTTGTAAAAATTTTAAAAATTTTCAATTAAAAAAAAAAAGTGGGCCATACATTGAGCAAGTTAATAAATTTGGAAGCAGACTGCTCATTTTCTGTAGCAAAAGAAAACTTCTAAAATAATATAAATTTAATAAATGAATAATTTAATTTAATTTAATTAATTAATACATGCATGTTCTAAAGCCCACAGATAACATTGTTCCCCAGTTCCAAACATACACATTCATTTGTTTTTAAATATCTCTGTTGTTCTCTGTTGTTCTAGACTGCTTACAATAGTTCAGTAGTACTGATTTGATTGTGCAGATAATTGATTCTATACAATTTCAGATTATTCTTATTATTTCAAGTCCCCTTTTTTCAGCTTATATGATTCATTTGGAACATTTTCAATGTGTATCACCCAGCATCAATTTTTTAGGTGAGTAGAAAGATAATGATCAGTCTCAATCTTCTTTGGAAACATTATTTCTGATATGGACACCATTTTTTACCTAATACATAATTTGTTAAAGTTATTTATGTCCCACTATTATACCATAATGTGACAATCTCAAGGCACTTCAAAATATGAACCAAAACCAACAGTTACTGGTTGACCTTGAAGAAATATATTCCCCTCTGGAGAATTCAGCTTCCCACTCCTGTTCTGCTCCCAACACATCCTAGTGCCTCCAAATATATTGGTACTACAACTGTTATAATTGCTTACTAATTCTGCCAGCTGGAGATTGTAGGAGTTAAGGAAGGCTGATTTTGGCACACAATGCTGCCATATTGAATCAGACCATTTAGTTCAGAAGTATTTATTCAGATTGACAGCAACATAGCTTACAACTAGTCACAAACAACTGAAACAGGCAGAATATTCTTCAGTTTTATATAGATATATATATATAACACTTAATACTATTAAGGAATACACACACACACACACACACACACACACACACACACACACACACACACACACACATATATATATATATATATATATATATATATATATATATATATATGATAGCTGTAAAAATATGACTCCTGGGCATAATTATAAATAAAAATAAATAACATGCAACCACCAGGAGGATCTAAGTAAGAAAATACTTTACTAAAACCACCAAGCTTTCATTGGGAACTCCCAACATCGTCAGGGCTAAAAGCCAGTTAACAAAGATGACTTAAATAGGTTTAGCTGACATTTGCAGTTGGCTCTTAGATCGCGTCACCGGCCCTGGCCGGTCAATTTGTATTCCAGATGTTTCTTTGATATTTGTATTGCGTTATCTTCTTTCGTTCTTCTGGATCTTCTTCCTTCATTATCAATATTTAGATTTGTCAACACCCTTATATCCTCCTCCCTTCTAATGATATTTACTCCCATTTCATCTTTCCTTCTACTGCGGTCTACGGGGGCATTTAATTTTCCCTTAATGTTATTATCCGTCTCATTAGGGCTCCAGGTACTTTTTCTCACCCCCTTTTTCCCACCTCCTTTAAATGAAGGAGCAGGTAAGAAGATCCGGAAGAATGACAGAAGAGAACGCAATACAAATATCAAAGAAACATCTGGAATATAAATTGACCGGCCAGGGCCGGTGACGCGGTCTAAGAGCCGAGTGCAAATGTCAGCTAAACCTATTTAAGTCATCTTTGTTAAATGGCTTTTAGCCCTGATGATGTTGGGAATTCCCAACGAAAGCTTGGTGGTTTTAGTAAAGTATTTTCTTACTTAGATCCTCCTGGTGGTCGCATGTTTTATATATATATATATATATATATATATATATATATATCCTTAATATCATTAAAAATGCAAATCCTGGGCATACACATGTCAATAAAATATAGGAAAAATGAACACCAGGATAAAAATAAACAGGATCGTTTAATATAAACAAGCCTGTAAGTAAAAGAGTTACTGAGCTTTCGTCAGCCAAACTACTGACGTCATCAGAGTTAGAACGCTAGGTGATTATTTGATAGTATTAATTGTACTGAAAAGGACTTTTGTTCATTTATACAAATATTTTCACTCCTGAACTACTACCATATTTCTGATTCCTTGTTTCATTAAGGGGATATTGATTTCATTTTGCACAAAATGAAATCACCATAATGAATGATTCTAGTTTTCAACCTAAGAAAATTCAGATTTGACTTGTCTCAAACTTTGTGCAGGACCACAGATAAGTATTTATAACAAATATGAGTAAATTTATTATATTAAACCTTTGGCTTGGTGCAGAATGATTATTGATTTCTAAAATACTTGATTTACAAATTCCAGTATCTTCTTTGCTCATGAGTTTAGCTGAGACCGAAGGAGCCACGACACACTTTATAGATTTAATAACATGTCTCATCTGCATGTTTTAACTTACTAAATCTCTATAAAAGTCCTTTGTTCCAGATAGGCCCTTCTTTTTCTATAAGGTCATATACACATTCTATCCTATATATAACCATGTTTTACAGTTTTTTAAATAATTGGTAATTACTGATAATTTTGCAAAACTTTTGAAATATTTTTATACAGTTATCCAAATGTATTAGATTTGAAAGAATAAAGAGTGAGAAATTTAAGAAATATTTTTTGTCCTTTATATTGCTTTTTGGATTTTGCTAATGTTAATGTTTTAAAATGTTTTAAATTAAAGAGAAGGATGATAATAGCTATCCCTGATTAGTTCATCTTAAAACTAGACATTCAAGAGAATAATCAACATTATTTCTTATTTATGCTCTCGATGTTTATATAGCTGACACAATACCTTCTTGGTGGTAATTGCTATTATGTCTGCTTAATTTAGTACACTCTTATAAGAGTTATCAAAAAGGAAGCCTTGGTTTAAAAAAAAGTAAAGAGTTCCTTTTGTGTTTCACTTTTATATAACAAATGTCTCATTCACTGAAAACTACATTGAATGCAATTGACCTCTGCTTGTAATTTCATGTCATCAGTGACAAGAAATCTTTCCAGGGTTTCTTTTATATGTTAGCAATGACTCAGAGCTAAAAGTATTAATATATCAGATTTCCACTACAGAATCCTAAAGTGGTATACTTGGAAATAAGGACCACATATCAAGATTTTTATCCCAAGATAGAAAATCTCAGTAATCTTTATAAATTTTCAGCTATTAAGTTTGGAAATAATAGGAATAATCTTTTCCATACAGGGTTTCTTACCTGTTGAGATTGTTCATAGTCTTTAAGTATTAGGTTAATTTCAGAAAGGTGTCATAATATGCTATATGAATCATGGCAATAGGATGTAATTCCTGAGCTAAATAAACATTGGACAGAAATACTAAGTAACGTTAAAAATAGGGAAAGGGGGAATTCTAATCTAAAATAAAAATTTAAAATTAAATAAAGGAAAATAAAATAATAATGAAATATTGGAAAGTTAAAAAGAAGAGTATTATGAGTAAAAACAGGAAGAATACAAACCAAAGAAAAAGCCCAACAATAGCTGTATAGCATTACAATGATTAATGTTTTCTCATCTGCAATAAGAATTGGCTTAAACTATACATTTCTAGAGGACTCCAGTTTAGCTTTGACTTAATCTCAATCCACAATCTGTTTAAACGGTAGCAAAGAATGGATTCCAATGATAATTGGAAAAATAGAATATGACAGTCTTTAGTTTAACAATCTCCTTTCAAAACACTAAGCATTTAGTGCATCTAATCTATACATTATTGGCAGCAACAATATTCTCTGTTTATGTGACTAGCAAAACTAAATCTTTATATTTTAGCAGAAAAACACACGATACTTTATAGGACACCAGGCTCAAAATATACCCATATATCTTCAGAAAGAAGAGAGGTTAATACCTACCCTGGCAAGAAAAGGACCAACTAAGGAGATTCTGCTGTTCCTGGCTTTTATACATCTTTCACCAAGGTCATTGATGATAGCGACGTAAAAGGCATCAATAGTTTCCCTTGTTTCTAAATTTGGCTGCTGGTCCTAGAAGAAGATGGGGAGGGTGGGGGAAAGCAGGCACATTTCAAAGAACGTGGCTTTTAGGGACAAGGGTTTATTAATTAGTTTGGATTCTAACTCACCATTCTTTATTAAGCAATGTAAAATTTACAAAATAAATGTTATTCCAACCAAAGAACTATTGGTGATCAAATTAAAAGAAAAAAAAATACAAACCTTATTTGGACTGCAAGACAATCCTGCAAAGGTTCATAGTCCTGTGATAAATTATAGGAACGAAAGAAAGGGAGATGGAGTGGAAATACACTTCTTGCCATCTACAGTATATTTAGTAGTCTGGGAGAATATTTGGGCATTGTACAGTTTTAGTACCTACTATGGGTAACATTTACTAGGATCCCACACCAAACAAATTGCAAATTAAGGGTACTAATAATTTGTTAGTCACTATCAAAATCCAAATTGACATCACAGAAATATTTGTAGTAGCTGGCCAGATTATTTTTAATTTGTTTCAGTGAATAATATTAACCTGGTCTGGCTTAATTAATGAGAGAAAAGCATGGAGCCAAACTAGGGTTAGTAAGGCAATTGAATGTGCTTCGCTCATTTGGAGATTTTATTTAATTTAATCTCCTGGGCTCCAGCATATTTGCTAATATCACAATCTAAAATGACCGTGTTTTATTCACACAGGCTGCATCTTTTGGAAACTCCCTAATTCACACCTTGGGTTGCATGGCGTAGGAAACTCAATTAAACCTCCAGCCAATCAATTGATAAATCACCCCCTGCCAATCATCTGGAAGTATTTTTCATCATGTCAAGTCATGACTTTTTCTAGTGAAATATTGAGGTTTTATGCATAGGAGGAAAATATGCATAGGTAAAAAGAGGTAAATTACAAGTTGTATGCATTGAGATAGCTCACTCTTCTGCATGTGCACATGTTAAATTCCCCAAAAGAAAAAAGGGATTCTTGCTCCTTTTATAACTGTGTTAAAAGAAGGTATTTTATCAGGTAACTTGTAATTTTTTTTGTGTTGGAATCTCCATCTATTCAATGTAATTAAAAAAAAACCTTCCACATCTGATCATTTGAACAAATAACTTCATTAAAACATTAAATACTTGAGAAATTGTTTTTTTAATGGCTATGATTGTAAGGCGCCCAGAGTTATCTTGAGGTAAGATGGGCGGCCTATAAATTTTACAAATAAACAAATACTGAAAAGACAAAATGTTTCTTATCAATATTATTTTTCAGAAAAGATATTTTCAGATGTAGGAGCCGTCATGGAAACGACTTCAGGAGCCAAGTGCTGCCTTTTTTAGGAAGTAGAACTTGGCAAGGGATCTCTTGGGCAAATCCACGTGAAGGGAATGGTTCATGTGAGAACAGATGTATTGACTGTTAAGAACTAAATAGGTCTTAAAGAACTAACTGAATTTTGTGTCTGGAAACAAATTAGAGTCAATAGCTATTTTGGAATGTGTCTTCTTCAATACCCTTTCAAGTAACATGATTCCTCAGCCAGAATCCTATTTAATGGAAGTGAATTTCGCTGGCTCTTTAAATGTCTTTACATTCATGCATATATTGAATGCCCATTCCTATTTGAAGGAAAATAAGATATCTAACTTTAAGGAGCACAGATATGAGTGCAAATAGCTTACTAGTGTGGATATTTCCAAAGGAAACAGCTTAGGTTAGTTATTCTGTTCCTCTCTGGACAAGAAGTGTTCACTATCTTTAGCCAGTCAAATAAAAAAACTACTTTTATACTTTACTTCTTCTCACTTTTTGAATAGTCTACCTGCTAAGTAAGTAGTTGAAAAACTGAACCTTTTGGAAGATTTGAGTTTTCACAAGTGAGGAGACATTATACCGGGTGTCTTACTAAGAAAATAATGACATTAAAAACTAATTGAAATTAATACAAGGTGCTTACCATGTTCATATGGGTGCATACCATGGTCCCATCAAAAACAGATTTTGAGTAGTGTGCAAGAGCTGTGCTCCAAAAACTATGTTTACACATAAAATGGATTAAAAATATTTAATGATTACTTTTTATATTAAATGATTATTTTTTTATATTGTAAGAGCAAAAATTATACTTCAGGCACAAATATAGATATGCTTCAGAGTCCCTCTCAAGCTTTTAGATTCTATTATTTATATTATTTATAATTTAAATTATTTTTTCATCTGTAGTTATCAATCAACAGCTATACACAATTGCTGTAGACAATTATAATATTGTTATAAGAAATGCAAGCCACGGTCTTTCTAGTATGAAACACAGTATTCATACATCAGTTAGATTAATCATGATTTCTTTTCCCACTGGAAATACAATGAACTTTTTATTTCTTTGCAAATAAAAATGTATAGAGTTAAAAAACTGATGTATCACAACTCTATCACAGGGCTATCTTATAAACGTATATGGTAGTTCTCTAGATGTTAACTATAAACTCCAATAGCTATACTGACATCTTCAATGAAAAAGACAGGGAACTGTGATTCCACAACGCTTAAAGAATCACAGCTTTTCCATTCATGATATAAATTAACATAAGGCAAAATAAAGCAGAACAAGAAAGCTAAACATTCATTTTATTTTCCTAGCAGAAAGTAATCTTAAAATTGAAATCCATCTTGATTAGGTTGTCAAAACTATCCAGAATGTGTTGACAGTCACATATTGCATTTCAGACCAACAAGCAGTATAAAAAAGCAATATTCTGCTGTGGATTCTGAGAAGTGTTAACAAGCATCCAGATCCTGATTGAAAGCTTTGCTTTCTTCTAGTATTGACTCAGCATCCCACCTATCGTAGCTGCATCTTTTTTTATTGTTGCTGTTTGAAAATTCTCCTTAACCTGTACAAAAAAGTCTCAATACACAAACAAAAGTCACACATTTCTGTAGATATACATTGTACTGTGGACTTTCCAGAGCCAGACAGTAAAGTTTTTAATGAACCAACCCAAACCAACAATTTGGAGCTATAGATAGTTCTTGTCTCTGTGCCATTACAATACTCAAAAGTATTTTTATTTTGATGTATGAAGACAACAGCTATCAAAAAGAAAAGCTAAAAACAAAGATTACAGATCCTATATTTCAAGCAAATCCAGGGCAGAGGATTTTATTTCTTTCTCTGCATACAGTAGGTCTTATTATCTATAGGCAGTTTCCCAAAGAGCCTAGCTCTTTCAGAATGAATAAAAGAAAAGTACTGTCAAGGCAGACTTCAGTCCGGCAGGTGCTTGGTCAAGCTTCATCCAATCTGAGGCCAGAACTAGAAAACCTACAGTTGGAAATGCAAGTACCAAGCTCTAGTAAAATCTTAGAAAAGTCTTAATAAATAAAAAAACCTGAAGAACCAGTGTGATGAGTGGTTGGCCCCTGTCCATTGTTTCTGTAATGGAGTCTAGTCTCTCTCCTTTGCATTGGCTCTTGACAGCTGTTTCCTTCATAAATCCATCTGCAGGAATCTTGATTAATCACTAGATCTGCAGAGTTATAATGATTCATAAGAAAATATAATTTTTGCTGTGGTTCAAATAAGCTGGAGAGAGGTCAGAAATAAACAGAGTCAAATCTCCAAAACAGCACTGCAGGTGGAAACATTAAACCACCCTTGGCTAATTTCAAAAGGCTAGCAGAGTTACACCTGATTAACATTTGCATATACGTTTCCAGGGAAGCATAGAAGTTTGAAATCAATCACCGAAAAGCCCAATGGAAGTAGACAGTGGGAAACTACGTCTATAGTCTTCTTAAGAAAGCCAAATGTCCACATCCATGTATTTACTATAATATGAGCTTGAATCAAAGACGATTTTACTGTTTGTTTAATTCTAGCTTTAAAGAATGAATGATTCTTTGAAAGCTTGTCAAATGTTGCAGCTATTTTCAACAAGACAGGTTGCATTTATTTCCAATTCATAATCTTGTCATTCAACTAGTAATGTCTTTTACATGCTGAGAGTTGGAGATGGTAGGGTAATTGGAGTGCATAATTAAAATGACACTGATTTGTAACTATAGTTGATATGCCACTAATATGTATATTAATACTGAATACTATTATGCAGTGCATAAACATAATATATTTGCAAATAAGTAAAATTATTTCTCCAAGAAACAAATTGTTGATAGGAAACTCCCATATTTTGGAGTGAGATAATGTTCTGTATCTGACTGTATTCCTTATAGAAATATTTGAGAAAATAACCAGCAATTACACAACTACTAATATGTGTTGCCAATGTCTCAGGATGCTTCTGGACTTTGGTCTTACTGTCTTTCATCATTCCTAATTTGTGGAATTTATTAGGATAGAAGGTAAAATGAGATGTGTAGTGTGTCATCTCTCTCTCTCTCTCTCTTCTGTTTTCCCAAGTCTTTAATTTGCTCTTTTTAATTGGGCAAAAACATTTAGGAGGAAAAGAAGGACTAATTACACATTAAATTCTGCTAGCATCTACCATCTGGATGATTTCTCAGTCACTGGAATTAAAAATTACAGAATGATCTAAAAGGGATCAAAGGAATGCAGTTGCCACTGTTAATCATATGCAAGACCAAAAGTACAGATTCAATATCATAAACACAGGCAAAATCCAAATTCAGAAACAACTTGGGGGAGTAAAATTTGGTGATCTTTCTTTGTGGTCTTGGCAGAGTTGACTGCCCTCTTTTCTTTTCTTTTTGGTTTTTTTTTTTTAATCTATATTGTCAGATGAAAATCTGATGATGATGACATTACATTTCTCATAAAATCATAGAATTAAAGCAGGAATATCTATAAATATAATGAATAACAATATATTAGATACTGCCAGTAATTGCGTTTGCTATAAAAATGCCTCCTGCATCCCTTAGCAGCTTTATTGTAAAGCAATTTGCTGGAGATTTAGACCAGTATAAAATGAGGAAATGGAACTTGTGGTGATACTGATGTTGGACTGTATTAATTTTTATCATTCTTGATCTGGTATTGACTGAAATGGATAAGAACTCAAGCATAACAATGTATAGAGAAGCATAGGTACCATTAACACAGATAAAAAAAAATACTAAATTACATGGCTGAAATATCAGACTCAGTGCAGACCTTGTTCAGTCAGGGTTTAGGTCATGCTACAGCACTGAGACAGTGTTGTTATGCTTGTAGATAACCTGCGGATGATGCTGCATCCATTTTAGCTGTCCTGGATATCTCAGTGGCATTTGATACCATTGATTATGATATTTTTCTGGACCAGTTCTGGGATTGGGGAGAATATTTCTCCTTCTCTGTGGCCAGTTCCAGTCAATGCTGTGGGTACAGCGAAGGAAGAAAAGGTCAAATCCTGGTCCCTTGCAATGTGGGCTGTCTCGGGGCTTGGAACTTTTACTTCTCCTCTTTAACATCTACATGAGGCCAATGGGAGAGGTCATCTGCTGACAGGGGTTGATATCACACTGATAATACTCAGTTATATATTTCTACCCCTGAAGCAACATTGTCCTGGTTTTGATTCCTGAAGACTAGATGGGGAGAAAGCAGCTTCAACTCAACCCTAGCAAGAAAGAGATTGATCCCTGGATCTGATGACATATAATCTTTGAGTTCTGCTGGAGTTGCACTCTTCTGGGTAGAAATGGGGTATAGTTTTGGGTTTTTCTTGAACTCATGGTTCCTGCTAAGGAGCAAGTGGCAGTTATGGTTAAGAGACTTTTGCACAGATCCATCTCATGCAGCAATTACAGTATAGGAATTTCTGCATTGGAAAGTCTTGGTCATGGTAATTCAAGCCCTGGTCACTTCCCGATTTTATGCCTGCAGTGTGTTCTGGAAAAGTTGCCTTTGAAGACTTTCTGGAAACTACAAATGGTCCATAATGCAGTGGTGTGCATAGTTTGGGGTATGTCATAGTTGCACTGCTATTGTGTGAATTGCACAGTTCCTGTTCTTTTCCATATATGTTGTAAAGTGATGGTTATCATCTTTAAAGCCATGAATATCACAAAATCAGTTTATTTGTGGCATCATATTTCCTTAAGGTTATCTGCCTGCTCTACCAGGTCCACTAAAGTGGGTATACTCCAGATCCTTTTTCTTAAAATATTGCCCTCCACAGTGATTTAGGCAGCACACCTTCTCCATAGCAGCCCTGGCCCTTTGGAAAACCTTTTCTCCAGGCCTCTACCCTCCTAGCCTCTGAAAATCTTGGGTTTTCCAGTGGTGTTAGGGTAGGGTGAGGCTGATCTCATAAAACTGTTTAGCAGACCTGAGGGATGTGCTGCTAGTTTTATCCTTTTCATTTATTTTATTATGATTTAAAAACTACCAGTTTTATGCTACATAAGATAAGAAGGCATATAAAATTTTTAAGTACATAAACAATGAAGTATGCAATATTTCTAAAATAACTTCTAATGTGACTTAGATTTATGTAGAAATAAACAGCAATTCTATTGCCAAAATTACAAAATACAAGTAGCAATTTCTACACCATTTTGTTTTAGCAGAGCCCTCAAATCTTTTCTGAATTAAGGCCACTCAAAATCTTAAGACGCTTCTCAAACTTATTATTTTCCTTTTGTGGGAAGAATTCAGAAAAAGAAATATTTTGGGGAATATTAAAAAGGCAGAATATATTTCTCCAAAGGAATAATGGAGAAGATCTTTAAAAAGGCAGAAACTTCTAAACACATCCAGCCAAACAACTCAGCAGAAACCAGCTTTTAGAAATGCAGATGAAATAATCCATTCAGGAAGGTTGGAGCCTTCCAGCTAGAAACTGAAGAAATATAATAGGAAGACACAGACCCTTAAAATCTACAGTATATACCCCACTAAAATTCTAAAGACAGAAAACATAATAGTATTAATCCACCACCATCAAAATACCAGAAAGGGACACTCAGACTCAAGTCAAAATACATGACACAGGAAATACTAAGCCTCAAACAGGAACAGGAAGCAACCTCAAGAGCCCCAGAAGGTATAAAAATCCACTCCTTGCTACATGTTTTTTTTTCTAGAGCCATCTTTCTGTCTGGCTCTCCTCTTCAATAAACTACAACCTTTTTTCTAAAATCATGTTGTTTATTCCTGGCTTGGACTGGACCCTGATGAAGATTTTTCCTTCAACACTTTGTTATAGGAAGCAGTATATAAATCAATATAATTAATTATATGTAAAGGGTTACTTATATGTAAAGGGTGTAGGTCTATACATATGTTGTATATAGTATGTTTAAATGTGTGTTATATATGTGTACACTTTGAGAGCAAGCAGCTAAATTTCATTTTTAATGTGTGCAATTGTGCCCACGGTAAAAAAAATGCAATAAAGGTTATTTATCTATCTAATTAAAACTGCCAGTTTCAGAGTGATTATATATCAGATATTTCTTATGATTCATGTCTTTGGATCCTTTTCTTGTCAGAATAGAATTTTGTTTTAAGATATTTAAAATCAAGACATGCAGTGTCCACATTGGTTATATAAAAAAGCAAATATTTAACTGGTAGGTTAAAACAAAAAATAATAAAGACTCTTGATAATACATCTTGTGACTAGCTTAGTCTATTTTTAATAACACTGCCTCTTGGAAAAGAATGTAATAAGATTTATCTTTTCTAGACACAAGATAGTGTCAAAAGCAGTGCCACAATCTTCTAGTGGTTGTCTGGATTGTGTAAAATCTATTCATGACACTATACTGCTTTCTAAATAAAGAATTAGCACCAAGAGTTTAGTTCTTTTAAAATATGTTCTGAATATAAAATAGTTGTTTAGGGGTTTGCTGTACACAGAAGACAATGAAAACTTTTTACAATTTACTTCTGTTTCAAAATTGACTTCTCCCAGAGATCCACGTGGCTTCCACCTTCCCTGTGCTAAAGCATTATTTTTAAACCTCGCATTTCCCTCCAGCTTTGGGTTGAAATGGGTGGACGGGCCTTGTGGGTTTTTCAGGATATGGAGGGATAGTTGGGTTCCCTTAATGGTCACTGTTTAAAGTGTGTTTTTATTGTTCACTACAGTTGTTTTTAAATTCTGTTAAACTGTACAAACGTGTTTTGAGTGGTCAGCCTAGAAATATTTTTTTTAAAGAAACACATTAAATTACATTAAAAATCAAAAGACCACACAATGGAAATTATGCAATAACTGTCAGGAAGAGAAAATGTAAACACTAACCAACAGCTGGCAATCTATAGGGCAAATTCTTGCCCTATTGCAAGGGAATAGCTATAAACTATAAACTATAGCTTAAGACAGAGTCAGTGAGCCAGCTTTGGAATAGTCCAATTGTGAGATGACTAAGGCTTGAATAACTGACCATAAGGTCTCTTGATCCAGAAGAGGCTGCAACTGGCACACAATCTGAAGTTGCAGAAGGATTAGATTGATATCCTGATGTTATTTTGTACAGTTCCAGGCAACATACATAATGCTCCTATTTTCACCACAAGAACAACCTAGGGAGGTGTAATGAATTAAGGGAAAGAGCAAGTGAGCAAAGTCACCACCAGTAGTGTAGTAATTTACCAACTTTCTATTCTCTTTTTTATATTTTTATATTTTTGTTCTGTTTTTTGTGTAAGAAAAATATAAAACTATCTTTACGTGGAGCTGAACAAAATACTATGCTTGATCAAATATGTGGGCAGAGGAATTACATCAATATTTTTTTCTGAATTACTCTAGGAAAAGAGAAAATATCTATAGAGTCTCATTAAATGATTAATGTTAAAAAACATGCAGGAAAAAACTTGCAGAAAAAAATCTTAGCTCTGAATTAACTTAGATATACAGTTAGATCCTCAATTGTAACAAGCTGTCATAGTTACTTGGAAGTGCTTGGTAGTTTCTCTAATATGTATTTTCTCTTTAATTATGTGAAAAGACACAGATTTGGTTCTTTTTAACAGAGTAGAGTACCAGGATGTAGCTTATGAGTTGTTGTTGTTGTTGTTTGTTTTACTTCAGTTTTTCCAATTCACAAACGTGAAAAACATAAAAATATGAAATATATTTTTTCAATGCACATAAAACTTAAATATATATTCATGACATGTGATTCCATTTTCTGAATCAGACATCTACCTCATCCACTGAAACTCAAAACAGAAAATATTTTTGCAAACCAACCTACAACTAGTTGTTAACACTTAAGAACTTATTTATTTAGGTTCCTACATTATTTTTTCAGGTTAAGTTCCAACATTATTTTTTCATATGGACAGACCACACTTTCTTGATCAAAAGGTACTCAGCTTTATCTACCTAGAATAAACTAAAGCACTTTTTTCTAACTTTTGGGCAGGTGGGTCAGTTTAAATCTTGAGAGCCTGTTATGGATGTTCTCACAAAATGGCCACTATTGAGAGTATGTTGTTTGTGGATTTTCTCATATAGTCAAGTGCTAAATTACTCCCATTTCTAATCTTCCAGCAAAAATCTACCCTTTCTATCAATTCTCCTTCCTCAACCTGCTGGCATATTTCCAAACAACATATTTGGCTAGAAGTATTATTTTCTAAGAATGCCTAGATGGTCCATGTGGGACTCTGAGGCTCTTCTGTAAATAAAGATGAAGCTGGAGATTTGTTCATACTTGCCATATTTATAAAAAAATTAACAATCTTAAAAAAATTATTAGGTTGAATATTGCCTGAGGGTGTAGCAACAGAATATAGCAACTACTTTATTTACAAGTATACAAGTAAATAAAGAAGATAGAAGAATTCATAGAAGATCATATTTCAGGTCCCTTGAGAAGGGGAAAAGACCTACAAATGCTGGTTTCACAGTGCTTTGCTTTACTAAACATCTGGAAGAATCCAGTCATTATAATTTAGAAAGCAATATATAAACTGAAATGAAATACTTTGAGGTTAGGAGCTCTGAATGCAAGGCACTAAATCATAGTTTGCTTAATAGTATATGGAATGAATCACCATTATCTGGATTTGTGCAATATGTTACATCATTTACAAACTACAACAACTGGATTGCATAAGCACTAACACAAAGGACTGCTCTTAATGCAACAGGCTAAACAATAGATTGGAAAGTGTGGCAGGAACTTGAATTCTGCACAACCTGAAAACAGGCTGTATACCAGGGGTATCAAAATGGAGGCCTATGGACTGGATGCATCACATGCAGACCACGCCCACCCTGACTCAGCAGAGGCAAAAAATGTCACAATATGTCATGATACATCACATGATGCAATCGAGTTTGACACCCATGCTCTACACTATATTCAGAGTTCCCATTTGTTAAGAATTTAAGGTGATAGCAAATATAACAGCTCTCTACCTTTTCTTATGTTTTGGATCTAAGAACAGAGGCACCCAGAGAATTGTATGCGAACCTTGCACATCAGATCTTACAGTATATCACAATAATTAGTCCTTCCACTCAAGGCAGGGTAGCCAATCCCTGTGGATGTTTATGCAAATTTTGAAAACATACTGAAATGATGGCCAGGTGGTGAGCAAGCAGCTGAATTCCTTCTTGAAAGGCCTCCTGTTGAATTTTTGATTGACAGTTTGCTGTGTGTTTGAAAAGCAATTACATCACTTTTCATGCCACTTGTAAAAATAGTCCATTGTTTCTTTGATCAAGAAGGCTACAATTTGGATAGTCACTAATAAATGGAAAACAGAATAGGACCAAAAGAAATGTTTTCATTACAAATGAAAATAATATTGCATTCTTCATGGGTTTCATAAACAGGCAAATATATGGCTAATCTCTAGTATGTTTTTAAGTGTACAAGCCTATTTGGCAGCCTAGAAGACTGTTTTTGAAAGACTGTGCACAAGTATCATTATCCCCCAGTCTTTTCAGCCTGAGATAAATTTCAAAGTTGTCATTACTCATTCTGCCTGCTGACATTTTATCATTATTGTATCTCAAGCACTTCTAAATAGGTCATGCCTGCAGCTGAAGAACTCATTTTCAGGAAGTGAGGCTGATGGAGTTCTTAGACCTTTTAATAGCCATCATCACTACTCATAAACCAGCTGGTATAATCCAAAGTATAGAAGTAGGGAGCAGAAGCCTTAAATAGTCTCATTTGAAGGCAGAGATGACTTTACTTCTTATGCAAATATATTACAAGAAGGGTAGAATTCAGCACCAATTCTGTAGTGTACTAGCTTATCCTTCCAGTGGCTGGTGTTACATTTCACAGTTCACTTTAAATCCTATAATTTGGTTGATTTTGGTGCAGCATTGCGTGAAGCCAGTCAATCTGAGTTTACTTAAGAAACCATACCATGGCTTAGTGACTATGTGAATACAACTCAGATTTCCCTTTTTAACAAATTGGAGAAGAAAACTCTCTGGCCTTAGATTACAATATTTCTCTATTCTCCCAGGCGGTACTAGTCAGGGTTGGGGCTGGTAACTGGATGTAGCTGGAACAGTCAATGACTAGCTTTTTACATAGCATGAAGTTTGTTGCAAATGCACAGTGACTGATTACATATAAAGTATTTAGTCATAAGCTATGATTTACAAAATAACTGAATTTACAATAGATGCTAAGCCAAAGCTGTCACACCACATCCTGTGCAATGTTGAAACTAGTCAACAATTGTGCTCATGTTTAAAGGCTAAGGAGCATGTGCACAGTTCCATTTCCCATCCCAGGCCCCCATGACTTTCTAACTAGGGATGGAGACTAACATCACATTGAATCATTTAATCTAGAGTTGCTAACTCTACATGTGTATATGAGAGAGTGTGAAGATTAGAATCCAATATGATTACAATTTAATTTCAGTATCCAGAAAGCAGCAGTAGTAACTTTTTCTGGATAACACAATGGATTCAAGAATTTTTTTATAGGAGTAAGATGTTTCTGTATCCTTGCTTGTTGACATGCAATAGTGACCTAATTGGTTGTATGAAGTTAGACAATATTTATTTTCTATAGTTTTCAACATGAGCAAGATCCGAAGATTATTTAAGAAATGTCTAGAAATGCAAATGTGTGTGAGAGTACATATTTAAAGAGACATAGAAGTCTATCTTTCAGTGCAAAGGACTATGTGATTCAGGTTTTTTTACAAACGTGTTCTGTGTAACTCTGGAGTTCTTCAAGAACCTGATGGAATTCCGTGAGAAAATAATAGAAAAAATAAGTTCAATGAAATATCCTTGGCCTTTTTTTTAAAGGAAAAGCAATCATGTCCCAATTATTGAACATTGTTTGGTTAAAACATTAATGTCCTATGTAATTGTGAAATTCAGGTTTTATTTTTTTTACATTGAAAATGTTAATTTTGTCTTTACGATAAATAATTTACATTTTATACCTACAGTATGAATATCTAGCACAGTAATTGTGGAATCTATTTTATGTGAAATTCAAATAACAGTCACAACGAACACACTCCAACCGCAACAAGTGTTATTTTATTACTTCTGCTTCATTGACTATGCTAAAGCCTTTGATTGTGTGGATCACAACAAATTGTAGCAAGTTCTTAAAGAGATGGGAATACCAGACCATCTTATTTGTCTCTTGAGAAACCTATATGCGGGTCAAGAAGCAACAGTGAGAACTGGACACGGAACCACTGATTGGTTCAAAATTGGAAAAGGAGTCCGGCAAGGCTGTATACTGTCACCCTGCCTATTTAACTTATATGCAGAGCACATCATGAGAAAGCAGGGCTAGATGAAACAAAAGTTGGAATTAAGATTGCCGGGAGAAATATCAACAACCTAAGATATGCAGATGATACCACTCTAATGGCAGAAAGTGAAGAGGAACTAAAGAGCCTCTTGATGCGGGTGAAGAAGGAGAGTGCAAAAGTTGGCTTGAAACTCAACATTAAGAAAACCAAAATCATGGCATCCGGCCCTCTCAATTCCTGGCAAATAGATGGGGAAGAAATGGAGGTAGTGACAGATTTTATTTTTCTGGGCTCCAAGATCATCTCAGATGGGGACTGCAGCCAAGAAATTAAAAGACGCTTGCTCCTGGGGAGGAAAGCTATGGCAAATCTAGACAGCATACTAAAAAGCAGAGACATCACCCTGCCAACAAAAGTGCGTATAGTCCAGGCCATGGTTTTCCCAGTTGCAATGTATGGCTGTGAAAGTTGGACCATAAGAAAGGCTGAGCGCCAAAGAATTGAGGCCTTTGAACTATGGTGCTGGAGAAGACTCCTGCGAGTCCCTTGGACTGCAAGGCGTTCAAACCGGTCAGTCCTAGAAGAGATCAACCCTGACTGCTCTTTAGAAGGCCAGATCCTGAAGTTGAAACTCAAATAATTTGGCCACCTAATGAGAAGGAAGGACTCACTGGAGAAGGGCCTAATGTTGGGAAAGATTGAGGGCAATAGAAGAAGGGGACGACAGAGAATGAGACGGCTGGATGGAGTCACTGAAGCAGTAGGTGTGAACTTAAATGGACTCCAGAAGATGGTAGAGGACAGGAAGACCTGGAGGAACATTGTCCATGGGGTCGCGACGGGTCGGACACGACTTCGCAATTAACAACAACAACAACAATTTTCTATCAATAGAGTTTTGCTGGAACAATGGTTCTAGGAATTTTTGTTGTTTAGGTATAGTTCTGTGGTTGGAAAATAATTTAAAATCTCTATTGGGATACAAAGAATGTTCATTTTTTATTTTATTTCACTCCATTCTGAACTTTAAGAATGTTTTTTAGACCCAGCTCTCAGATGGCTTAAAATAGAACAGCTGAAAACAGCAGAGCATCAAAGAGATAAAGTAGGAATGACAATGTATTGTCACCTCCATGATATTTTCTGTGTTGAAAAAACAACAACCTTGCCTCTTTAAAATGTGAGACAAATAGGTAAATAGAAACTTTTGGTTGTTCACATTTTCAGGCTATCGTGCACTAAAACTTCAATGCTTAAAAGAAAATATACTATTACAAATGATGAGAAGGAAAGGACCTTTGTAGCATAGATGGCCTATCAAGCTGCAAGAGTTAGATATTGGAACAATGCACAACCTGACACAATGCTATTACTGAGCAGGTAAAAATTTCAAGAGAAAATGAAGGGCTCTTACTCCTTTTCTGTTAGTCAAAAAAGATTTTGCCCACAATGCGTTTTGACTGCTTATTTCAGCTGTGCCATGATCACAAGGACTACATATGATATATTTGTGCAATATTTATCTATTTGAGTTGTTGATATAAAAGTTTGTGTAACCAGCCTTGAGAATTGATCTGGCATTGAGCAAAACCCTTTTGGGTGTGGTATTTTATTACTAGCGGGCCATAATAAAGGAACAACAGCCAAATGGAAGAAATGGAATAATGTTCTTAGAGGGCTTGGGATAAAGTTCTGTTCTAAAATCCTAATAAAGTTTCTAATATTGTTATGTATAAAGACAATTTTTAAAGTAACATAACAGATTCCCAGTATATTAAATACAACAGAGCAAGATTAACAGGTAGAAAATAAGACTGACAGCAGACGACAGCATTGTCAGATAGGAGTTTTATTCTCTGTTTAAAACAAAATTTGAACAATGTCTGCTGGCTATTTACAGCATGAAATTCATGTTATAAATCTCTGTTTCCACTATACAAAGTATTTTAAGATATTAAATATATTTTATTTTTATTTTGGAAATTCATTTAGAGTTTGTTTAATCGACATAAGGAGATAAAAGGCAAGTATATTTGTACTGAATTAATCATCACATATATAACAACATAACAATGACCTAAACATGTTTCTTTCAACATGTCACAGGTAGCAATTTTTCAAGAACTATCTTGCATTTTATTGATTAAACAGTTGCTTTTCATAAAGTTTTATGATCTAGAGCAGGGATGTCAACTGGCGGCCTGGGAGCCAGATACATCAGGCACAAGCCATGCCCACCCCGGCTCTGCTATGGCAAAAAACATTGTAGTACGTCACGATATGTCATGTGATACGATCGAGTTTGACACCCATTATCTAGAGAAAAAGAGATGTCTCACAACACCATAGATCATATTTTACATTCTTCTTTTGAATTGTTAAAGCAGCCTTATCAACCTTCCAAAAGATGTAGCTGGTGTAAATTAAAAAGAGGCCCATGCTTTATGCATCTCTGTAAGTTGCAAAGCATCTCTTTTGAAAGCTTTGTAAACCTAATCATTTTTGCATGTCTTGTAATTTTTAAATTGAGTTTGCATTAAGCAAATTCTATAATAAAGTTAATACCAGTTATAACTTAGCTAATAAGTCGGAATAGTCATCCAATATGCCTTGAGGATATCAAATCTGTCTTCATGATCTGTAGAGATAACAAGAAATCAGCAATTTTCACAGGAGCTTGCAATCTTTGCCACTTTTTCACATTCATTCAACTTCACACATTTACAAAAGGGTTGAGGTTTGTATTGTTATACCTTAATGTTGCTTTCATCACTCTATTACTATCCTGCAAGTACTATTAAAATTAATCTAAAGTTTGTTCACAAATTTATGTCACTTAGAGTTTCTTTGAAAACTTGCATAGGCCTGATTTTGTATAAGACTGTTGTTGTCCCTCATTCCAGCCTCAGCTGAACTATGCCTCAGAACCTCAAGAACAATCCCAAATTCCATTAGGCACCTGGTGTGAGCCCATCAAATAGGTTATTTCTCCCTCCAGTGGGGTGGTGGGCAGATGTAAAAAAACAGAGAATGATCTGATCAGACAAGGGTATAATTATAAGGTACTACACATTCAATTCATTTGGCCATTGCCCTAAGATAAAAACCAAATCTAAAGGATGATTTCTACTGTAAACTGGACCAGAGAAAATTGGATCAGATTCATGATCCATGCCCTACAACCATACATTCTTCTTTCCACCACCACCATGATACAACTTCTTTTCACTCTCTCATGACATAATTACTTCCTTCAACCCCATCCTTCCTTCCTTCCAATCAAGGAACCCATCATATAACTAGATGCCACAGTTCTCCCTATCAATTATAAGGTCTAAGGCTAGAATCGGTGCTCCCAGTCAAGACCACTCCATTGTCACCACACCCACTCCCAGATATACTGCTGTTATCTGGGTAGCTGGAGGGAACCCAAAATAGCCACTCCTACTAACTTAAAGTGAACTGATCTGTACCCTTACCACCCTCACACAGGAAGGAAAAATTTTACATCTCAGGGATACCAGCTTCTCCATATCTCTCATCAAAGGTTTCCTAAGTCTTAGCCCTTCGATCCTCTAGATCTGGCATGTCAAACTGCCGGCCCACAGGCTGGATGCGTCACGCCAAAACCACGCCCACCCCATTGCCGGCAATGGGAAAAAAGTCCCAATACGTCATGCGACGTCATGTGACGTCACGAGTTTGACATGCCTGCTCTAGATTTTAAGATACTCAACTTGTAATCCTCAATGGAACTACATCTACATGGAGGGAAGGATGAAGTAGAGTACCTCAAAGCTCTGTCTTAGGGTCATTATTCTTCAACATCTTCATATATGAATTAGATGAGGGAATAGAAGGGGAAATTGCAGTCAACAGAAGGATTTTAACAAACTTGAACATTGGGCCCTATACAACAAGATCAGTGTTAAGAAAAGGTCCTGCGCTTAGGCAGAAAAAAAATCAAATGCACAGGTATAGACTAGGTGATACCTGGATCAACAGTAGTAACTGTGAGAGGGATCTAGGTGTCCTAGTGGATTCCAATGGTACCTTAAAGCCTTCTTTTTTTCTTTTTGCTTGCTGTAAGGACGATAGTTCAGACCACATGTTAACCAAATCATACATGGAGCCAGTATCCTGATTGATGTCTGATAGAAGACATGAATTGTAAACTATGGATGGAATCTTAGATTATTTCCAAGTACTTTCTGTCTTGGATAATAAAATAAAAAAGTTGCTAAATGCTATAAACAAATAAACAAATTATACATTTATTATGTGCTATTGAGATCTAGAGTACAATGCTTTAGTTACATAAAGTGGTCCAGGAATAGACAACTTTCCTAATACTGGTAGAATACTGCAAGCACAAAAGGTGGGAAAAATTAGGGCAATCTTGATCTCAATTGTTGAGTTTGAGTTAAAAATAGATTACAATGTATTTCTGAAATACCTACTCAGGAAGCAGAGGAAAAGCATTTGATGCATCATAAATGAAAGGGCTGCAATGACCCTTGACCTTTTTTCTGTAATGAGGCTAAAATCTAGTGTTAACTGATAAATGATAAACCCTGGAATACAATACAGTATTTAAGCCTTTGAGTTTGATATTATTATGGCCTTTCATTCCGTTCAGATGTCAAAACTATTTGGCTGACTTATAAAACAGTTGAAATGTAACCTTTGAATACTAATATAAACAATTTGGCATGATGTTTCTATAGTAATACCCAGCCAAGACAACAGCTGTCTCCTGAGAAAATGAGTTCTTAATCAGATAATACCAAGCAAGAGCCTAACATGCATTATAGCTGTTGCTACTCTGAAGACATTACGTCAGCATATAATATTTACTTTATTTTGTAAAGGCTTATTTTAAGTACATCATGCTCCTGTCTAGCTACTCTATCTTTTTTATTAAGAATAGCCTGGTTAAAAGTTATTAATATATGTATGGTTGGAGTATGCTCAGAAAAAATACTTTGCAGACCATCACTTCATATTTTAAAGGAAAAATAAATCTCTTTATATACTAGCAGATAGTAATATCACACATGTAGTCTTTGAGTTACAACCATCTGTTCTGCTATTGTTCAAAGTTAAGGGTGAGCTGAATAAATGATACTTACACCCAGTCTCCAAAGTTATGATGGTCATTTCATCAAAATTTGGGCATTTGGCAAACCATCCACAATTACAACCACAGGGGTACTTCAACTCCTCCCACCCACATACCCTGCCACCTATCTCTGCTTTTTGGCTGCTCTATTTTATGGTCTTTTTCAATGGTGATGGGGCTAAAATCGAAGCCCTGCTGGTTCTGCTAGCTATGTCACCTCCAGCTTGACCTGCTGGGCACATTATGCCTTCTTCCCAAGGCCCATTCACCATATGCTTCTCAGGTCCTGCTGCGCTCAACTGACCTTCACTGTTTTTTTCCTGCTGTTGACAAGATGCACCCAGCCTGATTCTATGCCAGGCAGCTGCTGGGAGGCCAGATGTTCTTTCTAAAACTGCTCATGCTGTTCTCCAAATTCACAATGTTTCAAAGATGTCTGAGGCCTTCTAAAACCTTGTGAGGCCACATTCACCATTCTCCAGATAGTGTGTGCCATTCTTGTAATGCTTTGAAAGACTTTTGAGACCCTCAAAAATCTCACAGGAAAGTCATGCCCATTGTTCTCAAAACTGCATATGTCATTCTTGTGATGCTTTGGAAGGCCTCAGAAGCTATTTGGAATGGCATGAGTATCCTTGAACGGTAGGCCTGGTGGTCAGTGGGAATGTCAGGGACAGCAGGATAGCAAGGCTGGTGGCAGGGTCAGCAGGCAGCAAGGCTAGTGAACACCAGGCAGCAGGGTGAATGAAATACACAGGCTGGCAGGATCAGCAGGGTGGCAGAAGCTGGGAGGGACCACACCAGGAGTGGCTTGGATTAGAGTAAGTTGTCACCTGATGACTGGTGGGATTTGGTTAACCACAGCAACAGAAAATGCTAGGATTGACATGTGACATCATACTTTCAGCCATATTGCCATGGACATTCTGGTCTCAATTGCCATTATAACTGTATTT
Organism: Crotalus tigris; assembly: GCF_016545835.1. Lineage (NCBI taxonomy): Eukaryota > Metazoa > Chordata > Lepidosauria > Squamata > Viperidae > Crotalus > Crotalus tigris. Next base: position 950,981 of record NW_024097783.1, on the reverse strand, counting down.
TTTTTTCTCAAACTAGAAGAAAAGATCTAACTTTCTCCTTAGGATGCTTCACTTATTCTATTCAGATAGTAAGATACAGAGAAATGTTTTTTTTCCAAATTGATCTGTCCCATGTTTACCATAATTTTTTTCTCCAAAAAATAAGGTGGGGAAAAAAAGAATCTTCACAATCTATTAAAGGTAGCCCTCATTTCATGACCACAATTTTGTCATTAAGCAAAGTGGTTGCTAAGTGAAACTGCAACTGTGATTACAATCTTACTTCAACTTTTCTTTGCTTTACTCATTTGTGAAAGACATAAGTGTAAAGATTGGACGCAGTTACTTTTTTAATCACCTTGTGAACCTTAATGGTTACTAAATGAGGCACTTGCTAAAGGAGAACTACTTGGACTTTAAAAACTCCAGGTGCTGCAATGAACTGGAATATTTTTAAGAATGCTATCTTGATATGTTCACTCAGATGCAAGTCCAATTGAGCTCAATTAAACTTAATCATAGGTAATTGGATTGGAAGATTGTAGACTATGGGCCTTTATTATTTTGTTAGTTTATGCTGTTTCTCATTGTCCTCATTGTCTCATTCTCATTGACATGTTTATTTCATGTCATTGGGCATAAATAGCTGGGGAAGAACTATTGCTTTAGTACCATCATATAGACTTATCACAGGGATTAAAGATTACTGAGCTGAGGTGTTCAAGATACAAAATGAATATAAAACTCTTTGTATAGACTTGTGATAGAAAAATTAGGACAAAAACAGCCAAGTCTTGCATTAAATCTTTGAGGGCGTTCAAGCAGAAGCACATAAACTTGATAGTACTGCGGTAGTAGTAATATTCTAACACAAAAAGCATTAACAAAAATGTCTAGTTTACACCATAATAAAAAGAAATCTTCCAGTTAACCTTAATAAACAACAATCTTCTTCCCATATTTTCCTTCCATTTATAAACTCCCTGAGTTCAATTTTTTCAAACAAATATGGGAGTCTTTAATATTGTTCCATTTTATATTTGGGACATTTGTGATACTCTAGGAGTGTTAAACTGGCGGCCCACTGGCCGGATGTGTCATATGCAGGACAGGCCCACCCCAGCTCTGCAAAGGCAAAAAACGTTGCGATACGTCACAATGTCACGTGACGCAAACGAGTTTGATACCTATGCTCTAGAACTAGTATGATTGCAACCCAGAAAAGTTCTAGAATTCTAGTAGTTCTCAAGATATGACCACAATAGTTGCAAGTGGTGATATGGTCTCACTTAAGGATCCCCAGTCCCTGCTTTCCCTGAGGCAGTTGTTAAATGAACATGTGGGTTGTTAGGCACTGGCAGTCTCAGTAATGGGGAGGTCTTAGCATAGGCATAGGTCCGCCTGCCATAGACCTCCAAAGATGTCCTCCATCCACAAGATATCCCATGTTTTCTTCTCCCTTTTGATTCTCACAGGCCTTTCCTTCCAGCACTGGGTCCCCACATACCTTAGGCTTGATTCCCATTCCACTAGGCTCCACATGTTCCTTCTTATTTACCCCTTGGAGATTTCCTGACCTTATGTTGGAGAAGGACAGGCCAGATGGCACTGGGCTACATGGCTGCCTCCTGGAAGTGGCCATCATTGTCAGCACACCTGCAATTCTGCAGCGCTGTGCAGAATTGCATGCAAGCAGCAAAAAAAGGAATTAATCCCTGGCCAATGCAGCAGCTTTGTGAAAACAGCCATTTTGGTATGCTCATGTGGAATATGGGCCGCTATGCAGAAGCAGCTGACATTTTGAGATGCCTGCAAGGAATTGTGGGAACACTGAAAATGATCCTTTCTGGGAGGCAGCCATGTGGCCCAGGGACGTGTGACCTGACCACCTTCCCAACATGAGGCCAAGAGATTTTCAAGAGGTAAGTGCAGGTGGGAAGTACTGTAGGTCCAAGGCCTGCAGGATCCTGGTGAGCGGGGAGGGGGGAGAGGCGGGGAGCATGCACACCAGCAAAAAGTCATAGGGGTGAATGACTGTAGGGCAGTGTTTCTCAACCTTGACAATTTTAAGGCATGTGGACTTCAACTCCCAGAATTCCACAGCCAGCAATGCTGGCTGTGGAATTCTGGGAGTTGAAGTCCACATGCCTTAAAATTGTCAGGGTTGAGAAACACTGCTGTAGGGGCACTGCAGCCGCCATAACTTTGAAACAGAATCATAAGTAGCTTTAACTGCTAGTAATTGCTACTGATTTAAAAGGAAGTTGCTTTATATTTCTATTAGGGAAAAATGGGTCTTCAATTGATTCTCATAATGTCTATCTCAGATACAAAATATTGTTTAGTCAGGAAGCCAGAATAGTTCAATTATCTGGTTACTGGCTTTCAGACTGAGAAAATAGCTTTGAAAACTTCAGCCAGGAACTCTTTATAAGATTTGGACCAAATCAGTAACATTTACAGTATTGTATGTTTTTGAGAAGATCAGGTTAAAAACTTGCCATTTTGCAAAACATTTCCTTGCATTAAAACATTTCCTGTCTTATTAAACATTTCCAAAGACATTTTCTTCAAGTCTTTATTATTTAGATAGATAGTTTCTATCAAATACTATTGTTTTGTGATCAACCAGGCAGCAAGTGAAGATTCCAAGGGCTTCATATTAGACTTGTTCAGAAATCCAGATTCAAAAGGCATAATGTGATTCAGAGCATGCAGGAAAACCTTGAAACAGTTGCTTCTTCTCAGTTCTCACAGCTGCCTTCACAGCTAATACAATCTCCTGCAAGAAATGCATTTGGTTTGAGGTGTTCTCAACAGATGGTATGTGAGAGCATGTATGTGCAGAATCATTTGCTCTCTGAATGCAGATGGCAGCACAACACAAATATCTGTTCTCAAAATATGAAAAAAGGTGATCATTAAAGACTAATATATCATAGAGAACATTTGAATTTTTGACATTTAAATTGCCGTATGCAAGATCTGCTAAAGCCATTTATAAAGTTTCTTATTGTGGAAATAATTATGTTTATTCTATTTACAGGCCATATCAGACAGAACTCCCATCTTATTGGCTATTAGTGGAACTAATTTTTGATGACCTCTGGAAAGAGCTGTTCTCATCATTCTTTAATGGAAATATGTTATCACCTCCACTTGACAAATGTAATTTAAGTGTGTGATTTCTTTTCATCATCCTAGCATGCACTGTTGTACAGTATATACACAATATGTATACAGTACAGTAGACTCTGTCCTAAAGCAATCCATCTAGTGGTACCAAAGGTCTTATCTGTGGTGACTCTCTCCCTGTGGAACATCATCCCTAGATAAGATGGCCCCCACTTTGACAGTTTTTCTCAAGGCCCTGGAGATCAGGCCTAGGGACCCAGAGTGGTGTGGAGCCTATCAAATGGCTCATTTGTTTGTTGTTGCTAGAATGGTAGTGTTATTGCTTTTTATATTGGGTTTTTATCATGCAAGCCATCTGGAGTCATTGAGAGTGAGTTGGGCGGCCATATAAATTTTCTTAAATAAATATACTAAACATGCTTAACATGCTACTGAAGAAAAGCTGTGGATCTATCAGAGCAATAAAAGTGTTTATGACACAGTGAGATTAAAGAGTTTGGAATATCTAGTTGCTGATATTGTAGCATAATAAAATCTCAAACTTCAAAGGCAGAAGTACAGTGAAAACATGGAATGTAAAAATCAGGAACATGAGAAAAGCCGCACAGAGAAATGAACTGGGCACACATTAACATCTTGGGCATTATCTAATAAGATGGGCAGGAAGTGGACACTTTTAGCCAAAAGTTCATACTTCTTATAACTCAAGACACACAGGAATGGCATTGCTTTCATAACCAGGAATGATATTGTAAGGGCAATACCTGGGCACAATGCAAACAGTGATTAAATAATATCAATTAGACTTTGCAGACAAACCTTAGTTAATAATTAACTAAGTTTATGCCTCAACCATTGATACAGAGGAGAAGATTGACAGGTTATCTGCTCAAGTTTAATCTAAAATTGAACGAATATGCAAGCTTTCTGTGCTGCTTGTAGTTGCAGTTTGGAATGCGAAAGTTGGAAATGTTCAAGAGGACAGCCTAGATGGAAAGCACGACCTAAGAAAAAGAAATGAAGTAGGAGAATGGCTTACCAATTTCTCCCAGTCCAATGTTTTTCATTACTAACAGTATTCCAACAAATAAAATTACACCTTCATATGCATCGTACATGGATATACAGTACATCTACATGGGCATCATTAGACTGAATACACTGTTTTTGGTGGGAAAGAAAAAGATGGAAGACTTCAGTTAATACAGGAAAGAATGGCAAGGGGGTTGACTATGGAACTAATTATGAACTGCTCGTGCAAGCTCAAAGTCAAGTTAAATTGGAAGAAAAAAGTAAACCAGTTTTCATCAGTCAAAGATCATGCGTAACTTCAGAGTTATTTATTTCCTTTTCCAGACACAAATTATGCAATTACAACAAAAATATAAAAAGACCACAGTAGAGTCCATAATAAATACTTCATTTAAATGTCAAATACCATTGCCAAGTTGGAGACAATAGCTTTCAAAAAATATAATTGGCAGCATCAATTGCACATAGTTAAAGAGGAAGGCTGGCATGTTAAATTTAAAATATAAAGGTATTTGTTGAAATGTTGGCATATGATCACTACCCTCTTAAGTGGAATTAATACTAATTGTTTTGGAGTTTCAGTGTCTCCAAACATAATCAGGTTTCATTATATCATTAAAGATGACAGATATATAAAGCACATGTATATAAAGTATATGTCCTTGCCCTAAATGTTGTAAGTTGATTTTTAAATTATACATATTTGTTGAAAGTTCATTATTTTAAAACATATTCATGCTTAAAAATATACACTATTATTGTCTATCTTCAGCAAAAAAAATAGGTTTGTAATAAATACTAGAAAATGTGTAGAATATTTTTAAAAGAAACAAATACAACCTGTGACTATTATATTCAGAAATCTCTAAATTTGAAAAACTATAAATAGAATTATTTGTCATTTACATCAGAAGGAAAACTGAATATATGAAAACTGAGCATCTATTCTGTTTTCGGGGGAAAAAATTCAGACCTCTTTTAAACATGCAATTCATTAATGTATATCTGTATTGTAATACAGGACTTAAAATGTTGTTTTCTACATAATATATATATATATATATGCATACTTTCATTTTGAAATTTATAGGTTAACCAGCAAGATTTCAGGTACAACATTTTATATACAAGGAAATGAAAGCTTTTGTAAAACCATTTTGAGTAGAATTACTAACTTAAGTAAACCTACCATAGTTGATAGTTTGCACATCAAATCAGTTTTTACTTAAATGTTTTCTGAAATTATATCCAGTCCTTGTTAAATTAATAAACAAGGCAACCAATAATGATATAGATATTAGTATCAAAATGAATAGAATGTAGCCTACTGTTCATAAAAGCCACAATATCTTCAAGGAAAATTATCTAAAATATTTTTCATAACAAAACATAAAATGGCATTAATTGCACACTTATATAATCTGCTTTATAAACTGAGATTCACAGCTTCTGCACTTAGTTTACCACCACTTAAGCTATGGATCATTGCAATCATATGAGAATGTTTGTTTAGTTCTTCTTGCTGAAGTTTGATTAAAGCCTCCTTTTCTTCTAGTCGCCCTTCCAACTGTGACTTCTGAACTTCCAAAGAAGATGCCTGAAAATACATATTATACACTACTTAATATAGCTAACAAACATGCAAACATGCATTCTGTTCACATTGAGTGAAATCAAAATCCAATAAACTCCACGCTATAGATCACAAAACTTACTTAGAACATTAAACTGACAAACCAGTCGGCAATTAGACGATAACTCATAAATCATGTTTTGAAATGGTTTGGTTGTTAATTATAATTGTGCTAAGTATATTTTGGAAGATGTTTCAGTCGATAAATTATACTCATCTATTAATTTTTTTATGAATCTAAGAAGACAGTCTTATTTATTTGAAAGTGCATCTCATTTAATTCAATATATCTCTTGCAATATTTGCAACCTCTATCCATTTTTAATTTCATTTTGCTCAATATGTATACATATCAACAATGAATTTATTCTCTATTCCCTAGAATCACAAGAAGTGGCAGCACACAAATAATCCTAAATAAATAAATAATTTACCTTAATACTCAGTTCTTTTCTTGCCTGTTCTGTTTTACTTAGCTCTTTTCTAAGAATGTCCATTTTGTCCTCCATTTCTATTTTTTCCCTCTGTCTGGCTTTTAGTTTTTCTTCCTGAACTTTTATCTTCTGTTGTAAACCTTTTAAAAAATATGTAAGAAAAAAAGTGGTTCCTTTGACTCCAAAACTTTTGAACACTGATACTTTCCCACAACTATCATTGCATGAATTGTGCAGCACTGCCATCTGCTGAACATTGACCATTCACATTTTATGGTCCTCAGTATTTGTCTTAATAAAGATGCATTTTTCAGTTTAGAGCAAAAACATGCTTGACTTGAAATGGAGATTTTAAGAAACAAAGTATAATAGTTATACTTAATATTGCACAGCCACAATTCCCTTAATTGTGGCTTCTTTAATAAACCACTAATGATAGGTGACACTAAACCAAATCCAAAGAAATCACATTCCAGCTCAGAGGAATATGTGAACTCAGGTTTTTTTTTTTTGCCTAATTTGCCTTACATACAAATAATTTATTCTGAACAACTGAAATTGCTTGTATTAGTTAATTCAGCAACTTACATGTTTCTCAATATATTTGGTACAACAATTACTGTTTCTAACTCATGATGAGGTATCTGTTATTTGGCCAGATAAAGAAAGTATTCTCTTGTGGTATTGTTAAAAATCTGTGCTGTGACTTCTGTACTGATATTCCTGTTTCTATTACTCACCAAGGAAAATACCCTGCACTTTCAGTTACTGTTTGCCAAAGGTTTTTCTTAGCAATTAATTGTGAGTCCAAGTACACATAGTCCTCAACTTACAACCACAATTTAGCCCAAAATTTTTGTTGCTAAGCAAAATAGTTTTTAAATGAGTTTTGCCCCATTTTACAACCTTTCTTGCCACAGTTGTTTAATGAATTACTGCACTTGTTAAATTAGTAACACAATTGTTACAGTAAGTGAATCTGGCTTCCTGTTGACTTTGCTTGTCAGAAAGTCCAAAACATGACCCCGCACCACTGCAACATTACAAATATGACTCAGTTGCCAAGCATCTGAATTCTGATCACATGACCACAAGGATGCTATTATAGTCATAAGTGTGAAAAACATTCATAAGTCACTTTTTTCAGTACTGTTGAATGGATACTAAACAAATTGTTGTAATTCAAGGACTATCTGTAATGGAACATGCTGTTTGTTAAACATAAGCACGTTGTCTAGTGAGGAAAGAACACTAGCCTATAAATAGTTTAATTTACATTAGGCAAAAACCAGATCCTAAATAGCTCAGGGGTAGTAAAATCTAGCAGCAGGTTCTAAGGGATTATGCCCTTCTGTTGTTAGGGCAGAAGATAGGGAGTAGCCCTTTATTTTTTTTAAATATTTGCTTTTTAGGCTTTCTCACTAGCATTAATAATGCTTGAAATAAAATAGTTCCCTGCTGGTTTTGGGAAGAGACTAGGATTTAGGTTGTCTAGTTTTTTTGTTTGGCTTTCTAAAATGAGGGAGCAGGACTTGTATGCTTTATACCAGACGTATTAGAGGCAGATTGTTCTGCACAACGTAGAAAACAGGTTTTTGAAATACTGCTTGTCTTTGGGATGTCTTAAAAGGGAACATAAAAATGAAGGTTAACAGCTTTTCCAATATAAAATATGTAATGATATAAACAGACTGGCAATGAAATGTCTACAAAAAAACAACCAGGCTAAGGGAACATGAAGAACGCAACAAATACGCAATAATAGAACATGTGAATTTTTTTACCCTTTTTTCTCTATAAGCAATACGTATGAAAAAGCTGATATACTTATAAATACTAACTTGATATTTGCCCATCTTTTTCTTGCATCTGTTTGTTCAATTCTTTTCTATGTTCTTCTGTTTCAAGAAGCTGAGCAACAGTTCTGAAATTGTAGGCATAAATATTAGATTTCACATTTTAAAATACATATGAATATAATGATATGCCTCTAAGTATCATATGTATACCAATTACAGCCTTACTTGTTATCAAAGTTTATTTTCATAATATACACCTTCAACAGGAAGATGCACCCAGACCCAAGTGAAACTTTTCATGTCATTTAATAATGTTGAAAACAGGAATTAAGAAGAAAAATGAATCAGATAAAAAGTTGAAGTTGTGTGGGTAACAAGTGAGAAAAAAAGTAAATAGTACAATTGGAATAGGCATAAGATCTCAAAGTCATACAACAATATAAATGTGGGAATCTTAGCAACAGGAAATAAATTTAAAAAATATTTTTATTTAAAAATAATTTTAATTTTACTAAAAATTATTTGTCCCCAATTAGTGAATAATCTTTATCGTGGCTGTTTGACCAAAAAAATCTATACAACTTTTGTTATGATTCAACCAGACTGTTTAATTTAAATGAAGTTTTCTTTAAACTTTACAAAACAACTTAACTTACTTTTCATTCTGTTGCTTCAGCGATTCATTCAGTCTTTTAAGGGTCTCAAGTTGTTTATTCAGTGAATTACACATTCCTTGAAGATTGTTATATTGCTTTTCAATAGTTTCGTGCCTAAAATTTTCAAATTAGTACTATTAAAAGGAATGAATGCTATGCTGTTTTCATAATGTAATATTTGATAACATATATTAGAATGTGGGGTCCTTGGTGCTCTCTGAGTTTGGTGGTTTTCTTGCAAATGTTTCATTACCAACCAGATAATATCATCAGTGCAATGAAACCTTTAGCACTTTAAATTCAACTCTCAGCACTGAAACATATTCCATGAGGAATTCTAACAAGAATACACATTTTTTAAAAAATATTTCTCACCAATTAATTAATATTTCTCACCAATTAATCAACAAATTATTAATTTTCTATGCAACCTTCTGTGGAATATAAGTATGATTTTTGAACAATTAGAAGCAATAAAAAATAAACTTATTTTCTAACAATAAAAGAGACAACAGAACTTGATGTATCAACAAGAAATAAGTAACATCTGCAGTTAATTTTTACTTATACTTTTATTTATAGGAATTCTGTTTTAAGATCTACAAATATTCACCAAGATACTTCCAATTTCCAAACTATGTTGCGAACTCTTAAGATGTTCTTTACATTGCTTCAATCTGGCATTTTGTCTCTTAGAGTTTTGTTCGTTCTTTAGGTTTTTTTATTTTGGGGCAGAGGTTTTTGCTAACCTTGCCATTTCTGTTGCTTGTATTTCTATCACTTTTCCTTACCTATTAGAGGATATGATAAAAAAAGTTCCCATAGCTAAGCAACAGTAGAAAAAATAACTGATAAGATTAAATACTAAGACCTAATTTTTCAGTTTGCTAGCCAACCTTGACTGTACTTTTCATAAATAAGTAATCTGATCTTATAAGATAACTTTCTTTCTTATACCTATGTATAGTAGTGGCCAATATTGTGGAAACCTTTTGGGAAAAGTGTACACTTGAGATTTGATGGTTAATAATACCACTTGTTCTGGAGTAGTACCATAAAATTATATATCAATGGAAAGATAATTTAATCAAGAATGTAATGCAACAAGGTTTGTTCAATTATCTGTGTTCTATGAAAAGTTATAGCCAAATAACCAGAAAAAGGAAGCACAACTTGCTTAGGTTGATATCAGGTAGCTTTCCTTCATCTGATTGTAGCCAATGAGCATGAGTGTTTAGAGAACCAACCAGGTGTTCTCTTGTTTGGCAATAAGCCAATCAGATCACAGTGGGATTCAGTTATTGATGTCACGTATTGAAGCTGAGAAGAGGACATTTGTCAGTGTGTTATATGATCACTATCAAGTTGGTTGGGGGTTTTTTGTGTTCTTTCATTTAATGAGCTTGTAAAACGTAATAAAATTAAAGTAATGGTGTGAAGAGTTGACTGGTCGCCCAGAAAGCGATGTAAAATAGTATTATTAAGTGAACAAGGTTACAATTATAAAGAAATTAGAAGAAAAATTGGTGGAAACTTAACCAAAGGTGACATTTCTAAGTTTTTGAAGAGGTATAAGGAGACCTAGTTACTACAAAACCACATTGGTAAAGGCAGGAAAAGGTGCACAACAGCAAGTGATGATAGAAGAATTAAGAGACTGTGCCTACGTGACAGAAGAAAATCATCTAGGCATATACAAGATGAAATGGTACAATGCAGTGTGAAGTTGAGTGCAAGGACGGTTCCGCGCAGACTGCAGGAATTTGGCTTAAAATCTAGAATTCCACGAAAAAGCCAGTTTTATCTCTCAAACAAAGATCGAAAAGACTAAACTGGGCTAAAACCTATGTTACTTGGACAGAGGAACAATGGGACAGTGTTATTTGGAGTGATGAGACCAAGATCTCCTTGTTTGGTAGTGATGGCATAAAATACATAAGGAAAAGAATCAGAGAAGATTTGCATCCTGATTGCATTACATGTACCGTGAAACACCCAGTTAGTGTTATGATCTGGTTGTATGACATCAAAAGGTGTGGGCAGAATTTGTGTGATTAATGGGAATATAAATGGCCAAAAATACCTTAATGAAATACTTGAGCCCAAACTGAAACCTTCCACAGATGATCTTTTCTAAGACAATGAAGCATTTATATTTCAACAGGATTCAACTCCATGTCATGTTGCTGCTGTGTGCAAAAAGTGGTTTCAAGATAATCATATTCCACTGTTGGAATGGCCTGGGAATAGCCCAGACCTTAACCCAATTGAAAATCTATGGAGCTGAATAAAGAAACTTGTTAGTCAGAAGCGACCCAGCAATAAAACCCAGTTATCATTAAATGTTGGTTTCACATTATAACAGCTACAGAACTAAAGGACTTGGTTCACTCCATGGGGAGATGTTGTAAGGCTGTAATTCATGCTAAAGGTTACCCAACTAAGTATTAACTGACGTGGTAATTTTTGTATATCTCATTTTTTTCTATGGTGATAATTTTTGTATATCTCATTTTTTCTACGTGTTTCATTTTTCTTCTTTATAACTGCTATTTAATAGCAAATCCTTCATAAAAGTTATTGTATTACATTCTTGATTAAATTATCTTTCCAATGATATATAATTTTATGATACTGCTCAAAAAAAGTGGTGTTATTAGCCATCAAACCTCAAATGTATACTTTTCTCAAAAGGTTTCCACAATTTTGGCCACTACTATAGAATAAGATTAGCAAAGGGTTCAATTTAGCTGTTGTCTATGGAGATTCTCAGTCATCCAGATCATGGTTATCCCAAAGATGCTTTTTCTAGAGGCAATTAGACTTTCTTGTGTTTTTTTTTTTTTTTTTGGGGAAGACATTTCGCTTCTCATCCAAGCTTTTTCAGCTCTGAAAGATCCTCAGGAGAATCTTCAGCCAACACAACATATGTGCACACTTTAAACCCAAGAATACACTAAGGCAGAAGCTTGTCCACCCCAAGGAAAAAACACCCAGACACAAACTAAGCAACATGGTATATGCAGTACAATGCAGTGAGACATGTGCAGATCTGTTGGGGAAATCACTTCATAAACACATGGCACAATGTAGGAGAAAAAACACATCAGGACAAAATTCAGCAGTGCATCTACATTTAAAAGACAAAGGCCACTTTTTTGAGGATAGGAAAGTCCACATTTTGGACAGAGAGGATCGCTGGTTTGAAAGAGGGGTCAAAGAGGCCATCTATGTCAAAATTGAACAGCCCTCTCTCAAGAGGAGGAGGGATACAACATCATCTTTCTCCAATCTCCAGTCCTTTCAGCAGTTCCAAGAAGGCTCCATACACATTTGCATCACTCAAGTGACCTTGAAAACACAGATAAACTTCCAAGTGGCCTCAACGACTCTCTAAAAGAATGAAAATGACCAGCTGTCTGCAAGGAATATAAATCCTTCCATTCCTCACCATCCAGTCAGAGCTGAAGAACTTTCTTAGATGAGAAGTGAAACGTCTTCAAAGAAAAACAAGAAAGTCCTATTGTCCTTTGGGACAATTTAGCTGTTGGCTTCTGAAAACTTCCAATTTATATTTGAGAAAATGTATTATGTCTTTACTATCTAAATTTTGCAATATCTGATAAATTTCAATCAATACTGTTTGAAGAGTAAACTTCTTTTCTGCGCAACTTTTTTCAGCCTATGAGGTAAAAGGAAGGATATTACCTTTATTCAGCTAACATCCATCACTCTGAAGAATTGTTGGCACTTACAGGTAGTACTAGACATATTAGGGCAATTGGAATCAGGATTGCCATCACTAAGAAGATGTGATCATAAAGTGCAAACTACTTTGCATAGAAATGACAATAAAGGTAATCCTGGCTGTCATCATTAAATGAATATCAAAGTCATTAGATGAGGCAACTTCATGCCAACTTTCCTTTAATTATAGAGCTACAAATTCTATTTGTCAATAACAATAAAATCTCCATATTCATCTTTTTTGATGATATAAACAATTATATAATCTGAGTGCTAACTTTTTCTTTTTTCTTTGTTTTCCATGGAGAAATGCTTAGCAGGGTTGTATCTTACTTTTGAAGCAGCTCAATGGAAGATCTTTTCAGTATCTCATATTCTTCTGCTATTGTTTGCAGTTTCCGATTATGCTGAAATAATTGTTCAATATCATTTTGTGCCCGTTCAGATTCTGTCTGCTGTGCTTTCAATAGAGATTCCAGATCTTCATTTTTCCTTTCTGTATCCTTCAGTATTGAGGCAAGCGTCCTAGCCTTTTGGAATTTGTGCAAAATGACAGTTCCATTGTGTGAATGAAATGTTAGGACACTAGACCAATGAATCATGCTAATGCTAAAGCAACACTTAAGGTTTTTAAATTTTAAGAACCCAGACAGCAAACTAGCCTTTAAAGCATAATTTGGAGATATACAAATATAGTATCTACGATCATAAAAGGATAATGTTTTTATTCCAAGTAAGTGAAACCCTAATCTAAATTTATTTTCAAATACAAAACAAGGCAGATTATATGAGCAATTTTGTACTGACAGATGTACATACATAATAAATGAATCCTTATATCAGGGCTTTTCAACCTTTTCACCCACTGTACCACTTTTAGGATATGACAATATCCGAGTACCACCAGTCGCCTAGCAAGGTGTCAAAAACTTGATGACCCCCCCCCCAAAAAAGGAAAAAAGTGATGAAGTACAGGTAGTCCTCGACTTACAACAGTTCGCTTAGTGACTGTTCAATGTTACAATAGCACTGAAAAAAGCCACAGCCGAGCAAGACACCTGCCTGCCCACCCGGCAGCGCTCTTTCTCCTGTCCAAGGTTTTCATTGTTCTGAGCATTTCTGTTGAGGATTGGCAGCAGGGGTGGGGTGGGGGTGTTTGGTTTTTATTCCCCCTATCTGCTGGGTGGTTGCAGCAGGTTTTGGTCACTTCACATGTCCCTGGGACACTGTAACCATCATAAATATGAATTAGTTGCCAAGCATCTGAATGTAAATCACAAGACCCTGGAGATGCTGCAACATTCCAGGTGATTGGTGCTTCTTCAGGGCTCAGCAGAAGGGCCAGGATCAGGGCCGAGCTCCAGCTGGAGCCTGGCGCTGATCCTGGTACTTCCACTGAGCCCTGACAGTCCCGAAGAAGCGCTGATCCTGGCGCTTCCGCTGAGCCCTGACAGCCCTGCAGCTCCAGCCATCTCTCAGTCAGGCTTGTGTGATGCTGCCACCCATTCAGCTCATTCCTTTCCCCCATTACCACTTTTCTAGGATGGTTGCATACCACCTGCCAGGTGCCAATGTACCACAGGTGGTACCCGTTCCACTGGTTGAAAAGCCTTGCCTTATATGATAATTCTGCTTTACCCACCTCAGATTCAGCTTGAGCTCTCTGGCAACGATACTGGGCAATAAGTCTATCGGCTTGAGAAAGAGCTAATGCCTTTGCTTCCAAAAGGTCCTGCAACCTTGTTTCCTTAGACTAAAAAGAAAATTATTGCAAAATGAACTGCACATTCAGAGCATGCACATGAAAAAAAAGTCTATTAGATATACTCACTGCCAATGCAGACAATTTCTGTTCATATACTTCCATTATTTCAGATACCCTGATGTCTGTGACGGATTCCTTCATCTGTTGGAAATGTTCATATTATAAGCTAAAGCAATATGTAAATCTTAATTCAAAATTGTACCTATATGGACAAATAAAAAACTTGACATGAGGAATGACTACACAAGTTCAATTGACAAAGTGACATCATACAAACCTGGGTATTAATGATATTAATATAATTATTGAAATATTGCAAAATAAAGTTTTCTATGCCCCTATCACTAAGTTTATAAAAACAGCAAATGAATATTCATTAATTTCTATATTAATGGATTCTATAGCACATTGATTATATGGTGCTGTAATGATGAACAAAAGCTGATATATATTGTCTTACAAAATCAATTTACTTAATTTCCTTCATTCAGATATTTAGTGGAGTTTGTCCAAATTTCTGGGTACTGCAGATTCAAATCCCACACTGAACTACACTATACTGCGGTTTAATATATCAAGACAAAAATGTTTTCATGTTTGTGTTAAAAGCACTAACCTCTAAGCCAGATTGGAGTTTGTGAATCAGGTCCTGAATTTTGAAAGTTGCAGCATCACCATCATTGGGATGGCAAACATTAGAGGATTTTACTGAATTTACAGAAGTCATGGATGCTTGCAGGTGACTTCTTTTAGTGACATGCTCAGATTCCTGTTGTCTGTAAGCATTATTGGCTGCAATACTCTCACCAAGCCTAATAAAAGCATACACAAAAGGTAATATTAGTGGGAAAGTGTCTGTTTTATAGAATAAGCTCAAAATGTGAAATACTTGCAGTGTCTCAAGGTAGATTTTCAAAAATATTTTTTATGAAAGACAGTATTTTTTAAAGAAACAATAGGAAACTTACACTATGGCAGGAAAATCTGGCAACGGGGCTGCTTCAAATAATATTCTAAGCCCTGCTTGAACTTGTGCCCTGTGGTCTGATGTTAAAGCCAAAGCCAAAGGGGTAACCAAGCGTTGGTCCTAGATACAGAGCACTTATTAGTTAAACAAACCTTTTTTTTTTCCAAAACAGTCAGCAGTGGTTTAAACAGGTTTTTGCACAAACAGTACAAGTGATAGATTTTTTAGCATCACCTTCCTTTCAGCCTCTTTTCATCTGCCCAGGTGATATTTATGTTTTTAAAGGTTATGGAGGTTGGTTTGATAAGTCTAATAGTCACTGTTAGAAAATGATCAGAATGATATGCATCATTTTTAGAATGATTAATATAAATATTTAAAACTTTGTACCTGAAGAACTTTGTAAAAACTGACTTCCATGTTAGGAACCAGCTGCTTAAGCTTACTCATCAAATCCAGTGTTTTTAAGATTAGATCAGCAGCAAGTTTGCTAAAAATGTTAAGAAAGCATTTTATAATGAATAAACATTCAAAATTAAAATAATTACTCTACGAAACCTATAATCAAGGGGAATGTAAAATTAAATCAAGAGAGCAAGTAATGTCAGAAGGATATAGTTGTCAATGGTTTTCCACTTACAGATATCAAGAGGGTTAAAAAAATAAAAAGACATGGTTTGGAGCAAAGTAAGATAGAATTTGAAGTACCATTGTGTGTAGTGATGATGAACACGTAATAGCTAAAATGTTTAACTCCATGATTATAGGATTCATTGTTTAGGAATTCCTCTAAACTTTGAAGTATAAAGTGTTATGCTTATAATAAGAGTCTATTATGATTCAATAGTACTCTGAAAAACTTTGTGTTTTTAACTTGATGAAAAAAGAATGGCAAAGTTAAAAAATAGTAATTGTTCAATTATTGCAACCACATACTTATACATTAAATTCCATCTAAAACAAAAGCAAAGGCTATGAATTTTAGGGAGACTTTGTTAGCTATAAAGGCTTCACAAAAATATAATAGGGACTAGTCCCTGCAAAATTTCAATGTATCCTTTTGAAATCCAAAGGTATGGGTTGGAAAAAATAAAAAATGATAAAAACCCTAGCTTGTGCTTACCTCAATTCACAGTCCTTAAATTTTGTCCCAAAACTAAAATCAATTCCACTAGAAGTAAATTGGTGTTCTATTAAAGTAGTACACTTGCTAGCTGTTAAAACTTTAGTGACATGCATTTTCAGCATATCATCTGCACAAAGAGGTACATTCTGTTAAGGACTCTATTTTTTTGAAATGTTCAGCTTATGGTCACATTCACTAATGAATACTGTGTATTCCTCACTTTCTGACTGCTTTGTTTAACAACCTTTGAAAGTTATGATGGTTGGAAAAAAAGAAAGCAGGAATTAACACCAGACAAACAATCCAAAGACAATACCCTAATCAAGAAACTACCAAGGAGGAAAATTACATTTCTACCAATACTGGAAGCAAACAGGAAGCAAACTCCACACCTAGTTGGGTAATAAATCATCTGCAAGCAAACAACAAAACTCAGAAACATCAAGGGTTCCACAGTTCAACCATGAGCTACCTATATTCTCTTCTGTTTAGGAAAACAAAGCAGCTTTGCAAACAATCCTCACATTGTAGCATCCTACAGTCACATGAGTGCTATTTGCATACTTCACAACCAGCTTCAAACAAACAGAATTTATGGAGAACATGGAAGCGAAATTACAGGTTGCAATTACATGATATCTTTCTTAATGACTGTAGGAATTTGCTTAATGTCAAAAGCAGATGTGAAGTTGTAAGTTCCCTGATTTTTCACTTAGACATCATGGCACTTAGTGACAAGTTGCTGGTCCCAATTGGGATCAGTAAACGAAGATTGGCTGTAAGTAAAACTCCCTAATGATGCAAAATGAAAGTCTAAACAGGAAAATATATCTAATTCAAAGTAATGTTAAAAACTTGGGAATCTCCAAGCAATGGCCACAATAACTGTCACATGAAGAATGTTTTTCTGTATTTTACCACAATTTCCAAAATAAGTCAAATAATAAATTATAATTTTATTATAGTCAGACTTTTCTTAATTTCTGTGGAATATTATAAATTCATAATGGTAAATATTTCTGCTGGATATATAAGGTGTCTTGCAACAAAAATCCAGATGTTGAAAGAATAATAAGCAACATCAAGAAATCTGTCAGATAGTTAAGTGCCAATTATTGATATATTAATGCAGAAAATGGATTTCCTATATAAAACACTAAGAAAAATGTTTAAACATTTTAAAAAATGTTTCAATGTCCTAATTGGTTTTAAAATTATCTAGATGAGTGACTCTATTTTGTCTTAAACCTTTTTCCTTTTTGCACTGTTATCTAATAGAAACGTTTTTAAGCTTTATATAATTGAAATGTATTTATCTTATTTCAAATAAATGATTTTCTGACAATCTTCAATAACAAAAAATTACAAGAAGGATATTTATCAAGATATCAATAGTCTTGATCATTCGTTCACATTTTTTCTTTGCCAACAGATCTTCCAGTATGTGATCAGGAAAATGAAGATGGTCAAGAAGAATGGGCAAAAGAAGATCCACAAAGCGCTCAGCAGTTGCATTATTGCCTGCATCAATAACATCCTACAACAGAAATATTATCAATTTAATGGTATTGAAACAATTGAATAATTATCCTATCTCACCAAACTCTGTGGAGTATAATTTATTATTTTTTAAAATGCAACCTAACCATAAAATTTTACATTAATTTGACTTGATCTTAATTTTACTCATTTTTGATTTTAAAAAGTTTATAATTTAGATATATTAGCTTAAATAGACTAATTTTTAAACACTGTTTTACAAAAATATTATTAATTGTTGATCTGATTTTCATAATCACAATGTTCAGTATCTTTCCCTTTTTAAAAATATAATAATGAATTATTTTATTACAAGAATTTACAAAATTGTAGCTGATAGGTGCTTACTTAGAGGAGGAAAAAATATTTTTTAAATTTAATTTTTTTAAAATAAGAAAATTTGTAAGGACTTTAATTCTTGCCTATGTATTTTCAAATGTTCATTTATATAAATGTTTTACTACTTCACAGGCCCCTAATAAGTACACACAGGTTAAGAAGTGCCTTTATATACTCTTCCTCTTATGTGATCAAATGCCAACAATGTCCTTCTGATTCTCTGTAGAACAAACAGGACAAACTTTATATAAATGAATTAATGGACATAATTTTGACATCAGAACTTAAAAATAGGACAAAATAATAATGTTTCAATCTCCCAGGACACTCTGTTGCAGACCATAAAGTGACTATCTTTAAAAAATTATACTGTACTAAGAGAGATGGCTGAACTCATATTTCAAAAGGTTTCAGCGAATCTTAAAAAGGTTTTAATAAATACAACATTTTTAATACATTACAACTGCTACTTGTAATGATCATCATCGTTATCTAGATTCATTATAGTTCCTGTCCCATGCAAGAAGACTGTGGCAAGGTATAATCTGTAATCTGTCTCACATGCATCTGTATAACAAACTTGTCTTTCTTTTCCTTCTCTGGCATCCTAATTTAAATCTGGTATCAGACTCCTTGCATCTAATGAAGTGAACTGAAGTTCATGAAACAATCAAATTTATCAATAAATTTATCAATATTTCTTGATATATTTTTTTGCTACTATAAACATTCGTCCTACAAAAAAACTAGGAGTAACCCAATACAACAGCCAAAACATTGAATTCATTACCTCAAATAGCTCCCGGAATAGCTCCAAAGCAAGATTTGAACACTTCTCAGTTACTTCCAGTGGCTGGTTTGACCAGTGTACTAAGACAATAGATGAGTCAGAATTCTTAGCACGAGTTGCAAGTCTTGTACTTGCACAGGCTGCTACATTTGGTTCCAGTACTGTTTGACGTACAATATGACGGAGTTGTGTCACTGAACAAAATGCAAGTAGCAATTCTAATATCTAAGAGAAACAATAATTATGTTTTCTGTTTTCAAAGAATAACATTCTTTACACTAGTATATAAGACAATTTCAGATTTCTGATGCAAAGCTTTATTGCTGAAGCACAATATTGCTTTAAAATACCTTAAAAAATTAAAACACTATCAAATTGTTTATTTCACTCAGTATTTTAAGCAGTTATAGCATTGAAAATGTACAATTTTTTAAAAAAGAAATTTAGCAAACTATCTATCCAAGAAGATGTAGTTTATCTCAGGGAAAAACATACCATTAATTATTTTGGATTGCATCTGACTATTCCAGTTCATGTTTGGGGGCTTATCAAGAAGATGCTATGTGAGCAAATAAATCTGTGAAAGTGTGACAAATAATAAACAGGCTCTTACGGTATTGTGGCCTGTAATAAAAAATTGATAGTATTTCTACTATCTACATTTTCAGTTGCTTTTTTTAATATTAGAAAGAAAGACAAAGCGATAGACATAAAGAGTCTAAGAAAGTCACAACAGAACCACAAAATGGCTGTTATAGATCACAAGCACAGAAAATGAAACAGAGAGGAAAGGGCACAAAGGGACACAGAGACACACACTGATTCACACAGAGGGGGTCAGACACAAATATAGAACAATCAGAAGGACGAAACATCTACACAAGCATACAAAGGAACAGAGAAAAATAAACCACCCTTTTCTTCTGATATTCACTGACTGGAAATAATTCCTTTTCCTTATCAATACAAGGATGCTATTATTCCAAGAATCATTGATGCCTGACCCTTCCGTAATTTCCCTCCAACCAATTTTGTCAAGCAAAGGAAATTTTTGTTGGTGCTGTCAGTTTCTCTGGAATGGAATTGCTATTTGTATTGTAAAGGAACAATATGACTGAAGCAGTTGAAGAAAAGAAGGGAGAAAGAAGAAATATGCAATGAAGCATCCAGCTGGAGCAAGTAGAATAAGGAAGGAAAATCTGCAGAGAGGATAACTGATGATAGCATTGATGACATAGAAAAGGAGCTAATTTAGAAGGACAGTGAGTAGACAAATGTGACCTAGGAATCACAAAGAAAGCTATCTAGCAAAAAATCTTAACATATTAAATTTAATAACTGGGTGGACAAAGAACTGAAATAGTTAAGGAACTGAAAGGCAGCTAGGTAAATAAATGTATATCCAAGTCTTGGAAAATCAATGCTTTCAAATTTAAAAAAATATAAAATGATTGAAGACTGGTTAATACATCAGAAAGTATTGTTTGATCAAAGAATATTTTTAAAAGATTGAATATTAATTCTCTCTTTCTCTCTCTCTCCATGTTTGTATGTGTCTAAGAAACCGAGAACTCTTTTTACATACAGTTCTTTTTTATTTCAAGTTATAGCATGTTAGCACAGGAAAGGAAATAAAGTTATACTATAGTTGAACTTTTTTGGGTGGGAAGTGCCTTGAGTCAGTATTGACTCCTGGCAACCACTTGGACAGTCTCAGAATGTTGTTGCCTATTTCCTTGGGCTGAGACCATGAATGGTCCAAGGCCACCCATCTTGGCTTCATGCCTAAGGCAAGACTAAAACTCGTGGTCTTCTTGTTTTTAGCTTGCTGCTTTAACCACCACATCAAACTGGCTTTTTCACATTTTATTTATTTATCAAAATTAGGAACTGCCCATCTCCAACACAGAGCAACTCTGGGCAGTGTACAATTAAAATATAAAAGCATAAAGACTATATACATTTATATTAGGAGAAAAACAGGATTAAAATAATTAAAATTAAGAAGGCGAAAGGAGGCCCTTCAAAGTGCTAACCAGCTCCATGGCTGCATGGTCCTCTGTGAGCCCCAAGAAAGTCAGCAGAGCCAGATTTTCAGATATTTCTGAACAGCCAGGAGAGTGGGCTCCCGAAGAATGTGCCAAAGAGCGGGGGCAATGATTGAACTATTTTCTAAAATATGAAATTGGTAACTTTGAGGAGATATTTAGCTTTATCAAGGCTTTATCAATGTATGTAAATGGAAACTTGTTTTCCTAATGTTAAGGAATGGATTCAAGATATACTGTATATTATTAACTTTTGAAACATTTTATATTCTAAAAATGAGAAATGGAGTAATACGTTTCTATATGGCCTAGACCAGTGATGGCGAACTTTTTAGAGACTGAGTGCCCAAATTGCAAGCTGAAACCCACTTATGTATCATTGGGTGCCGGGTGGGCATGGCCCATTGGATGGGCATGACTGCGGTGGTAATGGCAGACTGGGTGGGATTATAAAGTTCAATCAATCAATTCCAACTTTGCGAGATCTTTTTTTTCCCCGGTGAGAAGTTGAAATTGATTGATTGAACTTTTTTTTTTTTTTGCAAATGGCGGCAGAGCCCTAAAGAGAAAAGGTTTTATAAAACCCAGCTGAAGGCCTAGGACTGGGGTGACAGCGCGCATGCCCACAGAGAGGGCTCTGCATACCACCTGTGGTACGCGTGCCATAGGTTCGCCACCATGGGCCTAGATTTAAGATTAATGATTAAACTTAAATTGATATTACATGCTTCTCACTTGTTTTTATTAGTTTCTTTTTCTTCATTAATGTTAAGCTTACTTTAATCATTTGAATTATGTAGCTTTTGTAGATGTTATGTAGATTCACTAATATAACTTTTATTATTGTGGCTTATTGCATTTCACCAATATAAAAAAATTACTAAACACACACACACACACACACACACACACACACAATTATTGTGCACCTAGAAAGTACCTTTGCTGAAGAATCAGAATCTCTTCCATGAAGGAGGCCTATCACCTGATTGAGACAAGATGTAAAATGTTCATACCTAGAGTTATGAAGGAAAAAAGGAATAAAAAGGAATACTGAAATTATGAGTATTTTGACAGGCAAAAATAAAAATTATTTGGTAAGGGGTTTATCATACCTATGCTTTACTAGCTGAAATACTGTACAGATCATTTTCAGTTAGTTGCAATGACAATGAACAAGTGGTACTTATGACTGTTTCTTGAAGTTCTGGCCATGATACCTGCAGTTGTGTGATTCTTGACAACCAACTTACACTTATAATAGTTGCAGGGTTCTGTGGTCACGTAATCACCATTTGCAACCTCATTGCTATTTTCCACAAAGTTAATGAGGAAGCTGGCAAGCAAGGTTGTATGTTGTTCTTGCTAGTTTTTTCCAAGGAGTCCCACTATGAAATACAAGATTCAACAGTGTGCTTGCACCAAAGCGGCTTCTTTCCAGCTTACATGCATTTGTGCAGTGCAGCAACATCCGCTTCCAGTATATATACAGTGGCATTATGGATACATGCTTGTGGCTATGTGGCATGATCCTTGAAGCAGCTGTTCCAAAACTGATATCCCCTTATGGGACTGCAGTGTGATCCCAGTAACAGAGTGCCTTGCTTTGCTCCAGTCACAAACAAAGGTCTTTATTGCTGGGACTGTGCTGCAATCCCACAAGCAGCTGTCATTTTCAGAGTGGCTGCATTTAGGATCAGCTTGGTGCTATATGGTAAGATCCCAGAAGTGTCCACTTGGAAATGTCTGCTTGTCGGATTGCGCTGTGCAGTCCAGCAATGGAGGTGCTTGCTTTGCTAACGTGAGCTCTGCAGCATTCTGTAGCACCAGAATATCTGGCCAATCATAAATTAAGAACTACATATAGATATAGCCAGAGACTTCCTCTTATTCTGTTAATTCCAGCATTCTGAGATTAGTAGAATTAGTCTGGCTAACTAAGCATGAACACATCTGGTAAATGACAACCTAAGCTGTACATTAATCTGTTAATTGAGTAGAATAAAAAAATCAACAAAATGAAGTCTGAAAGGAGGAATGTAACAGAAATGTTTTTTTTTTAAATTAAAATTTTAGAAAAGACTAGCTGTATCTAAACTGATCTAGCCCGATTATTGGCAAGCCCTGACGGAGACTGATCTCTTATCACCTTATATTAAATAGAAATTAAAGCTATGGGAAAGTACTATAGAATTCAATTCATAACTTAAGTTTGAAAGATCCAAAGAATCAAAGAAAAGATTGGAAAAATATAGCAAATCAAATCATTCAGTAAGAACCAGTTGGACAAATGTTCACAGGAAATATAAAATATATTTATATATAAATAGAGGGATGTAAATTTTTTATTATTTATTATGTAAACCCTACTTGGTAAGATAATCTGCAATCTTGGGATTCTTCAGGAGATCCATAAGCAGATCCACAGAATATTTTCTTGTTAGTGTTCCATCACCATTCACAAGGATATTAAATATTAATTGGAAAGTCTGGTGAATATTTCTGGAATGAAACAGCTACACAAAAAAAAAACTGATTTACAATCATATGAATTTTACATTACAGATCAAGTCAGTTGCATTCAATGGAAGGAAGGGGCTATCAGACTTTTGGTCTTGTGGGACTTCAAGTTGTCTCACTTAACAGTCTGAGGGTATCAAGATCACAATGAGACTGTCCCAGAAGATCACAGCCCAATTTAGAACTCCAAATACTAGATCTGTTTTTCGTCTTTGAATATATGAGATATGTACTGATTGTGGCTATTTGTATCAATACTTTGTCACAGGCAAATCACTCTATGGTGTCTTTAGAATTTCCAGTAACAAGGCTTTCTTTAGGGAAGAAGGACATAGTCAGTCTACCCAGATCACACAGTTTAGATCTCCAGAATTTCCAAAGAGAACTGAAGGAATTTTCCATAGCTACAGTATGCCAGGTAATGCTCTGGGTTGCCCAATCAACAGCAGAATTGATAGGATTATTGTTAAGGGATATTGTTATTAGACTGCAATATTTTTTTAAAAAGTCTTGTTTGTTAAGGTAAGCTACTCAGAGCTATTGGAAATTAAGTGATGTAGAAACTATAGCAAATAAAGAAATAAATATAAAAACACTATGCATAAGCTTCTTTTAAATTGAGTCAGGCAGGCTTACCTTTTCTCCAACTTCTTCATTTAATGTAAGACTTGATAATATAGAAAGTGCAAAAACAACCATTGTTAGACTACTGTGGCCCAAGAAACTGATCAGAGTGCGATAAAAACCTTTCACATTCGTCTAATACAAAGAGAAAAAAAAAATCTTTAAAAAATGCAGTGAGATTAAAGTTACAGCCTAATTCAATACATTATATGCACTACAATAATTTTATGTTAGTTGAAAAACTGAATTTGGGGACCCAACATACTCCTCAAAATCATACAATTGAAATATCTAGCCAAAATTATTAAAAATGCAACTATTTTAATAGTTGCTCATCAAAGCACTAAGGCTGCACATAATCAGAGTGACAAATAATACTATACAATCCTAAATATATATACCTAAATAGTGTATAGGCTATGACTACCATATCTGCAAAATACTATGCTACCTACAATATACTTCACTGCTAACATATCAGTATTACAATTATATTTACAATTATATAAAGATAACATAAGCAAATTAGATGGATAATTTTATTTAGCAACAAAACTTACAGACTTTGCAGTCACAAGATATAATATTCAACATTCATAACAATAAACATGTTCCTTCTTTTAGCATTAATAGTGGTCAACATTCTGAGATCTCAGTTTAAACTTTGATTAGTTTCAATCACAGATCTTCATGGACTTCAAAGACTTATCTTCGTTCACACAATCATTTAAGCAAGTAAGAAAACACAGTTGGAAATGTATTAGGAAATGTTAACTTATGTAAACTTATGGTCACAGATGTCTACATTCCATTTAATTATAATGAAGATGGATCTGATTCTTTCATAGTGGAACTGTAGAATAGTAGAATGAAAATTATATTGAAAAAATGAGAATCATTGTGCAAATATTTTTGCACAATGAAATTGAATGGGAAAAAACATCATAATCACACAAAAATAAAAGTTCCCAGATTAAGCAAGTAATTGTTGTGCCCTTTATTGGAACAAAAGTGCTTTGATTTCCAATTATTAAATTATGTAAATAATATTTTTTTAAAAGACTTCAATAAAGCAAATTTCTTACCAATGACTTGATATATGTTTGAACAGTGAGATTATGTCGACAAAGATTTGCCATAAGTCCTAGGCAGGGTATAGTTAACTCATCTTCTGTAGACTGACTGAAGTTTTTAAAAAAGTTCATTAAATATATTCACATAATTCAATATTTATTTACTAATAATAATTTTACGAGTTAATCATTATTCATTCAGAAAATATTCACTCTGCTATACAAAGAACCCATTAAATTTAGTATATACATAGATTTGTATCTGTTAAGCTTTATATAACCGAATGTAAATATTAGTGATTTAAGGCAACATTAAAGAAAAATATAAAATATAAAATTCAGCATTTAAACTACTCAAAATACTTTATTAACTTTATTAATTAATAAAATGAAAAAACAAGGTGACAGATGGCTGACAAGAGATTACCTATAGTTATGTGGTCAATAATGCAAAGTGCTAAAACTACTTGTGAATGCTGGCTACATTCTCACATATATCACCTCCCTAAGAAAGATACTTGGATGCATTGAATATTGGGAGACCTATTCTACTAAATGTTCAGGGCAGACCACTTCTACAATAAACATAGGTTGCTTATATAATAACATCAAGGACAGCTGGCTCCTATTGTACATTCAAGCTATTGGGATTATACTATAGATATTATCTGATGCAGTAGCATCTGACCTAACAAAAAGAGAGATTCCTGTGGCACAGTCTCATAACCTGTAAAGATACAAAACGTTCTTGGAATTTATTCCAAACTTTAAATCCTGTAGCACATTTTCAGTAAGAATCCCTATCATCAAATATCTAGGGGGACAGAAGTTCCTAGTTTAAGATTCCCCACCAAGGTGAGCATAAAATAATGCTTGACACTCTCATGCCAGGAATAATAAGAAGTTTAGCAAGCAAGTACGGTACTACTCTAAAGCTTTAGGTAAGCTTTGTATGTTCAAAATCTTCATAGACCACAATGATAGTAACCATGAGGAATGCTCATAAAGCAAAGCAGGCATTAATATAGAAGGATAAAGTATCGTCTCTTTGTTAGAGTGGCAGGAACATCTCCAAAAAGAAAGCCTAGTTTAAACTTCTAGAAAACAGTCCAATATACCCCCGAACTTAAAACTCAGTTGACACATATTTCCATGCATCTCAAGACTACATAGGGTTATATTATATAGGATAACTGAACTGAAACATCCAGGGACAACATATAAATGTACCTACAACTGCAGATTTAGTTAACTATTGCATTTAAGAAACTTACATGCGAAGCATTAGGAAAGAAATTAAGTCTTCAATATTAGCACTTTTCTGCAATATTCTTGCATTGTAGGTCAATTTCTGTAGCAGTTGAATACTCTGTTAAATAAAAAGAAAACCGATGAAAATATAACTGTTTGCATTAGATTTACCTGCATTTACTTTTCAGATGCATAACCAGATAATATATTATACTATTTTGGTTTTAGAATTTAAATATTTTGTTTCTACCATGGATATTTTATTTAATGTTTGCAATTATTGTAAATGTTCAAGTTAAAATTGTGGTAGATATAATAAAATAATTCAACTGAAATTGTATTAAAATTATAACCTACTAATTGCTTTTTAAAAAAATCAGTTAATTTAACCAAAACCAAAATAACTATGAAATTCAATTCTCAGAGCGCAATATCAAACATTAAAAAAACTAATACTCAGATCAAATACTCTTGCTTGATAAATCTATCTCTGTTTTCTCTCAACAGGTTTGGTCAATAAAATGTTGATCTGAGTAATGCTTAAAGAGAGATTAATTATTATTACTGTTGCCCATTATTTTACATCTCAGTTAATGTAAAACTTTATGATATAGCTGATGATGCCAAATTTATAAGAGGAATACTTTCAGTTCCAAGATTCATCAAGATTAAAGGCAGATATGGTTACTGTGGGTACCAGAAACTATTTCCTTAATTGCTGGTTAAAATTGATTTTTTTTCTTCTATGTGTCTGGCTCAATTGGTTCTCGGAGTTTGTTTTAAATCAACCTGGCTAACAAGAGCTATTAGCAAATTCCAATCCTTAAGACACTTTTGATTCTTTTGAAAGCCTATGTCCGTTAGGATTGAAAATGTCAGGAGTTATCTTAAACAATGTATCTGGGATATTGATTTTCATACCAGTTTAAGCCTAGTATCTAATCCTATAGTTATATCCTTAATTCTTTTCAAATGGGCATGTGCCATAATCTTATCTCTCTTCAAATACTAATTCTGAAATTTCATCGGGCTTTTCTCTTGACCAGGTTGGGGGCAGTTCTGCAATTCTGTAGGAGCAGTATAAAACATTCCTTTTCAGCAACATTATGCCTGTGTGAATATGGCTCTATGAAAAGCCTCAGCCATTTGCTCCTTTCCTGCTCTCTGTATTGATAATCTCAAAAGATATATATTTAGCTCATTAAAAAAAAAACTACTCTAGGAGAGAGCACAATGTTTATCTGTCATTGCTTCTATCTGATCAAGACTGTCACATTTTTCCAGGTTGCCCAATTTTGTGCTATTATTTGTTGTATTGTCCTACCTATAGCTAAAGTTTAGCATAGTTTTTTGTGATTGCCACTGCTAAATGTACTGTAGTTACTATAACAATGTACTTTATATTATTTCATTGGAATTTATATATTTCTAAAGTTTTATTAATAATAATTATGGATTAATGCATTTTATTGTTGCTCTCTCTGGCCTAAAGGCCACAATAAAGGTTTTATTTGATTTGATGTAGCTGTTTTTAGATAAAAATATAAGAAGCAATCAAAGTGTGCCTCTAAACTATGTCAATTAAAAATATATTTCTGATAGCAATTGTGCAAATACTAATACTATACATTATTCTGGTCTTCCTAGTATTTGTATTTCAGCATAGTCTGAAATGCTAAGTATACAGGATCTGGCAACAACTTACATAAGAGACCATCAGCTGCCAATACTATAAATGCCACAAAAGAATATAATAATAACAATAATAAATAAATGTTATAATAATAATTTATTTCATATAAAGTATTGCATTTTCTTACTTGCAATATTACTGGGTCAATAGGATTTGTAGAACTTCGAAGAATCACACTTGCCAGGGCACCACACAGATTGTAAGCATTCTGAAGGGCTTCCCTGATTTCATTATCTAGAACTATAAGTAACAGATATACATGTATCATTAACACTCTAAGAAATATATTCAGAGAAACTGAAAATATTTCAGAAATGAGCCTCCACAAAATCATTTTTTTACTTTTACATAGACAGTTAACTCTAACCATTATACATATAAATATAGGTAGTCCTCAACATATGACTATTTATTTAATGACCATTTGAAATTATGAAAAGGTATCTTACAATCAGTACTCGCACTTACAACCGTCACAGTGTCTCTGTGATTATATGCTCAAAATTCAGGCAACCGGCATGTAGTTATGATGCTTGCACAATCGTGGAGTCATGCTATTTGTAACCTTCCCAAGGCACTTTTAACAAACAAAGTCAATGGGAGAAAATGGATTAGCTTAACAACTAAGCAAAAAGGCTAATAAAATAACTCACTTAATCACATCGCTTAGTGACTGAAGTTCCAGTCCCAATTACGGTTGTATGTGGAAGACCACCTGTATGCATATATTCAAAATTCAAGCTAACTTAATTTAGCAAACTGAAAACATTTCAACTGTTTTTCTATCTCAGATTTTATATTTTGGAGATAATTCATTTCTGATGAAAATGTCATAATCACTTCTCGTTTACATATTCCACAATTTGTCATAGAAATAAATGAGGTTGTACAGAATATGTTACCACATAGTATATTTCATATGTTCGTTTTACTTTGTTATTATTTTTACAAGAATTAAACTGTTCTGCTCCAAATGCAATAAATTATTTTTTTTAATCCTCATTCAAGGAAGTATGATTCTAATAACAATAACTCTTCTTTAATTAAAAATTTAATAGGACAGTCTATTCAAAAAAAGAAAGAAATCAGAACCTTCAGTAAGATTATACCACATATCTTTCCAGCTATAAAGTAAGTTGTATATGCAACTCAAATACATTTAAAACTCACCTAACTGAGAAAGCAAGCCTACTACATTTAAGGTTAATGAAGAGCTTAGATTTGGGTCCTCAATAAGTTCTACTAAGCAATTGAGGCATTCACTTGGTAAAATATGATTTGATGCAAAACATTTTGTCAATTTCAATCCTGAGATAACCTGAAAAAAATAAGACAAGTGCTAAAAAAATACAATTAAAACTTTTAAGCTAATGGAAGATATAAATATATATAAATGACCGTAACAGGAGGTCTTACCTTTTCCTAATAAAACCAATACATATTATTTAAGTGACGGAACCTGATGTGTGAGAGAGCAATGTGTATACAGTATATATCAAACATCTTCTGTATAGTTGCTGAGAAAAATTGTATGTCTTTGAAGTCACCGTAAGTCAAGTTCAACTTGAGATGCACTTTTTGTTTGATTTGCCAATTTCTTGTAAGGTTCTTATTTTAACTTGTTGATAAAAACAATTTTTTCTTACGTAGCAACATCACTGAAGCAATGTGTGCTTTAAAACTACAATAGGAAGTTTATTGGATGCAAATCACAATATGCAAAGATAAATGAATTAATCCTTGTATCAGATTCTTTTTTGTCCTTTTAAAACAGGTAGATTTAAATGCTGCCCAATTACTGCGAGATAAGATGGGCAGTTTATACATTTAATAAATAAACAAAGAAACAAACAAGATGGTATTATCCTCATCATTATATATTTTAGGAAATTTTAAACTATCAAACAACTATAGAAGACAAAACTTGCAGAACAACTCTGTACTAAACATACCTATATTCCACTGGACTAATTTCAGTTTATTAATAAGTCAGGTTATGTATAACTGTAACCTTGTGCCTCTTCTGCACAACAGCATTAAAGTACAAATATGCAGCTTGGAAACAGGCTTAAAAATACACTCAACTCCAAAACCAATCAGACTTTAGATTCATATTTGGCATTGATAATGAAGCACTGGAAGCCTGGTATATGGGAAACATCTCCCTTGATGCTAGCTGCTGGAAGTAACATAGCTGAATCAGAAAAATGGTACCAGGACACCATTCTGTTTCTTGTTTTTCCCCTCTTTCTCACACCACTCATAGCATGAGAAGCAGAAGAGAGGGGGGAGAATTTTGTTTTCCCTTCTTACTTCTTTTGCAATGGGTAGCAAGCATAAGCAAAGGAGGGGAAGTGGGTTTTGTCACCTTGTCCGCAGAAGTACAGACCAGCTTCAGCAGGGTTATTTTTTATTAGAGGGATGGTAGTAGATAACATTCTCCCCAACCAGTCGCAGGTGCAGAATTATTTTCCAGCACTACTGTAACCAGTCAGTGGTTTCTTCTCCCCATTTGCAGTATGACTGATACTCAACAAAACATCTATCGAAAGACATGTTTAAAAACATGTGTTTTGGTATGATTTATCCCCATCCACTTTTGCTTTCAGGCAGAATAGTGAGAATTCTAAGGGAATTTTCACTCAAGGAAGGTTTACAAGGCCTGGCTAAAAATGAACAGATGGACAGTTCAGTCTTATCTTAGGTGAGGCATCAGTCCTTTTGCTTGGAATCTTTGAGAAAGAATATTAAACAAATCATAAAGAACTCCGCTGCAAGAACTAATTATTTAGTTTCAGAGATTCCATAACCATCTTCATTTTCCTGATTTAAATACAATTGTTATTAAAAAAAATTACCTTGCTTTTGTACTTACTTTTATACTGGTCACTCAAGGTGCAAAACATACCTAATATTCCTGTCTCCTATTTTCTCCGCAGTAATAATCCTGCGAGGTGGGTTGGTCTGCTACTGATCTGACTTTTGCTGCTGTAAGAGACTTGACAAAACCTACACTTGGTGTCTGTGCAGCTAGCATTCCTGCATGGAAGGTCCCATGACCTTATAGTGGAGATACAGAGGCTAAAAGAGTCAGTTCTGCTCCATTCCCCTTTAGCAGGGGGAAAAAAAACTCCTCAGCCACTGTGGAGGGAGGGAGGGGTCTTTTTCAGTGGCAGAACAATAGCCCTAGCTCCCACTTTCCCTCCATGTGTTGGCAAGAAAAGCGAGAGCAGTGGCTTTCTGGCATAGTAACCCTAACAGACCAACAGCCGCAGCGCAGGGCCAAGTCCCTAAAACGTATTTGGTGGCTTTTCTTGCCTGTACCGGTAAAGACTGACACGTGCCACTAACCAAAACAAAATAATGGCAGGGGCTGCCTACACAAAGGGTCGAGGATCAATTGAGGACGGTGTCCTACATTCATTTCTTCAACCATTACTGAAGGTTTTTGCGCTAGGAGCGATCAGGACACAACATATTAGCCCTTAACCACTTCATTTATATATGGATCTTCTGCATCTTTCAACAGTAGTTCGCAAAAACGAGGCAGTACTGGGGGAACTGTCACGGAAAAGCTTCGTTAGCGCTGTGGCAGCCGCCGCCAATTATTTGAACGCGCGTTCCTTCTTTTCCTACTTCTAGTACAAAATATCCGAAAGTCGGGGGGAGGAGAACCGGGTAGTCTACCCAGACTGTCTCTCACCTCTAAACTCCGCTGGAGCAGAGCTGCGTTGGACTGGGTGCGGGCAGCTCGGTACTGAGAAGCCGCCAAGAGCAGGGACTTCATACACGCCGAGGCGTCCATAGCCTCACCATCCGTAAAGTCGGCCAGAGACAGCGTTAGCCTTCACCTCGCATTCAAAACTTTGTATTTGGCGCCTTGGCCGCCATTTTGCTGCTGTTGCCCCAGTGAAGAAAGCCTCCGGAGCTGGGCGGAAACCTCCGCCGCTCTAGGAAACTCGCTTGCATGCTGGGAACCAGCGAGAAGAATCTTGGTTGAGCAGTTCTCTTCGTCCACGGTCGGAGCTCCGTTGCGCTCTTTGTCCCCAGCCGATGTGAGCTATGGCTAGGCGTAGTTGAGGCCACTGTGTGGGAGAGCTATTTTTACTTTCAGTCAGAGTCAGAAAAACCATTGAGGTCAGAGAGAAACAGCGATCAAAGCGTGTTCGAGGGAAGGGTTTTTGGGCAAAGATCTGCAGGGAGGGGGGTTAGGCAAATCGTTGTATAATACAAACAGGTAAGAATAGGAGGAGGGAAAATTTTTAGAAGTTTACTCTCGTTTTCAGAAGGAAAGGGCTGGCGTGCCTTTGATCTGGTTTTGTTCTGGTTTTAAGAGGTAGAGTTACCCTCGAGTGAATCTTCCTAAAGGCAGTGACCCGAGTTTTCATAGAGAATTGAATGGGGAGAGGGGAGGGATTTAGTCTGCAATTTTATTTTTATCCGGAAGTAAGTCAGCCATGCTTGTGTCTAAAAATGCTTTGACAATCCATAAAAAGGCAAGGAATCAAACATCAACCTACCAAAAGATCCATGACATAAACAGCAGAAATTCAGCATTGCTAAGCTGGGCTGGTAGCATGGTTTTGCTGATGCAATTTTCTATTACCAAAAACAGTAATTTACCGGATTAAAATGGTAATTTGTCAAGGTGAGATTTAAACTGAACAGTATAACAGAGTTGGAAGGAACCTTGTATGTCTTCTAGTTCAACCCCTTGCTCAGGCAGGAATTTCTATTATTCTGATTGGATCTTGCGTTGTTTGTACTTTCCATACAAATGATATAACTGCTGAATCCATGGAATTCAATAGTTTATTAAATGACAAGTGGGTCATTTCTTCACAGTGTTAATATATGTTATTGTTTCTGAAGGGTACAACTTAATTTAGAACAATTAAGCTCTCTAGGATCCATACCCTGGAACTATCCATCCCAAAGGTCTTCATCTTGCCAGGATTTAGAATCAGTTTACAAGTCGTCATCTACTATATTATTGCTATTGTTCATTTAAGACTAAAATGCATTCACATTTTTTTGCCCGACATGCTAGATAGAATATGACAATTTGTGTGGCAGACATGCTAGATAGAATATGACAATTTGTGTGGCAGACTAGGCAGGTACGATTATTTTGATCATTCATTTCCTTAGGACTTCTAAACTGAAAATGATCCCTTATTTTTTAGCAAAATTATGTACCAGATACGTTCAGTGCCTATGGAATCAGTGTTCCAATTGAATGAACACAGGTGATTCATCTTCAAAGAGTCACAAATCTGTTATAGCACATAACTTTCCAATTCTTTAAATGTTTCCAGACAACTTAATAAGCCAGGATATTGAGGATAGGGAAAACAACAATTATAGTACTGCATATATCTTAATCAGTATCATAAATAAGCCAACAAAGATTTGTGTATGTTTGTGCGTGCATGTCTTTGTAATGATGAAATAATACTCATAGTTTGGGAAATGGAACACACTGCCTAACAACTCTTTATCAATTGTCACATGCTGAACTAAGTTTCAGATAGCCTATTGTTTTATTGATGATATTGGAAACCACTCCAGCAGGCCTGCTGTTTTATAGGACCTCTTTTTTTTCTTCATTCTTTTCTAGTTGCTTCTCATATCTGTAGTATAAGAAAGTATTTTGGTCCTGCTTTGAGCAGTCTCTTTCAACTGGGAATTTTTGAATGCTGACATTTTTTTTTCATTTTGCTATTCAGACTGTTGTTTGCAGAGTTTGAAAGAACTAGCTATCTCCTCACTGCATCAATAGACACAACTTTTTGTTCTAGCAAAATATGACAGGTTGGATCTGTCAAGTGGTTGTAATTTTTTTAACCTCTCAGACTTCAACTCCACGTCTGCCTTTTTAATTTTTTTCTCTAGATGAAAGGGAAATATTAGAAATCCAGGATAACAGGATTATTTAGACAAATTTGTAAGGGGCTTGCTATTTTTAACCACTTTATATTCTTTCTTCCCATTTGTGGCTATGAATGAAAACTACAGAGGTCACTTTTTCATATGTGTTCTTTCTCATCTAAGAGAGTTAGTAACTCCTGGACTAGTCGATTATATTTGATGAGTTAATTGAAATCCACCTCATAATTTAATTAAATAAGTGGTAAATTGAAGACGATATCTGCTCTGGACAGTTCTAGATGTGTGACATACTGATGGTTACAAAATATATATTTGTTATTTTAAAAAAATCTTAGGTTTACTTGCTGACATAGTAACTATTTGACAACATCTGTGTATATTATATGCATTAGGACTATTTTCTTCATATATTAATGATTTTTTTTCTAGAATAAAGAGACAAATGTACTCAAAATATGTTGCTGTTGTTATTTCCTGTGACACAGATTTATGAAAACCTTATATACTGGCGGATATAATCAACCAATCTGAAAGTGTTAAATCCTGTGTAATGGAAATGATAATTATTTTCCACAGGCGTCTGTCTTTTTAGATACATAACACATACATTGAAAAACAATCAAAAATTTACACAGCTAAATGTTATCACGACAAACTGTTAGCTATTTGAAATGGAAATGACATAAAAATAGCATAGTATGTTCTAGAGTGCATATTAGGTGAAGGAGAGTAAGAGGCTTAGGGATCAAGTCTCATGAGAAAAGATTCAAACAAGATAAACATATTTATTCCACACAAGAAAACAATTAAGGTAGTATATTATGAGATATGCTAAAATACATGTATTTTGTTTTATATTGCTCCAGAGTTTTGAAGCAATAGATTGTACTTCAAATAAAAATAATATGAAATTAATAGTAGGAAGAACTTCTTGATAGTATAAACTGATAAGAGAGTTTTTAAAGCCAAAGTAGTATGATTACTTGTTTAACATAATACAGCACTGGATATTCTGGAATTGGACTCAGTGACTTTTGAAGTCCTTTCCAACTTCTTGATCCTTGAAATGGTTTCACCCCCAATCCCCATAACTGTAAAATGATTAGCATTTCTTTATGAAAGATTTTGGAAACTGACATTCTCGTTGATTTTCTGTCATTAGTGTTAATGTTCATGAACATACAGTACTATTTCATTTCTCTAAAGAAAAATTGTTGCACAAACAAACATGTTATCTGGAAAAATACTTCATTTATTTTTTATAGAGATGTATTCTTCACAGTTCATCAAGCCATTTCAACATTATAGTACATTAAATTATGGTTAAAATGAATTGAAAAAAACACTTGAGTACATTATAATTGTAAAAGCCATTAGCAGAAAAAAGAAGATGGTAACTAAAAAAGCCTGGCACTGAAGTTATATAAAAAAAGGAAACATCTATAAGGCTCAGTTAGAGACCATTATACTTCTATTTCAAAAATGTAATGTAAGGATGCACTTAGTGATTTGGATAACCTTTTTTAAAGTTACAATTGTATCAAGTTTAACAATGTAATTTAAGTTAAAAGAATGTATACAATTTTGACAATTTCTGTCTCTTTTTTGCATTCTAGTATATTTTTTAATATTAATATCTTGCCAATGTTTTTACTAAAGAAACGGGGAAATGACCAAATTCTATACTGGCTTTACTTTTAACAAGAAAATGAATTGGTGGAATTAATCAAACATTTTTATGATGTTTTTCTCTTTTAAACTGTAACCCATTTAAAGTTCTAGATATTATGCATTATATTTTTCACATATAAACCAAAAAGAAAACATTTTATAAGAGTTCCCTAAATTCATCTGCATGCTACCTGCAACTCTTGATTAAAATGTAAAATTCTGTTGTAAAAACACCATCAGGAAAAAACTATGTGTACTTGTATCTGTTCTTCTATAGTGACCAACACACTTCACTCAAATAAAATTATACAATTCAGACAATTGTTGGCTTCTTGGTGTCCTCTGAACTTTCTTTTCTTCCTGCAGACATTTCATTTGCAGGCTAGGTGACATTGCATGGAGGAACAGAGTGTGCAGGTTTCTGTTATGCAGAAATATATATGCAGAAACAGAAAATCAAAGAAGACTAGAGACTCAACAATTCAACCTTGAAGTACACAGTCTTCTTTAAAGATACAATTTTAGTAAATATAAAGTCTTCTGAGAGGGCAAAAGCTATTAAGGTGACTGATCTTCCAAACTTTGCCCCTTGCATGGACGTGATGTAGCATGATGATAAGTTAAGCATGTGGCTTACTTATTAAATAATAATTGGTGATTACTCTGAATGCTTATGCTATTTGTTAACCAAATCTGTTACATTAAAGTCTATACTCCATGAGATTTAAATATATTTTTGTGTTTTTAAGTGTCACTTATAGCAATGATATTGAATAATACAAACAATTTAGTATTTTGTAAACATCAGAGACCCTTGCACTTATGACTCAAATATAGCAAGTTAAATAGTGCTAATAAAGGAAAGCTGTTAAAATGAAAATATAATGAGATACTGCATTATGGAAAAAGCTATCACATTTTTGTGGTATAAGCTTTTCAGATGTTCACTTCATCAGGGGCATAAAGTGAACATTTGCAGAGCCATATATGTACCCAGTACATGAAAAGAAGATAATACAAGTATGTATGCATTTTATAAAATGTGCCTTTTACAGAGGCAAGCAAGTAAAAATTGGCATTAAATTTGTCACATCCAAAGTACAAATGAACACAGAATCCAATGAAGTGAATAGAAGAGTTTGTATGGGTATGATCCATAGAATGCCCTCACTGGAATGGAGTGAACAGATTAATCAGGCAAGACGTTAATGTAATCTTCAGCATCATCTGGAGAGAGAATAAGAAAAAAGTTATCATTACATTTCTCTAAATTTCAGTGCAAAAAGCATTAGTATCATTCACATTCACAACATGGTGCTTAAATAATCACTGTTGATTTAAACACAGTAGAAAGAGATAATTTACTGCATAAGACTCAATAGAATGAGGATTCTCTCTTGACTACCTTGCATTATACAATCCCAGGGGGCAGAAACTTGAATGCAGAACAGAAATCTGTAGCAAAGAAGTAAGATGATTTCTTTTTCACCTCAGACACCTTCCTACTTTTACTCCTTTAAATTCTGGTTGAATTATTATGTTTTCAATGTTATATGTAGCTAAAGTCTAAATCTTAGTGGCTTCTATCTCTCTATGGCATGTTTTATCACCCTTTCACAGCAAATAACTTTTATTACAATGTCTCCAACACTTTCCCTTCACTTTTTCCCAGTCCTATAGAGATGTGTATAGCTATTTCATTTTGTAGAATTGTGTCTCCTCCATTTGTAGTGCCTCGATATAGGAAAGCAACACTGCCAATCAAAAGTGTCAGAGGGTCAGTTCGCTTTGGCAGGAATTACTCTTCTTCACTCAGCAATACAACGTAGTATCACTCCAATGTGACATTTAGAAGTAAAGTGCCTTTTCACACTCTGGAGGGGCATTGAAGTATTATTAAAGCTGTTTTTTTAAAAAATAATTTGCATACACCTACTATCCATATTGTACTTTGCTTCTCTTTTTTATTTTGAAACTGACATAAAGGGAGCTTTTTTTTCACTGTAAGGATGAATGAGATTATTTATAACAATGTGAATTTAAATTTAATCTGTTTAGGTACTGCCTGACTCCAGAATTTCTCTGATGGCTTATAATATGGCAATGCATAAAATGCAAATACAACTCAAAAAGACAAAACCACCAATGACAAAAATAGGATAAGTATAATTTAAATAAAAAGTTGGTTCATTTAGATTTTTAAAATATGTATCAACAAACTTTAATCACCTTAGTCCAAGGCCTGGGAGTTGTTGTGTTTTAGACTATCTAGAACACTAACAGGATGGGAACCATCCAGATTTCAGGGGGATCATTGTTCCAGGGGCAGACAATACAACAGACAAGGCCATGCATATCAGTTTATAACACTGTATTATAAAGTATTCTGCTAACTGCCTTTAGTTGTTTGTGGCTAACAGTTCCATTTTTGACATAAATAATTTTTAAAGGATTTCTTTCACACGTTCAGTGCCTTTAAAAATATAGAATAGACTTCTGTTAGACTGCTACATTATTTAGCCCAATATTGTTCTCTTCCTGATGTATGTTATAACATTTCAGTCTGCCAGCAGTTCGATCCTGACCAACTGAAGGTTGACTCAGTGTTTAATCCTTCCGAGATTGGTAAAATGAGGACCCAGATTGTTGGGGGCAATATGCTGGCTCTGTAAATTGTTGAAAGAGGGCTGTAAAGCACTATGAAGTGGTATATAAGAGCTATTGCTAGCTACTATGCTTTTATGCAGGTGGACCCTGACTTACAATCACAGCTAAGACCAGATTTTCCATTGGTTAAGTGAGCACATGCTTGATTTTTATGATAATTTTGTCATGATTATTAAGTGAAATCACTGCAGTCATTATGTGAATCATGGTTGATAAGCAAATCTGGCTTCACCTATTGACTCAGCTTGTTGGCTGGAAAGGTTACAAAGAGCTATTTATTTATTTATTTATTTGCCCCCTTCTCGTTTTGAAACAGTCACATGACCTGGGCTA
Organism: Crotalus tigris; assembly: GCF_016545835.1. Classification (NCBI taxonomy): domain Eukaryota; kingdom Metazoa; phylum Chordata; class Lepidosauria; order Squamata; family Viperidae; genus Crotalus; species Crotalus tigris. The sequence continues at coordinate 912,268 of NW_024097783.1, read as the reverse complement.
AGGAAAGTGTCATAAATAATGCCAGTTGCCAAGTGCCCCAATTTTGATCATGTGACTAGAGCAGGATTTTTCAACTGGTGGTATGTGTACCACCTATGGTACTTTGCCACGTGGCAGGTGTTACACGACTGCTAGCCAAGTGTAGTAGGGGAGGGGAATGAGCCTAAGTGAGCCAAGTCTGAGGGAGACGCAGCTGCTTGACTGTCTGGGCTTGGCAGAAGCCCCAGGAGCTGGCAGGGCTCCAGCTGATTGGCTCCAGCTGATTGACGCTTGCAGTTCAGCTGGAGCTGGAGGTGAACTGAAGAAAAAGGGGGAGGGAAAGAGAGGAGAGGCTATAAAAGAACGTGGTTTGGCTGGGGGAAGGGGGAAAAAGACAACAGGAAAGGTTTAATCCCTTTAAACAAATGTAATTAGTTTTACCCCCTTTAATTGAGTCTGTCAATGGCTTTTAGAAAGTTTTCTTTGAAGGTAAACAGGCTTAATTTAAAGCTAAAGCTTTTCGCAATTGCCGGAGCCTTTCAGTCCAGGATTGCAACATTGTGACACGTGACACGCCTCAAGCAGCTTAAAGAAAAAAAATGGAGTTTGTGTTTATTTTCTTGCTTTACACTTGAATCCTGTGTCTTTAAGGGTACAGAGAAGGGATGGGAGAAGAGCTCAGAAAGGAAAGAGGAAGAAGGGCCAACCAGCTAGCTCAGGAGTCTACAAATTTAGCAATTTTAAGACCTGTGGACTTCAACTCCCAGAATTCCTCAATCAGCCATGAAGGCTGAGGAATTCTGGGAGTTGAAGTTCACAAGTCTTAAAAATGCCAAGTTTGAAGACCCGTGAACTAGCTTGTAGTGGTGCATAATAAACATGGATAAATTCATCATACATTTGTCAATGCAAAGGGAAAGTGATTCAGCAAAGGAAAAGCCACTGAAGAAATTAAAACTGGTACTTTTTTCTTTTTTTCTACAGTTTTTAATATTTTATTAGATTATAGAATAAAATACAAAAGCAAATAGTAGGACACAGTGGGGAGGAAAAAGGGGGAAAAGTGAGGGGGAGAAGGGAAAAAGAACATACTTCCTCTGCTGCAGTAGAAGGAAGCATTAACACTGAACCTCAACTTTTTACTTCTCCATAATATTATAAACTAGCCATTTCTATAACAACAAATGAATCTAATCAGTAAAACCCAAAATCCCCCCCCTTTTTAGTCATCAAATTTTTGACACCTTGCTAAGCACTGGTAGTAATCAAATATTGTCATGTCCTAAAAGTGGTACAATCTGTGAAAAGGTTGAAAAGCCCTAGATTAGAGGGTACTGCAGCAGTCATAAGTCACTTTTTTCAATGCCATTGTAACTTGATGCTTGCTAAACAAATGATTTTAAGTCAAAGACCACCCGAACCTTTTCTTTAGGGTTTGACCTTGATAATGCAAAGTATGTATGTGACCACTGACCTACAGGGCATAGTCAGATGTTAAAGTACTCTCCATCAGTCCTTCTACCGGGAGAAAAGTATGTGGGCACAAACCTTTATGTCTTAATTGCCAAGCAATTAATAATGAGGCTGGTGCTGTTCTTATTGTTTTAATGTGGAACAAGTTAAGAAGATGTCTGTAGTTTTATTGCCCCCACATTCCACTATGCCTGTCCAATAGCAAGATCCCACAATCACAACCATTCAACAACCCCACAGCCTTGGGTTTGTGGGAAGTCACCCCCTCCCAGAGAAAGAAATATTCTTGGAAATATTTAAAAGGCAGAATATATTTCCCTAAAGGGTTTTAAAAGCAGAAACCAACCCCCCCCAAATCTCTCTGTCCCAAACAGAAACCAAGTCTGCAGAAATCTTGTCAGAAATACTGGAGTCAAGAAACTGGGATTAGGAAGAAAGATCCCTAAAATCAACAATCCTTCACACCAAAAATCTAAGAGTCATCAGCCACAGCCCCAGGGAAGCAGGATATGACCTTTGGGACATAATAGGATTAACCCACCAAAATCAGAATACCAGAAAGGCATACTCAGACTCAGATCAAAGTTCATGCCACAGGAACAACTCCAAACAAAAGGCTCCAGAGGGTATAAAAACCAACTCCCTACATGTGCTCACTCTCTTTTCTTCCAGAGCCATCTTTCTGTCTGGCTCTCCTCTTCAATAAACTGCAACCTTCTTTCTAAAGCAGTCGCCATGTTGTTTATTCCCGGCTTAGACTGAACCATGATGAAGACTTTTCCTTCAACAGGTTGTACTTGAAATAGTGAGTTTAACAACCTAGCATGTTGCCCATTTAAGAGGAGACAGGAGACAGTTGTGTGTACTTGCTTGAAATGTTGCCAGCTCATATTAGCTCACGTAACTCAGAGAGGAACCATTGTTGAGTTTTTGGACTGAACCTAAACTGTTAATTCCTGCAAACTGAAGATGTTTTCCTATCCAAACAAGATGTGGCAGCTATGGCTAGAAAAGCTTTTGCACATTTTGGGTAGTGCCCCAGTTGTGCTCATTCCTGGACAGGGGTTCTGTTCACTGTCATCCATGTCTTTGTAACCTCCTACTAAGATTAGTGTAACGTGCTTTAAAGAGCATTCGGAAACTTCAACTGGTATAAAATGCAGCTGCATGGATAATAAATGGTGCCGGTTACATGGCACGTGTAAAATCACTACTACATGAGCTGCACTAGTTGCTGGTCTGTTTCCAGGTGCAATTCAAGGCGCTGGTTGTCATTTTTAAAGCCCTACATAGCTTGGTACTGGATTACCCGAAGGAGTGCCTTTTCCCAAGCATTTCTACCCATTCAATTCAATTAAACAGATTGGGAATGCTGCAGATCCCATCAGCCAAGGAGTGTCAGCTGGAAGGAACTATAAGACAAGGATTTTTCTGCTATATCCCTGTATTATGGAATACTCAGAATAGCCTCACCTTTTTTGCCCTTTTGCTAAGCTTTAAAACCTTGGCTATGCCGCAGCCGCCTTAACTTGGATAAGTGATTGGCTTAATTTAACAAATAAGGATATTCTTGCTCTAGAAGGGTGGGATTTAATGTATGGTTGGCATGCATATTTAATTTTTAACAAGAAAGTGGACGGGGCTTTCAAATCACACATTTTGAGGAGTGCCTTACTTCGAGTTTGGAAAAAGTATTATTATAGGTTAAATTATAAAATACCTATCTGGGGGATTCCTAGACATGCAATCGAGGGGATTTCTAAGGGGATGAACTTTGATAAAATTTCGTATAAAGAATTATTAATTTGGTCAGGTTCGGATTGGCATTTAAAATCCCTAGATGTATTAAGGCAAGAAAATATTCTACAGTCATGGTTTCAATATTTACAAATAGTGGACAGGTGGACTGTAGATAAGAAAGAAGGAATAACATTAGAAGATGGAAATCTGGTTATTCAGATTAAAGATCAGAGTCAGGCCCATATAAAAAGAATTTACAATGCTTTAATAGAATTAGACTCGGAAACAGAATTAGTCAAACACAGTATGATTAAATGGGCTCAGAATATCCAGGAACCGATCCCATTGGACTTATGGGAGATAATTTGGATCAGAAACGTTAAATTTACACAAGCTCAAAATTTGAGGGTAAATTTTTATAAAATGTTTTACAGATGGCATCTAGATCCTAAAAAATTATCTTGTATGTATCCAAATTTACAACCGAAATGTTGGAGATGTGGTAATATGGATGCGACATATTTTCACGTTTGGTGGAATTGTAAAAAGGTAAAGGCTTTTTGGATTATGATTTGGTGGAACATTCAAAAGATTTTTAAAAGGAAGATAAAGTTTACCCCTCAATTATTCCTATTGGGTATTTTTGTGGATTTAAATGACAAAGAAACTACTTTAACGTTGAATTTATTAACTGCAGCAAGGTTACTAGTAGGCTCATATTGGAAGAAAGATTTGTTGCCTACTTTAGAAGAATGGATATTTAAAGTTTCTAACTTTGCAGAAATGGCAAAAAATTCTGCTTATTTGAAGGATCATACACAAGAAAGATATATTGTTGTATGGAGAAGATGGATAGATTATATTCAGACAAAGTATGGGACTACAAAGTTTCATTTACTTTATGAGTAAATTTTATAGCAACTGTTGTAGAGATTTGTTTATATGACTTAATTTAAGGGGAGTTAAAGGTTAAGTATGATGTTGTTTTTTTTCTTTTCTTTTTTCTTTTCCCTTTTTTATTATTGTTAACTTTCTTATTAATAACCCTGTACTCTGCTCTGGGAAGTGAGGGGGGGAGGGTTGAGGGTGGGTGGATGGGTGGGTGTGTGTGTGGGTGGGTAATGATAATATAGTTATGGTAGTTTATAGAGAGGTGCTGCTTGGGCATTTCCCCTATGCTGTGTTCACATGTTTGAGAGGGATGAAAGGGGAGGAAGGTGCAGGGAGGAAGTAGGATGGTAAGAGGAGAAGGGGAGGGGAAGAGAGTAGGAGGGGAGGAGAGAAAGAGGAGGGAAGTAGGGAAAGTACTAGAGAGGGTGGACGCGGCCTGGGGGGAATGGGCAGGCAGTACCAATGGTTAGGAATTTATTTTATCTTGTGAATTGAATTGTATTTTGTATGAATAAATGGACAATAAAAAACTTTTTATTAAAAAAAAAAACCTTATCGCTGATCAATGTTAATACTACAGCATCATAATACAATTTCATATTTGGTACCTTGAATCCACCTCTCTCACGAAAATCTTGCATTATTTTAAGTTTCACCCTTGGTTTTTTCCCTGCCCAAACAAATTTATTAATACCTTTTTGCCATTCATCTAAATTACGTTCACTCTTTAGAATAGGTAACATTTGAAACAGAAAAATAAACTTTGGCAGGACATTCATTTTAATAACTGCAATTCTACCCATAAGGGATAACTGTAAATTGTTCCAATTTTTTAAATCCTTCTGTACCTCCGTCCACAGCTTTTCATAATTATTTTTATACAATTTTGCATTGGAAGCAGATAATATAACCCCCAAATATTTTACCTTATCAACAATTTCAAAGTCTGTTAACTTAACTAGAACCTGTTTATCACCATTAGTCATATTTTTAACTAATATTTTAGTCTTATTATTATTAATTTTAAAACCAGAAACACGTCCATATTGTTGGATCAATTGTAATAATTTTACCACCGAACAAGTAGGTTGAGACAAAGTAACAACCAAGTCATCTGCAAAGGCTCTTAATTTATATTCTTTTTTATTAATTTCTATTCCTTTTATTTCTTGAGACTCCCGAATTTTAATCAACAAAATTTCCAATGTTAAAACAAACAATAACGGAGATAACGGGCATCCCTGTCTTGTACCTTTTTCTATTACAAAAGCCTCTGACAGACCCCCATTTACAATAAGTTGAGCAGTCTGTTTTTGATATATATTAGATAATACTTGTAATATATTTTGTCCAAAATTCATCTCCTTAATTAAACATAACATAAACTGCCAATTCACTTGGTCAAAGGCTTTTTCAGCATCCAAAAATATCAGGCCTGCAGAGACTTGGTTATTCTTTTCTAAATACTCTAATAAGTTAATGATTTGTCTGACATTATTTTTCATATACCTTCCAGTTATAAAACCCGATTGATCCTTATGTATAAGCTGCTGCAAGATCCCCATAAGCCTGTTGGCTAAAATTTTTGCAAAAATTTTATAATCCACATTTAAAAGAGATATAGGCCTATAATTTTTAGGCAATGTAAGATCTTGATTGTCTTTTGGAATCAGTGATATAAATGCATTACGCCAAGATGGAGGGATCTCTAACCCCTGTAATAAGTTATTAAACAATTCACACAACGGTTGAGTCATCTCTTCTACTAGAGTTTTATAATAAATAGATGTCAACCCATCCGTACCCGGCGCTTTGCCCAATTTCAATTGTTTAATAGCTGTAAGAATTTCTTCCTTAGTAATTAAACCATTAATCTCTTTTTCCTGATCTTCTGTTAATTTAGAAAAATTAACTTTACCTAAATAATTGTTTATATCTGTAGTTTGAATATTAGTACTCTTGTATAATTTTTGGTAGTATTCTAAAAAAGATTTCTTAATCAATTCTTTCTGATAAACCAATTTACCATTATAATTTATTTTATCTATATTCCTCTGTTTCTGTTTCTTTCTTAACTGATAAGCCAACCATCTCCCTGGTTTATTAGCGTTACAAAATGTATTTTGTTTCATAAATAGTAAATTGGTTGCAGCTTGATCAGCCATCAACATGTTAAATTGTGTTTTTAACAGTTTTATAGCTCCTTTCACCTTTTCATCTAAAGGATTTGAAATTAGGAGTTTCTCTTTTAATTTAATCTCCTCTTCTAAATCTTTACGTTTCTGAATCTGTTTCTGTCTATGCAAGTTATTCATTTTTATCAAAATACCACGCATAAAAGCTTTACTTGCATCCCACACCATTGACATTGATGTTCCCTTATTCATATTTAAAGCAAAATATTCCTTTAAACATTCCTTTAGTTTGTGAACATTTTTTTCTTGTTTAAATAAATTCTCATTCACCCTCCAGGATCTCCTATCTTCTTTCTCAGCAAACAGTTCCATCCAAACTGGACTATGATCAGACAATGTCCTAGGAAAAATTTTTACATTCTTCACCCTGTTATATAAATCTGTTGTAATCAAGAAAAAATCAATTCTTGAGAAAGATTGGTGTCTATCTGAGAAAAAGGTAAAGTCCCTTTCTTCTTGGTTACGTTCACGCCAATAGTCTCTCAATTCCCAATCTTCTTTCATGTCAAAGAAGGCTTTAGGTAGTTTAGCCTGTTTAAAAAAAGTAGAAGAGCCTTTTTTGTCCTTTTGTATATCTAGGACACCATTCCAGTCTCCCATTAAAATCACAGATCTATAGTCCAACAAGGTTATTTTCTGATGTAGCAACCTGTAGAATTGCTCCTGTTGCTGGTTTGGTGCATACAGCCCCACAATAAGAATTTTCTTGCCATATAAACCAAGTTCAAGCATAACATATCTTCCATGAGGATCTGATTCTAACAGGATAGCAGATAAATTCTGCTTAACATAAATTACCACACCCCCTTTTTTCCCAGGGGCGGGAGATACAAAATGAGATCCCAAACGAGGATTGTTTAAGTATTTTTGATCTTTAGATGTAATATGAGTTTCTTGCAAGCAGATAATATCATTGTTGTGTTGCTTTAAATAATGGTAGATTTTTTTTCTCTTTTGAGGAATATTTAATCCATTAACATTCCAGGTCAGGAGCTTTGCCATCTCCCTTGGCCTTGAGCCTGGAGAAGATCCCCTCAAATTCTGCTACTGAAGAGTATGTTGCAGAGCTTTTGGGTCTTGCTCCTCCCACCGGCATTGAGACAATTTGCTGAGTAGATTCTTTAATTTCTTTTTCTTTTTTCTGTTGTTCTTTTTCTTTACGTTTATGTGCTGCACGGGTCATTCTCTGTTCTTTAACCTCTGCTTGAGACATCCATACCACCTGTCCAGCAGTCATCGCACCTGTACCTTCAGGTTTCTGTTCCATCTCTTTATCACTCAGGACTTTGTGCATCATGGGCAAAGGTGAGCCTGCACCCAGGACCGTTTTGTAAAATTCCTTAGCTTTAACAACTGTATTAAGTCTATAACGTGTCCCCGCATGGCTCAAAACAATACCCATCGGAATCTCCCATCTAAATGGCATCAGTCTTCTTTAAGTTCATTTGCTAGAAAAGCAAAATCTTTTCTGCTTCTTAAAATTTTAGGTGGAATTTCCTTTAAAATAATAATATCTTGGGCAGCAATCTGAAATCTTTTATTGTAAAAAATTTGCAGAATCTGATTTCTCAAAGACTTCTTAGCAAAATATATCACCACATCTCTAGGCAGATTCTTCTGTTTTGCAATCCAAGAATTAACTCTATAAATTCTTTCCACTTCCCCACGTAACTCATCTTTATCTATATTCAAAATAACAGCCAAGTCATTAATCACCATTTCCATCAAGTCTTGGGTTTTATCTTCTTTCAGGCCTCTTATTCTCAAAGCATATTCCATCTGTCTGTACTGAAACATGAGAATATCATCTTGTGAAGTTTCCACTTTTTTCTGCATATCTTGGAATTTATAATCCAAAAGTTCTACTGTTTCTTCAATTTCCTCCACTCTAGAATCCAGCTTCACGACCACTGAGGCCACTCCAGATAAAGCTAAAAGTATGTCATCCCTCAAAATAGTATTATTTTGTTCTAAAAGCTCCTTCATCTCTTTCTTCATTTCTTCCTTGCTTTCAGATTTATTCTGTTCCAAAAGTTGCTTCATTTCCTCCCTAAACTGTGACACAGCATTTACCATTATTTCTTTAATGTCTTGTGCTGATGTGCCAGATGGGGGAGGTGAAGGTGGAGTAGTTTTAGGTTGCTGCACTGAGGGTATTATTTTAAGTTGTTGTTGCACAGTAGAAGTAGCAGGAGAAGAAGTTACCTTAGGAGCTGTAGTAGCTGGTTGTCGTTTTGAAGCCATTTTAATTTATCTTTCTTTCTTCATAAAAATACCAATAGAAAATAAAAAATCCAAAAAATTAAAAATAAGGTAAAATAGAATAAAATAGAATCAATTTAAAAACTCCCAAAAAATAATAAAAAAAAATAAAAGGGAAAGCAAAATTAAGCAACAGTTCAGCCAGTCCGTCTTTCAAAGGAAAAAAAAACTTTCAAAACGCCATTTTACTTTCACTCTCACTTTTCCGCCCGCGAGAAAAAAAAGAAAGCTCAAAAAATAAAAAAAATCAGCACATACTAAATAAACTAAGTAAACTAAAAAAAATAAAATAAAGCTAAACTATAAATAAAATCCTTTAAACAGTTCTGTCCGGTTTAAAATTACTCACGGTTACTTTAAATACGGAGATGGTAGCGGCGTTTCGCTTTGTTTCCGAAGAAACAAAGACAGCTGAGAGGCGGAGAAGGCAATGAACTCCGAGGGAGCACTCTTTCTACCCCCCTAAAATAAAAATCCAGGGAAGGTTAAGAGGTTCTACCTCTATTCATGCGATCTCTACCCCTTCCCTTCGCCCGGGAAGAGGATTGCGAGCCGCGGGCCAGCTGATGAACGCTGTGCTCCGCGGATCTGACACCGTCTCAGGAGGACGGCTACAAAGTAGCCGCCATCTCCACCGCCTTAACCACCGGAAGTCAGCGATTGGGTGAATTTAACAAATATAGAAATATTTCATTTGGAAGGTTGGGATTTACTTTTTGGATGGCATGCCTATTTAATATTTAATAAAAAAGTGGATTGGGTTTTTAAGTCTCATATTATAAGAATCTCTTTGCTTAGAGTGTGGAGGAAGTATTACAAATGTGATTTTAAAATACCATTATGGGCTATACCTCGGCATGCCATAGAAGGCATAAGGAAAGGGGTTAATATGGATATGGTCTCTTATGCACAGTTACTTAGATGGGATGGCCAAGACTGGCAGTTAAAATCTTTGGAAGAATTAACACATGAAAATCTAATTTATTCATGGTTCCAATATAGACAAATAGTGGATAGATGGAAGATGGATTGTAAAATGGGCTGGCTCAGAGAAGATGAAATTCTTCTAAAACAAGTAAGAGATCAAAGGCCAACCCATATAAAGAGAGTTTATGGGGGTTTAGTGGAATTGGATTCAGAATCTGAATTAGTTAAAGATTGTATGATTAAATGGGCACAGAATATTGGTGATTCGATTTCAATGGATACTTGGGAACTTATTTGGATAAGAAATGTTAAATTCACACAAGCGCAAAATTTAAGAGAGAATTTTTATAAGATGTTTTATAGATGGCACCTTGATCCAAAGAAAATGTCCATTATGTACCCTAATTTACAGCCGAAATGCTGGAGATGTGGACACTTGGATGCTACTTATTATCATATCTGGTGGACGTGTAAGCATATAAAAGCTTTTTGGATTAAGATATGGTGGAATATTCAAAGAATTTTTAGAAAGAGGGTAAAATTTACTCCGCAATTATTTTTATTAGGTATTGTTATTGATTGTGATGCTAAGGAGGTTATATTGATGTTAAATTGATTACAGCCGCTAGGCTGTTAATAGGACAATATTGGAAGAAGGAATCCTTGCCTACTTTACAAGAGTGGTTTTATAAAGTTTCGTATTTGGCAGAAATGGCAAAGATTTCGGCTTTTTTAAAGGAGCAATCTCAAGAGAAATTTTTTGCGGTATGGGAAAAATGGATAAATTTTATACAACATAATTTGGATATGGAAAAATATTATTTAGCTTTTCTATAACTTGTAATGATTGTTTTTTTTTCTCTTTCTTTCTTCCTTTTTTTTTACGCTTTATGTATTATTATTCATATACTTTTTTATATATGTTTTATTTTTCGTCTACCTTTTTCTTTTTTTCTTTCTCTCTCTCTTTTCTTTTTCCTTTTTTCTTCTTTTCTTTTTCCTTTTTTTTAATATATATTATTCACTTTAAAGCTTATGTTATGTATATTATTATCATATATATTATGATTACGATTTTTATTATTATTATTAATTATCTTATAAATTGTAAACGTTATTTTTAAAATTTGTTAAATAATCCTATATTCAGTTCTGGGAAGTCGGGGGGGGAGGGTGGGGTGGTTTGGGGGGTGGTGGATGTTTATCTGTAAAATTTCTGAAAAAAATTCAATAATAAAAAAAAAAAACCTTGGCTATGCCTGGAGCTCCGAATGTGTTAAGGATAATAACACCTTAAGGATTAATAGTCTGTTACTATTAATAGATTAATAGATTAATTATATCAGTTACTGTTTTTACTATTTTGTGAATGTTCTTATTGTTTTAATGTTTATTATTTTAATAGTTTTATATTTTTAGAATTGTAAGCCACTCAGAGTCACTTGGTTGAATTGAGGGGTTATAGAAATTGAATAAAATAAATATCTGACATGAATTAATTTTACTGGTAAATCTGAAAGCAGTTAATTTTTACTAATTTACCAATCTGCCTAAATTTCATAGGCTCCCTCTAAATTAACTCCATTTTGTTGAGGGACCAGTGTGCAAGCATTTTGCACTATAAGTGGGATGAAATATTGATAGCTATTCAGTGAAAGTCTTCTGACTAGAATTCCATTCAGGGAAAGTTGTTATTACAAGCAGAAGCAAGCTCTGGACCCACTATTGATTTTGACCAATACTGCTAATTTAAATGCTGAAATTCTATTGATAACAGGATGGGCATTTCTGCTATGGCTGTGAAAAGACTGATCTACTCTAAAGGCTAGATCTGGGCCAAAAATAACATATCTCATTGGTTCATGCAAAGGAAGAGCCATGCATTCTATCACACCAGATCTGGTATGTGACTGATGTGACAATAATCTGAATACCAAATCCACAGCCAATGCTTTCCTAAAATGATGTTAGTTCTGGAGAATAATAGTTAACAGCCCTACAATGCTTTAAAAATATATGCCATCACTTCACCTAAGGGGTGCTAAGAAAAGAATTGCCCATATTTTTATAACAACCCTAAAGGATTCCTCTAGGCATATTGGAATGTCTTTCTTTCTTTCTTTCTTTCTTTCTTTCTTTCTTTCTTTCTTTCTTTCTTTCTTTCTTTCTTTCTTTCTCTTTCTGTCTGTCTGTCTGTCTGTCTGTCTGTCTTTGTCTTTCATAAAAGTAATTTTTAGTAGTCTGTGCTTAATTTGAAATATATAACTTCTTAATTTGAAATATATAAATATTTTACCACCTTTATAATTGCTTGTCTCTTACCAGGATTCTCATATGCTTCCTCTTTCGTGACATACACAGTCTGAGTTTCTTGATAGTAAGGACAACGATTTACAGGGTAGCAGAGATGGATTACTAGGCCTTGATTTGGCTTTTTGTAGTTGTCAATTAAATCTTTTAATGTTCTGAAGACATATCTCGGAGTACCTTCAGATGTCTAAAATATAAGCACATTGAAGCTACATTTAATTCAAAAACATATTAATAATTTATTTTGTATCCAGACAATAAGTAATGACTAAAATAGATTATTTTCAGATATGATTATAGCTAATGTAGCATATTTTTAAAAATATCCTCAAACTATCCTCAAGCATCTTTTTATATTAATATAGAATCAGAATTAAGCAACATTATTTATCACAATTTAAAATACATAAAGTTGGAAAATAAGATAATCTAAGCACATTCTAGTTTAACATGCTTCTCCCACTTCCAACTGGTAAAATTGTACAAATATCTTGTAGGTATCTATTAAAAATATATTTCTTTACATTTAACGAATAAGAAATAGATTATACATTTTCTTACCTGCATCATAAAATGTCCATTACTTTTCCTGAAGATTCGGTAAGTGTAGATAAGATGTTCATAACTAATTTTTTGAACAAAAGGTGTATTAGCAAAAGGTTATGTTTGTGAACTGGGAAAGTAAAATACACTGAAGAATCATACGCCTAAAACTGTGACCGTAACCATAAAGAGAAATATGCAGAATATGTATAAATTTATCACTGGTAAACATAACTGTAACTAATAAAGTTTTAGTTTTCTAGAAATAGATATCAGCTAAATAAATAGAAACTTTTCTCTGATGGAAAAATTCTGAACAAATATATGAATTAACATTACTAGAGCAAGTAAAAATATGTTCCACCATTCTGGAGGAGAAAAAAATTAATGTAATATATTTTTACTGACAAGTTAAAACAGTTATATTTGGTAGACATCCTAAGTCAGTGTAGAACAATTACATATACTTGATTCTAAATAATTTTTATAAATGCATATTTCTTTTACCCTAGTAGCAATGACAATTGCCATCATACAACTGGTTGAATTCATACATGAGAACTGGCTTCCATATATGCTATATACATTATCCTACATATCTGGTTCTATACCACACATCGTTTGAAGAAGAGATGTTGAAAGCTGGTAGATAAAAATATCCTGATTAAATATATGTTGTAAGGATCGATCTTGAATCTGTAATTGTTTGAAATGTATCACTTCCAAAACCAGCATACTATTTTATTATCTATTTATTTCTATATTTAAATTTAGGCTAGATATACACTGCAGCTTATAATAAAGCAGAATCAGTATTGTGTATACTCCAACTAGGTATATGTGCCTGGAACAATTTTCTCACTTTCTGAAAACAAATGGTAATTGGTTCTCAAAAGTGCAAGCATCTAAAAACACAACTCAGTCCATAAAAGCATTAGTCACGTTCAAGCTGTCTTTATACAATACCAGATTCAGTTAAACATTTGCTTTTCTTCTAATTGAATCCTTTCCTTTAACCAATAAAAGCTATCTTAGTTACATAAAAGTGGAATACTTACAAAACACACAGGCAAAGAGCTTCTGGTATGCTCTCACTGTCTCGTAGTAAAAAACTTCCATTTATTCCCACTTTGCTCAGTAATTCTTCACACTTTTCTTTAGTTATATTTCCATGAAAATATTGAAATTCCATTTATGTATAAAACTGGTTGCAGATTAATTCTTAAGATTCAGCTAAAAATATGACCTGTTCTCTACTGAACTGTGGAACAAAGAATATTAAAACTGTTAAGTGTGCAGTCTCTATTGTACGATTTGTTGTTTCCCTTATGCAAAACAAAGGAGGCTAACACAGGAAGTACTAACTGATAAGTACTAAGGTTAGTCATCACCTTAGCTGTTAAAACCAAGACTTCCATTTCTCTGGATTTTAATTAGCTTTGGGGAATAGGAGGATATGCAAGCCCTAATCAACTTATTATAATCCATCTAATATCTTGTAAGGAAATATGACACAGGAATGTTGAATCTTTCATACCTATATAATAACGTAGTCATAATAACTCCATAAAATAGTCTGCTAAATTCCATGCTTCCCCCCCAAAAAAAGAAATATTTCTTCCATCTTCACAAAGAAGCAAAGCTATCAGCAGCAGGCCAATAGAATTGAGATATTTTGCAAAGAATTCCAAAAGAAAGAAGAAAAGATATAAAGAAGGAAAACAAAAAATCCATAATTTCAAGGTGATATAAAAAGATTAAAGATATAGTTTGGAAATATCTAAAAAGGGCAACCATGGGTAAACCTTATGACACAAGAATAAAAAAACATATAGTTAAAGAATTATAGATTTTTTGGTTCAATATAAAAATAGTATGACCTTTTTTATTTAGAATAAATGAATCAAATATTTTATATACAATCTTTAGAAAATGAAATATGTGTTCAATAAGTATAGAATAATTTATGTATTTAATAAATTAAGTTAGAAAGTTTCATTTTCAACAAATAGTTGTTAGACTTAGCTAACTTAGAAGAATAAATATTAATAAGATGTACTGTGTTGGTGACACTACTCTAATAGCTGAAGATATAAATGTTCTGCATGCTCCAGTCCCGGAACAAAGTGACAAAAATGAGATTACAATTAAATATAAAGAAGGTAAAGTAACCAGCCTTAGAATCAACAGAGAAGATCCTAATATAGTGCACAGCTTCTGCCTTTTACAATTAACTGTCAATCAGCAATCAGGATTTTCTGAATCATGTTACTTATGCTCTGGTCATCTCCTGCTTGTATTGTATTGTATTGTAACATGAAAAAAATAGAAAAGAAAATATTGCAAAGAAAAAATAACAATATAGTTTAAAAAAACCAAATATGTAGAGAAATGGCTCTCCCCTTCATCACAACAAGTATAAAAATTTTAGTAACACATAACTTTCTCTTAAAATACAATAAATGCTCTCTTCTTTCCAAATTCCACCTCTTACTTATAAACAAATCCTTAAAACGTCAGCATTTCAGTCCTGATCAGCAAAATCCATTAAGAATTACTGGAGACAACACAAAGCTATTTTAATCTTGATCAAATAAACCAACATTATATCCCTTCCTTTTTACTTTTACTTTAGACCCGTGGTGGCGAACCTCTGGCACGCATGCCACAGATGGCATGCAGAGTCCTCTCTTTGGGCACACGCACTGTTGCCCCAGTCCTAGGCCTTCAACTGGGTTTTATAAAACCTTTTCACTTTAGGCCTCCACCCCATGTGCAAAAAAGAAAGGTCCAATCAATCAATCAATTCCAACTTCTTGCAAGGGAAAAAAAAGATCTCGCAAAGTTGGAATTGATTGAGCTTTTTAGTCCTATCCAGTCTGCCATTACCACCATAGCCATGCCCACCCGGCACCTGACAATACATAAGTGGATTTTGAGTTGCAGTTTGGGCACTCGGTCTCTAAAAGGTTCGCCATCATGGCTTTAGACCCTTAAAATAATGTTGAACTTGAGTTCTTTTCATTTTTTCCCTTGTTACAATTTTTTTTCAAAGCTCTAACAAGCACCTTTTGTAAATTCATAAAAAAATATCCAGATGATTCTCTTGGCTTGTTATTTGTATACCCCTTTTAATTATTAAGATATAAGCCGGTTTCTTTTGTGTAGCATCTTTTTCTAAATCATTCTTGTAGCCTGCTGTTTTTAAATCCACTTTCAAATCAGTTTCCATGTTTATCTGGTAAAACTTGTTCTTCTTACATAACATCTTTTAAGCATTCTTTTTTGTTGTTTTAAAATTTTATTGAGGTTTATCACAGCATAAAATACAATGAAAAAGAAGATAACAAAAGGGGGGACACTTTTTTTCCTCTTTCGCTTTTTTATTTTCTATCCTGTACTCTCCTCTCCCCTTTTCTAGAGGCAGACATTCTTAAAATTAATTTCTGAGTCTACTGTTCAAAAATATCCTTGATTAAGTCCAATGTTAAAATATTTTGTTCCACGCTAAGTCAGATTTAAGCTTTCTTCTCCTTTAATCATAATCTATACTTCCTTCTAGTTCCCTCTAGTGTCCAAACTTCAAAGTCCCATCCTATCATTTTTTTTAAAGAATTCAAACCAAAAACATTTTCCTGGGGTTCCTAATAACTGAAAAGCAGTTAACAATTAGTTTGTAAAATTGATTAGAAAAGGAAGAATGCAAATCCAGTGTCCTTTTGAAGGTGGCAATCATGGTTTCAGCAAAAATAACTATTCCAGTTAAATCCTCCAGAGACTAGAAAATTGTGGGCAAGAGCAATTACTCTAGTCATTTGAGCCTTAAGAGAGGACTGGGTTGATCTGTTCAATGATCTATCAGTCTGTTTCCTTGGCTGTCCATGGTTCTTGGGAGTCTTCTCCAACAACACAGTTCAAAACTGTCAATATCCTTCAGAAGTCTAACTTTTTCTTTCTTAGATTATCACAGAGAACACCAATGCTTGCAATATTTTGATCTTTGTAGGTATAGACAGTTCACAATATTTGAATATCTTTTCCAAGGCCTTCATTGCTGTTCTATCAAGTAGTAGCCTATGGCATATTTTTTGACTGCTTGTTTCTTACTGTTGATGGTTACTCCTAAACAGCTTTCATAGGCTGAGAGTTTAATAAGGCATTATACTGATTGATTCACATCAATCTTACAGCGCATATCATCTTCCCATATATGGAACAGATGCTGCAATATTATATAGTTTGCATATTTTGTAAAATAATTCCAGAAGCAGTAGAAAATCAATCAAAATTAATAAGAATTTTGAAAAGCTACAAAAGTGCTTTCAAACTATCTGATTCAATTTGCTATTTTAAAATAGGCCCCCACTTTGATTCACAGATCTACTTCAGTGCACTGATTTTATTAAAGCATGGCATCACTGTGCAAATAGTTCTGTAAATACATTGTATGCGGTTGTCAGTCTTGCGAGGCAAACCAGATAGGAAATACAAGTAGATGAGTTAATTTACTTTATTGTAAAGCTACATTAACAGAATCTAGCAAATCTGAAAGTACATCCCTCGCCCATTTTTTTTCCACTCAAGAAACAAGGGAGATTCTCTTCTGAACCTGTTGCCCTGACCATGTCCTGGCTCCAGGCTATGCTGTCTGTTATCTGATGATTCTCTTGGCAGCAACCCTTTGGTCAGTCTTCCAAGTTCAATCCCACATACCTTTACATGGTTAATTAATAACATCAAGAGAGGCTTTGGGGCATTTTAAAGGTTTAACAAATGTATTACGGCATAAACCTTTTCATTTGCTTCCTGAAAGATAATAGATACTGTTTATGCACATGATGATGCTTTGTGGATTATTTTTGCATGTGGGGAAAGATTTGTTAGCAATAAAATCAAAGGAAGTAAAATGCAAAATGCACTGACAGATATTCAATATTTGTTAAATTATTCATCATAATCTACAAAGAATTTCTAATCAGAACAAAACTAATAACACTGTAATTAAGAGTAATCTAATAAAACCCCAATTTTGATTCATGACAAATCCACAAAATGAACTATTTTTGTAGTTCAAATGTTTCATACGAATATTTAGTTTTGAAATGCTTCAGTCACTGTATGTATGATTGTTTGACGTTAATAAACATATTGAATATTGAAATTCTTTCCTGCTACTTTCTCAATATTATTTCAGAGCTCTAATTTATGTCCTTTTTTCAAGCTGGTCATTGTATCCTATTCAAAATTCACATTGCTTCTTAATCATAGCTGATAATATACTGTAGTGAAAGTTGTGCACATGCACATTCATTTGGGGCTGATTTTATTAGGAGATACAGTCATTTTGTTTGAAATAACTATGAAAAAATCTTATCTGATTTTATCCCAATGGATAATCCTTTATTGTATGATATGCAGCCTGTTGCTAGTGACTAGCTCTTTGTTTCATAGGGGACATAAGTGACCTGTAGGTATTATTTTGAAAGAAGGACTATGGATCTTTTTAGAATTTGTGGGCTTTTTCTATACAATAATACTCTTTGTCACCAGGTGCATTTTACACCTGAGCCCAAGAAAAAGCCCTAAATATAGGCAATGGAAGGGACAGTGGGGTACTGATTCATTGAGATGAAAAGGTTTCACAGTGGAGAGTAGAATGGCAGACTCCATTCACTGGAATGGATTTTTTGTGATAAGTTCTAATATTTTCTCTGTCAAGTTTGTTCTGGAGTAAATTATTACTACATACTAGCCTGTAGCAGAAAACTAGATTTTCAAACATACAGTACCATTCAACCTACTAAAATTTTATTTCACTTGTAAGCATTTTTCTTTGTCATGCGAAGTACGTAACTCTATTTTTATTGGCCTCTCAATTTTACTGAATAACTTGTCACTAAGTTGTCACCTTAAGTTACTGTGAGACAAATTACTGTGAGACAAATCTATTAAAACATTTAGTTATTTTTAGCTATATCAATAGACAACGTAAGGTGTGGTTATGACCCACAGTTAGGTGTCTCATTATTTTGTTTCCCAATTGTTTCTTTTTTTCTTCTTTTATTAATCTATGTACACAGGCTTGTGATAATTTTTGCTAGATATTGCTGGGCTTAATTCACATACCACATATCTGAGCTGTGACATGTACGCTGGTCATAAAACTCAGTTGTTTATTTCTGTCATTTAATTATGCCATCATTTCAGCTGTCCTTTTATTTTTTTGAGTCCATGGCTATAATAACAAATAAATGGACAAATAACAAATAACTAAGATTTATTTACAAGATTAATTCAGTTTAGTAAGATTTGTTCCAAAAGAGTCCTTTCAGCATCTGGGCATTCAAAACGCTGTCTCTGCTTCTTGCATTTGCTTTGCTGCTGGCAGGCTACAGTTCAATGACATAAAAGGACAGAAATACTCTTTGCTTATGATGGACTTGAGAAAACAAATGTGAACTGGGTTCTTAACTTTTCATCTACCACTCTACTTCCTGTTTGGAGTGATACGGTCTTACTTTCTAGCACGGTTGCATCTTCCACCTCCCTCACTCTTCATTTTGGTAGAAACTACAAAGAATGAAACAGTGAGACTGCTATGTTCATAACCTAGCAGATGCTTCATCATCATAAACTACACTGGCATGTTATGTTTAGTACTTTCTAATTGCATCTTTATTAGTACCTTAGGATGTCTTTATTGGGATCTCATAGTGAGTTGTTTCCTCAGACTCTTGAATTATTTCATGGAGAATTAGGACGCAGGCACTTTAAAGCTTTTCAGGTGTTTCAAACAACCTACACTGTTTGTGAAAAGGAGTATTCTGCTTCCTTAATAACAACAGTACATTTGGAAGACTATTTTTAGATGGGAGAAAAATAAACTCAGTTCTTAGAAATACAGCCCTGAACTCTTGAAAAAAATAGAAGTGCATAGGGTTCTTCTCAGGAAAAGACTGAAGTGATGTGGCAGAGTTTGAGCATATGGATTCCTTTAAAAATTACAAGAATCAGCAATTCTATGATAAACTTATGGACTTAAACTACCATAGCTTGTGTATACTTGGAGACTTCAATGCAATTGTTGATCCAATACGGGACTATAAAAGTTACAAACAGGGGGAAAAAAGGAAGTAATGTTTTACTTAAATCCTTTCTAAGAATGAAAGATGAACTCTATATACAGGACATTTGGAGAGAGAGGTACCCGGAAAAAGCACAATATACCTTTTATTCTAACAGACATAAATTGACATGATATGGACTTCTTTGGACTTAAAGGCCATGATACAAGAATTTGAAATAGAATCTAACATTTGGGCAGACCATAATTCAATGAAAATGACTTGTAAAGGACTTATTCAAGATGGTCCTTGAATAAATCAATATTGAAAGAAAAGGAGTTTTTACAATTTGCAATAAAAGAAATGGAATTCTTTTTTAAAGTCAATAAAAAAGAAGAAACTTCTATTTAAATTGTATGGGACACGGCAAAAGCATATTTTAGAGGTTTGGCCATAACTTATCTTGCCAAAAAGAATAAGGAAAAGAAACTTGCTCAACACAAATTGAAAGAACAACTAAGTATGTTGGAAGCTGAATTACAATCAGACCCTCAAAAGAAAAAGTTGAAAATACAAATGGAATTATTAAAACATAAGTTAAACTTACTTGAGACAAATACAATGGCACAACAGATTAAAAGGTCTAAACAGAATTTTTTTGAAAATGCCAATAAACCTGGGAGATGGCTGTCATACAGATTAAAAAAAGAAAGAGAAAAAAGATTAATAAGTAAGCTACGGGATACGGATGGTGACCTACAATTTCACAATGACTTAATGAAAAAAATTATGAAGGAGTATTATGAGACACTGTATAAGGCGGAGACGGTTTCTAAAGATGTAATTCAGGCTTATTTAAAAGAAGCAAATCTCCCAAAGGTTCCTGAGAATATGCGTCAGAGGTTAAACAAGAATGTTTCAATGATGGAGATTACAGAGGCTATAAAAAAGCAAAAGAAAGATAAAACACCAGGACCTGATGGTCTTCCTGCTGAATTTTATGTAGCATTACAAGATACTATAACTCCAACTTTGAAAGACTTATGTAATGTAGTTTTTACACAGACAAAAATTCCGGATTCATGGACTGAAGCCAATATTACTTTGATACCTAAAGAAGATACTGATCATACACTAATTAAAAATTACAAACCAATATCACTACTAAATGTGGATTACAAAATCTTTGCTGCAATAATGGCAGAAAGAATGAAAAAAATTTTGAATGAATTTATACACCCAGACCAAAATGGTTTCCTACAAAAAAGACAGATAAAGAACAATTTGAGGATTATTTTAAATGTTTTGGAGTACTATGAAATCCATCCAGGGAACCAGATGGCACTTATATTCCTTGATACATAAAAAGCCTTTGATAACTTAAATTGGCAATTTATGTTTCAACAACTTCAAGAAATGGACTTTGGTGAAAATTTTAACAAAGCAATTCAAGCAATTTATAAGAAACAAACAGCAAGAATACTTTTAAATGGAGATTACACAGATGGATTTGAGATTTTAAAAGGCACTAGACAGAGATGCCCGTTGTCTCCTCTGTTGTTTATTCTTACATTAGAGGTTCTGGCAAGAAATATCAGACAAGATACAGAAATTAAAGGTTTTGAGATTAAAGACCAGAAATATAAACTACAGGCTTTTGCAGATGATTTGGTCTTCATTCTAGAGGAGCCATTGCAAACAGCTGGTAAACTCCTGCAGAAAATTGAGAAATTTGGAGAAGTGGATGGTCTGAAAATAAACAGGGAAAAGACTAAAGTAATAACAAAAAATCTAACAGACAAACAGAAAACTCAACTCGCTAAAATGACAAATCTTCAAATAGTTAAAAAAGTCAAATATTTGCGTATTTATTTAATGGCGAAATATACTACACTAAAAGAAGATAATTATGAGAGATTAATGAAACAAATAAAAATAGACTTGCAAAGATGGGAAAATCTTCAATTATCACTTTTAGGAATAATAGCGACGGTTAAGATGAATATTTTACCTAAGTTAATTTTCTTATTTCAAACAGTGCCTATTAAACTTACTAAGAATTTTTTTGATGATTTAAATGCAATGATTCTAAGATTTATATGGCAAAAAAAGAAAGCATGAATCAAATGTAAATTGTTACAAGAATCTAAGGACAGAGGGGGCTTTGGACTTCCAGATTGGAGACTTTACTATCAAGCGGCTATTTTGCTTTGACTTAAAGAATGGATTGTATTGAGAAATAAAAGATTGCTTTATTAAGAGGGACAGGACCTTCAGTTAGGTTGGCATGCTTTTATACGGTACGAGAAATCTAAAGCACATAAGAACTTTCAAAATCATGCGATAAGAAACATACTACTTTCAGAATGGGAGAAAATTAAACATAATTTAATACCTGAGTGGCTTTCAACAATGGAAGCATTTGCTTATTCAAATCTGATTAATTATGACAAACTGGTTAATTATAAAGACATTTTAGACAAAGAGGGAAAACTTAAGGACAGGCAAACTTTACAACTACAAGGTATTGACTTGACATGGTGGTCCTACTTGCAAATTCAAACAAGATACGAAAAAGATATAAAATCGACAGGTTTTTACAAAGAACAGACCCCATTGGATAAAATTTTGTTGAAAACAGTTGAGAATTTGATTAGAAAACTCTATAAATTTCTTTTAAACTGAAAGATGGAAGAAGAACAAGTGAAAGAAACAATGATAGTATGGGCAAAGAACTTTGGATATTCTATAGATTTGGAAGACTGGCAAAAACTTTGGGATAAAAATATTAAGCTTACAAAAGTGGTAACATATAAAGAAAATTTATATAAGATGTTTTATAGATGGCATATGACACCAGTTCGCTTAGCGAAAATGTTTAAAAATGCTTCAGATATCTGCTGGAAATGTAAACAACAGTCAGGCACTTATTACCATGCCTGGTGTACATGCCCTATCGCTAAGAAATACTGGTCTAAGATCCATAGATGGTTGGAAAAGATGATGAAACTACAGATAGAATTTAAACCAGAATTGTTTTTGTTAGGAATATTAAGACCTAATTATGGTAAAGAGAATTGCATGTGTTAACTGCTGCAAGGATAATATTTGCCCAATTTTGGAAAAATGAGAATTTACCATCTGACCAGATTATTATTACCAAAATTTTAGAGTGTTCAGAAATGGATAAACTAACATTAGAAATGAAAGAAAAAGATGATTCAATTTATTTTAGAACTTGGGAAGGATTCAATATTTTAGAATAGATGACTGATTTTTAATCGAGTTCTAATTAACATTTTGATGATATGATTACTTTTCCTGATTTACTGATTCTCATTTGTTACTTTTGACTCTTAGGATTTTTTTTTGAGATTTTATTAGTAGTGTTTACTTAATAGATCAACATATTTGTTTACTAATTGTTTTTAATATGTTACAGTCTACAATCTTTGCTAAAAATGGTTCAATATGATATTTACTCATTATTATGATCCGGACGGTTGCTTGTTTGTTGAAATATGTGATTGTACCTATCCTTATTTTACCCTAATTCCTTATTTCCTTCCCCTCCCCCGTTCCTTCCACCCTTCCCTTTATCATACCTGTATTGTTCCTATTTTTCCTCATTTATATAAACTTAATAAAATTTTGTTAAAAAAAATTACAAGAATCTTTAATCATCTAATTTTATCTATGTTCAGTACATTGATATTGGCTTAGGGAGGTACAATTTATTTACTGCATCTGTTCTGGACCATGTAGTTCTGTATGTTAGAAGGTTGGCATTTATTGGGTTAAGTGCTGTCTCTTAAAAGATGGCTTATGGGAAATGTAGTTTAGCTAGTCAGCTATCTCATGTTATCAGGTATGTGGGAGGAGTTACTGAGCTCATCACAGTACTTCCTGGACACAAGTCAGTTTGGAATCTCTTTGTCTCAGAAAGCATGGGGTCAGCAACATGTCTCTGATGACCCCAATTCATGATGTAGAAGTGGTATGGAGGAAGCATTAATTTCTCATCTATGGGATTGAGATGTATTGTCCAGAAGCAGCCAACACAAATGTAAGTATTTCCTCTGAATATATATATATTTCTGTTTTAAAATCATTTCTTTTGAGTTTATCTGTCTGACCCAGTTTTACAATGCAATTTAATTCTGGTTGTCAGAACAGCATCTGTCCTGTAGTGTCACATGCTGAGAAGGCCTGCATGTACAAGCACAACTCTACATACAAATTGCTACGGGGATTTTAATAGATCAGGGATTTTATTTAATTTGATTTTATTTATTTTGGTCATAAAAAACTGAAAGCACTGAAATAAATAGTGTCAATTACTTACTCCTTTCAAAGCAGAGTAATAATGTCAATTTAGTTTTCTTACATAATATTTAAGGTGACCAACCGTCCTCCTTTTGGGAGGACAGTCCTCCTTTTTTGAGTTCTGTCCTCCCTCAAAAAGTGTCCTCCTAAATGTCCTCCTTTTCCATATACCATTCTCCTTTTGGGAGGACAGTTCTCCCTTTCAAAAGCCAATAGGAATTGCTGCTGAGTGCGCCAAAACACCTGGGCGGCAAACTTTGCATGTGCAAGTTGCAGGAACTTTGCACCCCTCACTGCTACCCAACTACACCATCTCCTACTTAGTTCTGCAGATAGCTGGAAGAGACTGGAGCGGTAAGTTTCTCTTGATCTTCCCTGTTCAGTTCTACACAGGGATACACAGGGTAGGTGGTGGTGCTGGGGGGCGGCTGGAGGGCTGGAGCCAGCACAGCTGGTGCTTTGCGAGCTGCGGGGCCGCTCTACGGGGATGTGCAGGGTGGGCAGTGGTACTGGGGGGTGGCTGGGGGGGCAGCTGCAGGGCCGAAGCTGGGGCAGCTGGTGCTTTGCCTTTGCAAGCCACGGGGCCAGCTCTATGGGGATGCTCAGGGTGGGCGGTGGTGCTGGGGGGCAGCTGGGGGGGCAGCTGCAGGGCTGGAGCCAGAACGGCTGGTGCTTTGCCTTTGCAAGCCGCGGGGCCAGCTCTACGGGGATGTGCAGGGTGGGCGGTGGTGCTGGGGGGCAGCTGGGGGGGGCAGCTGCAGGGCCGGAGCCAGCACAGCTGGTGCTTTGCCTTTGCAAGCCGCGGGGCTGGCTCTATGGGGATGTGCAGGGTGAGCAGTGGTACTGAGGGACAGCTTGGAGGGGGTGGCTGCAGGGCCGGAGCCGGCGCAGCTGGTGCTTTGCCTTTGCAAGCTGCATGGCTGGCTCTACGGGGATGTGCAGGGTGGGCGGTGGTGCTGGGGGGCAGCTGGGGGGGTGGCTGCAGGGCCGGAGCCAGCACGGCTGGTGCTTTGCCTTTGCAAGCTGCGGGGCTGGCTCTATGGAGATGTGCAGGGTAAGCGGTGGTGCTGGGGGGTGGCTGGGGGGGTGGCTGCAGGGCCGGAGCCGGCACGGCTGGTACTTTGCCTTTGCGAGC
Organism: Crotalus tigris; assembly: GCF_016545835.1. Lineage (NCBI taxonomy): Eukaryota > Metazoa > Chordata > Lepidosauria > Squamata > Viperidae > Crotalus > Crotalus tigris. The sequence goes on along the minus strand of NW_024097783.1, from coordinate 887,423 downwards.
TGTGGGGCCGGCTCTACGGGGTTGCGCAGGGTGGGCGGTGGTGCTGGGGGCGGCTGCAGGGCCAGAGCTGGCTTAGCTGATGCTTTGCGAGCCACAGGGCCGGCTCTCCATGGCAGGGCAGCGGTGCTGGCAGGACGGCTATGGGCGGGGGCATGGCGGGCAGTTGACCTTCCATGGGCTGCGCCAGCTGGTGATCTATGCAGTGCTGACCTGCACTGCCACCACCTCACCCTGCGCACCTACATGGTCGTCCTGAAGCACCTGGCTCACAACACCTGCCTCCGCCGCCCACCCCCGCGCAATTCAGCCATGTAGATTTTGGGACAAGTGAGAAATCGAGATTGAATGTTGATACTCTAGCTGCAGCACTTGCCGTAAAATTCAATATGAAGGATATTTCTTGTTCAGATATTTCCAATATATTGGTAGAAGATGATACATTGACAAAAAATATTCATTCAATGGAAAAGTACTCATTTAAATAATTAATAGGCATGTAAGCATAATTACAATATAAAATGTTATTGTTACAAATGGTTTTTATTATGCATTTATCATATTATAGTGTATTCTGTATTATTGTTGCAATAAATACAATGTTTCTTTTATTTACGATATTTTTTTCTTCAATTTATTCGTGTCCTCCTTTTTGTTGTAAAAAAGTTGGTCACCTTATAATATTCATACCTATTAAGTTGCTCTAAGAAAGCATTCCCCAATATATACTTCTGGGTGTATATATATATGTAATATGCAAGCACAAAAGAAGCTTTAAAATGAAAAAAAAATCCCTTTTTTTCCATCCTGTTTCACTCCAACAGATTATATATTTCGATACAGAATTATAATTTCTATAGTTTTTTTTTTAAATCAGCATAGCTGAAATAATAGATATTCTCTTTGATTAACATAGAAAAAAAATAGCAGTTCAAATGGGCTGCCTGGGAATTGGGTTTGAAATCCTGCATGTTAGGTGCCTGAAAAAAATAATAAATAGTGTATTCCTAGACATTAAAAAAAAAATGCCTAGGGAACATATATGCTCTGGAAGGTAAAATTGTATTTTAAAAAAATGAAAGGTTTGAATTGATAAACTTCTCTGTTATAAGCAAAGATCATAGCTACAGTGCTATTCTAGTTCTGCATTGAGGAAGAATGGAATTTATTATGGTTCATGGTGAGCATTTGGTCTATTGAAAGTACAATTCTTTCTTTGCAAAGTAGCCAATAAATGTTTAGCTTAGCCTGCAGAAAAATAGAAGCACTTTCTCACAAATGGGCTTAAGCACTTAAGGCAACATAACATGAAAATATATACTTTGGAAGTGACTAGAAAAGCTTACCCTGACATTATCTGAAAGGTAAGGGATTAACAAAAGACAATGTCATTCAATTCTTCCTTTCAGAAATGATTCTCTGTTGCTTCTACAATAGAGCAATTATTTATGTTCAGATTATTATGTAGTCAAAATCATGCTATTATTCCTTGGTGCAGTTTGAACTGGACAGATGATTTTGGAAAGCTAGAGATATAGTTTGATCAGTATTTTCTCATTTCAAATAACATAAACATAATATACAAGTGCATTTCTTTTTTAAAAGGGGGGGAGGAATATCTTATGAATCTATCCCCATCAGTGGTAATTTGAAGTAGGAGAAGGAGAAATACTGATTCATTTTAACCTTTTCACTCCAATTGCTCCATTAAAAACATTTTTATTTCTTCTGAGGGAGATGGATGGTTAAGAAATAGAAAAAACAAACAAATAAATAAAGTAAAGTAAAATAAAATAAAATTATTATCACCAAAATATTATTACCTGCTTCAGAGGATATTATTCTGATAGCCCAATTTTACCAATGAGCACCTTATAGTATTTATTATGTGACTATGACCATGACAAAGTGCTCTTAACATATTGTTTAACCCTAGAATAAGAAACAAGAAGCAAAAGGCAATTAGCATATTTCCAGTATTTTATTAGTTTGGTTGTAAATCACTTAACTGATAACACTAGAGCCATGGGCGATAGAAGGGATAAGGAGAGGAGTCAAGATGGATAGCGTTTCTTATGTACAATTACTTAGATGGGATGGTAAAAACTGGCAATTAAAATCTTTGGAAAATTTAATACAAGAAAATATTATTTACTCATGGTTTCATTATAGACAAATAGTGGAGAGGTGGAAGATAGATAACGTGGGTTTGCTTAGAGAAGATGAGAATTTATTAAAACAAATAAAAGATCAAAGACGAACCCATATTAAGAGAATCTATGGGGTGTTAGTAGAACTGGATTCAGAAGCAGAATTAGTTAAAGAATGTATGGTTAAATGGGCACAAAATTTTGATGAACTGGTTCTATTAGATACCTGGGAAATTATTTGGGTGAGGAATGTTAAATTTACAGAAGCCCAAAATTTAAGGGAAAATTTTTACAAAATGTTTTATAGATGGCACATTGATCCACAAAAAATGTCTCGTATGTATCCTGACTTACAGCCTAAATGTTGGAGATGTGGATGTTCGGATGCTACTTATTATCATATCTGGTGGTCATGTAAAAATATAAAAGCTTTTTGGATTAAGATATGGTGGAATATCCAAAGAATTTTTAGAAGAAGGGTAAAATTTACCCCACAATTGTTTTTGTTAGGTATTGTTTCTGATTGTGATACTAAAGAGACTATATTGATGTTAAATTTGATTACAGCCGCAAGGTTGTTAGTAGGGCAATGTTGGAAGAAGGAATCTTTGCCTACCTTGCAAGAGTGGTTTTTTAAAGTTTCTTATTTGGCGGAAATGGCAAAGATTTTGGCTTTCTTGAAAGACCAATCGCAAGAGAAGTATTTTTTGGTATGGAAAAAATGGGTAGACTTTATACAATATAAGTTGGATATAAAAAAATATTATTTAGCTTTTCAATAACTTATATTTAAAATTTAAGATATTTTATAGACTTTATAGACTCTCCTTTTTTTCTCTTTTTTATTTTTCTTTTTACTTTTTTCTTTCTTCCTATTTTCTTGTATTTCCTTGTCTTTTTGTCTTTTTATACATATATTATTGTTAACTATTTCACAACTTGTTTAATTAATGTATTTAGATTTGTTAATGGTTTATATCTGTTTTAAGATTTTTCGAAATTTTTTTAATTAAGCCTGTATTCAGCTCTGGGAAGGTCGGGGGAGGGTATGGGAGGGTTGGGGGGGCTCGGGGAAGAGAACTGTATTGTTTTGTAAAATTTAAAAATTTTCAATAAAAAAAAAAGAAACAAGAAGCAAAAGGCAATTAGCATATTTCCAGTATTTTATTAGTTCGGTTGTAAATCAGTTAACTGATAACACTAGAGCAGTGATTCTCAACCTTTCTAATGTCGTGACCCCATAATACAGTTCCCCATGTTGTGGTGACCCCCAAGTGGGTGTGGCCACCAATAAGAGGGAGTAGGACAGCTAGGAAAAAGGAAAAAAAATGGCGGACAGCATGGTTTGGTGACCCCCGTGAAATGGTCATTCGACCCCAAATGGGGTCCCAACCCACAGGTTGAGAACCACTGCACTAGAGCCATGGGCATTGAATTAGGTAAAGAAGGATTCTATAGATAAAGCATCTCTGTCTTTTGGGAATAGTTTCATAGGCATTCTTTTTATACATCAGCTAATTTTAGCATTCTGAGTAAAGGGTCTTCAAACAACAAAGCACAGAAGTCGGATCAACCAATCAGTACACAGGGCGTATTCCCCTCCACAAAGCGCATTTGAGATTTGGGAGGTGTCTGCAAAGCCTCTGCAGCCTCCGCTTACTCATAAATCCCGTTGCATCATAGGTATGCAGCTACAACTATGGGCAGTTGCAGGCAACTCTAAATCAGCCTTAACTTATAGTCGTAACAGTACTGTATGCAGGTCTGTTGCATACAGTACTGTAATCTGAGGTGAAAGTCATCTATCAAAGTCCAGGAATTATAAACCGAAATCCTTTTATAGGACAAAGTATTAAGAAAGAACAAGAATGTGAAGATAAAGATATCCACATCCAGAAGATTTGTGTCCAACAAGAAAAGAGAACCTGGGAGATGCTCTTCAACAGTGGGAATTCAATGATTCTTCTAATTTGAGGAGTGGATCTGCTTTTCTCCTAATGACACATGTCAATCTCTGAACATGGAGTTTCAGAGCTTGTTATGATCTCAAATTTCAGGATTCAGGATGTCCTCTAGAACAGCTGTCCCCAACCTTTTTGGCACCAGGGTTTTATGGGAGACAATTTTTCCAACGACTGGGGAGGGGAGGAACCTGCACAACCTAGATCCCTTGTATGTGCAATTTATAGTAGGTTTCATACTCCTATGAAAATCTAATGCATGATGATTTGAGGTGGACCTGAGGCAGTGATGCTAGTGGTGGGGAGCGACTGCAAATACAGATGAAGCTTCACTCACTTGCCTGCTGCTACTCTCTAGCTGTGTGGCCCAGTTCCTAACAGGTCCGTACTGGTACTAATCCATAGCCGATGGGTTGAGGATCCTTGGTCTAAAATATTATCCCTTCAAAGATTAGGATGACCCTTATTCTGCTGGCCTTTTTTAAGGCTGTCAAGATTTGATTATGTGCCCAGGCCTGGGATGCTGAATATGTTAAGGACCCCACTTCTTGGCTATATTAACATGTGTGGCAATGGTCATTCACTCAATGACCATATCTATTTATTTTAATTGTTTTATTTTTTTAGAATATAGGCCACCCAGGGGAATTTGTTAAGATAAATGACCATAGAAATCAAATAAATAAACAAACTTTTTTAAAAGTAGTCACCTGTTGTGGACCTGGGTCATTATTCTCAGATAGCTATAGCTTGTGACTCACCAGCTTCAGAGTGCAAATGGCACTGGCACTGTTTTTACAATTAGCTGTCCAATTGAGCTTTTGGGGGTAATAACTGAGTTGTTAAAAACATACAGGGCTTTTTTTCTCATAGAACACCCAGAATGGAGTTCCGGTACCTTTTTTGGATGGAACCTTGTAGGGAGGCAAGGCAGGTTGTATGACGTGTGTGAGTTCCGGTACTTTTTTTTTTTTTTTTTAGAAAAAAAGCACTGAAAACATATATTACTGAAGAAATTGAGGATTCTTGGAGCCATGCTGTGATAGTTTCAGTACAAATTAAACTTGATGCCAAGAGGATGCCTAGTTTGCTTTTATGAGATCAGTTTCTACATATGCAACCTGAGGAGCTGGAGATTCTGTTTAAAGAATAACTGATTCTCTCTCATCTTGGTTTTAAGAACAGTCTGGGGCCAAGTGACCTTTGAAGGAAACTGCTTATCTGAAGACATTTCAGTTAAGGCTCAAGCTCAATTTCCAGCACACGTAAGTGTCAAACTGTAAAGTCCAAGGATCATGGATTTAGACAGACTAAGATTCAGAGGGGGGGGAGGGGTACTCAGGCTAATTTGACTGAAGACCAAATAGCAAAATCAGATTGTTGTTATAAAGGATTTTGCATGACCAAAACAGCCCCAAATATGGTAAAATCAGTGTTGAAGTCAAAGCTGATCAGTAGGATACTTGAAAAACTATACATTAAATTCTGTAGCCTTGATTTTCTTTTCTTCTGGCAGGGAGATCAGTCTATATTTTTCATAAGGCATTAAGCAAGTTCTCGTGCTTACTTTAGCAGCAAGCAATATCTTTTTTTTATTAAAGATTTTCTATTTTCCATTTATCCAGCATACAACAAAATTCACTTTACAAAATAAAATAAATTCATAACCATAACCATAACCATAGGTGCCGCTTGCTCATTCCCCCCAAGCTGCATCCACCCTCTCTAATACCTTCCCTACTGCCCTCCTCTTTCTCTCCTCCCCTCATTACTCTCTTCCCCTCCCCTTCTCCTCTTACCATCCTACTTCCTCCCTTCACCTTCCTCCCTCTCATCCCTCTACAGGAATGCAGCGTAGGGGAAATGCCCAAGCAGCACCTCTCCATAAATTACCATATCTACATTATCCTATTCTACCTATTTACCCTCCCTCTCACCCACCCACCCACCCTCAACCCCCCCTCACTTCCCAGAGCAGAGTACAGGGTTATTAATAACAAAATTAACAAAAAAAAAGAAAAGAAAAGAAAATCACACTTAGCCCTTAACTCCCCTTAAACAAATTCTTATAAAACATTTACTATAAAATTTACTCATAAAATAAAGGGAACTTTATAGTCCCATACTTCTTCTGAATATAATCTATCCATCTTCTCCATACAATAATACATCTTTCTTGTGTATGATCCTTTAAATAAGCAGAAATTTTTGCCATTTCTGCAAAATTAGAAACTTTAAATATCCATTCTTCTAAAGTAGGCAATGAATCTTTCTTCCAATATGAACCTACTAATAACCTTGCTGCAGTTAATAAATTCAACATTAAAATAGTTTCTTTATCATCTAAATCCACAAAAATACGCAATAAGAATAGTTGAGGAGTAAACTTTATCTTCCTTTTAAAAATCTTTTGAATGTTCCACCAAATCATAATCCAAAAAGCCTTTACCTTTTTACAATTCCACCAAACGTGAAGATAAGTCGCATCCGTGTTGCCACATCTCCAACATTTGGGTTGTAAATTAGAGTACATACAAGATAATTTTTTAGGATCTAGATGCCACCTATAAAACATTTTATAAAAATTTTCCCTCAAATTTTGAGCTTGTGTAAATTTAACATTTCTGATCCAAATTATCTCCCATAAATCCAATGGGATCAGTTCCTGGAAATTCTGAGCCCATTTAATCATACAGTCTTTAACCAATTCTGTTTCTGAATCTAATTCTATTAAAGCATTATAAATTCTTTTTATATGAGCCTGATTCTGATCTTTAATCTGAATTACCAAATTTTCATCTTCTAATGTTATTCCCTCTTTCTTATCTACAGTCCACCTATCCACTATTTGTAAGTATTGAAACCATGATTGTAAAATATTTTCTTGCCTTAATACATCTAAAGATTTTAAATGCCAATCCAAACCTGACCAAATTAATAATTCTTTATACAAAATTTTGTCAAAATTCATCCCCTTAGAAATTCCCTCAATTGCATGTCCAGGAATCCCCCAGATAGGTATTTTATAATTTAACCTATAATAATACTTTTTCCAAACTCGAAGTAAAGCATTCCTCAAAATATGTGATTTAAAAGCCCGGTCAACTTTCTTATTAAAAATTAAATATGCATGCCAACCATACATTAAGTCCCACCCTTCAAGAGAATAAGCCAATCACTTATCCAAGTTAAGGTGGCTGCATCATAATATAATTTCAAATTAGGTGCTTTAAGTCCTCCTCTTTCTCGGGCATCTTGCAAGATCTTAAACCTAACCCTTGGTTTCTTCCCAGCCCAAATGAATTTATTGATACCCTTCTGCCATTCCTCCAAATTTACATCTTTTTTTAAAATAGGTATCATCTGAAACAAGAAAAGAAACTTTGGTAGAACATTCATTTTTACAGCTGAAATTCTCCCCAACAATGACAATTGCAATTTTTTCCAGTCATTTAAATCCTTCTGTACTTTTGCCCATAATAATTCATAATTATTCTTATACAATTTTCCATTTGAAGCCATTAAAGCAATATCTTAAAATATTTAAAGGCATCTTTAAGTATAGGTTTTATTTTTGGGCCTGTATTTCAGGTTGATTTTATTGTAGTTTTATTGTAATTACTACTACATATTGATTATATATTTATTCATACTCTAACACAGCAGGTATTTAGAGAATGAAGAGAAATTGCCTGCTAAATAAACAACCTGTTGTTGGAAGATTGATGGTGTTTTCCTTGTACAGGTTCTCCCCTACAGACTAACGTTAAAATAACATAATTACTAGCTAGTGGCTTTAGATTCAAATACAAAAAAGGGGTCATTTGTCTCTGCTCATGTTTTGAGATCATCAAAGAATATTCTTCGCTGAGTTCCTTTATCAGAAAAACCTCCTTGTCTGAAAACTCGAAAGAAAGCCATTTTCTTGCTCTGGCAGTTCCGTACTTGAGAAAGTACCTCTCTGAAAGATCGAGTGGTATCAAGATTGCCATCAGTTTAGCACCCTGGGATAAAACCTACTTATTTGCATATATATTTTGAAATATTATGTGGGTTTATTTAGTTTCCCTTTTCTTTAGCTTTTTAATGTGATGCTTTGTAGCTTCAGCATTCAGTGTAAGCTTTTGTAAGCTGCCCTGTTTTCCTGGGGTGAAAGAGGGCTCAGTATATTTCTAGTAAAATTGGGTTGAGGTGAATAATAATAGAGGCAGACCATTTTCTAAAGGCTTACCTGGTGCTCATACTAATGTCTTTTAGATGTCAGACAAAAGATTTTTTCTTTCTAAAGCTTTTAACATTAGAGTTAATTTTTTCTCCTCCTATGGTTAATTTTTAGATTCTTTGTGTTTCTGTTATTGTTATGATAAATTGTACTCAAAATGTTAATGCATATTTTAAATGAAGGTTTGCTTATCTTTCTCGTGAACAAGATTTCAACTATCCTTGATACATAATGGTTCTGGACTTTAAGAAATGAACACATTCAGTACCTTAGGAGTGGTCCTAGAATCAAACTGGAATGTATTGATTATACATTAGATTCATATTGGCATTATTAATATATGGCTCTTAATAAAACAAATCATGAAGCAGCTTAAGAAAGTAACAAGAAAACAACTTAACCAATGCAACATTCTGAGATAACTGGAAGTTTTAAAGGGACTGGACAGACATTTGTCTGAAATGGTATAGGGTTTCCTGCCTGAGCAGGGGATTGGACTAGATGACCTCCAAGGTCCCTTCCAACTTTATTATTATTATCGATCATCGCACAGTCAGCCAGATGTTCAGACTGGATTTGGCATTTTGTCTACCTATCGAGTCCTTACCCAGGACCTGGGATAGGCAGATGTGGATGTTTGATGGTATTACAGATATCGTCGCAGGATGGAAGCAGTTCCTAGTAAGGCTGCCTTTTGCAATTGACTAATAGCGAATTTGTCAATGCCAATGGTGTTCAAGTGGTGCTCCAGTTGTTTTGGGATTGCACCCAAGGAGCCTATGACTATTGGTACTACCCTTGCTTGCTTTTGCTACAGTCTTTCTATTTCTATTTGTAGGTCTTTGTATTTTGTTATCTTCTCCAGTTCTTTCTCTTCTATTCTGCTATCTCCAGGCACTGCCACGTCCACTATCCAGACTTTTTTGTCTTTCTTATCAACAATTGTTAAGTCTGGGGGTGTTATGTTGCAGGTGCTTGTCTGTTTGAATTCTGAAGTCCCAGAGCAGTTTAATTTTATCATTTTCTATGACTTTCTCTATTTTATGATCCCACCAGTTGTTTTTTATTATTATTATATTATTATTATTATTATTATATTATTATTATTATTATTATCAATCATCGCACAGTCAGCCAGATGTTCAGACTGGATTTGGCATTTTGTCTACCTATCGAGTCCTTACCCAGGACCTGGGATAGGCAGATGTAGATGTTTGATGGTATTATAGTATCGTCGCAGGATGGAAGCAGTTCCTAATAAGGCCGCCTTTTGCAATTGACTAATAGCGAATTTGTCAATGCCAATGGTGTTCAAGTGGTGCTCCAGTTGTTTTGGGATTGCACCCAAGGAGCCTATGACTATTGGTACTACCCTTGCTTGCTTTTGCCACAGTCTTTCTATTTCTATTTGTAGGTCTTTGTATTTTGTTATCTTCTCCAGTTCTTTCTCTTCTATTCTGCTGTCTCCAGGCACTGCCACGTCCACTATCCAGACTTTTTTGTCTTTCTTATCGACAATTGTTAAGTCTGGGGTGTTATGTTGCAGGTGCTTGTCTGTTTGAATTCTGAAGTCCCAGAGCAGTTTAATTTTATCATTTTCTATGACTTTCTCTATTTTATGATCCCACCAGTTTTTGCTTACAGGCAAATGATATTTTTTGCAGATCTTCCAATGCACCATTGTTGCTACTTTGTCATGCCGCTGCTTGTAATCAGTCTGTGCAATCTTCTTGCAACAGCTTACCAAGTGGTCCACTGTTTCTTCAGCTTCTTTGCATAGGCGGCACTTACTGTCTGTTGCTGTCTTCTCAATTTTGACTTTGTATGCATTTGTCCTTAAAGCTTGGTCTTGTGCAGCCAGAATTAATCCCTCGGTTTCTTTCTTCAATTTTCCTGCTCTTAGCCATTGCCAGGTTTTATTATTATCTGCTTTCCCAGCTATTTTTTTAATGTATTGGCCATGTAGTGCTTTGTCTTCCCATGCCTCTATTTTGTTCTTCATTTGGTCTTTCTTGTAGGCCAGTTTGGTCTCTCCAGTAGTTAGTAAGCCTTCCTGATATACTAATTTCAGTGCATCTTCATCATTGTTCTTCAGATATTCTTCCAAAGCCATTTTTTCTTCTTCAACCATCTGATGTACTTGTAGCATTCCACGCCCACCTATTTGCCTTGGTAGATAAAGTCTATCAATGTCACTGCGTGGATGAAGGGCGTGATTCATTGTCATTATTTTTCTGGTCTGCCTATCCATTGCTTTTAGTTCTGCTTGAGTCCAGTCCACTATTCCAGCTGTGTACCTAATGACTGGGATTGCCCAGGTGTTGATTGCCTTTATGGTATTTCCTCCATTGAGTTTGGACTTTAAGATCTTCTTCACTCTCTTGATGTATTCACCTCTAATCTTTTTCTTGACTTCAGTGTGCTTGATGTTGTCAGCTTGAAGGATACCCAAGTATTTGTAGTACTCTTCCTCATCCAGACTCTTAATGTTATTTTCGTGGGGCATCTTGATTCCTTCAGTTTTCACTATTTTTCCTTGTTTGATAGTAAGTGTGGCACATTTGTCCAAGCCAAACTCCATTACAATATCTTGGCTATATATACGGACAGTGTTGAGCAGCGATTCTATTTCAGATGATGTTTTTCCATACAGCTTCAGATCATCCATGTAAAGGAGATGGGATAGTCTAGCAGATGTTTTTGATGTTTGATAACCATGTCCTGAGTTATTCAGTATTGTTGACAGAGGAAACAGTGCAATAACAAATAGTAATGGTGATAATGAATCTCCTTGAAATATTCCTCTCTTGATATTAACCTCTCCCAGCTTTTCACCATTGATCTGCAACTGTGTCTTCCATTGTGCCATCGATTTTTGCACAAATTTTCTGATGTTTCTACTTACTCCTGTTATTTCTAGGCACTTGATTATCCAATCATGTGGCAGAGAGTCAAATGCCTTTTTGTAGTCAATCCATGCCACATTCAGGTTGGTCTTCCTTCTCTTGCAGTTTTCCAAGATCATTTTGTCTATTAGGAGTTGATCTTTTGTTCCTCTGCTATTGGGGCGGTTTCCTTTCTGCTCAGGTGGAAAGAGATTGTTTTCAACTAGATGCTGTTGTACTGCATCAGCTACCACACCAGTTAGTAATTTGAAAGTTGTTGGTAAGCAGGTAATTGGCCTGTAGTTACCTGGTGTTGCCCCTTTTGCTGGATTTTTCATTATTAGGTAGGTTTTCCCAGTTGTTAGCCACTTTTCAATTTCTCCTCCTTGTAGTATATTGTTGAACTGCTTGGCAATGAGTGGGTGTATAACAGTTAGATGTTTCAACCAAAACCCATGCAGTTCATCTTCACCTGGTGCTGACCAATTTTTGATTTTCTTTGCTCTTTTTTCTACCATTTTTGTTGTTATTACTAGTTCTTTCATTTCAACTTCTGTTTTATTTGCATCCACCTCTTTTAACCAAGCCGCATCCTTGTTGTATTTCTTTGGGTTATCCCATATCTGCTTCCAGAACTGCACTGTTTCTTCCTTGTCAGGTACTGACTGATTCCTTGCAGTTTCTCCATTGATGGATTGGTAGAAACGTTTCTGATTGGATTGAAATTGGAGGTTCTGCCTATAGTTTGCAATTCGAGCTTCATATCTACTGATTTTCCTGGCTATAGCTGTTATTTGTTGCTTTATTATTTCCAGTGCTTCCTTGATCTTCCTTGTTTCTAAGTGGTATTTCTTGATTAGGTATTCTTTGGTCTTCTTGTTCTTCAGCTTCTTTTCTTTCATCTGTTCTAGCTTGCTTGCATGTGATCTTAACTTGCTGATCTTATTTTCTAGTCTAACCTTCCATTTTTCTGGTGCACTGTTTGTTTGTTTTTCTTTTTTGTTGATTTTACATCCCAGGTATTCTGTTATAACTGCAGCTGTGCTGTACATTAGTTGGTTTGTTTCTTGCAGTGAATTGGTGCTTATACTTGCTATTGCAGTATTTGCATCTTTTAATGCTTGTGCTAGCTGTTTCTTTGGAACAAGCTTCAATGCAGGCAGCCTTATTCTGTTGTTTTTGTGCTGTTCTAGATGCTCAGTTATTCTTTGTTTCAATTCTTTTATTTCTTTAGTTAGAGGGTTTTGTTCTTCCTGAGGAAGAGGTGCCTGGTTTCCAAATGAGAACAGTTGTATATCTCTGCTGGATTCCTTCACTGCCAACTCCCCCTGGTTTGCCTCTACATTCTGAATTACTTCTGGTAAGGCTTTGATTTCTTTGCCCTGGGTAAACCTTTGCAGTTCGTCCAATTCTGTTTCTGTAAATACTTTATTTCGTGTTATAAATCGGCGTTGATCTGCTAGTCTCTGTTCTGTTATTTCTGATTCTGATGTTGTTCTTTCCAGAATTGGTGCATTCGTTTTAGATATCCTCGCCTTGTTGGACTTGATCTGTAGTAACAGATCATTATTTCTTTGTTTTCCATCACTGTGTACCTGCGACGGGTAAACACCTTTTCTTCCAGTAGTTCTGCAGCTGCTAGCCCTGGTTGCTCAGCCAACAGTCCTGAGTCCTGTAACCCATTTTTCACCAGATATCCAGGAACTCCAATATCGAGTGCGGACCTTGTTAACCCGGGCGACGTCCGAGCCGGTATGGCATTCTGAAATTTGCGTCTCACCATATTTTTTATGGGAGAGACACTCTTTGTCTGACTCCTCTGATGAGACCTGTCCAGTATGGTTGAACCTCTGGCATAGCTCTCATCTTCCTCAGAGTACACAAGCCCCACAACCACGTCAAGGTATTATTATTATTATTATTATTATTATTATTATTATTATGGATCATCGCACAGTCATCCAGATGTTCAGACTGGATTTGGCATTTTGTCTACCTATCGAGTCCTTACCCAGGACCTGGGAAAGGCAGATATGGATGTTTGATGGTATTACAGGTATCGTTGCAGGATGGAAGCAGTTCCTAGTAAGGCTGCCTTTTGCAATTGACTAATAGCGAATTTGTCAATGCCAATGGTGTCCAAGTGGTGCTCCAGTTGTTGTTGTTGTTATTATTATTATTATTATTATTATTATTATTATTATTATTATACGCTGCATCAGAAGGGACTTTTCATTCTGATTTGCTAGTCTCTGAGTACTTTGTATTTCTGTTGGGCCCATTTCAGTAATGCCATTTTTGAAATATCCAAACAGCCAGAGTGAAAAGAAAGAAAACCTTACAATAAAAGGACTAACTACTTGTTCTGTGATATAGAGAAGTACATTTGAGCACAATGTTTCTATATGTTCCAGCATTTTTCCAGCAGCAACTGAAAGCATTCTAACATTTATGTCTTTGAAGCTTTCCAAATTCTGCTGACATTTTTTAAAAATGATAAGTGGTTTTGCCTGGGGGTGGGGGAAAGCCGTCTCATCTGTTAAAGCAATTATTAGGTCATTTCGACACATGGTCTATCCACATCTTTGTTGTATGATTTCCTGAACCCCTCTGGGAGCCTGATTAAGTTCTCAGAGTTCATCCTTGTCTGTTTTACTCCATACTGGGCACCTGCATGAAGCTGAAGCAATGAGTTATTTTTTTGCCTGGTGAAAAAGCAGGGCCTGTCACATCAATTTTTTATGCTGAAATGATTCAACAAATTGCCTTGCTTGGTGCAGGAAATGCTGCTAGAGGCTTGTTTATGATCTTTTGTCAGACAAACTGCCACTCAAAGAAGCACGTGCCTTTCCCTGCTTCTCTCCCAAATATCAAGCACTTTCTGTAAAAGGAAAGAGAAAATAAAAATGTTTATAATTTATAGAGTTAGATAGCTTGGAAGTCCTTTTGCCGGAAGGCATGGATGGAATATCTTAGTTCTTGAGTTTTTAATGATATAAAGCCTGTCATCATTCTCAGATTTTTGCCTTTTTGAGAGACTGGTGACCTTTTGAGATTGTTTGTGGCATCTCAGACCCCACAAAGAAAAACCTAAAACAGGGGACAAAATTGATAAAATGAATACATTGTTTGGGCTGGAGAGCTATATTCTTTTGTTCAAAAGTTCAGGAGATTTTCATTTGACAATCAGGTTTTATATACTGAAGCCAGAGCTATTCTGAAGCACTTCCCAGCTCTCAGTACCCTTGATATTAGGATAGAACAGTGGTTCTCAACTATGGGTCAGGACCCCATTTGGGGTTGAATGACCATTTCACGGGGGTCACCAAACAACGCAGTCTGCCATTTTTTTTTCTTAGCTGTGCTACTCCCTTTTATTCTCCAGCATGATTGGATGGAGAACCCACGGATGGGTTGTCTTAATCTATCTGCTCCAATTAGACTAAGTCTGAAATTTAGTACCGCCCCCTCTGTGCCAACTGCACCCCAGTTTTAGACTTAGTCTCTTTGCCCCAAGACGCGTTTTGTCTTCGCTCCTGGAGCAGAAGACTTTTTAATTCTATTTAATTACTTAGCTCAGGCTATTATTATTATTTGTTATTTTATTATTGATTCAGAATCGATTATATCTAGAAGAAAGATCAATTATCCCAGTCTGAAGCCTATTCAGGCTGACAGACTCACAATCCTCTCCCTCTGGGGGGGGAAAAACTTTTCCCTTCTTTGTTTTCCTCAGTTAGGGACAGCAAGATCAAACCTTTGATTTAGGTCGTTTTCAGAGCCTCATCAAGCCTGGAGGGAGCCTTCCCAGGTCCCTCGGCCCCAGCAGAGAGCAGCAGGTGAGAATTTGGGCGCGGCCCAATTTTCGGAGCCGGGAGGGCCTGTCAGGCCTTGGACGACAGCTTTTCCAGCCGGCCTAATCACATGCCACCAGCTGCTTTAGGAGCCCAGGCGATTCACCTGAACGAGGGCTCGTTGCAGCTTAGACCCTAGGCCTCAAGGCCTTCGCCCAATTTTCGGAGCCGGGAGGGCCTGTCAGGCCTTGGACGACAGCTTTTCCAGCCGGCCTAATCACATGCCACCAGCTGCTTTAGGAGCCCAGGCGATTCACCTGAACGAGGGCTCGTTGCAGCTTAGACCCTAGGCCTCAAGGCCTTCTTCCAACGGCCGTTTTTTTAGGGCGCGAAATTGGCGGCCGCCATTTTGAATTGCCTCCCAGCAGCCATTTTGGGTGTGGCTGAAGCCCCCGGTGGCCATTTTGTATGTGGGTGAGGCCCTCGGCGGCCATTTTGTGAGTGGCGGAAGTCACTGGCGGCCATTTTGTGGGTGGCTGAAGTCGCCGGCGGCCATTTTGTGTGGGGCTGAAGCCTCGGCGGCCATTTTGAGTGTGACTGAAGTCACTGGTGGCCATTTTGTGGGTGGCTGAAGTCACCGGCGGCCATTTTGTGTGGGGCTGAAGCCTCGGCGGCCATGTTGAGTGTGCCTGAAGTCATTGGTGGCCATTTTGTGTGTGGCTGAGGCCAGACTGCCTGGAACTTTCTTCTGAAGGCAGTATTACATCATCGGTGGCAGGATCGTCGAGAGAGCAGGTTCGACCGGGGAGGGCCGGATCGATCCCAAGTGATCGGGGTGCCCCTTAACTCCCCGCCCATCCCCCTCTTGGGCTGAAGTATCTCTGTAGACTCCCTTGGTGAAGTACAGCGCCGAGGGGGGGGCGTTTTGCCAAGGTTGAGACCAGAGCAACTCATCATGGCAGAGAAAGGCAGCGAGCCGGCCAAGAGGAGTCGCCAATCAGAGGCAAGTGGTAAGAGCACCACCAAACGAGCCCGGCCAAGCAGGGAGCCACAGAGGGAGGAAGGGTGCCAAAGACTGAGAGCGGCCTCCCCAGATCTGACAGGCACGATGGGAAGGTCTATATTTGAGCCCCTTTCTTCGCATAGTGCCTCAGCCCCAGGGGCCTGGTCTCCCCCCAGGGGAATTCCTGAGTCAGATTCAAACCTAACAGTGGCTTCAGGGAGGGGTATAACCGGTCAGGACACCTCAGGGCCCCAGGCCACATTCACTCCCACTGCAGCAGGACTTCGCCCTCCTGAGAACCAGGCCCTGAACCCAAACCTCCGCCAGTCCATGATAGCCCAGGCTGTGGCTCAATTTATGGCCTCCAACACCACAGACACCCCCCCCCAGGCCACGTATCATCCACAATCTCCAGATTTGATGGAGGATCCCTCATCGGATTTGGAATCTACAGGGGCTGAACAATCTGGCCTGATTTTGTTTGAGGATGAGGGCCTCACTCCCCCTGACCCCACCCCTCCTGTCGGTCTCTTTGACCATTCATTCTTTAATTCCCTGCTACTCAGGGCCTGCACTAGTGCAAACCTCCCCCAAGAACAGGAGACCCCACCTCCAGGGGTCCCCACGCCATATACACCAAGCCCTCAGTCTCGCAGCCAGACCATCGCTGCAGACATCTCAGCACGAAGGTTCCTTTGGCCCAGGAATTGGCGAGCAGACACCAAGACCAAGTGGCGTCTGGCCTCTAAACCTTACACAGGTGGACATCTCTGTGGTACGGCACTAGGACCATACTTAACTGAAGGTAAGGACAAACGTAAAACTCTGGTTAACTCATGTCACAGAGCAGTTACAGGAGGCTGCCTTTCGACCAGCTCCATCCTGGGACTGGGCCCAGGCATCCCTCTATTCCTTTCAGAGACAAGAACGACAGCAGGATCGTACAGCATGCAGAAGCAGACCACAGATCCAGGCCAAGCGGCCCCTTCAAGACCGAGGGGCCGTTCCTCTGAACGAGGCAAGTGACCTCACAGTCTCACTTCCCAGAGGAAGCCAGCTGGCCCCTTATTCCAGCACTTGGGCAGTCACCACTACAGATGCCGGCTGGTCCCTTATTCCAGCACTTGGACAGCCATCACTACAGATGCATGGGTGTTAGACACTGTCAACAGGGTTTGAGACTAGAAATTGTTCTCAACCACCTGACAATTCCGCTCTTGCCCTATCCCAACGAGCATAAAGTCCAGGGCTGACTTTATGTCAGATGCCATAGCTCATTTATTACAAATACGAGCAATTGAACCAGTACACAAGACCAAGAAGGACGAAGGTTTTACTCAAACCTCATCGTCATCCCTAAGACTTGGGGGGCTGGAGGGCAATCTTAGACTTGAAAGGTCTAAATCTGACTTGAGGTATAAGAAGTTTAAGATGCAACCACTTCAATCAATCCTGGCCAGCATCAGGCAAGGTGACTTTCTTACCTCAATAGACCTAACTGAGACATGTTTCCTAACCACCGCAAATTCCTCAGATTCAGCTATGCCCATTACCAGTACAGAGCCCTACCATTTGGCCTCTCATCGACACCGAAGGGATTTACAAGGTACTGGCAGTGCTCGCAGCCCACCTTAGACAAATTCCAATCAGAATTCAATGCTATTTAGATGACATACTAATTCAGTCATCATCATTCCGAACCGCTCAGTCAGACCTCGCCCTAGCCATCAAGGTCTTTCAGGAGCACGGGTTTTCTGTTAATTTCCAGAAAAGTCATACAACAACCCAGCTCCTCCATTTGGGCGCTGTTATAGACACGGACAATTGTACGGTCTACCTATCTCAGGACCGAAGGAACTCTATTCAGACTCTTGTATGTCGGATCCTAAGGGCCAGAGTAATCACATTGGCCTCCGTATCACAGCTACTGGGGAAGACGGTGTCCTGCGTGCAAATTGTGCCATGGGCATACCTCCATGCCAGAGAATTACATGGCTTCTCCTTCCATTTCAGAGACTTGAACTCCCTTCAATGGTGGGACTCCCCGGCGCTGTCACGGGGAGCAGTATTAGAACCAGACAGGATTACCATTACCAAAGATGCAAGCCTGTTTGGGTGGGGGCACACCTTCACACGCACTGGGCTCAAGGTCGGTGGTCCAAACAGGACCTAAGGAACAATATAAACTGGCTGGAACTCAGAGCCATACATATGGCCCTAAAGAGATTCACCGATATAGTACAGGGCCAACATGTCCTGATTTTAACTGACAACATTACAGCCAAGGCCCATGTCAACAGACAAGGGGGGACAAGGTCCAGGCCTCTCATGCAGGAGGCCAAATTGCTGGGGTCCTGGGCGGAACTGAATCGTCCCTCCATCAGGGCGGAGTACATATCTGGAGTGACCAACCAGCAGGCGGACTCACTGAGCAGAGCAACCGTGGATCATTCTGAATGGCAGCTGGATCCGAAGGTGTTTAGAGAGATCGTGGACAGGTTTGGTTCCCCAACCTTAGACCTTTTGCCTCCCCCACCAACTCACAACTTCCCAGATTCCTTTCTGGGTTCCCACCTCCATCAGCAGAGGGAACAGATGCACTCCACAGTCCCTGGCCCAGGGAACTGCTCTGTGCCTTCCCTCCTCTGCCGTTTCTTCCTGCCACGATCAGGAAGATCCTTCGCGAACGAGCAGAGGTCCTCCTGATTGCGCCGCATTGGCCGAGACGCTCTTGGTCACCGACCTGATGGAGCTCTCCGTATCACCTCCATGGAGGATCCCAGCAAATCACATCTCCCACATTCAGGGGGAACTACGCCATCCAGACCCTCAATGACTCCAGTTAACCGTCTGGCACTTGAGAGGCAGGCCTTAGGCTGAGACTCATATTCGTCAAGGGTCATAGCTATGATTCAGCAATCTAGGTGACCCTCGACGAATAGAATATACAATGCCACATGGAGAGACTCCTGTAATTGGTGTTCAGTTCGAAAAATTGACCTTTTGGCGGTTTCAATGCCAGTTATCTTGGAGTTCCTGAGGGATGGTATAGACAAAGGGCTTTCCACAAGCACCATCCGCAGGCAGGTAGCATCACTTGCCACAGTTATTTCCTGTGGCAATGAATCCTTAACACATTACCCTATGATACGCTCCTTCCTAAAAGGAGCTAACAGCGTCAGACCATCAACTGTACATAGATACCCCTCGTGGGATCTTCATCAGGTTTATAGGTTCTTGTTTCGCACCCTTTGAACTATTGACACTGGTTTGTTTAAACAGTTATCGATGAAGGTTGCATTTCTTGTTGCTGTAACTTCAGCGAGAAGGATATCTGAACTGGCTACTCTTCAGTGAGGAAGGACCTGTGTACATTCCATAAGGACAGGGTAACCCTTAGGCTAGGCCCCTCCTTCGTGCCTAAGGTCCAGTCCTTGTATCCTAAATCTCAGGAAATAGTTTTGCCGGACTTCTGTCCTAACCCATCTAATGAGATAGAGGTTCAGTGGAACAAATCGGATGTGCGCAGGGCTTATATTGTTATATACAGAGAACCTCATCTTTCCACAGAACAGAGGCTCTGTTTGTGTACTATCACCCTTCATCACTAGGTCAGAAGGTTTCTTCAACCACAATACGCAGGTGGATTAGAGTTTGTATTTCTCTGGCATACCAGTCTCAGTCACTGCGAGATCCCAGGCACTACAAGAGGGATATATATGCATCTTCTATGGCTTCATTTGGCCGCAGGGTCCTAGAACACGCATTAACATTGGGTGGGAACCAGGCCCAATCTAATTCCCCACCCTAGGGACACAGGGCTTTGGTATGTCCCATCCGTGGGTTCTCCATCCAATCATGCTGGAGAAAGGGGCGTTGTCTTACCTGAATGCCTTTTCTCAGCATGATGATGGAGAATCCACTCCCTCCCATAAGGTCAGTTGGCCTGGTTCCCATATTGATCAGACACGTCGGATTAAAGTCTGAGTATCACCTTAGCCTAAAACTGGGGTGCAGTTGGCACAGAGGGGCGGTACTAAATTTCAGACTTAGTCTAATTGGAGCAGATAGATTAAGACAACCCATCCGTGGATTCTCCATCATCATGCTGAGAAAAGGCGTTCAGGTAAGACAACGCCCCTTTCTATTGGCTTTTGAAAGGCAATAGAATAGACTCTCTTGAATAGAGTCTAATTCTATTGGCTTTCAAAAGCCAATAGGAATTGTCCAGGCTGTCTTTGCCCTGCTGAGCCCGCCAAAAGTCCCATTCTGCAAATGGTGCTGCAAGTTGTCTTCAGCGAAGGCGAGCTGTCTGGAAGTTTCCACCCCTCCCTGCTGAGCAACTATTAAAAATGTAAGTAAAAGAGGGCCAGGGGGTGGGAGATAGGAGGCCAGTGGCCCAGCCGGTGATCGGCCTGCGCCGTCTCTGCTGCTTGCCAGCTACGCCTCAGCCGGTAGGGGGTGGCACCATGCATGCGCGGCGCTCCCGGGCAGGGAAAGTCCTCGACTTATGATCGGTTGGGTAGTCCTCGACTTACGACCAATTGGGTAGTCCTCGACTTACAATCGGTCGGGGGTCGCGGCATTAAAAAGGTTGAGAACCACTGGGATAGAAGAACAGCTGCAAGAGGAACATAGGGATTGTTCAAGATAGTCTATGGCTGATTTTGTCCCAGCACCAGGGGTTTTGAAGTGATAGTGCTGAGCTGTCACCTGTGATACTGTCAGGTAGAAACTGCTACGTAATTGTTTTCTACTTGAGCCGTAGTGGTGCAGTGGTTAGAATGCACACTAACTGACTGTTCTCTCTAGGAATTTGAGTCTGAGAGGCTCAAGTTTGACTCAGCCTTCCATCCTTCTGAGGTTGGTAAAATGAGGATCCAGATTGTTGGGGGCAATATGCTGGCTCTGTAAATCGTTTAAAGAGGGCTGTAAAGTATTGTGAAGTGGTATATAAGTCTAAGTGCTATTGCTATGCCTGAAACACAGGTATAACAAGCAGAACTGGTTTGTTCGTCTCTTTCCTGCACAAAAAGTATAAATATAGTAAAATGTGAGAATATAAGAACTGCCTAGTCTTTCATCCTTGAAATTTAGAAACTGCCTTATACTGGATCTGTTCAATGGCCTTATACTGTTAACATACAGAAGGCTACTTTATCCTCTGACAGCTGCTGCTGCTTCTTTTAACAGAAAATAGCAAGGATTACCCTTGGTACTTCTAAGCAGAAACCATTATCCTGCAGCAGCCAGCCATATGCTTCTAGAAACGATATATAAAAAGCAATGATTACATAGATTTTGGGTTATATTAGAATATTATATTTCCTTTTGCAAGGTTAGAATTTTATCAGCTATGCCATTTTACAACATATGGAAAGGCAAGCATGCAACCCTGATCACATGCGTAAGTTGAGTTACTCTGTACTTGATTAAATACATTTCAAGTCAGATAGGGAAATTCTTTCATCTTCTTCCATATTTAGTATGACAGGAAGAACAAAAACACAGCTAAACTGAATAAAAACTAAATCTTTGAGTCTAAATCTGTAAATGCTTTCAAAGATGTTGACTTTATCAAAATCTGTATGCAGATAAGATGACAACTATGTACATAATTATACATTGAAAAAAGCATGCTCAACTAGATTCCTTTTGTTTTCCTAATCACTATTTGCATTTTGAAGATCATAAAGTAGTTCAAAATGTTACACCTGTGAATCTCAATCAAGTAGATGGCATCCTTGGGATGTCAGTATTGCTACCTGTATATTGATCCTTGTACTTCAATTAATCAAGGTCTTCTGGGAGGGTTCAAGCAATGGTTAATTTTTTTCTTGAGTGAAGAAACTACCTAGCCAGCCTTGGAGAAGACATTTTGCCCCTCAATAAATCATCAAGGGGCCCAGGAATCTTGGCTAATTTTCAACCTGTTTCAAATTTCTTCTCTTTTTTAGAGATTGAAGGTACAACAAATTCAAAGGTTTGGATTCATTTGGGCTTAAGACCTGGACATGGCCAGCACTAAAGCAGTATTGATTGTGCTTGTGGATGGTCTTTGAGGTAAGAGTGATGTGACTTCCTTTGTTGTGCTGGATCTCTCAGCAGTTTTCAATGTGAATTATCATGGTAACCATTTAGGCCATCTTCAGAAGGTAAGGTGGATAAAAGTGCATTGGTTTACAGTGCTTATTCCTCTTCTGAAGCTGGTATCAATTAGAAGGTAGGGTAAGATCCAGCTCAAGACCCTTGATGTTCTCCCCATTCTTATTTAGCATTTAAATAAAGCTAATGAGTGTGGTCATCCATCAACACAGTGTTATCAGTACATTAATAATGCCCTGTTCTGCTACCTGGAGTCTGAAAAGATGTGGGGAGAAACAGGCTTAAGGCTGAATTATAACAAGATCAAATGGCTTTGGTTTTAAACTAGGGATCATGTTTTACCATTTGTAGTTCTCACAAAATGACATTGCTTCAGGCAAAAATGATTGTTGATTTCTGATCAATGAGGGTTTTTATCAAATCCAACTTATGGACTAATTAAATTCCTTCATGGTTTGGGAGACCTTTCTCACAGTCAATCATCCCCTACTGACCTTTCTTTTTATGCTTGGTCTTCACTACACATGGGAGGGCAGACTTTAAAACAACAAATATGCAGAGTTTTGCTTTATGTTTTGGGGACAAAAAAATATCACTATTGTTTTTGGTAGTAAAGGAAACCTGTTATCTGAAGTGATGGCAGTGGTACACAAAAAGGGAACCATTCTGAAAAACCTGCCCTGCTTATATAGAAATTTCACATTTCAAGCCATGTTACTACAGTCTTAAAGGTTTCAATACTATAGAAAAAAAATCAAAAAAGATATAGTTTATTAACTTAAAAAACTAACTAGTTCACTTATTTATTTTGTGATAGCTAGGAACAATGGTTTCCTGTTTCACTACAGATGTTATATAAGTATCTATACTCAAAATCACTACTGAATTTTACATAAATATTAATGCTAATTAAATTATAACAATCTATATTCTGGGTTTATAACATCCATTACATTACAATGCTGGTTTTTTTTACCCAGATTTTTAATTTACCATGTTATGTGATATTACCTTTTCTAAATATGTATTATATTCCTCTAGATGGCACCATAATGCTGTCTCATGCAACATTGGGAGTAAAGTTACCTAGTTTACATTGATTTTCTGCTAGTACATGAAGAAAACAAAGCTGCTCTGTGATATGCCCCCAGTTCCTTATCAACTGTTACATATTGGGCAAGTTCTGCAATACTTATTTGTACACTATTAATAAGATATTACAATTTTTATATATGCCTGATGATAATGTGAAG
This sequence comes from Crotalus tigris, assembly GCF_016545835.1. NCBI lineage: Eukaryota > Metazoa > Chordata > Lepidosauria > Squamata > Viperidae > Crotalus > Crotalus tigris. The sequence continues at coordinate 864,053 of NW_024097783.1, read as the reverse complement.
TAATGCTTCAGTAACACATAATGGCAGAATTGTTGATGTGTAAGTAAACAACTAAATGAAGAATTCCTTTCTAAAATGTATGGCAAAGTATAAAAAAGTTTTGTTTTCTGAATTTTATTCAAGTAAGAAGAAAATATAATTGGAGGAACAAAAAAAAATCAAATGTGCCAGGGGTGAGTTTTAAATTGAAGCTGATGTTGCCTGGCATTCTCATAACATTCTTCAAATTAGCCAGGGTAATGGAGCAATAAAAGTCTTATCCAGCTCCAGGGATATCTGCAGGGTTTGGTGAAAATGTCAAGATGGTGCAATCAAAGCTTGTTTTTTTTTGGATGTGCATTGCAGACACAACACTCTTTTTAAAAAAGACAGAGTTTGATTTCACAATTATTTTATCCATTTGGACATTTTTTAATTATACTCCACACATAATCCCATTTATTCCTCACTCTGTCTATTCCACTGTTCCTCCCTTTCTGTTTTCCTTCTCTTCTTGCTTTCCAGTTTTTATCAGGATTTCCTAACATATAGAGTGAATTCATTCTCATGCCAAGAGGGTCTTCCAATGCTAAATTATAAATATTGCTATGAATGGAAAAGTAATCATGCCAGGTTCTGATTGTACAGCTTTGTCAATTTTAACGTATTTTTGAAAATCCCATTTCTTTGTGTTTTTAATATAAGGAACATGACAAAGAGCGCGGTTTTGGCAGGGTTGTCCAAAGATGCTTGGAGTCTCCGCTGGGAAGGATCCACTCCGATGACCAGATCAGCGCTCGCATCTATGGTCTTGCCCCCAACTGCAAGACTTCTAAAGTTTCTTTCTCCACTGGTGCGATGGCTTGCGCTCCTTCCGTTGAGACAGCAGCCATGGCCAGGGTGCTGGTTACAGGTGTTTCTTCCTTCTCCATGCTGAGATCTTCCCCGAGTCTTTGTCAGCCTATCACTCGATTTAGGGAAGGTGATTGGAACTCAGGATCCCAAGATGGTCAAGGTAGAAAGGAGTTTGGGGTTAATGTCATGGTTCCAATAGATGAAACCCATCAAAAGAACTTCAAGGCAAAAAATCTTCCTCAAAGAACATTTTATTCAGGAAACAAAGTAACGGCACTACATAGTTGAACCCAAAACTAGATTCCCTTCCCCCAGATACAAAGTAACAGAATGCAAATCCCACCCCCACAAAGCAGTTATAAATCACATTCTCCAATTAGCCAGGAGTACAGGCTCTCCTGTCAGCTCTTCAGCCAGCCAAAACGTTATCAGTTTGTGTCCTTGAGCTTCCCACGGAACTGTATTGTTATTATGGCTAGCTGAGCTCAAACATTCACCTCACCCCCCTTTCAATGCCTAATTTCTAAACAGAAGGAAAAGCATGTTAAAAGCAAAGTAAAAATGGCTGCAATTTCCATCAGTTGTCAGAGCAGGAACATCCAATGTTACAGCATTGACAAAGAGAGGATATAACATTGGACTTAGTTGGAAAAACTTATATGTATCACCGAATTATTAATGGACTCAGTCATCACGTTGTCTATTGAGCACCTGTTTGTGAAAATAGAAAATTAATAAAACATTTATAAAAAAATCCATTGATTCATGGATGCTCTTGATCTGTTGCTTTGAATTCATTGAGACTGTATTGCCTGTTCTGGTCCAGAGTTAAGTTGCTTTGTAAACCCAGATCAGACAGATAAACTCAATAAGAATGATTACAAAACAGATATTTTATTCAGAGATACTTGCAGTTGTGGTTGTTGCTTCTGGATAATACATATCTGTTCATTCTTATAGGTAAGAAATTAATACTTCCTCCACACCAACTTCTAACATGAAATGAGACCGTCTGAGTCCTCTGGTGGCTCTATGCATATCTCAGACAAAGGCATTCCAAACTGGCACATGGCCAGGATATCCAGTAGAGAGCTCAGTAACTCTTCCCACATACCTGTTAACATGAGATAGCTGACTAGCTAAACTACATTACCCATAAGCCATCTCTTAAGGAGACAGCGCTTAACCCAATAAATGCCAAACATTCTAACATACAGATCTACATGCTCTAGTCAGGTTTACATGATCCAGAACATTGCCATTGTCATGCCTTTCACTCATTGAAATCTAGTTGCCTTTGTTATGCCTTGAACCTACAGGAACTATGTTGCCTTTGTTGTGCTTTGAATCCATTGAAGCCAAGTTGCCTTCACTGTGCCTGGATCTGGAGAGTTGTGGTTGCTTTTATTGGGCCTTGCAATCAGCAGTTGCTGTCATCCTGCTTGGAGTATTAGTTCACCTTGCTATCATCATGCCCAAAGTCCATCGATTTACCTTGCTATTATTTTGCCTGGAGTTCTTAGTTCACTTTGCTGGTATTGTCCCCATGCTTTAGGCATGGAAGAGACTGTGGCTTTTCTCGCTCCTGTTGTTTTTGCTATGTCCAGTCAACATTTTTCAGCAACATTGCTTAAGGATTCAAAGCCATCAGGAAATCTCAGTTCTATATAGAGTACATTGCAAAGTTTAAAAAACCCTGAAAGAAGGTAGTGGCAAACTTCCTTCTATACTGTTGCCAAGAAACAACATTGGTATGATATGTGATTTGAAGAAATTATTGGCTCTCCCTTTACTGTCTTGCACTTAATGAGCTTTCTGATTATACAGTAGTATCATATAATATTGCATCAAATGCTACAGTGAAATCAAGATTTATTATAACTATATGATTTCAACAATCTGCTAAGCATGTTATTCAGTCAAAAACTGAGGAAGGGAAAATCTGGAAAGATTTGTACCAGACAAATCTATATTGACTCCCAGTAAACACTGTTTTCAAACATTGTTCTGAAGATGTTTAAAGATCAGCCATCTCATAGCACAGAATCTTTCCACGTGTCAGTGTCAGACTAACTGATTTATAGTAGCTCAGAATCTCCTTTTAGCCTTTTCAGAAGACAAAAACAACTGTTGTCTTCTAATAATTTGATATTTCATCTATTTTTCAGTTTTTCTAGAATAATAACAATAATAAGAATAAGAATGACAATAACAATAGCAATAACAATAACAACAACAATAACAATAATAAAGTTGGAAGGGACCTTGGAAGCCATCTAGTCCAACCCTCTGCTCAGGCAGGAAACCCTATACCATTTCAGACAAATGGCTGTCTAGTCTCTTCTTAAAAACCTCAAGTGTTGGAGCATTCACAACTTCTGGAGGCAGGTTGTTCCACAAATTAATTGTTCTAATACATTAAGTATTGATTAGATTAGGTACTCTGGGAAGCAATTTATCTGGCCCTGACATTTAAACACATTCAAAATAATATTTGAAAATGCTTGATTATATTTTTATCGGCTTCAATCTTCAATCCTGTCCCTTCATTCTGTCCCTCACAATTGCCTGGTGGAACTATATCCTCTTCTAGAAGAGTGAGCTAAAATATTTCAGTCATTCTGAATTTTCTTCATAAGAGCTCTTTGTCTTTACTAAACAGCTGGTATACTTTTTTCTTCTCCCTTTTCTTCTAGCATTTGTTCTTCAGTAATCTAGAAATTCTCTGTTTTCTAGGACATCTCAAAAATAATATATACGGGCTCAAGTGGGTAGTCAGCAAGTTCCTTTAATATGCTGGGATGTAATTTATTGGTCACTGAGAATTTAAGCTCAGTTCATAAGTTCCTATCTTATGTTTCTATCAAACTCAAACTTTAATCCTGAGCCTTTATTTTTCTTCTTAGGCCCAGTACCCTTCAATACTTCTATAAATGACTTAAATGAGGGAATAGAAGTGGAACTCATCAAATTTGCAGATGACACTAAGCTGGCAAGAATAGCCAACACCCCAGAAGACTAGCTCAGCGTCCAAAATAACTTAACTTAAACAATAGGCTCTATCCATCAATATGAAATTTAACGTAGAGAAAAGCAAGGTTTTACATCTAGGCAGGAAAAACCAAAGGTACAAGTACAGATTAGGCGAAACCTGGCTCAAAAACAGTAACTGTGAGAGGGACCTTGGAGTCTTAATGGACAATCACTTAAAAATGAGCCAGCAGTGTGCGGTAGCAGCCAAAAAAGCTAATATAATCCTTGGTTGTATAAACAGAGACATAGAATCAAAATCATGTGAAGTATTAGTACCACTTTATCAATCCTTAGTGAGACAACACTTGGAATACTGCATCCAGTTTTGGTCATCACATTACAAAAAAAGATGTTGAGACTTTGGAAAAAGTGCAAAGAAGAGCAACTAAGATGATTAAAGGTCTGGAGACAAAAACATATGAAGAACAGATGTGGGAATTGGGTATGGTCAATCTAGAGAAAAGAAGGACTAGGGGTGACATGATAGCAGTATTCTAGTATTTGAGGAACTGCCACAAAAAAGAAGGGGTCAATTTCTTTTCCAAAGCACCAGAAGGCAAGACAAGAAACAATGGATGGAAACTACTCAAGAAGAGAAGCAACCTGGAATTAAGGAGAAATTTCCTAACAGTGAGGAAAATTATCAGTGAAACAGCTTGCCTTCAGAAGTTGTAGGTGCTTCTTCACTGGAGGTTTTTATGAAAAGACTGGACAGCCACCTACTGAAATGGTATAAGGTCTCCTGCTTAAGCACGGGGTTGGACTAGAACAGAGTTCCCCAACATTTCCGGCTTTGCATGCTCACTCAAGTGAGGATGCGCATGAATGCATATGTGCTCGCCAGCCATTTCTGCGGCCCAGTTGCAATCCCAAAAACCTGGTCCACAGGTTGGGGAACCCTGGACTAGAAGACTTCCAAGGTTCCTTTCACCTCTATTCTGATTAAGTTAAATTTTGAACATATATGAATATTAGTTTATTAGCATCCTTCACTAATGTTAAATCATTCTGAAATTTAACATTGCTAAATTCCAGATTCTAAAATTTCAGGCTACCTGTCTATATTCATCCTTGGTCACCTATCTAAAGGCTGAAGATTGTGTATAGAGTTTTCACAGTTTACTGGTATAGGGTTGACTGAAGGTATTTTTCACAGTATCTGATTACAGATGAGATTCGTGGTATCTGACTAAACTCAGGTTTCTTGAACTTGACAACTCTAGAATTATACAATCATTGTGCTTTTATGTTCCTGCTCCGTTAATTACAGTATATTTCCATCTTGTTTACTGTACAGTCAGGTTAGCTGATCCTCTTGTTCTTTCTTGTACACTTTTAAGTTACACTTAAGGAATAAGTTGTCATCTGCTATATTGATTCCAGGGAATAATTATTCCCTTCAAGCCAGACAGAGAGATTGGTAACCCAGGAGACAGATTCAGGAGACAGTTTTGCTCCTTGCTCATCAGTGGCCAATGTAAAAACTGTCTTCTCACGAAGTTCACATTAAAGTCATTTTTAATATTTATATATTAGGGGTTAAATTAATTATACATTTAAAATAATTTATTTGGTGAAATTCTTGCAACCCATAACCCAATCCCTTTTACTTCAATAAATCTTGCTAAACAAGATTCTGTGATTTGATCTGGGACAATGAATTACTTGTAGTTTGAGACAGTTGCTCAGCACAGAGATTAAAAATTCATCAATATGTTGACATAACACTATAGACAAATATACAGCTGTACACTCACACTTTGGCTATGTTCACACAATATACTGGATGACAAATCAACTTATTTTAGCCTTGCATAATGCATGACTTTAAACTGACAGGATAACAAGATCAAAATCACCCTGTGAGTTTCTGTGGCTCAGAATGGATTTGAATACCAACCCTAGTTGAACTCTTTAGCCACTGCATCACACTGGTTAATTTCATTAGTGTTGTGTCCTGAGCCTGCTGAAGTATTCACCAGGCTCAGAAATGTTGCAAAAGGTCCTGGGCGGACCAAAAGCTGCCCGGGACCAGACTGGCTGTTGCATGCATAAGGCGCGAAAACAGCCAGCTCCTTTTTGGCTGACACTGTCCGGGTTCAGGACTTTATAAAAGGCCTGCGTGCCTTTTGTCTCTCACTTGATTGTAAGGAGAAGATCAATAAAGAGATTACTTGTTCATCATGTGTCTTTGTCTAATGCCTAAGAACCGAATACATAAAAATTCAGTTCACATGTATATTAGGTGGGAAATACTATTATTCCCTCCCACAGTATTCAATCATTATTCAGATAAAACACACTAAAGTTTATAGCCACATGTTTAGCTTGATTTTTTTTTTAATAAAATCAGTCTGGTATTGATGTTTTCCTGATCTTACAACATGTCTCCTTTCAGTCATGTAAATCAATTTCTGCAAATGTCAGGCTCTAAATCTCCAGTGAGATGGAAGCACATGAAACTTCATTATTGTTTAGAATGCCGCCTGATGGAGGATATATTTGATGAATGGAGTCCCGTGTTCTGTTCAAAGCATTATTACAAAGAATATCAACTTCATATCAGAAGTTTTAAGAAGTTTTTATTGTGTTTCTATTTCAGGCAACTGTTCCCTTTTATAATGGTGTCACAGTCTATACAGAGGCTAATGACAAAATGTTGTATAGAAATTGCAGCATGACTCAGAGTAGGTTTGTAAAGAAATATTTTTTTGAACTGATAGGGGCTTCCATTGCTGTATTTCATAATCATGAATGGCATATTCTAATAATTTAAATACATGAACCCACACATACTTTCATAAAATACTATTATGTTGATGAAGACTATTATCAATTCATAATCCTACCTAATTAAATTTGACCAATGGCTCTTCACATGAAGCTTTATGCAGCTCAATTTCCTGAATGATTCAGGAAATTTTGATTCAAGGAAAAATAAACAAAAAACCTGAACTCATTGATGTCAACAAGGCAGTTTACCCATGAAATACAGCTGAAGAAAGAGTTTATCTTTTTCCTCTTTCAAACTGTTTTTTGAAACTGTTGATACTGATTATATAAACTATTAACTCTGTATGTAAGAAAAAATTCAGCAAATGAATGCTTCAGAGTAAAATGTTGCCTTGAGTAGACTTTTTCAACATTTATGTCAAGAGTGGGAAGACTTTTGGAGATTGGAAAGCTACATTTAATTTGGAAAGACAAGAGGTGTAGTGGACAGAATGATAATCTTTTTCTCTTTTTTTTCTCTTCTTTTCTTTTTTTGCGGTAACTGTATTTTGGGGCCTATAACATAGTTGTATTTCCTGCCTGAACATGATAGCAAATCACAGATTGATTTTCAGCAGTCATGCTCTTGACTATATGAATGAGCTCTGGGATCCTCAAAAAAGACACTTGGGGCCAGGATCATATGAATATTTCAGGAAGCTGGTACACCACAAAACTGCAACATTAATATGAATTTAAGTCCTGCATTATTTACCCTTTTCAAGATTGTAGGGGAATCTCAGAGTCCAAAGGTTGAAAAGAAGAGATTGAGAACCTCCTCTTCTAGAAGCCTTTGGTTAGCCCTTCAAGATAGATCAGATTATGAATGCTTATACTACTTTTGTTATAAAACTATCAGAAGAGAATCTTGCAAGTCTGAATTTCCATTCATTTCTATTACTTTCATAAGAATTAGAGAAAGTGCTGTCTGAGATCCTTTTTCAGATTACATTTCTACCTTGGACTCATATATCTTTTACTGGATCTTGACTTGGTTGTTCTGTTCTTCAAGATTATTCCTTCTGTTCTTTATATCATCTTGAACTTTACCCTTCTTTCCTTCCTTCCTTCCTTCCTTCCTTCCTTCCTTCCTTCCTTCCTTCCTTCCTTCCTTCCTTCCTTCCTTCCTTCCTTCCTCCCTCCCTCCCTCCCTCCCTCCCTCCCTGCCTCCCTCCTATACTTGTGCCTTTCATTTTCCTATCCAGTTTATAAGATGATTCTACAAAAATGCTATAACCTTATGTACATAACCTAAAAAGGATGGATACAGACTGTTTAAACATCCAGTTCTTTAATACATACAGAAAAATAGCAATAATTATTGCAACACAGAAAAATAAACCAATATTCTAGCATATAATCCAGACTCAGTTATCCCAACGATGCTTTTTCACGAGGCAACTGGACTTCTTGATTTTTTTTCTTTGAGGACATTTCGCTTCGTCTTCAAAGGATAAAAAAAAGAAATCCAGTTGCTTTGTAAAAAAGCATCTTTGGGATAACTATGACCTGGATGCCTGAGACTCAGTGTTTTTATTTATTCCTACAGAAAAAGCATTAGTATCCAGTTAGCCTAAAATAGATTAGACACTGAAATGTCAGTCTTCAGCTTCTCCCCCCCCCCCCAAGGTAGGTGAAAGACATCTGAATTAGAGGAGGACACTTTCTGGAGAAGAATACCAATTTCAAAGAGGAGAATGTGCCATATGATTTTTTACTACTCAATGCAGATGATTCCTCAAAGATTGAAGATGATGAAAAATACCATTCACACAGAGGGAGTGAGAGTATATTAGAGGCATATTTTATATTTATATTTTGCTTTTTTCATTCATATTCAGATGTAATTTGTGAATTATTTTTCATAGCTAATAGAGAACAAAATCAAACCATTCCATGCTTAGCTAATGAGAATACAATTAGTTGGACTCTATTGCTATATTGTCATGGTATCATATGATATAAATATTGTAAGTCCATACCATTAAGTCAAACTTTACATTTTCTTCCCTTTAGAGTATGGCCAGGTTGTCTTAGGATGTTGTCAGGAGTAAGCCCATAAATATGAACTGGGGAAATTATGCTCTTCAGATGCTCCCATGCCTTTCAATAGATTTGCAAAGGGAGAACATAGAAGAGTTGCTGTTTCAGAATATTATGTACCCAACTTCACAATGCATTCCATAGATATGGACAAGTTATCACATGACTATTACCATGGATGCTCAGGTTTTAAAGGCTGTTTAATTAAGTGGAGAATAAAAACAAATTAATTATAGTTAATAGCCATACTTGCTGGCAAGAAGCTCAGAGACAGTTTGTAAAACTAAGTTAAGATTACAGTACATGTAATCTTTGGAGATGTTACTTTAAATCATGTCAACTAAGATTAATAAAGGCTTAAATTGTCTTAGCATCAAGTCAGACAATTAAGATTAAGAAAATAGGTCACCGCTTGTGTTTTGCTGTCATTAGCAAAAGAAAAGTGTCAGTGAAAGTGCCAACTTTTGTTCATATTACTTGCATTTCTCCCTCTAATTATTTCACCTAATCCTCCACACATTTTCACTAGAGCAGAAAAATTAGTGAATTTTTTCTTCTTTTTCCTTAAAATAAAAAAATGTTTAATATTTTGTTATGCAACAACTAATAAATACAGGGACTGATGTGTGAACAGGATGACCTTTTGCTGAATATCTAGTCATTACATGTTTCTTTGGCTGATTCAACAATAGATGCTTGATTAGGCAGAATAAGGGCCAAATATGGTTAAATACATTTCTTTTTTACTCTCTCTCTCTCTCTCTCTCTCTCTCTCTCTCTCTCTCTCTCTCTCTCTCTCTCTCTCTCTCTGTATGTGTGTGCTGAAAGTTGTTGGGAGTGGCAAAGTGAAAGGCTATTGGACCTAAACTACTTTTCCCTAAGCCACGCCCACCACACAGTGTTTTTCATACACTGTTTTGTCATTTGGTACAGTTTGACTTGACAGATTATTATTTTTTCTTTTAAAAGTACTTTGGCAGTTCTATGGTCAGCCACTTGTGGTAGAGTAAGCTTTCATGTACAGGTAGTTCTAGCTTAGAGTATTTAGTAACCATTCAAAGTTAGGATAACACTGAAAAAGTAATGATCAGTCATCACACTTACAACTGTGACAACATCCCTGCAGTTATATGATTAAATTTGGGTGTTTTGTAACAATCAGAGCATCTGGTGGTCACACAATTGCCATTTTCACACTTCAGGGTTAGCTTCCAAAAACCAGTCAATGGAGAAGTTGTAAATGAAATTGTAAGACACCGTCCTATGATGTTTTGCTTAACAATCATGGGTGATGCACTTAAAGACCATAGCAGAAGTGACATACATTAAGTCTGGTGCAGTCATGCATTTATTAGCAACGGAGTTGCCTGTCCCAATAATGGGTATTAAATGAGGACAGTTTGTATATATTGGGTGTGTCTCACATAAGCCTTTAGTATAAACAACAATTAATCTGGACAAATAATTGCAAGATAGCACCATATAATCTTTAGAAACTAAGAAAAGAGCTTCAACATAGCCTGTCCAGGAAACTGCTGTGTAGTAGCCAGAGTAATGTGAGGAAAACGTGCTGCAGCATCTGGTTAGAAAAGGGTTCCAACAATGGAAAGAATTTGAGCTTTGTTCTGTATTCACATTCCTGTACCAAATGTTGTCATTTCTTGTTTTGTTGCCTTGGCCTGTGAATACTTCTTGTCAGTAATCTACATTTAAAGTTATTCTTGTTTTACTCAGTAAATGTCCTCAGATCCTACTTCATTTATGTACTCGCTGTCTTAGAAACCACGAACTTTTGCCTATAATTTATCATGCAATATAAGCATGAGTTCTTGTCAGGCCTCTGATTATACAAAAGGGAATGAGGGAAGAGTCTTCTCATTCAGATTTTTTTTTTAACCTGACAACACCGATTCTTCTCTTTATTTTTTTTCTTTTTCTCTACAATATAGTAATTTTTAAGTCTAGTAGATCAGTGTTGTAAAGTACATCACTGTTTTGACAATGAACACGAATGGGAAAATTAAGGCTTTTTGGATATTACTGAAGTTACTTAGCATTGATAACAAGAGTGCTAGTAATCAAGGTGAGCAATTTCTGAGACCTACAACTCTCAGACCTTTAACAATATGTCTGCAAGTAGTTGTTGACAGAAAGTCTGCCTTTCCTTTTTCAAAGTTCATCTCAGCACAGATTCTTGACAATGGGAGGATATAGGACAATCAGAAAAGGTTGGCTCTTCTCAAGCTCTTTCTCTGAATATTTTTTAAGGGCTAATGTAGCTATACAAGTATAGTAGCAGATGGGACAGACTGAAAAAAAATCTGGAATGATATAGGTGAAAAAAGAGAACATAATTCTTTCCTGTTTGCCATTAACTTGAAGAATAGCCAACCTCTGAAGGTGGTCTTTGCACAGGAAAGAAATTTTACTTCCATTGGCACCAATAAATTCCCACTATAAATTCTAGTATCACAGATATTTTTTTTATTCAGATCTAAAGGCAAGAAAGTTTAAATTCTCCATTCTACCTGCCTACCATCCCTCAATGGATACTTTTTCTTATTTTGAGAAACCTGTAATTCAAAGGTACATTTAATATTAGATGACTTTGGGCCTTATTTTCCAAAACACACATTCAGTCCTATTTATTGCCATAATAATACTATCTGATTTTAAAAAATAATATAATATACATTTGCCCAATAATTTAAAGCTTATTAGCATAATGTCTAGATAAGAATAAGAATATGAAAAATATAATTAAAATAAATGTTTGTTTCATTTTTAAATAATTTTATTGACGTTTTTAAGAGACATAGTAAAAACAAAAACAAACTAAACTAAAAAATTAAAGAAAAGTAAGAAGCGTAAAAAGTGCAAGAGAAATAAAGAAACAGAAAAGACAGAAAATAAAAGGAAAAAGAAAAAAAATAAACAAAGGCAATTTGTTTCCAGCCACTTCACCACACTGAGCACAAGCTAACAAAATAATTCTTCATTCTCTTTTAAAATTACAAACAAAAATCTTCTTCACATAATGCGTATTCTTGTATTTCAGATTTCATAGCAAAAGTGCAAATGTTCCATAGTCCTTGTATGTTGTGTGTGTGTAAGCTTTTTGTCAATTATATATTGTTTTTAAACTCTTTAAGTGTCCATTAAAGCAGGTAAAAGTAACCAGATATCAAATTAAACTGACATTTGACATCTGACATTAAACTGAAGGTCTCTAATATCCATACAACAGTGATGGTGATCCTTTTAGAGACTATATAGGATTTCCTATATAGTACATACTTTCAAGATATTATCCTATATCAGTGGTGGCGAACCTATGGCACGGGTGCCAGAGGTGGCACTCAGAATCCTCTCTGTGGGCACACGCACCATTGCCCCAGTCCTAGGCCTTCAGCTGGGTTTTATAAAACCTTTTCGCTTCAGGCCTTTGCCACCGTGCGCAAAAAAAAAAAAAAAAAAGGATCAGACAATTTCAACTTCTCGTGGGAAAAAAAAGATCTTGCAAAGTTGGAATTGATTGATTGAACTTTTTAGTTCCACCCAGTCTGCCGTTACCACCGCAGCCACACCCACCTGATGTGCCATGCCCACCCAATGGGCCACACCCACCCAATGGGCCACACCCACCCAACACTCAACGATGCATAAGTGGGTTTTGGGTTGCAATTTGGGCACTCAGTCTCTAAAAGGTTCGCCATCACTGTCCTATATGAAACAAATTCCTCTGGAAAAGAAGGTTATTTATTAATGCCAACTTCAGATGACTTCATGGAGATGTCCACATTGTTATCTTGTCAATAACAAAAACCATTATCTTCTTCTGGGACCTGTTCTTTTTCCAATTCAGCCTATAGTACTGGGATTTCCTTCCATCTTCTATACAAATAGGGGAGTTTTCCTCTAATGGTTTTTCTTTCTATTTATACTAGAGGTAATTTGTATACAGATATTGTATGCCCAGCCCACAACCTTTCCAAAAGCATTGTATAGCCCCCAGCTGCCAAAAGATTACATACCTCCATCAAACATGTTTTAAAAATTCATCCAACTCTTGAAACTACAATCAAACAAGTTGTATTTTCACAAACATTTGCATAAAGTCCATGTCTTTCTTTTGCTCCTTAAGATCTCATAGGTTCATCCAGGATATGACTTCCATAAAAATGGGCACAGTGATGTAATTAGTATAGTCCTGTTGTCCTTTAATCATATGGGACCTTTTCATAGATTTACAACATGAAAGAGACTGTCAGAGTAACAATAACTGGGGAAACCATTTTTATTCCCTAAATATGGGACTGCATTCCTAGACAGCACTATCCGGACAAATGTTTCTCTTCTACCACTTTAAAAGAATCAGGAATTTGGAAGGTGGTTCAGAATGTAACAGTACTGTGTCCATTACAAGTCATCCCTGACTTATCATCATAAATTACACCTGAATTTTTACTGCGAAGCAAGGTAGGAGTGAGTCATGTCCAATTTATAATATTTTTTGCTATGGTTGTTAAGTGAATGACTGCAGTTGTTAAGTGAATTAAATAAATCCAGCTTCCCCCATTGACTTTGCTTGTTGGAAACTGCCCTGGGAAGGTTGCAGATGATGATCACATTAACTTGGAATGCTGCAACCTTCATAAATATATGCTGGTTGGCAAACAACCAAATTTTGATTTCATGGTCATGAGTATGAGAACCCATCATAAGTCCGTTTTTTTTCAGTGTTGTCACTTCAGACAATTATCAAATGTCTAGGATTACCTGCACACCAGTGGTTATAATTAGAATGTCACATGTCAATGGAAAATGTGTGTGTACTAAATTATCTAGGTACTTTGATTCTGAAAGCATTCTTCAAAGTCCTGGAAAAAATTGAGTGGTTTCTCCAACGGAAGTCTGCAATGCTGTTTATAAAAAGAAATGTTTTCAGTTGCAGATGATACTGTAGTAGTAATTTTTTCAGACTTACAGTACTTAACAGTTATATGCTGTTCAAACCAAGATTGTTGGCAGTTTTTAAGGTTATTAACCAATTTAAATAAACTTAATCTAAGTAATGATTCAATGTTCATATTGGTAAGAATGAAAGTATAATTGTTCAGAAGCAATATGAAGAACCACATGTTCCTTGGGATTCTCATATCTATATTTTATCTGGCATTATTTTGCAAGACACCACCTTTTACAAGGCATCTGCCTTTTAAAACGTCATTTTTTTATCAATTACTAATACAGGGAATAGATATAACATGGCAACTTTACATAATCAAAATCTAAAATACTATTATTAGAACTAATCAAAAGGTCATAAAATATATTAACTTCATAGTGTTTTGTTTGATTCTAACAAATATAAGGCTCTCATGAATTTTGATATTCTTTTAATGTTTTCCCATCCTTTACAGTTACTCAACTGCTTGACTGATATTGCATTTGTGTGTTCATCTACTAGTTAATAAAGCTTAGTGGATTTATTTGTGAGAAACGTGCATACTATTACATAGAAAATATTCTAATTTGTTTTTTCTTCATGTATTTAAATATTACTTTTGTGGAATAAGTCTATAATTTTTCTTTGCCAGTTTAGTCATTAATATTGTTTGTTTGATACATCAGACAAATACATTAAAGTTTTCTTTGGTTGTTCTAGTTATTTTGGTATATGAGCATCTGAAGAAGGTGCTGATCATATAAACTGTGACAGCCACATTTTGTTCCAATAGCTGCGCTTTTTAAAATGGCTCCTTATTGGGGTACGTGTAGAGCTTCATTTTATTTACTTAGTAATTACTTGTTAATTTTATTCAACCTGGATACCACCTGACTCCAACTGCCTCAGGGTTGCTTATAAAATAAAAACAAACAACAAATATACAAAAGTATAGAACAAAAGCAATAACTAGAAGGAAAAATTGATTAATAAAGCAAAAATGATATACACACAAGGTGTTCCAACCATTCTAGCTTAACATCTGGAAGCAGAATCAAGTCTGGAATCAAGATTTTCTGAATGCCATCAGATGAGAGCTATCTGGATCTCAGAGGTATCTTCATTCCTGAGCATAGGCATTGCAACAGAGAAGATATACTTCTAGGATTCTGATAAATGGCATTGTTTTATCAAAGGAACCTGGAGTGCACCAAACCTGTTGGATAAAACCAGTCTCGCTAATACTGTCGCAGAGAAGGAACCAGGCTCTCTGCTATGTAGAGCTTTTTAGGCAGCAACCAGCATCTTGAGTTGCTCTTAAAAGCAAACTGGCAACCAGTACAGTTCATGAAGAAGGGACATCATATAGTTATACCAAGGCATGCCCATAATTGCACATGCCAATGGACTAGTCATTGAAACTTTTGAGTGGTTTTCAAGTGCAACGCAATGTAGAGGTGTTGCAGTAGTCAATGTGTGAGGTGGCAAGATATGAGTGATTGTCTTAAGGGCCTTCCAGTTGTTAGAAGTGAACCATTTGTGCATATGTATGAATGTTCCTGAGAGTGGGAATCTAACTTGAGCCAGAATTAGTAACTAAGGTTATAACTTGAACATAAAGACTATTTAAGGAAACCTACAGAAGGAATAAGCAGAGTCTAAAGGTTACCTAACTACATTCAGTCAGGAGGAGATAGACAAGAGTGTCATGCATGTACATAGTACCTGTAAACAATGGCAGAAGACCCTGAGATACCAAACAAAAAGTGAAAAGGAAATGGAAACACCGTAGTACCACAAACTGGCGAGCTGGTTGTGAGGGGCTGAAGAATCACATTTCCAGTACTTCAAAGGGGCATTTTGTTTTGATGAAGCTTCAAATGAAGCACTTCGTTGATACAAAATGGTGAATGTTGAGTCCGTGGCGGGAAAACAGACACAAGAAGCAGCTGGAGTTCTCAGTTTCATTTATTCAGCGTTCAGCTTACAGGAAGATGGCTTCAGCCTCGCCCAAACGCCTCGCAGCCTCTTATATAGGCAACTCCCGGGTAAATGGGTTACTTTTCCCGCGCCAGCACCCGCGCATGCGCACGGCGCTGGCGACAGCCTGTCTGGTCCCGGGCAGCTTTGCACCTGCCCGGGACTGCCTGCAAACGCCCGAGCCGTTTGCAAAGGCTCGGGACATAACACCCCTTTCCCCCGGGCTAAAACTACTACCAACATACAACATTTATTTTATATGACATTTTGCTCCCCAGTGCTCCCACTGATTACTGGCTTTTGCCTTGCCAGCAATGTTATGTAATCTTCTAGATACTTAGGAGATTTCTTTGCTCTCTGTGACCTTCTTAGCTCTGGGTTACTGGCATAAGTCCCCTGACTGGAGGGAGGCGTGAGCCTGTTCTCTCTATTGTGCCCTGGTGTCTTCCAAGGACTGTGCCCCGATGCCTGGCCTGCTTGCTTGCCCACCGGGCTCGTCAGGCCAGGGCTTCTGTTACTTTGTGACCTGGTTGACCTACCTAGCTGTAGACCCTCAGGCCCCTTGAAGTGATAGCCGCTGCTGGGCGTCTCTGTAGAACCTCCTAGGTCAGTCCAAGACCTGTCAGGAGGCTGTCCATTCCCTGAACCCCATTCTGTGTTCGGGCTCGTGTGGGTTTCTGTACTTTCCCAAAACTCAGGTGTTCCCTGATTTGTGCTAGGGTTGTTGTAGTCGGGACTTGGTTCCTCGACTAACTCTGTGTATGTTTGACCCCCTGTAGGATTTGGGGTAAGGTCAGGCCAACCTTGGGAATTGTGTGCCAGTTCTCTTGCGGGGAATGATTTGTTGGGATGCCCCCGGGTATCCTCCGTTGCTGGAGTGCTGTGTGATGTGTGTGGAAAGTGAGTATGCCCCCGGGGTGACTCCCTGGCTGGAGTAGGCGTGAGTGCCTGTTGTGTGGGTAAGCTCCATGACTTCCTTTTCGGAGCAATTGCAGAACTTGGGACGAGCCGTTTGTGGCTCCCTCAGTGGAGATGGGCAGTAGCTCTTGCCCTTCCCTTTGCTCCAAAGGGTCCCCCTCCCCCCCTGGAAAAGACCCAGGAGTCTCAGCAGAAAAGTCTCGCCTAGAGCGAAGTTGGTCGATGTGCCGACGCAGGACACGACCGTTGTCCAGGGCAACCTCATAGGAGAGAGGACCTGTGATCCTGGACACAGAAGCGGGGACCCATGTATGACCAGGCCCGTAATTGCGAGCCCAAACCGGGGCACCCACAAGTAGTTGTCTAGGTGCCCTAGGATGTGAGGTAGATGAAGGCAGTCTGTCCGGATGCAACCGGTCAAGTCTAGTAGTAAGTTGGCGCCCCCAACGAAGTTCAGCTGGACTTCTCCCTGTAGAAGTGGACGGTGTGGTGCGATAAGAAAGGAGAAAGTCAGCCAACCTGTGATGCCAGTCCCCGTAGGTGAGTCTCTTCAAGGCGTCCTTTGCGATGCGCACCATGCGTTCAGCCATACCGTTGGTGGACGGGTGAAAAGGCGCAGACGTGGCATGACGAATCAGGTTTGCCTGTAAGAAAGCTTGGAATTCGGAGGAGGTGAATTGAGGGCCGTTGTCGGACACAATGACATCTGGCAGCCCGTGTGCAGCAAAAATCCCCCTCAGTACCTGAATAGTCTTTGCAGTGGTGGTGGATGAGACAGGCACAACCTCAAGCCATTTTGAATGGCTGTCAACAAGGACCAAGAAGAACTGGCCCTGAAAGGGCCCAGCGTAGTCAATGTGCACCCTAGACCATGGGGACTGTGTTTCCTCCCATCTATGCACAGGAGCTTGGGGCATCTCTGGGCGAGATCGTTGGCACAGGTGGCATGCGTGTACCTTAGCCTCAATATCTTTATCTAAAGCAGGCCACCACAAGTGGCTGCGTGCAAGAGCCTTCATACGAACAATGCCAGGATGACCCTCGTGGAGGGATTCTAAGACCCTAGTCCTCATTGAGGTGGGAATGACAACTCTGTTTCCCCAAAGCAGACAACCCTGAGAAAGGGACAGTTCGTTTCTTTTGGACCAGAAACTCTGAAACTCAGGACTAGGGCAGTGCTCAGGCCACCCGGACAGGACCCAGGAGCGGACACGTGAAAGTGTGTGATCTGTACCTGTTTCAGCGGTAACATCCCTGGCACTAAGAGGGAGCTCGGGCAAGGCTTGGATTGATAGAATGTTGACAGCTGGCGCGGGGTCAGCTTCTACTACTGGCAGAGGCAATCTACTGAGGCCATCAGCATGGCCCATTTCTTTCCCAGGCTTGTGGAGTAATGAAAAATCATATGCAGACAAAAAAATAGACCACCTAAGCATTCTAGGGGAAATGATGTGGGGAGTCTGCTTACGTGTGGTAAACAGTCCCAGCAGAGGCTTATGGTCAGTGAAGACCGTGAAATGCCTGCCATATAGAAAATCGTGGAATTTTTTAATTCCAGCAACAACAGCCAGAGCCTCCCTGTCTATCTGAGCGTAGTTGCGCTCGGCAGAAGACAGTGTTCTGGAGTAGTATGCAATAGGAACCTGAGTTCCATCAGACCTGAGGTGACTCAGGACAGCTCCAACCCCGTAGGGGGACGCATCACAAGCGATGCACACAGGGAGAGACTCGTTGAAATGTGCAAGAACACTGTTAGAAGTGAGCAAGGCCTTGACTTCTTTAAAGCAAGCCTCATGCGCTTGTGACCACAGCCACACAGCCTGTTTGTCTAGTAGCCTGTGAAGAGGCTCAGCTACACTAGCTTTATGTGGAAGAAAAGAATTGTAGAAATTCAGGAGGCCTAGGAAGGCCTGAAGTTCGGCCTTAGACTTTGGCCTGGGTGCATCTAAAATAGCAGTTAGTTTGGATTCAGCAGGATGAATCCCAGCAGCATCAATTTTGAATCCCAGAAATTCAGTAGAAGGTACCCCAATCTGGCATTTGTCTTTTCTGAGCTTGAGGCCTGATTTCCTGAATCTTAACAGGACAGCCCTAAGCCTTTCAGCTAGAATGTGTGTGGAGTCTCCTGCAATCAAGACATCGTCAAAGTAGGGGCAGACCCCTGGTATACCTCGTAGTGTGTTTTCCATTACGCTTTGGAAAATCCCAGGAGCGACATTTACTCCAAACTGTAGCCTTTTTACTTTAAAGGCTCCCCTGTGGGTCACAATGGTCTGAGCTATGGCAGCATCATCATCAACAGGCAGCTGTTGATATGCTTGAGCTAGGTCAAGCTTTGCAAAAACACGCCCCCCCTTGAGAGAGGCCAGGATGTGACTGACCACAGGAACAGGATAGGCATGTTGCTGCAATGCCTTATTGAGTGTGCATTTGTAATCAGCACAAATGCGAATGTCCCCATTTGCCTTTAGAGGCGTGACAATGGGGGTCTCCCACGGGCTGGAATCAACAGGTTCTAGGATTCCCTGTTGGATTAGTTTGTCTAGTTCAGTGTCAATCTTACTTTTTAAAGCAAAAGGGACCCTTCTTGCTTTAATCCTAATGGGAGTGACAGTGGGGTCTAGCTTTAAGGACACAGGTGGTCCTTTGAATGTGCCCAGCTGGGGGCTGAAAACATCTGCAAATTCTTTGCAGACTTCCTGTAGGTCGAGTGTTTGTAAGCTATTGAGTCCTGTGACGTGTATCCCCAGGGCCTCAAACCAATCGAGTCCTATGAGACTCGTTCGTTCACCCCCTACTACTAATAAGTCTAGTGGACCTTCAAAACTCTTGTATTGCACGTTAAGGGTGGCCTCCCCCTTAACACACACTCTTGAGTTCTGAAAATCTGTTAATACAATATCAGAAGGCCTTAACTTGGCCTTAGACCCACTTCTGGAACAAATCTTCCTAAATGTATGCAATGAAATGATGGACAGGGCAGACCCTGTGTCTAGTTCCATAGATAATGGAACCCCTTGTAGCTTCACGTTGAGTGACAGCTTTTTCTTCATGGGCTTGTGTGTGCCTGTTCTACAGATGCTCCTTCGCGAAGCGCAAAAAACTACCCTATTCTGGCTGGGGAATCTGGTGCCCTTCAGGCGTTCTTCTTGGGGTTGTGCCTTTCGTCGGCCCAGGCACACAGCTGCAATATGCCCTTGTTTACCGCATGCCCGGCAGGTAGCGGAGCGGAACTTGCAGTCGGTTCTCCTGTGGCGACCTCCACAGCCGATGCACTTGAGCGGAGCCGAAGAGCTTCCCTTCTGGTTCTCTTCCCTCGCGGGGTGTAGACGGTCGACTTCCTCGTCCGGATCCTCCTCGGAGTTTCGTCGGACGTCTTCCTGGTGCACGGACGCACCCTCTGCACTGTTTCTGATCGGCCGCATGTTTTTGACGGCGCCGCCTGCTGCTTCTTCTGCGGTGACTTCCCTTAAGGCGTCTTGGAAGGATAATTCTTCCTTTGCGAAAAGTCTCTGTTGTAGCTCGCGATGCCTTAACCCGCACACGAATCGGTCCCTCAGTCGTTCCTCGAGGTCCTTGAACTCGCAGGGCTTGGCGGCCTTCCGTAACGCGGCGATGTATTCCTTGGCTGACTCACCGGACCGTTGATCTCTTTGTTCGAAGGTGTGGCGCCATGAGATAACGGACACCCTGGGGTTGAAGTGCTCCTTCAGCAGCTTCTTCAGGTCTGCGTAGCTTACAGACTCTACTGGGACAGGTGCTGCAAGGTTTTCTGCGATTTCGAAGGCGTCTTGGCCGCAAACGCAAAGCAGGGTGGCCGCCTTCAAGCTATCTTCCCTCACTTGGTTTGCCTTGAAGTAGTTCTCCATTCTGGATACGTAGGACTCCCACCGCTCTGGATGTGAGACGTCGAATTCCGAAAGCCTTCCGATTTTCGCCATCTTCGGATCTTCAGGAGACGGGTCTATCAGCCAGCCTACCCCCGAATGCGCACCGGATTGGCGGGCAGCTGCCGAGTCGACGCCGTTCCTCTTTCGCCGCTCAGGACTCCTTGGGTAAGCTTACACTTCTTCCTTTCCAGGTAGTGCAAGGCATCCCACCTTCGTCGCCAGTGTTGAGTCCGTGGCGGGAAAACAGACACGAGAAGCAGCTGGAGTTCTCAGTTTCATTTATTCAGCGTTCAGCTTACAGGAAGATGGCTTCAGCCTCGCCCAAACGCCTCGCAGCCTCTTATATAGGCAACTCCCGGGTAAATGGGTTACTTTTCCCGCGCCAGCACCCGCGCATGTGCACGGCGCTGGCGACAGCCTGTCTGGTCCCGGGCAGCTTTGCACCTGCCCGGGACTGCCTGCAAACGCCCGAGCCGTTTGCAAAGGCTCGGGACATAACAGTGAAGCCCAGCGTTACCATAGTAACAGTGTAGTCATGATCTTTCTCTTCATTTGAAGAATGTGGTATCTAAGCTTGCATCAGCAATTACTTCCTTTGAGACAAAGCCCCTGACTGAAATCAATCAGCCTTGACTGTCATGCTTCCTGAAGTAGAATTATACAAAGATAGAGCATGATCAGGATATCACATTTTCCCATGCAATATGCATCATGAATTTAAATATTATTAAAACTGCAAATAGCTCTATAGTTTTAATATACAGATGACACTTATTGAAAACTGAGCAGTCTGGTAACATAAATGTAAATGGCATGTATAATATGCTATGCATATCTTCAAAGGTGCATTTCTCTTCAAGAGAGATTTGATTGGAGTGCTCTTTCAAAGGGGATCCAGGAAGCTCAGGTTTTGACTGGCAGCTGGTCTAGCCATGCCACTTGATTTATACCCTAACAGCAGTTAGGGAATATGTTACTCATGCTCAGAAGACATTTTCTGTTAGATAGATCTGCCAGTTCTGGCTGACCACACCCAGACTAGATGTGATAAATCTCTTCAAGGTAAATCATCTCAAGCTAATATACCTCTAAGCTAAGGAAAATTACATGTACCAGATAGTTCTTAATTTTTTGGTTACACTTTCATTTGGGTTTTTTTGTCTTGTTTTATGGTAGACCTTTATCACATTTGATTCAAAATTATATTCAGAATCTTTTGGAATAAAATAATATAAAAATGACATAATAAAAAGAAATATATTTCTGACTGATTATATTCATATGAGTAATAAAAAAATCCCTTTAGTTTTCTGGGTTTGGGATTAGCATGTTACATGAATCTGTCCATTGAGCTTCAATAAATTCTGACTAAAATCATAATAAGTCAGTGCAATGAGGTGGTGGAAATTGTCATTCTGTAGAACCCATGCATTTCAGCTGTGACTTGTACAGTCTCAGTTAAAATTTTATTGAGTTACATGTTCATTAAGATCTGATTTAAATATAGTGTTTAGTAACACTTAATTTAACTGTGCTTTGCAAAATAAGTCACTTTTGTCTCATTTCCTAGAAAGGGGACATGGTACAGAAAGAAGTCAATGGGTAGGACAGATCTTGGACTCTTGCAGTGGGAGTTCTAGTAAGACCACATCTATCGACATACAGAGTTTAGAGCAGGGGTGTCAAACTTGCAACGTCACGTGATGTGTCGTGATGTATCATGACTTTTTTGCCATTGCAGGCAATGGGGTGGGCTCAGTTTCGCTATGATGCATCTGGCCTGCGGGCAGCAGTTTGACACCCCTGCTTTAGAGGCTGTCATTTGCATCTTTGACCAAATTAGAAAAGTCCCGTGGATTAAAATCAAATCTTAGGATGGAAGCAAGAAATCATAGTTGGTGTTGTGAAAAGGATCCCTATGAAGCAATTATTGTAGACAACTGGTTCATGAAAGTCTCATCTGTAGCCACAGCAGGAAAAACAAAAGTACCAGATGTCTCTACAAGAATATAAGCAAAACATTACAAGAGCAGGGGAAAGATGAGTATGAGAAGCATTCTATGGAATTTTATCTTCCCAGATCTAATTAGTCTGGAAACCAGCCAGGAAAAGAAAAAGCAGTGAGGCAGGACTTTGTAACAAAAATGGAAGTAAACCCAGGGCAGTGACTGACAATGAAAAATCATGGGTAGAGTATTCTGGGGTATTTTGTCCCCTTAAAAAGAGGGAATCCTGCACAGGTTAAAGAAAAAATGATGCTAGTCATGGTTCTACAGCATTACAGGACTGGCTTACTGAAACATATCCATGAAAATCATTGCATGGGATAAAAAGAAAAGAATGAGGCTGAAAAAGCAGATTATTTTGACTAGGAATGACCAAGATGTGGAAATTCATTTGCAATCCTAACCAGAGTATTGGAATAAGAAAGCCAAGGGGAAATGGGACAAGGCTACCATAATTCCAATGGTCTTTGTGCCAGCTAGAGAGAACCAATATATCTGTGATTGAAACAAGAAGATACTGTGAGGGAATGTTCATCATTGGAAAGCAGAGTAGGCAACAGAATTTCATTTTTAATCTGTGCCAGTGAGCCCACAGTAAAAAAATGACAATAAAGGTTATCTTATCTTATTTTAACCAGAGTAGGGTATATTTAGAGAATTTCTAACAAATGAGGCCAAAGCTTTCAGCTGCCTTGCTGAAGCCTTTGTAAGCAGTCTTGAAAATAACTAAGATTAAAATTTCTCCTTATCTTTCTCAGAAAAATGGACTGAGATATAAACCTTGCATGCACAGGAAAATCAAAGCCTCGGGATACTCTTTGGATAAAATGAAGTGCCACAGGTCACTACAGCATTAAATCCTTTTGAGCTGTTGTATAGAAGAAAATTTAGAAAGTAATGGGTATTGTCCAATCCCTCATATCAAAATAGGGCCAGTTTCTTTACTGATGTGTTTATCCTTTGAATGCTGAAAATACCAGATCCTTCCTATAGTAACAGAATGTGCTTGTTGCTATAAAATAGTAGCCACTAGAACAGTGATGGCAAACCTTTTGGGGTCAGCATGTCAAAATTTGGAAAATGCCTAACTTGAGTCTGCTGGCATATCACCACCTGCCTCCTGAGCAAAAGAGAAACAATTCTTTACTTCTTTACTTCTTTACTTATTTTTTAAAATACAGTCCAATCATGTCCATTGCCATGTATTATATAAACAAACATAAAATAATAATAATAATGAAATACAGGTAAATCAAGGTTATTTTTTGAAGATCTGGAGGCCACATGAGAGCACAGTCCTCTCACATGACTTCTGGATGGTCTGGAAACTACCCCTTTTTTGCACAGTGTCCATAGTCTCCAAAAACTGTGCAAGAATAATTGTTGCCAGATGTTCATGAAAGATATCATCATAAGTTCTCAGCACTGCACTTGATTGTTGTAGGTGCTAAAAAGTTTTGAGGATTGTTGATAATACCTAAAGATTTTTGTTTTATACAATTTCTTATACATAGTATTTTTTTGTTATATATTCCATTGTTTCTATTATTATTATTATTATTATTATTATTATTATGACAATTAACTTATTAATCTAATAGCCAATTATATTTCTTGTAATTAGTAGTAACAAGTTCCAGTATATTAATATTGTTAGCTAGAACAGACTTTAAATGTGTAGCTAACTATTTTTATTTTTTTAAACAAAACTTCTATTTCTTCATTATCTTTGCTTTCTGCCTTCTTTTGTGATTGAAAGTTCTGGCAAACTTGAAAGGCTACAAATTTCTTTATGATATTTTTGTCTGTTCACCTACAGTAGACAGATTGGTCTACCTCCCCACCCACCCACCTATCTACCTATCTACCTACCTGCCTTTATATCTGAGTTAGAGATAATGTAGAAACAAACTAGATAAGAAACTGTGCATAACTGTGAAGAAAGCAAATCTTCACTGTTTTCTTTCCTGTTGTTTTGTTATTTTCTGACTGAAAAAGTGAAAGGAGTCTTTATAGTTTATATTGCTGCAATCTATTGACTTGACTCTAAAATGTCACATAACCTATAAAATTATCTATCCAATATTTTCTTTTTATTATTTATTACTGCAGTAAACAATTGCAATCTTTTTTCTGGCTGGGGATCATGGGAGCTGAAGTCTAATAACCCTGAAGGTCAGGCCATTGGGGAAAACTGAAATCACAGTAAGTCTTCAAATCTTTGAGCACTTGTCTTGCAGTATTTCTGCCCAAAGAAAGGTATGTTAAGATTCATAATGTACTTTAATGAAAGAAACTGAATTTTAAAGATCTAGAAGTTCTATATTTAGTAAGTGCTAACTGTATGTCAATATGCAATATGTTATATATCTCTGGATTTTCTATGAAAAATTTAATAAACCTCAGTTGAAGAATAAAGATATTTACTTTCATACTTGCAATGCTAAATTCAGTAAAAGAATTCAGTCAATGAAGAAAAATAATTGAGCGTTTATTCATGGCTGTTATAGAATGCTCCACTAGACTACCACATTTCCTGTTTGTAGGATTTAAACTTGAATTTTAAATGCCCAGATGAACTCAGTGTTGAACACATAAAAGTCAGTTCTTGTGTCTCTGACTGAGACCTATTTTTGTTTCCGTTTGTTTCTATAACCAGCAGGAAACTGAACAGTAAGTATGTTTCCTTTATACCATCAATTTCAAGTATCTTTAAAAAAAAACTATTCAAAAAGTTTATAAATCCAAAGGCAAAAGAGCTCAATGTCTATTCATTTTGATAATATTCATAAATCTTAATTTATCTTTAGATAAGTGGAAAGAAACATTATTATTAAATATTTGTTGGGAAGAACTAATGTTAGCGCTCAGTAATTTTTACTTGAGTTTGCTTCGGAGACATATACTTTGAAAACTAGAAACCCAACTAAATTCTGATTAATTCTCTTTTAGATAATCC
The DNA here is from genome assembly GCF_016545835.1 of Crotalus tigris. Classification (NCBI taxonomy): domain Eukaryota; kingdom Metazoa; phylum Chordata; class Lepidosauria; order Squamata; family Viperidae; genus Crotalus; species Crotalus tigris. The sequence continues at coordinate 838,670 of NW_024097783.1, read as the reverse complement.
TTTAAAACTTACTCTAGCAGGCCATATCTGTGTTTATGCTGGTTCAGGGTTGTTCAATCATATAATGAATTTGCCTTTACCGGGAGATAGGAGCTCCAGAACTTTATTTATGTCACAAATAAACAGAGAAGAATGTTTGTTTGTTCCAAGACAAAGGCAGAATTACAATTCTGAAATATAAATTGTCTTGCCTTTGAGTGATATTGTGTGGAATGGGAAAACAATAAACCATAGGTGATCCCTTAATTAAAACAGTTGATACTCCTGGAGATACGAATCCCCAACATGATCTTTCTTATAAATATATTTACCTTAAGATGTAATGCCATGCATGTCTACATTGACTCAGGTCTTAATGAATTCAATTAAATTTATTCCCAGATAAGCGGATATAAGGCATCAATCATTATTCCAGTCATTTTCATATGCCAACTGTTTAAAGCATGCAGAACCTTTTACTCCATTTAGTTAGTACTGGTGCTCATTTGAATTTCAGTGATTATTTTAGTTCCTTTGAGATTTCCCTACTGTGATTTGCTTGTAAAATGGTATAGACAGTAAAGGCAGTAAAAATGCATCCAGTATTTTCTTAATATGCCAAGAAGTACTTCCTTCTGTTAAGCTCAATTCAGTGTGATGGCCACTTCTTTTATGATATAGAGATTTTAATCCTAGTGGTGATCTTCCTTTAGCCAATACTTCATTTTTTATAATTTCTCAATACAAAAGTAGCTATACAGTGGAATACCAATATAAAATTATATTGCAATCTGGACACTTTTGATTAATATTTTGACAAAATGATGGTTTCACATATAATGACAATTGAGTGTATGATTAAGTCTGACTGAGGTAGTTGCTTTAAAAAAAGGTTCATATAGCATTGCAAAAACAGAGTTGTAAGCTAGGATCATTGCTGCAAGAAGTAGGCAATAAAATCAATTACTGATAGGAAATAAAGATTCTGCTCTTGCATATTCTTTTTTTCAGATGCATGCTCTAAGATTACATATCCCAATGGCAGAAAGAAAGAGACAATTATAGATATGTAATTAAAAAGAATATTTCAGCAATTTTACAAGATGTATTAACCCAAGCACATCCAAAAAGCAACAGTTGGAGAAATCTGATTAGATTACATTAGAGTTGATATAAAGGGAAAGATGAATGCATGCATATTCATACCGTAGTCTTAACAAAATATTTGGAGATTTGCTAATTGGTGTTAATTGTTGTTATGGTTACATTCTGAGCAGGATTTGAGAATGATGAGATAATTGTTACCAAAGATTTTGATAGTATTATATATTCTATATTTTATAAAAATAGAATAGCTACAAAATAGAAACAAAATGATAGATATGATGCTATCGTAGAGTGATTCTGTTTTAGTATTTTTTCTAAAAAGTGCATTACATTTCATTTTGATCAATTCTATTGATTTCAGCCAGAGATACTTAAATATTATCTAAACCATAGATATACATATCAGAATCCCTCTAAAAATTTGCCTCTCAATCATGATTTCAGTGCAATAGAAAGGGAATAATTAAATAATCATATAAATGGCATTAACTTTATTTTAATTATATAAATCAAATTTAACTCTATCTTATTTATTTATCATGGCCCTCCTACTTTTTAACATCTACTGCTGCTGACGTATCATCTGAGAGCTAAAGCCATACCTCCACCTGGAACAAGGTGTACATTCATGACTAACTGCAAATGTTGCAGTATATTAGTTTCAATGGAATAATCCTGGTAAAACAATATTTCTTGTTGTAAATTCTTGCATTCGTTCTGTAATATTGTTTGTGGGAATAATAAGATCTTAACATTGAAATATGGATCTTTTGCATAGGCAAAGACAAGGTGGATCCAAGCCACTGATTATCATATTTTTATTTATGTAATAACTTATTTATATTACAATCTAGTGCTCATGTACCACTAAGATTAATTTTCAAACAGTTAAAATTCATCAAATAAAGGATCACTTGCAATAAATGAAATACAACAAAGTGAGCAAATAATTAAATCAAGATCAGGCGAATGCAACAACTTAAATGAAGCTTTAAATATAGTTCTTTAAGAAAATAAGATAAATGAACCTATTAATAGAGTCTCAGCCTAGTTTATTCAGGCTGAGGGATCCAGAGTTTATGTGCAATCATTGGAAAATTGTCTGACAACTGAGGATAACAATGGAACTCTGTAGTTAGAAATTGTCTTTCCGTTGAATTCTATGGCCCAAATATTCTGTTATTGGATATAATGACGACTAAGATATCCTGGGCCAAAAGAACAACAACTATTTTTTCAACTGTGTCCAGAAACAAGCTGGGAATCAGGCAACATACAGTAGGTATGGAGATTCCGAGTCATCCAGGTCATGGTTGTCCCAAAGGTGTTTTTTCAAGAAGCAACTGGATTTTCTTTGTTTTTTCCTTGAAGATGTTTCGCTTCTCATTCAAAAAAACCTCTTCAGAACTGAAGATGCTTCTTCAATGAGAAGCGAAACATCTTCAAAGAAAAACAAAGGAAGTCCAATTGCCTCTTGAAAAAGCACCTTTGGGATAGGTATATCTCACCTTGTACTGCATTCTAAACCAGCCTTTAACATTTTTCCAGTCCGAGAAATATAGCAATTCAAAAACTGGTATAGTTTGCCTTCTCTTGTCATCAAAGTGTTAACCTGATTTGATGATAAGGCAGCTTTAGTGTGGGATAAGAAAACCATTGGTGAATCTCCTGCAAATAGGAAAAACATCTACTTCTCACTGTCTATACTATGGGATAGGGCTGGGATAAGAAGTGAGCATTGATATTTAGCAACCTATTGATTTGGTTATCTGTCAGAACCTGATTTGTGGGGTTACAGTTTTCCTGCTTTGCTGGAAGCCCACACTCATTCTGTGGATCAGACACCACAGCCACCACTAAAGTCCTGCTAATCTCAGCTTCTCTTGCTACAATGTTCTTGTGCTTGTCTGTTTTTCATGCTGACTTTCTCACTTGGTGTTTCTTGCTTCTTGGAGGCCTTTGTCTTATAAGCTTTCTCATTCTGCTGTTTGCTTTGTTCTCTTTGCCTCTTCATTGGTCTCTCATCTCTCTCTCTTTCTTATTTGCTCCGCTTTCTTATTTTTGCTTATTTAAGAGTTTTATTCACTATTTTTTCTTGTCCTCTCTAGCTTACCTGCCTCACTTTCCATTAAAACATCTGGTAGACAGTCTCTGCCTCCAACCCAGAGCCCCTTCTTGCTTGAAACACTGCCAATATCCCTTTTAGCAAAGGCAAAAGTTTTTTGCTTTTTCACATGTGTAGATAAGCAGTCCCTGGAATGTCTCGTCAGTGCTTTGCAATGTGTGAGGCAGGCATAACACAGGCAAATTCTTGACCTTTCCTGCTGCCCAGCTAAAGTGGCTTTGGAGAAAAGTTGGCAGCAACTGCAGAGTAATGGCATAGCCAAAGCAGTTAAAAGTGACTCATGGCCTCTATTGCGTTATTATCATAACTGTTATAGCAATGTCAGAAAGTGTACATTTAGTACATTGGTTTGTGCGGGGATAAAATTGAATACAAAAGTTGCTGAAGAGCAGAGAAGGGGGTAATGTAAAGATAACCAGGCGAGAAATGAAAAAAAAAAAATGCTCCAGTCAGTCAGGGATATCTCTGCGAAGTCCCTGGCTGCAAAATGACAAATACAGCAGAGTAATTGAAAGCTTGTTCCTTTTTGCAAGCGTGCTATGCTGTGCCACACATTAAAAGGGGAGGAGCTTTGATTTCTCTGCCATGCTTGCCACTTTGAAACCCAATGACCATTATTACAGATACTCCTGACCACTTTGTACTTTCCTCATTGCATTTGTTTTTGCAGTAAGGAAAAAGGCTGACAACTGTGCGGCAAATGATGATGGCTGAAAGTCACTAATACACTTTGGCTTCAGGAGAAAGAGGAGGCAGGACAAGGCACAAATCCCTATCTGTAGACAATGTTTGTCCCATAGTTCAGAATAAATGTTGCAAATGTGCCTTTGTGGTGTTTTCAGTTAATCAGCATAGTTGTTGAAGGTTGAGTTTATAGCACTGTGGCAGCACAGGCAGGTGGTACAAATCCCAGAATACATTTCATTAAACTCACTGTTTTGTTTTGAATGTTGACTTGCTCAATAGTCTTTTATATTTTCCTAAATTTCTCATATGTTTGTCTATGTTACCTGTTCTGTTTGATTTCTGACCAGATTTTTGAAGAACACAAAAATTATTTGACACTTTTAAATAGCTTCATTAAGATGGTTTCACTGATATATAGTACATAAACTGCCTGTTTTTTAAAACATGTAAATTTGTCAGAAAATAAAGGAAATAGTGTGCTATTTTTCATTTTTCTGACTTTAACATGTGTGGAGAATATCTTACTTGTTTTGTCATTTATGCAATGGTTTCAAAATTTCTGGAAAAAATAATTACAACTTTTCTGACACATTCTTCATAGAGCTTACAGAATTAGCACAAAAATCGAGTTTAATACAGATTTGTAATTTCCTATGTGCCTATGTACTCATTTTTAAAAACATTTCTGAAGTAGAATTTAAATGTTCTGCTTTCTTTAACAATTCTATAATAATTGTTAACTTTTTATGCCTCAATATGAGAAAAATGGATATCCATTTTTCAATATATGAACAAATAAAATTATACATTTTAAATGGGAACATACAGATACAATTAATTCAAAATTGAATATATTTCACACACACACACACACACACACACACACACACATATATATATATATATATGTTTTCTGAGGTTTTCGCGGGTATTTGTATGTAGGTCTTTGGTTGTTCGGGTTTTCTCCCACGTAAAATTGGAAGTGTCTTGGCGACGTTTCGACGAAGTCCCATTCGTCATCTTCAGGCTGGTGCTTTCAGCTTCGTGCCTCGAGCAGCAGTGTGTGGTCTTGGCTGTTTCTTCCTTTTAACTGCCAGTGGAGGTATGAACTGATTGGGTGGGAGCTTGGCTGTGTTCTGATTGGGTGGAGGTGTGTTCTGATTGGTTAGGGGCTTGGCTGTGCTCTGATTGGCTGGGGGTTGGCTGTGTTCTGATTGGCTGGGGGAGTGTTCTGTTTGGTTGTGCTCAGGTTAGTCTGAGTTGCAGAGGGATTCAAGATTTTGGGCTGCCCTGCCATTCCTTGGCTTCGCGTTCGTGGTCGTGCTTCCTCTTCATGGAGGGTGTCAGTTTGCTTCATGTATGGATTGGGGGGGTTTAAAGTGGCTAATGATGCAGCTGTGGTCTGGCTTCTGGTTTGTGGTCGTGCCTCATAGTCAGTGTGGCTTTGGGTTTGTTTTTTGCGTGGATGTTTGGTGGTGACATCCTGTGTGGTTTTTGTGAGTGTGGGTCTGGTATCATTTTTTGTGTTAGGGAGTCGTTTGTCAATGAGGGCGGGTTTCCAAATGGCTGGTAGGCGGGAGGTATCATCTCGCTTGTTCATGCTGTGTGGGCGTTTTTCTATCTCGATGGCTTCTCTGATTATTCTGTTATTAAAATGTTCACTTTTGGCAATGGTTCTGGTATTTTTAAAGTCAATTTCATGTCCTGTGGCTTTAAGGTGTTGGACCAGGGAAGATGTTGGTTCCTCTTTTTTGACTGAGTTCTTATGTTCTTCAATGCGTGCACTTATTCTTCTGTTGGTTTGTCCGATGTATGTGGTGGGACAAGTGGTGCATGGGATTTCGTATACTCCTTGATTTTCTAATTCAATTTTATCTTTGGGGTTTCTAAGGATGGTGGATATTTTTCTGTTTGTGCAGAATGCTGTTTTGATGTTGTGTTTATGGAGGATCTTACTGATTCTGTCTGTGGTGCCTTTTATGTATGGGAGGAGGGCTTTGCCGTTTTCTTGTTCTTTGTCTTGGATTTTAGTGGGGGTTTCTTTTTGGATTAGGTTTGTAATCTTATTTCTATGGAATCCATTGGATGTTAGTACATTGGTGAGAGTGTGTAGTTCGGGTTTTAGGTGTTGTTCGTCAGCTAAGCGTTTTGTTCTGGAGATGAGTGTCTTGGCTACAGAGTTGATCTGTGCTGGGTGGTGGTGTGAGAGAGCGTGCAGATAGCGGTTTGTGTGTGTTTTCTTCTGGTAGATGGTGTGTCCTAGGGAGCCATTGGATTTCTTGTAGACTAAGACATCCAGGAAGGATGATTTCTCTCTGGGAATGATTCTTTGCTGGATCTCTTCGCTAATGGGGGAGGCTTTTATTTTGGATCTGGTGGTTTTTTCCAGGTAGAACAACACCTAAAACCCGAACTACACACTCTCACCAATGTACTAACATCCAATGGATTCCATAGAAATAAGATTACAAACCTAATCCAAAAAGAAACCCCCACTAAAATCCAAGACAAAGAACAAGAAAACGGCAAAGCCCTCCTCCCATACATAAAAGGCACCACAGACAGAATCAGTAAGATCCTCCATAAACACAACATCAAAACAGCATTCTGCACAAACAGAAAAATATCCACCATCCTTAGAAACCCCAAAGATAAAATTGAATTAGAAAATCAAGGAGTATACGAAATCCCATGCACCACTTGTCCCACCACATACATCGGACAAACCAACAGAAGAATAAGTGCACGCATTGAAGAACATAAGAACTCAGTCAAAAAAGAGGAACCAACATCTTCCCTGGTCCAACACCTTAAAGCCACAGGACATGAAATTGACTTTAAAAATACCAGAACCATTGCCAAAAGTGAACATTTTAATAACAGAATAATCAGAGAAGCCATCGAGATAGAAAAACGCCCACACAGCATGAACAAGCGAGATGATACCTCCCGCCTACCAGCCATTTGGAAACCCGCCCTCATTGACAAACGACTCCCTAACACAAAAAATGATACCAGACCCACACTCACAAAAACCACACAGGATGTCACCACCAAACATCCACGCAAAAAACAAACCCAAAGCCACACTGACTATGAGGCACGACCACAAACCAGAAGCCAGACCACAGCTGCATCATTAGCCACTTTAAACCCCCCCAATCCATACATGAAGCAAACTGACACCCTCCATGAAGAGGAAGCACGACCACGAACGCGAAGCCAAGGAATGGCAGGGCAGCCCAAAATCTTGAATCCCTCTGCAACTCAGACTAACCTGAGCACAACCAAACAGAACACTCCCCCAGCCAATCAGAGCACAGCCAACCCCCCAGCCAATCAGAGCACAGCCAACCCCCCAGCCAATCAGAGCACAGCCAAGCCCCTAACCAATCAGAACACACCTCCACCCAATCAGAACACAGCCAAGCTCCCACCCAATCAGTTCATACCTCCACTGGCAGTTAAAAGGAAGAAACAGCCAAGACCACACACTGCTGCTCGAGGCACGAAGCTGAAAGCACCAGCCTGAAGATGACGAATGGGACTTCGTCGAAACGTCGCCAAGACACTTCCAATTTTACGTGGGAGAAAACCCGAACAACCAAAGACCTACATACAAATACCCACGAAAACCTCAGAAAACAAATATTGAACCTCTACGGGGAGGAAATCCATCATCTGACCAGGACCTATGAAAAACTTGAAGTCCAAAGAGCTTCCATTTTATGCGACCTCGCATTCCTACGCAACTGCCGAGATCAAAATCTAATCCCCACATGTTTCCAACTGAAATTCCACTCCAACTCTGCAGCCACCAAACGGATCCTGAAAAGAACAGAATTGGCCCTAATCAGAAATGAACTTCACACAAAAAGATTCCTCCTAGACCGAATTAACAAAGATCTCCTCACACTCCACCTCAAACTCAGCAACAAGATCCACCCCGCACTTTGGGACAAATCCAAACAACTTGCCGTCTGGAGAGCCGAAACACAGACCACCTTCAAGACAGATACACACACCAACAAACTCCGAAGACTACAAGAACGCCAGAAACAAACCCCTCCTCCCTCACAGCCACACATGAAGCAAACAGTGCATAACATCTCAGATAGGATCCTCACCAAAGCCGAAACCAATGTCCTTTCCAAAGGATTCAACTTTGCAGTCGCTCCCAAACACATCCCCACTGAAACCATTATATGTGGAGTTGAAACCAGCCTGACTAAAATCAACCCCGACGACGCCAACAGAATCAGACTCGAAATCACCAACATCCTCTGCACCAGCAAGCCACCCAAAAGCAACTTACCCAAAGAGGAACAGACAGCACTACGTAACCTTAAAGAAGACACCAGCATAATAATCCTACCAGCAGACAAGGGCAACGCCACGGTGGTTATGAACACATCTGACTACCAAACCAAATTAACCAACCTACTCCAAGACTCCACATACAAACCCCTAAATACAGATCCCACCACCTACCTGGAAAAAAACCACCAGATCCAAAATAAAAGCCTCCCCCATTAGCGAAGAGATCCAGCAAAGAATCATTCCCAGAGAGAAATCATCCAGATGCCCCAAACTCTATGGTCTCCCCAAGATACACAAGGAAGGAACCCCACTCAGACCTATAGTCAGCTCCATAGGCTCACCTCTACAAAACCTAGCCAAATTTCTCGCCAAACAACTACAGCCCTATGCAGAATCCATCACCTCACACGTAAAAAACTCATTCCAGTTTATAGAGATCATAAAGAAACAAAACTTACAGCCCAGCGACCTACTAGTGAGCTTCGATGTCATATCCCTCTTCACCCAAGTGCCTATCAAAGAAGCCTTGACAGCTATTCAAAACAAATATAACCCCCCCAAACACATCTTAGATCTGACCAACCACTGCCTATCCAACACATACTTCATCTACAATGGACAAAAATACAAACAAACAGAAGGAGCACCCATGGGACACCCTTCTCACCTGTCAATGCCAACCTCTACATGGAACACTTTGAAACCCAAGCTCTAGAAAAATCTGATCACAAACCCAAACTCTGGCTCAGATACGTAGACGACACCTTCATAATCTGGCCACATGGGAAAGAAAAACTGGACAACTTCCTCACACACCTCAACAGCCTACACCCCAAAATACAGTTCACCATGGAAACAGAAGCTAACAACCAACTTCCCTTCCTGGATGTCTTAGTCTACAAGAAATCCAATGGCTCCCTAGGACACACCATCTACCAGAAGAAAACACACACAAACCACTATCTGCACGCTCTCTCACACCACCACCCAGCACAGATCAAACTCTGTAGCCAAGACACTCATCTCCAGAACAAAACGCTTAGCTGACGAACAACACCTAAAACCCGAACTACACACTCTCACCAATGTACTAACATCCAATGGATTCCATAGAAATAAGATTACAAACCTAATCCAAAAAGAAACCCCCACTAAAATCCAAGACAAAGAACAAGAAAACGGCAAAGCCATCCTCCCATACATAAAAGGCATCACAGACAGAATCAGTAAGATCCTCCATAAACACAACATCAAAACAGCATTCTGCACAAACAGAAAAATATCCACCATCCTTAGAAACCCCAAAGATAAAATTGAATTAGAAAATCAAGGAGTATACGAAATCCCATGCACCACTTGTCCCACCACATACATCGGACAAACCAACAGAAGAATAAGTGCACGCATTGAAGAACATAAGAACTCAGTCAAAAAAGAGGAACCAACATCTTCCCTGGTCCAACACCTTAAAGCCACAGGACATGAAATTGACTTTAAAAATACCAGAACCATTGCCAAAAGTGAACATTTTAATAACAGAATAATCAGAGAAGCCATCGAGATAGAAAAACGCCCACACAGCATGAACAAGCGAGATGATACCTCCCGCCTACCAGCCATTTGGAAACCCGCCCTTATTGACAAACGACTCCCTAACACAAAAAATGATACCAGACCCACACTCACAAAAACCACACAGGAGGTCACCACCAAACATCCACGCAAAAAACAAACCCAAAGCCACACTGACTATGAGGCACGACCACAAACCAGAAGCCAGACCACAGCTGCATCATTAGCCACTTTAAACCCCCCCCAATCCATACATGAAGCAAACTGACACCCTCCATGAAGAGGAAGCACGACCACGAACGCGAAGCCAAGGAATGGCAGGGCAGCCCAAAATCTTGAATCCCTCTGCAACTCAGACTAACCTGAGCACAACCAAACAGAACACTCCCCCAGCCAATCAGAACACAGCAAAGCCAACCCCCAGCCAATCAGAGCACAGCCAAGCCCCTAACCAATCAGAACACACCTCCACCCAATCAGAACACAGCCAAGCTCCCACCCAATCAGTTCATACCTCCACTGGCAGTTAAAAGGAAGAAACAGCCAAGACCACACACTGCTGCTCGAGGCACGAAGCTGAAAGCACCAGCCTGAAGATGACGAATGGGACTTCGTCGAAACGTCGCCAAGACACTTCCAATTTTACGTGGGAGAAAACCCGAACAACCAAAGACCTACATATATATATATATATATATATATATATATATATATATATATATATATATGCTTTCTGAGGTTTTCGCGGTTGTTTGTATGTAAGTCTTTGGTTGTTCGGGTTTTCTCCCGCGTAAAATTGGAAGTGTCTTGGTGACGTTTCGACGAAGTCCCATTCGTCATCTCAGGCTGGTGTTTTCAGCTTCGTGCTTCGAGCAGCACGAAGCTGAAAACACCAGCCTGAAGATGACGAATGGGACTTCGTCGAAACGTCGCCAAGACACTTCCAATTTTACGCGGGAGAAAACCCGAACAACCAAAGACCTACATATATATATATATATATATATATATATATATATATATATATACCCATATCCAAAGATCTTTTCAAAGAAAAAAAGTAATGTTTGTGTTTGTGAAATTCACAAATGGATATAAATTCCAGCATATCAAATGTATGCCAAATTGAAAAATTTAAATGAACAAAATTCTTATTTTTGTTTATATTTGTTCTCTTATTACAGGAATGGAGGCTAATCAGTGTACCATTTGCTGGATACCTCTTTCTTTTGTAACTGTAATTATGATAATTTCTTTACTGAAAAATATTTCATACTTCTTGAAAAACAAAAAACAAAAAGGTAAGGAAAGCTGAAGGAAAAGATGTAGAATAATGTAAGTTGTAAATTACAGAAATAGCAGGAAGTGAGGTTTTACTTTCATCTGCAATGGAATAAAAAGAGTAATTATTTATCTGATCTCAGTAAAGGTAGTTCTAATTTTTGCTAAGGCCACATTAAAAATAATCTCAGCTCTCATATATTTATACTTATAAGATACTTTAAGTTGTGGTTTAACAAGAAGAAACTTGCCAAGTTTAATCTTCCCTTAGTAAATGACTATTATAGCATGATGGCTGTTGAAGCTTCTTCTTTACAGCTGTTTCTAGTTATTGTACAAGCTCCTGAATTCATATTACTCGATGCAAATGCCTTAAGGTACCATATGAGCCAAAAATGCATTTCTATAGTCACTGCCAACACCACTACCACCACTCTCAGCCAGAAAACACAAATAGCCCAGATTTTGATGTCTCCAGCCTAATGCTATTATTTTTAAAAAGGATCCACCAAAACTGCAGAACATTTGTGGAATGCCGCAAAGCAATACTACATACACACATACATATATTTAACTCTATTTTTTTTGTTACAGCCTGTTATAGAAGGCACAGAATGGGAATAACAAAACCGTAAGCAAAGACATGAAAGGCAGGAGACAAGAAAAAGGGTCAATGAATTCTAACTCAGTACCATTCAATACCTTTTCCCATGCATTTCTATCTTTGCTCATCATTTTTACATCCTGCTTGGTATATAATGTGTCATTCATTGGCATTTTGCTTTTTCATATCTTTCTTTCTCTGTCTGTCTCTGTCAGTCTGTCTGTCTTCTATCAAACTATTTACTTTTAGTTTTTGCTATTCACTTTCAATCCTTTATTCCATTTCCCCTATAAAATGTAATTACCTTAGTCTTTGGTATATAAATGTTCAGATGCATACTATTTGTTGCGTCAAACCATCTAACCTTTGTTGTAGATAGTCTAGATTCTTAGCAAACACATATTATTTTGCATCAGAATGTCACTTACATTCCCATTCTCAGCAATACATTTCTGCAAGCAGTGTTGTATATTTTTCTATAGGTGCATTAAATACTAAAGGAGATATTACTTATCCTGTCTTCCTTTTTGCTCAGTAGCATTCCATTTATTTTTACACATGCACTCTTACCAACATTAGCAACTAACCTTCAACTCCATATTTGCAGTGAAGGTTGCATGATTCAAGCCTATTCTTTTTATTTCTATGTCCTAAATCAACATACGGTATATGCAATCAGCATTCTTGCCACATTAGTACATTTCTCAAAGACTTGCTGAAAAGGGAAAAAATATACAATCTGCATATAGTACAATATTGCTGATATCTTTATTTATTGAAAAGCGCTCTAGGCTACATGAGTATATAGAAACATTTTAGACCTGGAACATTGCTCTATCCAAACTTATAAAGCAGTCTATATGCTGTATAGTACATGCAGTGTAAATACTGGCTATAACAGGTTCTTTGCTATTTATTGTATGTAGACTGCTTTGTGAGTTTATCAAAGTAGAAAGAGGAAGAAAAGTGAAGATGGAAACAAGGGCACAGGGCAATTCTGGCAGAAGGGAGACCAGAAAGAAAATAGGCATTAGAGGCCAAGATAGCACTAAGTTGTACCAGGGAGGTAGCAAAACCAAGGAAACATAGCAGTTAGAATCGTATGGTAGGAAAAAAAATGCAGAGAGCATTCCATCTTATCTTTGGAATATCTTTATAAAGAAATATCACATCTTCAAAAATATGTTATATTGAAATGCCAAACAAACCTGTTTTTTAAATTTTGCTGATTTCTTCAAAATGTTTTCCAGGGGAAATTTGTGAAGATTATAATGAATGTAATCCAAGGTATGGCAAAAGTCTTCCTTTTTTGAGGTGGTGTGCTCACATGGAAAGACCTTTATTCAGTGTATTCTAGATCCCAGTGTAATATATGTGGCTTCCAAGTGATACATTTTGACGTGGCTTCCAACTGATACATTTTGGAAACACTTCAGCTCCAAATTATTTTTACATTATTTAAAATGGGAGCTTAATTTTCTAGAATCGATAATAATATTCAGTATTCTGGAAATAAAGTATCAGATTCATGCAGCTTGTTACTTCCAAGAATATACTGCAAACTGTGTATACCCTAGAAATTTTCTGAAAATAATAATAAAAAAAAATGGTAGCAGCCATTGGCAAAGGTTTTTTTATGGGTACTTTTATTATGGCAGCCATTTGTGATCATGACCATAACACAGTCTGAAAAATTCAATTATTCTGAATGGGCCAAAAAGGCTGTGATTGTCTGCTGTAAATGTCCTTGAAGTCAATTATTTATAAGTGGAAAGAAACAATTTTCATGGCTGTTTCATACTCCATGATTCCTATAGTCCCCATAATATCTTCCAAGTTGCATCAGTGGATTTCCACAAACACACTGATTATATTTTCAGGGGACTGCTAGAAATAGAAGAGGAGAAATCAGAAGAAACCATGTTAGCATCTTCTATGGTGAACATCAGAAATCTGTTTCTATAAATGGAAATCTGGATATTTATTATGTTTCTTTGTTAGCTAAACTCAAATAAATCACCTAGTCATATAAATTATATTTTCTAAACAAATTATGCAATACTAATTAATACAATGTGTCCACATTAAGTTTGTTTTAAAACTCTCTTGTACTCTTTTACAGCAATGAGGAATTTCATGCAGAAGCTTATCCAGTTTATGATAACCTTAATCCCTACCATCAGGAGATGCTAAGTAAGCTATACATAAAGTTATCCATTTATTGCATATAGGTTCATACAGCTAACTTGAATTAATCCTTGTAGGCATTTTCTCTTTTTTCTTTCCTTCCCTTCTGGAAGACTATCTATAGTCTGTAGTCTATAGTCTGTAGTCTGTATCTCTCTCTCTCTCTCTCTAGTATATAGTTTATATGCTTTTATATTTTATATTTGTGTCTAATATTTATATATATGAGTATATATTACATTACATTGCATTGCATTACATTATATTATAATATAATAGATAAAATATACTAAGGTTTGGAGGATATTTGGAAATTACCCATCCTTAGTACAACAAAAAAGTTGGTAACAAATGTTTATATCTTTTTAAAATGTTTTAATATTTTTAATTTCTATATATCGATACATACAGTAGCTATAAAAAGTATACTCGTTAAACATATTTATTGGAATTATGGGTAAAAAGGTCAACCTTGGTCTCATCAGACCATAACATATTTATCCCCATGCTTTTGTCAGACTTGATATAGTTTTTTTGCAAAATGTAGCCAGATTTGGATGCTCTTCTTTATAAGAAAAAGCTGCTATCTTGCCACCCTACCTCACAGCCCAGACATATGAAGAACAGGGGAGATTGTCGTCATACGTAATACACAACCAGTACTTGCCAGAAATTCTGCTTGGTAGCCTCTTGAATGAGTTTTCTTTTTTAAAATCAATTTTGATGAATTTGTTTTGATAATATAACTGTTGTGCCATATTTTCCCACTTGTTGATGACTGTCTTCACTGTGTTCCATGATATAGCAATGCCTTGGAAATGGTTTTGTACATTTATCTTAACTTATACTTTCCAACAATGAGATCCCTTTGATGCTTGTAAGTTCTTTGCAGATCATGGTTTTTGCTGAAAGAAGTAACTAGTAAATATCAGAAAAATCCTACTAGAATAGCTGAACTTTATATGGGCTTGATCAGAGTCACTTTATTTAATGGCAAGTGTGTATCGACTTTTATAATATCTGTTTGAAAGTGATTAGTTAATTCTGAACACAGCCACATCACTATTTATGAGGGTGGGTACACTTATGTAACCACATTATTGTAAGCTTTTTATTGTTATCCTGCCTCAAAGAAAGATCTCCGTTTGTTTTTAATTGAAGCATACAGCTTATATGTTATATTAAAGATGCAAAAAATTCCCCAAGTGATTTATTTTGGTCTGATATTTTTACATCTCAAATATCTGGCATTTTAATAGGAATGTATAGACTTTTTATATTTGTTTTTATTGTGATCAATAGTCCATATAAATGAATATAAAAACAATTAAATATATGGTAATCATTGCTGATTATTTGAATTATTTGTGTTAACTGTTGCCATTGAAAATTTGGCCACAATATTAGTGATGTTGTTATGACAATCAGAAGATAAAAACTTTTGTATACTAAAGATTTGCTTATCTGGAATATTGTTGCAAGGAACTAGAATAAGTAAATTCTTCTAATTACCATATAATCATGCTTGAGTTATGGTTTTGATTTCTCTTGAACTCTGTGGACAAGTCCATTCAAATAACTTTTTAAAATTTCTACGTCTATGGAGATTCTCAGTCATTTAGGTCATGGCTGTTACAAAGATGCTTTTCCAAAAGGCAATTGGACTTCCTTTGTTTTTTCCTTGAAAACATTTCGCTTCTCATCCAAGAAGCTTCTTCAGTTAAGTTTAAATATCTACCCAGCAAGAAAGTGGATGCAGAGTACTATACTGAGCCCTCCAAAAGCCCTTCCTTAATTTAGAGGAAGTGAAATATGTCAGGTATTTACCAGCACAGTATAGTTATAGCTGCTACGCTGCATGGTATTGAAAAATAACAAGCTTAGTGCAGAACTTTATGATTGATAATAATATAGAGTAACTATTTTAAAACATCCTATTTCAAAAATTATTTTCAGATGAAAGTTGCTATGAGAAAATGAATGTCCATTCTCCCAGATCCACCACTGATGTACAGGTTTGTACATGCTTCTTTATGTAAATGTTCTTTAATTTGTAACAGGTTTTTTTTCAGAACCTTTTTTTATGGTGCTGAATGATCTATCTAGATCTTAGCTGCCCTAAAATACAGGATTCCCCTTGCAAAATCTTGGCCAATTTAATGTTTAATTTCAGCCCTGGAATATATATAAATCTTCTTTATCAGATATGGCCAATTTAATGTTTAATTTCAGCCCTGGAATATATATACATCTTCTTTATTTATTTATGCCCATTTATTATTTTAATTTGACTTATTACTCCATAACAAAATTATGGAGTCAAGAGTTCCAAGATATTGCAGGTAAATTAACATGTAAATACAGTGGTCAAGATAGATGTAATGTTAAGCCCAAGCTCAGAGATGAGACAGTGAAATCTCATTGAGTCCGATCCTTTATTTGCTTACACCTAATACATAGAACCTTGCCAAACAAAAGGTATAATTTTCTAGGCCAGCGGTCCCCAACCTTTCTGGTTTGGCGGGGGGGGGGATAGTTTCTTGCAAGTGGAAGGTGGGCCACCACTCGTGCAAGAGAAGCTTTGAGTGTGCACATATACACTCCCATTTGTGTGGTCCAGTTCCGAAGAAGCTCAGCCCAATAATGGGCTGGGGGCAGGGATTGAGGACCCAAGTTCTAGGTTACTAGGCATACCCAAGAGATTCAAAATTACAGTTAGCCTGAACCTCTTCTCCCTCCCCCATCCAGTTCAGGACTGCTGTTTCTTGATTCAGATCTCTTTCTAAGAAAGGTCTAAGTTGGCAAAATTATCCCACTGTGCTGCTGCAAGTACACATTCCACGTAATAATACGATTTGGTGTAAGATAACCTAGTTAATTACGATTAACAAAGGGTCTGTGAATTGGATTGTGCATTAACAAGATTCATTTGGAACCCTCCTGAATTTGATAGGAGATATGCCTAAATATGCTTGAACATGGCTCCTATTTGCTGCTCAATTCTTAAGATCAACACATTAATCTCCAAGTTGGAAAATATAAGTGTGTGAATCATAGATTAGCATTCAAATGTTACAGATACTGGTAGAATCTGTGATTTCACACAAATAAGTAGCTGTCTACTAGGCAGACGATCATTTTCAGGATATTGGAGAATCACTCTGCCAAATTCTGCTTCATATTCTGCCATAACTCTAACCTAATAAAAATTAAGTGTGCAACTATGTGGTTGCCTTGCAAATTTGGTTAATGATAATTGTGCTGAGGAATTACTGACATTACCAGAACCTTAATGGAATAATCTCTGACTTATCTGGCTATCTCATAACAGAGCAACACTGCTGCAATAACTCATTTACAAAGATGCTACAAAGGCAGTTTATTAACCCAGATAAGAGCCCTCCAGTGGTTTGTGTGAGTGGGGATAAAGTAGGACACCACCAAGTGAAGTAGAATTGTGTGAAATCAAGATACTGAACCAGTTCATCCAAATAGAGAGTAAAATAGGGGAAATGACCTAGTAATGAATAGACTTTTCTTATATAATATGACTCAAAGATGACTGGGGATAATGACAAATCTTAATCTTTTGGGTTTAACAGGAAATCAAGAGTCCTATAGTGGAGTTCTTGATTTGCAGGAAGCTCAATGTCATTCCTAAAAGCTTATCAGGTTTAATGAAATTCACTAAAATTCCAAAGATTGCAATAAAAATGTATCAGCAAGAAGTATTTAGATAAGCAATTCAAATTGAGAAAGAGAAACCAATATTACATTTTATGATCCTATTCCAATGGATTCAAGAATGGATCAGTGGAGGTAGAAAAGGCAATATTCCAAGGTAAAAATGATGAATTGATAATAAGGTAGGAAACCGGCTAAGGAAAAAGTCCTGTTTCCAAGCAGTTACCAAACACAAATTTATATCATTTCATTTAGGTGTATCATACAACTGACTTGTTACTTTTACTGTTAGCTGTTTGCCATAATAGTAAATGAAATAACATGATCAATATGAATTGTTTCTTTTTTGTAGCAGATAGCTGAACGCCAAATGTGCTATGCTTCCCTTGATCATAGTGTCAGAAGAAAGCACAAAATTCAGCCCAAAAAGAAATATCCTACATTAGAAATGGGTGAAAATCAACTTACCAGAAACACCACCACGCTGTCTTGCATTTATCTCAACAGTGAACAACTCAGTGCTGAAAATAAGTTGACTGAAAACACTTCTCACGTTGATTCGTTCAGAGAGTTTGGTTTAAAACACAAGGCAAACGATGTCATGTTTTAGTAACCAAATAATTTTCTCAAAGTAAACATTCACTAAGACAGTCAATTGCCAAGTTAGGTAAGTGATCGTTTGAACAAAATATTTTGTGCCACTGAGTTCTGTAGAGGAACAACTTATAGAACTTTCTGAGACTTTTAATTAAAATATTGCCCACCATTTGACATGGTGCTTAGAGTAGTCTGGATCATGGAAGAAGTTGTCTGAGCAGTGGAGAAACTTGCTTAGCCCTTTAGCATGCCAGTGGGGAACTGGTTATATACCCTCCACCTGGTTCATATATGAGTAGGAGCCAAATTACAATCTTTGCTATAAAGCAGTTATATTCCATTAGAAGATTAGAACCATTAACAAAAAATTTGCTAACTTCCTGACAAAAACTTATTCATTCAGCTCTACTCAGTATAATTATAACTTGCCATACTGCATGTATAATAATATCAGGAAATATTTAAGGTTAATTAGGGAATAATGTATCAGCTTTGATTCATCTATTTAACAGTTGTACAGCTAGCAAATGTAATGTCGGCATGTATTTAGTTTCCTGCTAGTTAAGAACTGCTAGAGTCAATCCCAATTACTCAATGAGAATGTAATGTCTTGAGCATCTGAATTAAATGGTCTGTAAAAAAAGTAGTAAATGAGGTATAAAAATAAATCTCCAAGGAAGAATTTGACATTTTTCATTGTATTTAAGTAATTGTTATTGACTTTTACACCAGTTTTATAGTGTATTCTATAAGAAGTGATATTCCTAATTACCCCCCAGATATACTGTATCTGTTCAATTCAGTCCAAAACATTGTCTTGTAATAAAAACTACCTGAATGCATTGGAAATCTCATAATATAGCAATGAAGTTTGAATGAAGCATTTTATTGTCTTGAAATCAATTGATGATCTTTAAATCTGTCTTATACCTTTTTTGATTACTAAGTAACAATAGCATTTTGTTCCTAGTGAACAAATTCAAGAAAAAATTGATATAGTTGGTATTTTTACAGGAAGTAAATATTTAAATATGACATTTCATCTAATTTGACATGAAAGTAAAGAATTAGTTCCAAAATATGTATTATATAATGCTTCCTCTAATAATTATTTCATATATTTTAACTTATGCCTAATTCTTAGAATTACACAAATGCTAATGTGCATATGCAAGATCATCTAGAAAAATATATGCTGCAAATCATGTTTATCTAAGAAGTTGAGAATAACCTGAGCTTGATTATGTCATAAAATTGTGAGCCAGCAGTTTTATTCTGAATTCTTCAACTATTTCTGCCTATGTGGTATGATTGGGCAGTTGGCATGGTCCAAGGATCTTTCATTAAATGTTATAATTTGGAGGATTGAGGAAGCATGGTCTCTGTACTTCAGAAAAGCAATTTCCTCAAGATGCATGCTTCCCATCCTTTAAATGCTACAGAAATCTCTTCATACTGGGATTGAGATGTGTTTGGAGGCCCTGGCAAACACTGTTGATTTTGGGTGTTATTTATGTGGTATTTCTCTGGTGACCTTGCTCCCTTTTAAATTATGTAAACTGTTCAGTCTTTTTGGAGTTAGGTGGTCTAGGAAACCAATAAATAAATTCATTTTGAACAGGAATCAAGTTATTTATTCATATAATACATAATACATAAATAAACATAAGTAATATAATTTAGCAAAGTAACATATTTAAACCCACGGACTCCTGGATTTCTCTCTTAATCCTCTTCTGGTGCTAAATAGGATGGAACAATAAGGCAATTTCTTATGACTAGAAAGTTACTTCAGTTAACTTTCATAGTTATATAGTTCAGTAAGTTAACTATCATTTTTTGATTGATGAATATAGAACTAACAGGAAAGTATATTACAGTAGTATTACAGTAGCAGAAGACCAACACTGACATTCTCTAAATTCCGCTGAAGATGTTACTTAGTCTGGTAACAAAACACTCAGAAGCCAATCCACAAGCTTGGAGAATGAATCTCCACTCTCACAAACAGTGAATACTAGAGGTGACAGAAAGAATCCTGAAGGAATGGTGAACACGAATTGAAAGTATGCTCTTTGACTACTTAAGAACCAAGTGCCTTATCACTGTGCTACTAGTCCCCTCTACAACACAGGTTCCTTCTTCTCCTCTCCCACTTTTTCTCAAAAAGCAAAAAAAATAAGATTGAAATGACTTTCCTTCACAAGACAGCCTTATAGAATTGAGCCTTTGTCATCTCTGCTGACTGAGAACACCCAACAGTAGGGAACAGTTTAGTTGCTGTTACCCCCAAATAACAGTATCTATTGTATTTTATTTTTAATTTATAGTTTTTTCTATAAATCAAGCCTTCCATGCTTAGTTTTGGGTAGCCTAGAAAATTGATAAGCAAATGAAAATAAGGAAAGACTTATCCTAGGTGAAATTAACAACCTTACAGATTCCAAAAGCAAACTTATAACAAACTCAGTCAAAATACAAACATATTAAAATGTTTATTAGACAAAGATATATATCAAATATTAGGTACATTTAAAATAAAATAAAAATACAAAAATGGATATTTTCATATTTACTCTTTATCAATGAAATAAAGATTTTTCCTAAAGCATGACCTTATTGAATAGTAAGTTAAAAGCACTATATAAAAACACATTTAAATCTTGATTATGCCCCAACTTCCAATAACCTTTTTCTAGAGGTGCAGATTAAACAAATTAAGTACCACAAAAGATGTTTCTTATAGTCACTTAAGCTGAATAAATCACCAAGAAGGCAAAAACCAATTAATGAACTGTTGAATTTTAGAAACAGTTTCCATTATCTCCATAACTTTCAAATGACATAGAATAATTGCATAGAGATGAATGCTGAACTATATTAGTAGTTGTTATTTCTCCATTTTCACTGCAGTCTTTTAGGTCTATTGCCCTGTGCTAAAGCTGATGAGTTAAAGAGTTAAAGAAGTGGTGAAAATATTTTACTACCTTAATTCAGGAATATTCCACTTAATTTGTGTTCTGTTTAGAAATTACTGGGATTAAAATATATTTTGTTAAAAAATATCATTTTCCTCTCCAAATCCTTCCAGAAATGTTTCCTCATAATCCTTCTGTATGAATTCACTGCTTCTGATTCTCCCATCATTATAGCTTAGCTTTCTGGAAACTCTAGCAAAGAAACAAAACTTGATTAAACTGATACAAATACCAAGAAAAAAGCAGCACAGTTATATTGACCATATCTTTTTTAACTGAACCCCCCCCCAACTTCCGTATGTCCATACATAAACAATAAACTAATGATTCTCTGATGCATTTCAAAGAAATTCATACATTGACATTAACATAACAAGTATCATAACGCCCATCAAAGCATATTATGCCACTGATCTTGATGTTGTATTTCAGAAGATAATAATTTTAACTTGTATAACTTAGCATACAACATAGCAAAATAATCTTTGTTTTTAGCAACTGTCACTTGTAATATCAATAATGCATGATATACAAGAAACTCATCATTGATTTCTGTTAGTGAAATGTAATGATCAACCAATATGAGTTCTTAACGCTAACAGCAGAACGTATGATATCTGCTAGTATCCATCACTCTTAGTTAAACATTTTCATATGAAAATGTTTATATTACTGTGAATATTAAAAATATGTTATGAAAAGTTTTGTACATCAACATATGCAGGGTATTTTTAAAAAACAAAGTAACAACAACCCTGGGCATTTGACTGAACACAACATTAACTTAATATAATTGATGTTGATTATCTTTAGACAAGTCCACCTGTTGTTACCTGGTCTAACTAATTCAATCGAAGATAACATAACATTGTTTTCTTTCCTTTTTTATGAATTAGTTTATTTGGATTAAAGTTAAATAAGTCCCTGTATTAGCCTTTTCCCATGCGTATCTTGTTTTTCCCCACATTGAAAATATACTGGGGAAGAGCACAGCTCCATAGCAAAGCATATGTGTTACCTGCAAAAGATTCCATTTTGTATAAACTGTGAAAAACTCTTGCCTAACCTCTTCTGAATGAATGTCAGTCAATTGGGATGAAAACTATAACTGGGAAAATGGATTGACCATTTGGGAAAACAAATTGTTTCAGATAATTTCTATTATTTTACACAAGAATGACTGTTTCACAGTAAGCTTAAATATAGTCTCTTTCATCTATTCACTTTCCTTTATTTTTGAATTCTAAAAGAAATTAATGTCCAACTCTAATAGTGGATAATCTCTGGCTATTAATGCCTGTTTCTCTTCTCACTATGGTATGCCCATAATTTATCATTTTTCCATAAGCAATATAGCAATACTAATCATCTCAGCATATTGATAAAGGAATAATTAATCATCTCAGTGCACAGTGAATAAATTCAGTGACGTAGAGGAACACACAGAGATAAATAATGTTGCTTTGACTGGACCTTATTTTTATTTATCTGTGATCATTCATGGTAATTCTCCCCTTCCCTGAACTGCCTGCTATTAGAGTATTATGTAGGAAGGAATGTACAGTAGAAGAGGACACCAATGATCTTTTGTTATATTGTATGTTCTAATGCAAGAAACTGTTTTATAATCCTACAAAACATGTCTTAGATTACCCATGAGCAAATTTTAGCATCAAAGCCATATGCAACTCCTTTGGAAGTTTTGGGACCCCTTATAACCACTCCACTTTTCCAATGCTGTGAGGTAGATACAAAACTATAATGCAAGTACAGTAAACTCTTCATAGTTTAAAAACAAGGAATACACTCTGATCTACCAATTTTATATGGGTATCTCTCCTGCTCACAAGGGCCTTTGATTCCCTGGACCAATTTTTTTTAGATATGATTCATGATAATAGAAAGGCTATTGATCTTGCCTTAATTGTAGCTCATAAGGATACCTGAACATTTTGTCACCTCCTTTTTATCCATTCACAAAGAAATATAAGAAAGGAATTGCTATCACTTTAGGTAGTATGGACAGCAATATACATTTGATAGATAAATAAATGGAACACTGGAAAGAAATTAAAATATTGCTTACTTTGGTATAAAATTCTGTGACTTTCTTGAAAACTCACGATCCCGCAAATACCTGGGAATATTTTCATTCATATCTGAAATCCCAGACTCTTTGAACAAATTAGATATGGATTAAAAAGTGTCTGTTTAAATATTTTGGTTGTAAATTATTAAAAAAAACAACGAAAACAAAGATATGAAAAGTATAAATACTGTCTCTTTAGCAGGTTGAATAATGATTAATCTTATTGTAAATTTCTTATAAACCAAGTTAAACTAACTTCAAATGTGCTTTGAGATGTGCAGTTCAGAAATGGGAAAAATAGTAAAAAAATTACTCCCATTATATTTTAAACAAATTATCCAAATTCAGTATGTAATACACATATTGTTGCATTACCTTCTGACACCCTTCTCTATATGATAATTCAAAAGTCAAAAATTTCATACATTAATATTCATATTACTGAAAGTAGGAAAAACAAAAGCAAATGCAGATGGATTTGTCAATCAGTGGACACACAAAGAAGTTTAAAAATAAACTTAGAAACTTCAACCCAATGATCTAATATTACGAAAACAATATTCCCAATTACCGTATATGCCGGCGTATTAGGCGACCCGGCGTATAAGATGACCCCCGTCTTTATCGCCGAGCCGCATTCCTAGAACGTCGTCTTCTATGCCGGAAACTACCAGTATTTCTGGCGTATAAGATGACTCGGCGTATAAGACGACCCCCGTCTTTGGCACCAAGTTTAGCGCTTTCCGGAAGTTGTCTTATACACCGGCATATACGGGTATATTAAAAATTAGGAATATTAGGAAATAAGTTCAGACAGAACCAGAAATAATGTTGGGATGTCATTAAAACCCAAAATTATGAATTTGTGCTATTCTGACAGCATCTGCTGACCCTATTTATTGTTTGTTGCCTATACTGTTTTTTTTATAGAGCATAAAGGATTAAAAATCTACAGTTGATCTAATATTGACATTTGAATGTTTCTTGGGATAAACAATTAATTGCCTAACTCACAGGTGTCAAACTCGCCATGTCACATGACGTGTCGCGAAGCATCGTGACTCTTTTTGCCTTGCTGGCAATGGGATGGGCAATGATGAAACTGCAATGGGCAGTTTGACACCCCTGGCCTAGCCTGATCAAAGAACAATACATTGTTATATAGTTTTCACTTAAATCTTTTAAACCAACCTTCCATATCAGCAACTGAAGTGGCCAAAAAGCCATGGCCTGAAGAAACAGAACCTCCATAATTCTGAAAATTAAAAAGTTTAAAATTTTTAATTTACATCAACCTGGATTGCTGATGTCCCATAGTAAAATTTAATTTAGTAATAAGCTTCTACCACATTTTTTTTCCATTCTGCATTACTTTATAGTTTCTAAATATCAAGCTATTTTTGCAGATGATTTGGATCAAACATTATCCTTCATCTGCCATACATGTTAAATCTGTCACTTGGATATAAAAATTTAAAAGAAAAAAAATTCTAGCATCCAAATATTAATATTCTTCCATAATCTAATTCACACATTAGAAAAGAACAGAGATAAGGAGAACTACATAGTGCCATAACATCCAGTAAGACTCTTAGTTTAAGAGATTAGTTAAAAATAGTTGTGCTAAATTCAATGATGTTTATACCTAGGTACATATAGGACTTTGTCCTGTAAGTAAGTTCATGTATTTTAGAAATGTTGCCTATAAATAAACATTTTTAAAGGGTTTGGTACTTTAAAACAATTTTTAGGTTTGAAGGCATTATAGAAGATTATATTTCACTTACCGTATTTGATGCCAAACTGTTTTTAACAGGTGAATGCAATGTGAACGCTGCGTCATTTCTAATGGTTTTCCAGCAAGGAAATTTCTGATATATTTTGTAAGAATTACTACATTTATTTTTTAACCTTTTAAAAGGCGAATACTGAGAATCTTCATTACGAAAATGTGCCGCTCTTTTAATTCTGGCAACAGCAGGCAGAGTTCTTATTGGAGAATTAACAAGGGCATTTACAGTTTCAGATATCTGTACTCCTTCATATTTTTTTAAATTTGCTGCTCTTAGAAATGTTGGAAATTTGGGAAAACCTTCAGAACATAATTTCTGGTACAGATCTTCAATCGTACTGTTTGCTTTTTTAGGGAAATTTGAGGACAGATTATCTAAACCCGAAATGTGTATGTCTGCAGAGTTTCTAGGGCTCACGTATATATTTGAACACTTAAATGGTTTCTGTGGCTTTGGAGAACACAATTCCTTATATAATTTTTCAAATGCATCTTCATATTTCTGTTTATAAGAAATTGGACTTCGGTTAACATGAAATGATGAAAAAGAATGACTTCGTGGTAGTGACACAGTGGCAGTGAAAGTTTTAATTTCATGATTTTTTAGTCTGTTACAGGTTTTCACTGGAGACTTGCTTCCTTGTAAAATGGAATTTGTTTTGCCGTTCAAGGACAAACTTAAACTTGAAGTAGTTTTGAATGCCATAGTACTCAGTTCGCCAGTTTCTCTTTCTGCTTTTGGATTAAATGTTGTATCTAAATCTGCAGTGCAAAATGTATGGGAAAAATCTTCAAAACTTTGATTCTTTTTTACATTGTTTGAAGATAAAGGGAAACAAGTTGTATTATTGACCAAAAATGTTTTATCTGCACAAAGAGTTCTAGGGGGAAAAGTTTCCTCTGTAACACGTTTTCCAGTACTTTCACTGTATGAATAATCTTCTGCAATACCAGAACAGTCTATTATCATTCTATCTGAGTTCTGAGATCCAGCAGATTCTATTCTGTAAATACTTTTTTCTGAGCATTGTATCTGACGCTTTGAATTGTAAAAAGGACTTCTGTCGCCATTACTTCCTTTAGATAATTTCTTGTTTTCAACAATGAAACGAGGTGTCAGATTTAGTACTCTGAACTTTCTTGTTTTCTCTTTGTTGGTATTAAATTTTGCTTTTTTAGAATGACAATATCTGTATTTGTATCGCTCAGTTAATGAATTTGAAAAAGATTTTTGGGATACTTTACCGAACAGTCTGCTAAGATTTTTTACCATTCCTGGATACAAATCTGCTATTGTGACATTATTCCACGAACAGTTTTCATCTGCAGATTCATACATTTCTAAAAAGCTACTCTGGCCAGTTCCATTATTAAGAAGCGATTGGTTTTTAGGCATAATCCCGAGCTCTGAATGTGAAGCAGCAGAAATGGACAGTTCTGGAGATCTCAGGGATAAAGGGGACAACTGCTTCCTCTGGATTGTATCATACCCTGTTAGATCCAATAAAATGAAGGTACAAAAAAGTAGTACTTAACATTGAATTATTTACATTATTTAATGAAGACACTTAATATTTTCTAAAATGTCTATGATCTGTTACAATGTCACTCTATAACTTGATTCATTGAAATAATTCATGGTATACCCTATTTCTTAATTCACTGCAGTGCTGGTTATTTATTACACTTGTATGCTATGGTAATCAAGTATAGTCCTGTTTTACTTTATAATAGATAAAACTACAAAATATAAAATAATATTGTAATACCATTATAAAACACAACAGTAAAACTCTTCCAACGTAGTGATTTGAATTATACCCAGGAACCTATCAGCAGCCAATATAGCATCCATAATACTGTACAGATATTATATGTGTGTTGTACAGGCTTTTACTCTCCAGTATGCAAGATGATGCACTTTACAACCATAGCAGTTTCCAAGTAGTCTTCAAAAAGAGTTTCATCAAAAAAAAAAAAAACATATCATGGCACTCTACTCTAAAGGTGATAAAGCCGTAAGTTACTGATGCCAAGGCTCATCATCCAGTTAGATCCAGTTAATTGTGTAACTATCTAATGATACATAGAACACAAAGATACCGTATTTAAAAATTATTCTTAATTGCAGAAATAAATTCAGCTAAACTGTGACTTCTCCAAAGCTATTTTATAAATTGCAGACTCAAAAGGATATGAAAATGTAGATTTATATATCTAAACTTAGGTCAAATATGGCACAGTATGTCAAACTGTGAAATATAATCATATCATTCTACAAGGAGAATAGAGCAAATAACTTTATGGAGGACTAGAAAATATTCCTATGAGATAAAGTAGTAGTTAATGGTTTTAAAACATTTAATCCTATTAATCTGTCCAGAAAAATTTTTAAGTGTGTTGTTAAGTACAGATTTATTAATATGTAGCTCTAAGCAGAATCATTTTAAATTATTCTGAGTCCTATCACTATAGCAATTGTCTGCAGCTAACAATATTATGTTTTAAAGTAAAATTTAAAGGCCAGTTATCAAACATTAATGCAGAATAAAATATTTGTGGAACTGTGACCAGCTAGTCTCCAGAATATACGTAAAAAGGCAGGACATGGATACTGATTAAATGCATCATGAGCATGTGTGCTGACACACAGACATTCTGATCCAATTATATAATCTACCGTACTTAAGCACTGTTCTCTCTGGTAGTACTAAATTAATGCATGTAGGTCCCACTGATAAATACAAAATATGCAGAAGATTTATGGCATTCCCATTATAAGAATTCTAAGGAAAGATTAGTTGAGATCATGGATGTTTTCACTACTTTCAGTAAAGAAAAGATTAAACTAGATGGACCAAAACATTAATTCAACACAAGGAAGAATAATTATAAAGCATTCTTAATGCAAAGCAGCTAGTACGACTTTATTTCAGCTCTTGCCTGACTGTTCATTTCCTTCTATTCAGATGGTATAGACCAGGGGTCCCCAACGTCCGGTCCGTGGACCAGTACCAGGCCGCAACATGCCAGCAACCAGTCCGCACAAACAAGCAAAGCCCCATCTGTGGGATGCAGGCACCACACAAAACCACGCACTCTGGCCTGTGGAAAAATCTTTGTCCATGGAACCGGTCCCTGGTGCCCAAAAGATTGGGGACCTCTGGTATAGACAGATGAATTGAAGAAAACTGAAATAGGAGAGTGGGAAACAGAGTGTATGGCAGTTTCTGTACCAGGATTTTGTATTTACAAAGATAAAAGAAAATAGGGCACAAAATAAATAAACTCCTGCATTCCTTATTGGATCCAGATCATGCAACTGCATTTGAATTTCCTTTTCTAAATAAATGGCCCAGAATTGTCATAACATGAGATCAGTCAGTGCTTTAAAAAAAATCTTACTTAGGTAGCGTATCTAACAAGTATCACTCCAAGCATTTTTTTATGAGCCAAATTAATAAAGTTCTTGGCTAGTCAATTAGAAAGCATGAGTTTTGTACACAAAGAACTTGAAAATCTTTTAGGACATCTGATACTGTCTTTTAATTTAAAAAGAAAGAAAGAAAGAAAATCCTAAAAATAAGGACAATTTCCTAAAAAATTTAAAAAGGAAAAAAGAGAATTTTTTTTATTTTCAGTACTGTAAAGCACCTTGAAGCTATTGCAAAGCTCACCGATTAAGGATTTATTTTCCAATTTCTTTCTTTGCTGCAAGGGAGATAACCGAAAAATACTTTTTGGTTTTGTAGCCTAAAATAAGATACACAAAGAATATAGTTAGTAAAAACATTAAACCAAATGTTGGGATACACATGTTTATTACTGTTGTTGCAGTACAAAATTCATGTAACTTGCTAAGGCAAAATGACTGGAGAAGGATTGAAACATGCATATAAAGTGACTGAAAATCATTAGGTAAACATTGTATAGTGTGATAACACATGAAATACTATATAGATTTCATTTCAATTTTAAAAAGATAAACATGGAAATGTAAAATAAATGAACCAGAAAAGAGTAACAAGCTTATTCCCTTAGAGCAGAGGCAATGGGAAGATGCTATTATATCTATGTCCTTTTTGTGAACGTGCATCTGGTTTTGCACTATGCTGGATTGAATTAAGCAGGAATTTTTTTGTGTTGCTTTCAGTATCCCAGTTGATTTAATTTCTTATGGAAACAGGAATACGAGTACTATTTTTTAATCCTTTATAATTAATTTCAAAAGTCCTAATCTACATATCTGATAGAAATGATTGTGTAGATTGTGTCCCTTTAATAGCAGTCACTTAGATATACCACTTCATAGTTTACAGAGTCAGTATATTGATACCAACAATCTGGCTCCTCATTTTACTGACCTCGGAAGTATGGAAGACTGAGTCAACCTTGAGCTAGTCAGAATCAAACTTCTGCAAGTGAGTACTGTAGTGAGTCAGCCTGCAGTGCTGCATTCTAACCACTGTACTATCATAGCTCTTATAGAAAATATATAAAAGTTTTATAGTATGTTGAAATCGGGAATCAGACCATTGATAGAAAAATATGGACTATACAGCTTGTTTAGTGACCGTTCACAGTTATGATGGAATAAAAAGTAATTTACAACCATTTTTTTATTGAAAGTTTTTTAAATTTTACAAAACAAATCCCCTCCCCAACCCCCCCCACCCTCCCATACCCTCCCCCACCTCCCCAAACCTCCCAAGCCCTCCCCCAACCTTCCCAGAGCTGAGTACAGGCTTAATTAAAATTTTTCAGAAAAAAAAAAGAAAAACTTAAAACACATATAAATCCTAAACAAATCTAAATACATTAAATTAAATAGGTTATCTTCTCTAAAAAATAATAATTGCAATCATTAAACACATTATAATATACTCTAAACATTTTCTAATATCATACTTATATTATTATCCATCATTCTGTATAAACTCCCTCCAAAACACAAATTTAAACATTACTTTCTTTGAATATCTATACCTACAATATAAAATCTAATCTCTCCCTCTTTCTTTATCCTAGAACACAAAAATAAACATATAAACCTTCATTATACCATTAAAACTAAATACTCTTTGAATACTTAAACTAAATACTTAAACTTAAACTTCTTATCTAAGATTTTCATTCAATCTCCATAATCTTCTCTCCTATCAAAAAAAAAACTTAAAAGACATATAAATCCTAAACAAATCTAGGTACATTTAATTAAACAAGTTATCTTCTCTTAAAAATAATAATAATAATAAAAAACCCAATCATTAAACACATTATAATATACTCTGAACCTTTTCATATCATACTTATGTTATTATCCATCATTCTTTATAAACTCCCTCCAAAACACAAATTTGAACATTACTTAAAACATTAGAATTCCCTTATACACATTTAAATCTTTACCAATAACAAATTCCATCCACAATAAACACATTCCTTATCAGTCTCTCTTGTCCATAAACCATTAAAACTCCCTTATACACATTTAAATCTTTACCAATAACAAATTCCATCCACAATAAACACATTCCTTATCAGTCTCTCTTGTCCATAAATCTCAAAAGAAGTGCTTTGAAAACTGCCCTTAAAGCTAACTCCAAAAAGTTTGTAAGTCTTGCTTCTCCCACAGACTCAGTACTCTTTTGAATACTTAAACTTCTTATCTAGAATTTTCATTCGATCTCCATCCTTGTCAGTCTCTCTTATCCATAAATCTCGAAAGAAGTGCTTTGAAATCTGCCCTTAAAGGTAGCTCCAAAAAGTTTATAAATCCTGCTTCTCCCACAGACTCAGGAGCCAATACTTGTGAGGCTTCCTTAAACTCCTTCTTCTGTTGCTCTTTTTCTTTACGATTATATGTTGCACGAGTTGTCCTCTGCTCCTTCATCTCGACTTGTTGAGGCCCCTCAAACTGAGATTTCCCATTTTTCATTAATATAGGCTCTTCAGACTGCAATTCTACCCTTAAAGGTTGCTCCAAAAAATTTATAAATCCTACTTCTCCCACAGATTCAGAAACCAATAGTTGTGAGGCTTCCTTAACCTTCTTCTGTTGCTCCTTTTCTTTACAGTTATATGTTGCACAGGTTATCCTCTGCTCCTCCATCTCAACTTGTTGAGGCCCCTCAAACTGAGGTTTCCCAATTTTCATAAGTATAGGCTCTTCAGACTGCAATTCTACCTTCTTTTCTTCCAAAGCTTTAAACTTAATAGATGGCGATGAACATACCCCCAGGACCGAAGTATAAAAGTCTTTTGCTTGAGAAACAGTATTAAGTCTATAACATATCCCCAGGTAATTCACCACCATTCCAATCGGAACATCCCATCTGAACAAGATTCGTCTCTTTTTAAGTTCATCTGCTAAAAAAGCAAACTCCTTTCTTCTTCTTAAAATTTTAGATGGGATCTCCTTTAGAATTATAACATCTTGTGAAGCAATTTGAAATCTCTTCTTATAAAAAGCTTGTATAATTTCGTTGCGCAGGGATCTTTTCCCAAAGTAAATTACCACATCTCTTGGCAAATTCTTTTGCACTGCCACCACAGAGTTAACTCTAAATAATTTTTCAATTTCACTAAGTATTTCCTCTTTTTCTTTATTCAAAATCACAGCAAAGTCCTTTGCAACCATCTCTCTCAGATCTCCTTGCACAGACTCTCCCAAACCTCTGATTCTTAAGGCATATTCCATTTGTCTATATTGAAGCATAAGAATCTCATTTTCCATTTCTTTTTCCATGCTTTCAAATTTTCCCTCCATCAATTCCACTTTTTCTTCTACCTCTTCTACACGAGAGTTCAGCTTTTCAAGAACAGAGGCAACTCCTTTTAGAGCCAAAACTATCTCTTGCCTCAAAATCTTATTATTTTCCTCTAAAATCTCTTTCATTTCTGCCCTAATTTGAGATATAACATTTCCCATCATATCTTGCAAATCCTTCACAATTATTGGCTGTACCAAGGAAGAGGGTGAAGCTATTGATTTAGGTTGTTGCACTGATGATAACACCGAAGAAGAAACCACCTTAGGATCTGTAGGAATTACTGGACGCTTTGGAGCCATCTTAAAAAAAATCTTTACTCCTTCTTAAAAATTACAAAAATTAAGTAAAAGAAAAAGAGAGATTAAGTCCAAAAAAATTCAAAAAATCCTTCAAAAGGAGATCATTATAACAAAAAGATACTGAACGCTTTGGAGCCATCTTAGAAAAATCTTTACTCCTTCTTAAAAGTTACAAAAATTAAACAAAAGAAAAAGAGAGATTAACGCCAAAAAATCAAAAAATCCTTCAAAAGGAGATCATTATAATAAAAAGAAAGGAGTTAAAAAAAGAAAAGGGAAGAAGAAAAAAATAATTAAATAGAAAAAATCTATTCCATTTTTTTTAAAAGTACAAAAAGCAAAACAAAGAAGTTAAACAAAAATAATAATGCTTCTAAAATCCAAACCCAACATCAAAATCAAATCCACATTCCGTTCCAATCATTAAAAAAAAAAGGAAAAGGATAAAAAAAAACCACCAAAAAGCCTGCCGATCGCCATTCTACCTTCCCAAAAAAAAAAAAAAAACCCCCGAAAGGCTTGCCGATCGCCATTTTACTTTCCCTTTCAACAAAAGAAAAAAAAATAAAAAGAGGGAATATAAAAGTAAAAGTAAATCTTTAAACTTAAAATCCAAATAAAATCAAAGAAAGCAAAAGCTAAATCATCTACTCAGCTCTGTCCGCCTCTAAAAAAAACTCACCAGATCACTTTAATCGCGGAGGTGGTTGCAGCGGCTTGTTTTGTCCCTAGGGACAAAAGCAGCTGGGAAGCGGAGACAGTCTGAACTCCGTGGGAGCACTCCTCTCACCCCCCAAAAAAGCCTTGGGGGTGCATGAGAGTGGCTCTACCACTATTCAGACAACCCTCTTCCTCCCCCTTTGCCCGGGAGTGGGATTTTGAACCGCTGAACAGCTGATGGCCGCTGTTCATAGCGATTCAAACACTTACCCAGGAGGACGGCTACAAAGTAGCCGCCATCGCGCGCGCAGATCCACCGGAAGTTATTTACAACCATTTTTTTCATTTATGACCTCTGAAGGTTTGTACAGCAGAGAAAAAGTGAAGTAGGATTGTAGGCACACAGTTCCAGTTTCATTTAGCAATTGCTACACTAAATGACCAAGTTGCCACTCCCAATTGTGATTTCTAAATGAGGAGTACCTATATGTCTATGTCCATTTAGGTGTATGACACCTAAAATAAATATCCTAATATGGTGAGAAAAAATTTATTTTTATTTATACTATTACCTGGATATGTATATTGGCCAACTGACATTTAACAGACGCCAACTCAGCCTTCCCTTTGCTATCTGCAATTCAAAATTAAATAAAAGTTATATTTTAGTCAGCATAACTAATACCAAGATTTTAATTTTTCATACAGGATTTTTTCACTTTTTTAAAAAACACATAAAGGAAAGATTTACTCTTCTTTTGGTAGCTATCAAAAAACAAACATTATATTGCTGCCAATATAAAAAACGTACATCAAGCACTGTGATTACCATGGTCTTTAAAAGCCTTTCATTGACAAGTAATTGTATAACTAGAATAAAGACAGTTTTCACTTAAATTGCCTGGTTGTACTGTCATTCTTTAAGAAATGTACGTGGGAGGCCATGAGTGAAAGTCATACAGAAAGCTGTCAAATCAAGGTTTAAAAAAATAATGACACAAATACAGTAATCTGAGTTATTTGAAGAATGGATAATGAATTAACAACACATTAATGATTTAAAAGGGTAAAAGGAGCTCTAATTTCATACGATTCTTAATTACAGACTTAAATACACTTCAATCCAAATACTACAATTTGTACGAATTTCATTCGTACAAAAAGATACCAAAAATGTTGCTTAAAACAAAAATAAAAATTACATTTTTGGCTAAAATTCTGTGATTCATTAATTCACAGGATGAGGTTTATGATGCACTGGTATTGTTAAATATAAATACAGTATGACATATAGGAATTGCATATCAAGTATCAGTTAAATGCATTTTAAAATAAGTTTGATCCATAGTAAAGCATGTGTAGATAAGCTGAAAGTAATTTTCAGGGTTACATGTTTTGTGCTTACCTGGACTGAGTTGACTCTCTTCATTTAAGCTGGTGAACTGGCCTTCCTCAAATGTCTTTAAAAACCCAAAATTACAAATACTGCATTAACTTCAATTAGTGTACAAAATCAGTTTTAGTACTGAGTGACAAAGAAGTTAGTACAAAGACTAGTTATTACAAAAAATAGTTTCTCAGAATGTGTGTGCATACACACAAATGCACACATGTACAATGATATTCTGAAATCAATTATGCACTACCTTACAAACTTAGATTTTTTTGCTCCAAAATGCTTCTATACCAATTTCTTTTTATGTTTTCCAAACATATAGAAGAACTATCTCTTGCATCAATCACTTATATATTTGTAATGTTGCTGCTAATTATATGATGAGATGGGAGAGAGGGAGGAATCAAACAAAATGATACTTTGCTGACTTAATATTTATTTATCAAATTTATTTGCCACCCATGTTGTGGTTCAGGAAACTCTGAGTGGCTAATATTATATTGCATTAATTTCCATTTTTATACAGGACAATGCCACAAGGATAAACAGAGACAAAATGATTTAGCTTTTCAGGCCTTAAATATAAATATACTAATGTTTACATAATAGCCTTGGGCAGACCCTTCAATAATTTATAAATAAAATGCCCCTATCATTTATTCAAAAAGATTCTGAAAATTCCTTATAATTTTTTTGCCTATCAGGCTATTTCATTTTGCAATTTATCAGAAATATTATGTTTTAAGGTTACTTGGAAATAAGAGCCAATGTGGCAATATTAGAATAATAGTAGAATAGTAGAATTAAAGCTATGAAATCCATAACGAGATCTCCATTTTTCCAAGTGGCTTCTCATATAAGCTCTGTTGTAATATTTCGATAAAACAGTGATAAGCATTACTCATCTATATATTTTATATATTATTCTTTATTCACAATTAAAAAGAAATAGGTTTGTCTAATAATTGGTACAGTTAAAAATATAAGATCATTCTGTAACCTAGTGTACTATTTTGGCTATCAAAATCACAATAAAAATTAAATTATTAGTGTGAAGAAAAGGCAGAGGGAATCACAAATAAGTGTTTAATTTTTTAAAAAAAAAATATGGTGCATGGCAGTAAAAATGGAGAATGAGAAGATTGATATACTTGCAACTGAAGAAAAGAGTTTCATATTACTGTTTCTAAGCTACTGGCAGATCATACCTGATCATCTGTAGAGTCTTCTTCAAAATCAGAATTCTGCTTTTGCACTTAATTGAAAAGACAAATTTTAATTAGATATGCGCATCTGAAAATAAAATTTCATCTTCAATGGCATTTAAAATCAGTTCATACATACAAACCAGACACTTATTTTATTAATGAACATCTTTCTTACATTTAGAAGTTCAAAATACTCAGTTCATTTAAGCATCTTACGTTTTATATAATGGTATGACTGTATGGTTTAAACAGGAGATTGGTATAACATAACCATATTATGTTATTACACCTGGGCAAAGAGTCACATATTAAAGACTGGACAGCATATACATCTATTAAAAAAAAGACTAAATAAACAAACTTTCCATTAACCTGATTTAGAGTTGAGCTCAATTCAAAAGAAATTTGACTTTTATTTACTAATATAACCAAAAGCTAACAACATTTTGATATATCTTATTATCTTTGTGATTGAATGAAATCCTATAATTGACAACAAAGAGTTCAGTTTTGCTATATATAGAACAATCATCTATATTTTATTACAGTACTTAATTTATTGATACTTTATCTTTGGATAAGGAATTCCAGATTACCTCAGAGTTTGAATGGTTCTGTAAATTCTTAGGGGCAATTAAATAAACCAGGAATCCTGATTCAGCAGCAGAAAATCACATGGCAATAAAGTATATTTTTTAAGAAAAGTCTCAAGCTCTCATTCAATTTATCATTTTCTTTCACTAAACAACTCTTAAGAATCTCAAGACTATTAAAAGCAAATACCAATATCTTATGATAGAATTTGTATAGTTAACTTTCAAAGTAACTACTGAGAAATCTACACATAACTATTATTAATTTACACTTATTGAGCATAAGTATCATAAGCATAACAAGAATTATTAATTTCTGCACATAGCTGTACAAATTCATTGGTCTATTTCTTTGTTTTCTGTCTTGTCATCACAACTTTTGTCTGCATTTGCTAACCAATTATCCAAATCTTGAAATTTTCTTTTATATATTACAATCAAAGGCCAAATTCTTTCACAATGTAAGACAGAGATATTATGAAATTTCAAAAACCTTTTCTTACCTATGTTTTCCTGGCATTGTATACTGTTCTGTGGTTTTAAACAAAGACTTCAGTTAATGAATTCCTCTATAACAGTATAATAAAAGGACAATTCTTTGCTTGTTCACGATATTGTATTCCTTTCCTTACATTACCAGCATCCACGGGTCCAGAGAAGAAAGGGAGAGAATCTAGACAAATGTTTATCTACAACTTGAAACCACTAATTTTATGTGATTTAAACAAACTTCAGCATTACTGTACTAAAGACATTTCTTTTGCTATAACCTGTTTGCAGTGGTAGTGAATATCTTAAAAAGAAATTCATAGAAAGTATGATTAAGTTTCAAGAAGATCTCAAGCTTACCTTCTATTGCTTCTGAAACATCAGTTTGGTGGAATTACATATTTAAACTGGGAAAATTACAACTAGTATAAACCAGTTTGTGTCCAAAAGAAAAATTGGAAAATCTGTTTAAACTATAAATTCCAATTTGGCTTTTGCAGCAAACTAGTATTTGTAGTAATTTTTCTTTCTTCCTCTGTCAATTAAAGTTCAAACAAAGTTTTAGGATTCTATTATATAAATAATAAAGAGACCTGATTCTCTGAAATTTTACAAATCGTTTGACCTATTGATTTTGGATACCTTGTAGAAGCTCAACATATCTCTCTAAACTAGGAAACTATACTAATAAGAACATAGGGAGCAATAGTCAATCAATAGGAGGCTCACACATTTAGAAGGAATTTAGTGATCTGTCTTTTGATGAATAAATATTTAGTTTTGATTGCAACTCACAGTAAACTAACTTTAAGATTATATGTTTGCAAAATTATCTATCAGTATAATTCCACTGATATAAACAGACCTTAATTAATCTATATTAGTCTTATTCAGCTACTAATGCTCAAACACAGAGGAAAACTATTAGGAGATGAATTGTATTCAGAACAATATTCAGAAAGTAACAAGACTATCTGCCTTTCTTACTTGGAAAAGTAAATAACAAGTTTTAAAAACATTTATTCTATTATAGTAAATTGATTAAAGAATGTTAGGTATTACAACTATGTTTGAATTTCATCATTAATCATTACAAAAACAAAAATGCTATCAAATAAATACAACTGACCTCCAGAAGTTGTGGGTACTCCCACACTGGAGGTTTTTAAGAAGAGATTGGACAACCATTTGTCTGAAATGGGTTTCCTGCCTGAGCATGGGTTGGACTAGAAGATCTCCAAGGTCCCTTCCAACTATTATTGCTACCTCTAATCATCTATGCAATGCCTATTTAACAAAGGTTGAATTACAATAATTTAAATTGGATATTTTATTATTTGTAACCATCAAACAAAATTATTTATTTTCTGTATACTTAAAAAAACCCTGCTGAAACTTTATAGCTTCAGAATCAATATAATAGACAAATACCTAAAACTGATGAATAATATAACTATGAACTCACTTTGGCCTCTGAACTTTAAGGAAGAGTTAGCATAGATTAAAAGCCCTACAAATTTGCTCCATCTTGACTAACTTCTGAATACCAGCAGGTACCTTTACATCCAACACAAATGTTTAGATTTTTAAACATGTTCCCAACAACTTAGAAATAAATTTCATATTAGCAATAACAAGGTTAAAAATGAAAGGCAAACATGTTAATACCTCATAAGACACATCTAAAATTTCATCATCTTCTCCCCAAATTCTTGGTCCTATAAATTGCAAAAGAATAGATAAATTAGTTAGAATACATATTTCTGATTAAGATTGTAATCTATATAAACTTTAGTTAGGGCAAAGTCATAAATTAGAGATCTCATCTGGGATAGAGGCTAGACTTCCTCCCAATAAGGAATGACCACTCCAGACTATGACAGAAAATTGGAAATTAGTTTTTATTACAGTATGCAAGGAGAAAGCGCTGTATAATAATCAATGAGCAGAACATATTTTCCATGTCTATTCACTTTTTGTATGTTATGTCTAATAATGGAAACCTTAGTTCTAGGTTGCTTCTCTCCTTGATTAATTTCCATCCATTGGTTCTTGTCTTGCCTTCTGATGTTTTGGAAAATAGTTTGTCCCTGTCATCTTTGTGACAGCTCCTCAAACACTGGGACACTGCTATTATAGCTTTCCTAGTCCCCCCCCCCTTTTTTTTTACTAAACATACTAATTCCTGCAACCATTATTCATATGTTTTAGCTTCCAGCCCTCTAATCATCTTTGTTGCTCTTTTCTGTATTCTATCCTATTCTATCCTATCTGCTGTAAATTGGCATTGGAACTGAAACCAAGATAGGATAAGAACAACTTCGATTTATTAACTGAAATTTAGATTCCTTGCAGATAAAACTTTATGTCATCGAGAAGTATGAAACTGGATCCCAAGTTCCTGTGTTATATTCAAATTTAAAGTAGTAAAGTTATGAACATTTTCTATTACCATCTGCTTTGATCCTACATTACCCATGACCTTAAATTACTTCTCCATGCATATTTAACTCTAGCTGTAATTTAAGTATTTCCAACAAAAAAAACCCATCCAAATCCATAAAAAATATTTATGAAATTTAGCTTGATTGCCTGAGCTGGATTCTGGACCAAATTTCAATCATGTTCTATAATATATGTTAAGCACATGTATATGTGTCTTCAGTACATCCTTTTCTAGGAGAAGCCATAACTGGTGTATCAATCAGAGTTATGTAGAAGTCCTCCTGGGTACAGTATTCACCTGCTCTTCAAGCAAGAACCCCAAGACCAGGAGGACTCCCAGATGTGAATCTGTACGTTCCAGGAAGCACAATCTCTTCAAGAACTAAATATGGTAATCAACAGCCATTTTCTCATGGTTGGGTTAAGTATGACTTTTTCCCCAAATTCTGATACTCTCCAGATATTGATACTGTCCAGACATCCATATTTCCCAATGGGCCTGGGATGGAGATGTATACCTGAGTATCATCAGCATACTTATATTTCAGCCAAGGTGACAGATGACCTCTCCCAGTGCCTTCAGGTATGTCTTGGAACAGAATAGGCAAAAAATTAAACAACAGTGCTCAGGGATCTAACCTATTTCCTGAATACCTTCTGTATATGCTCAGTGAAGAAGCATTAGAACAATCTACCATTGTGCCTCTATCTCCCAATGCTTGCACTGTGGTTGACAGTATTGAATGCCACTAAAATATCTAGGATAATTGCACCACATTTGTCTAGTATAGCAAACTATTGTATGTTTGTGTAGATTCTGCAATATAAGCTTCATAATGTAGGATTATATTTTGATTTTCTATTCATATTAATGTATTTGATTTCCTTACTATCTTGTTTCAAATTGTACAGGAGGACAATTTCTTACCTAAATATTTTTATATAATAGAAGCTCTATTCTTAGTAATTTCAAGATATGAGTATGTGTTCACATGTATACACATACACACATGTAGAGAGAAAGAGAGTCAGACAGATGTATGCAATAAATTTTGCTAATTTTTCATTTTATTCTTAAATAAGATTCAATATATTTCTCTATTTGTATAGTTTTAAGATGAAATATAAATATAGTAATAAAATAAGGTAAAAATAATCTTACCATCCTGTGTCTGATAAGTCAGTGATTTGATAGAGACAACTATATCATCTTCAAAGGCAAAGTTGTACTAAATTAAGAAAATATGGCATCAGCTTTCTAACAACTAAGTAGATCTTTTAGATTAAAGAATTTTTTCAAAACACGTGTAGCCCAATGGGATTAGAATTTCTATTGAAGATGGATTTTACCAAAGAAAATCTATATCCGATTTGAAAACTGTGTTACTTATATTCATGTGATGTGGATCACATGAAGACTTTCAAACTTGGGATGCAGAAATTCATATGATTGCTGTCTCTGTCACCGTCTAGGAATCAACCTCCCCCTTTTTGTGTGTATTCCAAAAACGGTCGCCTTGGTCTGGATTATGTGCAGTCTAACTATACAAACCCAACATTATGTTTTGCGGCTAAACAACAATCTATATTCCTGAATTTGATGAAGCAATTATACCAAGGAACTAAGTGCGCATGGCTGTATTTTCAACAAACCGCAGTACTGTAAAAGCACATCTACTTCTGCTCAGTTTTGGCCCATTGCCCTAAAATACCTAAAAACAGACTTCTAAACCGGAGTGCTCTCCATTCCTCCATTCTCATGCAGGAAGAACGATATAATAATGGTAAAGTACAACCACTGCCGCCACCACTACTACTACTACTAATTCGAGAGGAAGGAGAGGACAGCAGTGTTACTTGTCATCATGAAATCGGTTTGGAAAAGGGACCAGCAGGATAGTCATCGCCAAGGTCTTGGACCCTGACAGCACACTTGTAACCTTCCCACGCAGTTCCGATCCTCTAAATCAAAGCCGTTTCAATGACGCTGAATCCTCACTGTACTTACCTTGTCCACAATGCTCTCCATTGAAGAGATGAAGCGGTAGCGGCTCTGCCGCAAACGCCAATCCATGGTGCTGTTGCTGCTTCTTCTACTTCTAAAGAAAATAATAAAGATACTCCCCTCCCCTCAGTTCCTCACTCTATCCAGGTCAATTGCCCCTAATTTGCAGGAACCCCCATCCTCCACTACCATTGGTTGGTCCCGATACACCAAGGCCGGAACTTGAAACCGAAAAAGAAAAACCCGCCCGCTCCCAATTCAAATATAGCGCCATTCCAATCCCTGTAAGACTTTTCCGATTCTTTACTCCGATAGGCGGTTTCTCACGTCGCTTTCTGCAAGCGGGCCAATCAGAAGGATAGAAAGTCATTCTGATTACAATCTTTCTGTTTGAACGTTCGGGCGTCCATTTCTGCCTTCCAATCTTCTCTCGTGGGCGGAGACGGGAATGAAAAGAGAACGCTTGAAATCGTCCTATATTTCTTAGGCAGGAATTCTCTAAGACAATTTCATTTTGGCCAATCTAAAGTGACGCCGAAAAGACTGCATATATGTTTGCCAGAGGTGGACTGTGATTTTCTTCGGTGCGCGTGCATTATATGACAGGTATTAGAAATAATCATCTAGCCCAACCCCTTGCTCAAGCAGGAGACCCTATTCCAGGGGTAGGCAACCTCGGCTCTTTTATGATTCATGGACTTCAACTCCCAGAATTCCTGAGTCAGCTGACTCATGAGTCATAAAAGAGCCGAGGTTGCCTACCCTTGCCCTATACCAGCAATGCTGGCTGTGGAATTCTGGGAGTTGAAGTCCACATGCCTTAAAATTGTCAAGTTTGGGAAATACTGCCCTATACCAAGGGTAGGCTGACTCAGGAATTCTGGGAGTTGAAGTCCACGAGTCATAAAAGCCAAGGTTGCCTACCCCTGGTTATACCATAACAGCCGGCTGCATAATCCTCAAAGTTTAAATTTAGCTGTACTTTGGGATGTAAAATAAAGAGACGTGGATGGCACTTTAAGGATTAAGTTCTTTTCCCCTCCCCCCCCCGCTCCGACAGAACCAGCTAATTTGGGATTTGATTCTGGTTTTCAGGTGAAAAGAAATGACAAACGATAAGAACTTCCAATTAGGAAGAATCTTCATTTTAAAAGTATCTCAGTGAAACATGTACTTGCACATGTACTGCATCAGAAGCAATGTTATATGAAAAGATTCTAATATATTAGAAGCTATTATATTATACTTTTGATGAATACAGAATTTGTCAAAATTGTTCTCTGCATGAAAATAAGTGCATTGCGTATGAAACGACGAAAAATTCAGTTATAGCTTAAATGTATGGTAAATGTCAAAGTAAGAATTTGCTACACTAATATCAACATTTTATATTGCTAGGTTAATTTGTAATAACCAATTTTAGACTAAAAGAAGATAAGTAAATTAAACAGCTCAGTGCATCAATCAATATTTTGTTATTCAGACAAAGTGAAATAACTGGCTGCTGATTGGTGTTTGGACAGAAAACAGATACTGATACACACATACAAATATACACATATATGTATGTAGTTTATCAAAGTTTTATACCCATCTCGCCTAAGTGACCTTTGAAAATAGCTACATTGGATGAGTTGCACTGCCACTTAAGATTCAGTCTGCTGTTTATTTTTTTTTCCTTGAATCCACAAATGGTGCTCAACATTATTGACCAAAAATGTAACTATATTTCTGTTCCCTTTGATCCCAGGGACATCAAAGGAATAAACAAATGATAATTTCACCATGTAAATTATTGCAACAAGTAGGCTTGATGGAAAATAATAATAAACTAAAGCTGCAAACTCTTCTCCAAGCTCCCCCTTCCTTTTTTACTTTGCCTTTCTTTTCTGCCCCCAGAAGCTAAAATAAAAAATTACTCCTCTGAGGAGTACAATGAGGGGAAAAGAGGGGGGGGGGTGCGTATGTCTTGAGCACAAAGTAGTATCCTTTGAAACATTTTTTAAAAGAATGTGTGTATGTGTGTATGTTTCTATGTATAGGAAGCAACAGACTGTAGTGGGTTCACTTATTCCTCTATACTGAGCCCATCTGGTGATAGGTTGGCAGTTGTATATCCTGGTTATTTTTTTTCTTCTGTTCAGTCATGTCTGATTCTCAGAAACTTCCAGGGCAAGTCCCTGTGGTTTTCTTGGCAAGGTTTCTCAGAAGTCCTTTGACATTGTCTCCTTCTTAGGCTGAGAGAAAGTGACTGGCCCAAGGCCACCCAATTGACTTTATGCCTCAGGTGGATCTAGAACTCATACTCTCCCAATTCTAGCCTACTACAACCAATTATCTGAACATTTTTCCTGTTTTCCCAGTTCTTGTTTCAACTTTCCAGATTTCTGCTTTTTGACTAAAAAAAGAAATCTGGGAGAGGAGGGTTAGCAAAATGTGCTAAAGTTATTCCAGAGAAGTGTGTACAGGTTATCCTCGACTTATGACTGCAATTAAGCCCAACATTTCTGTTGCTAAGTGAGACATGTGTTAAGTGTATTTTGCCCTGTTTTACGACTTTTCTTACCACAGGTTACCAAAGGTTGTTAAGTGAATCACTGCAGTTGTTAAGTTAGTAATATGGTTGTTAAGTGAATCTGGCTTCCCCATTGACTTTACTTTTCCGAAGACAGAAAAAAGGGGATCATGCAACCCTAGGACACTGCAATCATCATAAATATGAGTCAGTTGCCAAGCGTCTAAATTTGATCATGTGACTGTGGCAATGCTGCAAAGGTTGGAATTGTGAAAAACAGTCATAAGTCACTTTTTTCAATGCCGTTGTAATTTTGAATGATCATTAAATGAATCCTTGTAAGTTGAGAACTACCTGTATTCTGTCCCTTTCTGGCATTACTTTATCATGGAGGCTGTAGTTTAGTGAATGTTGGCTAACTATTGATGGCAATTACAATGATCAGTTACATAGAAATCCTTAAACAGCTAATAATCTGAGAAAAATTTCATCTATTCAGTTTAATTAGAAACAGAGTGGGGTTTTTCTATATTTATTTATCAACAAACAATAAAACAATACAATAGAAAACAACACAATACAAAGAATGAATTCTGAGAAAGTTCAGGGAAATGAGATTTCAAAAAGAGGTTCACTTTAATAAAACTATACAGAGTACAGTTGTAAGGAACACAGAAAAAAAACTAAACTGTAATTTTTAAAGCTTACGATGATAACAAAAAAGCAAGAGACTTTAAAAATGTAGCATTTACACAAATTAACATGTACTAAGGAGGTTGAGGAACACTAAGTATAGTTTAGCCTGAGAACAGAAAGTTAAATAGGATGCTTTCTGGGTAGGAAAGAAAATATTTCTGTTTCAGGGAGAGAGAAAAACAAACCTTTTGGGCATTGTCAAGCTACTTTCAATAGCTTAGCACGGTGAAGATTTATTTTGGACTTTCTCACTTCTGGATTTGGGAAACTGTCAATAATATGTCAGACAGGAAAAAAAATGTGTGCCCAGTTTTTTTCTTCTTCCTGGACTGAAGAGAGAGGAGAATTTTTAGTATTAGTTTATAAAGTTAGGAAAATTACTTAGGTGGCAAATCTGAATATAAAAATTACATATTGTTCTAATAATGTCTGAAGATTTCATCTTTTTTTCAGATTCAGAAAGCTTTTAGAGTCAGGTATAGGAGTGTGCGTGTATGGCTGTATGTATTCTTGCACCATTACTGTAAAGGATGCTGTCAGAAGCTAATAGACAGAAAAAGGAAAGTTTTACTTGATATACAAATACGTAATTTTGGAATGGTTGAAAACTGCTTCTTCAAAAGCAATAAGAAGAAAAAGATATGAAAGCAGGAAAGAACTCTAGGATTTAAGAAGAGGTAATTTTAATAATTACCTTTAAATTGTTTTATTGTTAAATATATGTTTCATATAATATATTGGGATTAATCTTTGATAGCTGAAGACAAAGTTTTGAAATGCATCCTCTGAAATGCATCCTCGTAATTATTTCCTCAAATTTGTCTCATTTCATCAATCAGAATAGAGCTTTGGAAGAGACTTTGGAGGTCTTCTAGTCCAGCCCCTGCTCAAGCAGGAGACCTGCCTCCAG
The DNA here is from genome assembly GCF_016545835.1 of Crotalus tigris. Taxonomy (NCBI): domain Eukaryota; kingdom Metazoa; phylum Chordata; class Lepidosauria; order Squamata; family Viperidae; genus Crotalus; species Crotalus tigris. The sequence continues at coordinate 793,679 of NW_024097783.1, read as the reverse complement.
AAGTGGTGAATGCTCCAACACTGGAAGCTTTTAAGAAGAGACTGGACAGCCATTTGTCAGAAATGGTGTAGGTTGTTGTTGTTGTTGTTATTATTATTATTATTTCAGACAAATGACAATAGTCTCTTCTTAAAAACTTCCAGTGAAGGCAGGCTGTTCCACTGGTTAATCATCTTCACTGTTAGGAAGTTTCTCCTTCATTCCAGATTGCTTCTCTCCTTGATTAGTTTCCATCCGTCCTGCCCTCTGGTGCTTTGGAAAAAATAAATTGACCTTCTCCTCTTTGTGGCAGCCTCTCAGATATTGGAATACTGCTATCTTGTCCCCCCCCCCCAATTTCATGATCATTTTTTAAAGTGATTTCTTTTTTTAACTGTAACCCTTAAAAAAAACCTTTAAAACCAAATTATTACATCATGTTAATTTATATTTGAAATAATTCCCATAATACCAAAGTAGTTAACTGCTTTTCCAAATAGTTATTTATATTTAAATAACTAATGTTAAACTAATTGAGGTGTTAATTAGAAAATTTACTCCTATTTTTAAACTGATTAGTGTAGATATTAAGTTAATGCAAAAACATACTTCACCCTAAACTGATCTGAATAGGCCAATCCTATATAATGCTTTATCACCATGCTCCAATTCCAAATTAAACAAATTATATTTAAGCAATTTATCTATTCTGTATTTTCTAGAGAGATGTCTTCCCAATTCCCATTGTATTTATCTATACATTTATTTGGATATATTGTCCCAGTGCTAAGTGTTATGTTCTGTGTTTATTTCATTCTGCATTACAAAAAATTTTGTTATATATGTAGACAAAAGCTATTGTATATTATGAGAAAGAAAAGGAAGGAACAATAGATGAAGAACAGTTCTGAAGTAATAATTTGTCTAGACCAGGAGTGTCAAACTGCTGACCCGTGGGCCAAATACGTCACGCTAAAACCTTGCCCACCCCATTCCCAGCAATGGGAAAAAAGTCACGTGACATCACGAGTTTGACACCTGTGGTCTAGACCATCTTATGCTTTGAATAGTGGATGGGAAATGTAACAGTCTGTTTTGGTATTTGATATTATATTTCTTACATTGTTCTTTTTATCGCAAGTGCCATTTATAATATGCGTCAGATGCTGTGTCTTCTCTCACTTTGTATAATTTTCAGTACATTGGAGAGCTCAAAGCTCTTTGAAATAATTTCCTGGAAATGTTCATCTTTTTCCACTCCATTCATGAGTTCTTCTAAGCTCAGTTCCCCTGTGATAAAAACAATATACATTTCTTTAGAGTCACAGGTTTGTAGACTTTTTCTGTCTTGGAATTGGGGAAAACACTATCATTACCTCTAAATATTTATTACAGATAGTCCTTGAGTTACGAATGTAATGGAGCTTGCCCATTACTGTTGTAATGTTAAGTGAATCATGTTAAATGAATGAGCCCCATCCCTCCTCTTCCCAATGCACTCATTAATCAAATGTGCAAGTCGTTAAGAGCACATGAAGTATGTCAGGAGTGGCAAAGACCATTGGAGCCCGAGTGCAAGGACAAGACCACAGCCTCTAGCCACCCACTGAGATATCCCATGCTCCTCTTTCCACCCCCTTGGGCTTTCTCTCCACCCGTCACCAATCACCCACTTACTTTGTGAAGATCTCTACAGCTCAAGTTGTTGCAAAGTTGTTTTTCTTAATTCTCGCATTCTTACACACACACCTATCCTCTTTGGAAAAAAGTTTTTGTGTGGAACACGGAAGTGTATGTAAGAATGTGAGATTTATTGCATCTCTTATTTTGTCCATGTGTGCCTTCTGCATATAGTTTTCTAATAGCCAGAGCAGCAGCACCATTGCCGGTGTCTCCTGAGCCCTTGCAGAGGCATAAGTCAGTGCAGCTGCTGGGTGTCATGCCTGGGAGTCCCACAGCATCCGCACTGTCTTGGGTGCTGAGGCCCTTGTTCAACCAGGCGGAGAAACCCTGGGCTGGCCCCTCCCCTTCCCCATTGAGCCTCAGTGTCTCTCAAAAGTGAGCGTGGCCCTACTCTACCACTTGCTGGAATGCCAAACTTGGCCGCATCTTGCAATTGTGTCATTGCAGAGCCGGATAGAGAAATGGAGATATTGGCGCAAGAAAATTTGAAGTGGTGCGCCTCTTGCTTGTCAGGTGCACTCTAGTAGAGATATGGCAGGCATAGGGACGCCTGAGGGCCGCAAGGGGCACCCTGAGGGAGGAGACTGTCTTGAAGGTGGGAGCAGCCGGATATCTGACATAGTGTGCCCAGTAAGCGAGGGGTACAGGGCAGCTGATGCACCAAGCTCTCCATTTCTCTATACAACTCCACGGTGGTGCAATTAGCGAGATCTGAGTGGGTTCAGCACTCCAGCAAATGACTTCAGCTTTGGAGCTCTTCCCAAGATAAGTGAGTGATTGATAATAGGTGCAGAGGAGCATATGGAATGTGGTGGGCTACCAAAGCAGACCCAGTGTCTCTGGAGCCCTGGCAGGGCAGGATGGGGGGGGGGAGAGAATTGATAGGGAACATGTTGCAGCATCTCTCCGGTCAGTCGTAAGATGAAAAACTGCTGTGGTGCTGCAACATACGTAACTTGGGACAGTGTCATAAGTACTTTTGGTGGGAATGTTGTAACTTTGAACCTTTGCTAAGTGAACTGTCATAAGTTGAGGACTACTTGTACTTGGTAAAAATAATATAGTTGCCCAACAATATCTCCAATTTATGGGGAACCAAATATTCCATTTATTTGAAATTGAATTTGATGCATTTCTGAATCCTGAAGTTCCATCTGTAAAATAGACCCACATAAGAACTAGTTTGTTAGATAAATAGAGCAGACTTCTTCAATCTGTTGCATGACATTCTAATAATTAAAGGAAATGATGTGGAGAGCCCTAGACTGAGGAAGGCTGGAGGTACTGCCTAGATATACACAGCTATGTGACTATGCTTCAGGGTGGGAAATGGGGATAATGAAAACTGGGAAAAGAAACTCTTAAGCTCTAAGTAAATGTTCAGATAGATAGTTGAAACTCCTTGCTTCTTCAAGCTGCTTTTACTGAAACAATAAAAATGCAGAAGAAAAATGTATTTGTCTTTGTGGGCCTATTTAATTTGAGTCTCGGTTATTAGTTTCATTTTAATGTGTCAAAATGAGTCTCTCATCTTCCTTTAGCTCTGCATATTTATTCCATTCTGATCAGATTTATATTGCAAGGAATAGTGTAGATTAAAGTTTTTCTTAAATATTTCTTTTTGGAATTGGTTGTTGCACTTAGGGGGTTAATGAATGTGATGCTGAACTGACAATAAACTGAGATTTATAATTACAATAGAGCTTAACTAAAAAAAAGCAGATCTCCCTAACATAAAACCAAAGCAAGAATATCTTAGGTAATAATGCAACTGAAGAATGCTAAGTACAATTATCCTGTTCCATCTGGATAAAAGTATAGCTTGCGACATTTCAAACATTCATGTTTCTCACTTTGATTCTCATGGAAAGATTCAGCACTTTGCTTCTAAAAAAACACAGAATACATACATACATACATACATACATACATACATACATACATACATACATATTCCACTCTGACGATGTCGGCAGTTAGCTGCTGAAAGCTAATTTTATCAAACAGTTGTTAGTTTATTAAAAGTTGTTTTTATATTTATCCTGGTGTTTGACTACTTTTCTCAACATATATGATTGAATATATTTATAACTATCTAGCTGTCAATAATCATTTCTGGTAGGGTATCCTGGATCAAGTGCAAAAACAAAATAGTTTTGCAAAGCAATTAATTACAGTACAGTTAACTTGTTAGAATCTCTGTAAACCAATTTAATAAAAGTTGCTCAACAAAGAATTCAAAAATAAAGAGTGAAATTTTCTCCATTCTCTTTCTCTGCTTCCTTCGATTTCATCTTGCTGCAAACACACAGTGAAATCAAGCCATAGAGTCTGAATGGCTTTTTGAATTAAAAAAAAAATTCAACTTTTGCTTTGTACACTGTCCATCATATAGTAATCTTCTTATCTAATTAGATCAATTTCAACCAGTTATAATATTTCTGAAGTACATACATGTGGCTAACTCTATAGATATCAACAGAATGCTTTTACCAAATTGCAAAGTTATTTCAAAATAATGAAAATAAAGATTTCAAGATATATTTATTCTTACCATCATTGTTTACATCTATCTTCTGAAAAATCAGGCTTGTCAATTCTTCAGGAGTCATGTCTTGGTTGTTATTGATGGTTTGAACAGCCTAAATAAATAAGAATGCAAGAATAACTACATTCTTATTGCAAATATAAGAGGTAGCTTTTGTATACTCTGCATAGTTGTATACTATAGGCATAGTTAGAAAAGCAATCCAGTTAAATCAGCACTGAAAGCTAATCACATTATTTAAAAGAGACTAAAGCTTTAGAGATTATTAACATAGTTTATGTTGAAATGCATATCACAGTGTTTTGATATTTAATTTAAAAAAAAACTATTAATACTAATCTACTGCTTTTAATTTTTCATTGCAACTGAAGAAATTAAGATGGTGATTGAATGTCTCAGTATTTATCCATATAGAAACATCATATGTTTACTAAAATACTATATGTGGAAGAGCCTGTGGAGATGACCCAGAGGCTACAGCTGGCAGGTCAAAAGTATTCTGGCAGAGTAACGTCTCTTCTAAAATCACTACATTAATTACCAGTAAGCTTAACAGGTCAGTTCAGATTACTGGCCAATACTTATGAAGTCTTCCATAATATAGCTAATATCTATTAGGCATTGTATGCCAGCATTGAATCTGTCCCTTGAGAATACCTTATAAGAGTTAATCCAACTTCAGAGGTAAACAGATATAAACTACAGAACTCTTTGAAACTTTGTCATCAGACATATGCTCAGCTTCAGCTCTCTTTTTACAATTCATATATTGGTTTACACTGTTTCATATTTTACATCGTTATAATCTGCTGTGTAGGCTCTTCCTGTTGGGGCACTCTATAAAAACATTAATAAATACAGTAAGAAGAAAATAGAAGCATAAAGTTGGAACGGGACCATTTAAGTCAATGTAGGAATCCAAATCAAAACATGCATAACACATAGAAGCCTAAATTATGAGCACTCCACTGCAGAAATCTTCTGAATGTTTGAACTGGCTTTTCTAAAGGGCCAAATTAGATATAATAACAGACAAAATTCTGGCCATAGAAATGACGATCAGAAATAATTCAACCTGAACATAATCTAGGTGGCCTTAGTTTTTGCTTGCTTAGTTCTTAACGACCTTTATGCTGGATATTTGTTTTTATCTCTGTTCTGTAATTACATTCTTTAATAAATAAATAATTAAATGTTATAAGGCTAAAAATACTACCGTATATGCCGACGTATAAGACGACTTCTGGAAGCGCTAAACTCGGCACCAAAGACAGCGGTCGTCTTATACGCCAAGTCGTCTTATACGCCAGAAATACTCGTAGTTTCCGGCGTATAAGACGACGTTCTAGGAAGGCGACTCGGCGATAAAGACGGGGGTCATCTTATACGCTGGGTCGCCTAATACACCGGCATATACGGTAGATATGGTGCACTGTTGTTTTGTTCCCATTTATGATAATATTTTCTTGCACTACATGAATAAAAAGTGAACTTGGGAAAGAGTTTAAAATACAAAAAACTACGTTAAGTACTTTAAGTAGTTTTCTTGTCCCACTGTTATAGAAAAATCACTCGTACATACAAACATTCAAGTCTTGATGTTTCCTTCTGAAATGTATGTGATTATTTGAACAAGAAGCTGTCCATCGGCATATTAATAAACACACATAATTTGTCCCAGGAACTCTCATATTTGGGGGGTTTTGTTCTAATTCAAGTCTTAAGTTGGATGTTCTAGAAAAGAAATTAGATTAATTGCTGCCCTAAGTGATACAATAATTCTTTTAGGAGACTTTTAAGGCAGCTTAGATTGGAATCACACTAGTCTTATATATAGCAACAGTACTTAGGCTTATAAAGCTTCACAGTGCTTTATAGCCCTCTCTAAGCAGTTTACAGAGTTAACATATTGCTCCCAACAATCTGGTCCTCCGGAAGGATGAAAGGCTGAGTCAATCTTGAGCCGATCAGGATCAAACTCCTGGAAGTGAGCAGTGAGTTAGACTGAAAAACTGCATTCTAACCATCGCACCACCAAGGCTCTTGATATATAAGAAGGCTTTTTCTTATGAAAAAAGGCTTAGGAATTATGATCCCTATATGAAAATAAACAGTTTTACTGTTTATGGCTAAACAGTTATTCTGTTTGCAAATATATGATTAAGAATCTCTACCTTACCCTTTCATATCTGTTTAAAATACAAATAATGATAGTAATTGTGATACTGGGCACCTGGTATAAGAATGACCACATAAAAGATAGTTGCATTTTTCCCCAGTTTCTTTGAATAATATGTAAAACAGCTTGTTACTCAGTTCCTCTCATGAGCAATGAAACACTTGTCCCATCTACAAAGTTTGGTTCAATCCTTTTCACCATTGTGGTTCATCTCTAAATGTACTAAAATGTTTGGTTGTGATCACTCAGCACTACCTTAGGTAAAACAGTTCCTTTGAATGTTCTTGAACTAGATTACTTCCCCAAAATACCAAGAGCCAATAGCAGTTTTGGATAGTTTCAGTCTCACCTAATGGAAGTGGGGAAAACTCAGTGTAGATACGTATTGCCCTTGTCTCTGGGACAGCAAAGAAATCATAAGTGATAATTTGGTCATATATTTTTTATAACAGTTGTTAAATCAGTCAAAACATCAGCATGTTCACAATATTAAAATCCCATAGAATGATTCATCCTTGCAAATTTGTGCATTTACTCACCATTAATATGCTTATTACTTCTTTTTTGTCAATTGTTCCGCTCCCATCAATATCATAAAGTTTAAAATACCATTTCAATTTTTGGTCAATTTTCCCACGTATCACCAGATTTATAGCAGCTAAAAGCTCCAAATAGTCAATAAATCCATCCTTTAAAAAAAGGGATGTGGGGTAAGTATATTTCAAAGTATATGAAATTGCATTTATTGTAACAATAATATTAATAAGAGGTTAACTGGTTATTGCAAAAATAATTAAGGATGTTTTGATGGCTTCTCCATCCTGTAATTTTCTTGCTACAGAAGATTCTCCCATTCAGAAAGAAGGAAAAAGGTCAGTAGAAGACCAGAAACAGAAAAAAAACTCACTGTCTATTCATAGATCATGAGAATAATAATAATGTGGTACAGACACTTCCTCTCTGTATCACCACTTCAGACTGCCCACTAGATTTTAAAAAATAGAGGTAGTAAATTTCAGAAACTTTGCTGCTGTTACAGTAAACCAGAACTGTTCATTATGAAATGGCAGTTCCACATCAAGAGATGTTTCTAGCCACTGAGAAGAACAACCTCACTGTCTCATTCTACTGCAGCTCAAATTTCTGTTAAAGCAATTTTAGCACATTGTCAAAAAGCACATTGTCAATAATCTAAGTGATGCTAGCAGAGTGTGTGGTTGATAGCAGTTGTTTGCTCCATGTGAAAAATAGCAATGTAAATTGTTCATCTCTTTTCTTGAAAAGGCTAGTCATAGTCTTGTGGAAAACGAAAGGATTCTTACGAATTCCAGAGGGTTTTAGCAGAGAGATTTATTGTGCAGGTTCAGAAGCAATAGCAACAAGCAATTCTGAACTCCGAGGGCGGGTTCAGACTTCAATTTTATACTTTCCTTTTCTCAGGAACAAAGGAATACACATTGAAATACACATTGTAATACATTAGGTTTGTTTCTCACGGATATACAATGGAAAATTTGCTACATACATTGTATCCAAGTGCAATGCACATTAGGTTAGTCACATACTACTAACACAGCACTATTCCAGTAATTATGCAGACAAATCATTATTCTAGTGATTGTTCATTATTCCACATTAATGTCAGGTATCTCATGGAATTTTCACAAAAAAAGAGCACAATGCTGAGGAAAAAAGATCAATCTTTATTTAATGATTATGGGTGCCTGCTTTGCAAGAAAGAGGAATCCTGAACAACAGAAAGGAAGAAAACTTTATACATTTTAGGGTTGAGGATGGGACATGTGAAGGAGCTGATTTAGGCCCACAGTTTGAGCAAGTGAGATAGGTGTTTAAACAAAGAAAAATGTATTAGCAAGCAAAGCTGCTGAGAATTCCATTGTTAAAAGGATGGATAGCTGTTCTTTTGCCCATTTCGTAGATAAACTTATTTTAGGTGAGGAATATTCATTATTTTCTTTTTGATAGGATTAAAAAGCTTTTCGGGTAGCAGAAACATAGCCAACTATGAGTTATGCATTAGCCAAGGATGGAAGGAGTTTGGAGAAGACTCTGTAGCTTTATTATTATTACTATCCATCAATTGATTCAGTACTTTTGATTTAATTTATTTTCAGGCATTTGATACCCTATTCTATCAGTGCTTATTCTAAAAAAGGTTCCAAGGTGTTCCATTAAAATGTACTCGCATATAAAGATATATAAAACTGCCATGGTGGCTAATCCAAACTTCCAACTTTATCATTATTATTATTATTATTCATTGCAATACGTTGATGAGAAAGATGCAGAGTATAGGTAAGTGGCAGAAACTAAGGCTTGAATATACAGTCAAGTACTGGGTCATCAGAAACAAAAGAAGAAAGCATCGAGGCCCTGGTGGAAAGTCAGAGTTTAATAAGAAAGTACAACAGAGACCAACGGATGGTGCCACTCAAAATCTCAGATATTTCTATTCCAACAAAAAGCATGCGAAATAAACAGGATCTCTATAAAAGTAGAGATCCTAACCCAGAAATAGAAATATGTGATTGTTATCGTTGAAATGTTTGGCACACAACCTGGAAAGCTAGAACTTGTGCAAAAGGAGCAGATCCAACAGAAGGAGGAGGGTTACTTACAGGACCGCATTCTGCCGCACAGTTCCCAGAGACCGGTGAGGTCCCATAGATTGGGCCTCCTTCAGGTCCCATCGGCCAGACAATGTCGGCTGGCGGGCCCTCAGGGAAGGGCCTTTTCTGTGGTGGCTCCGACCTGGTGGAATCAACTTCCCCCCGAGGTTCGAACTACTCCCACCCTGCCGGCCTTTAAGAAAGCCGTTAAAACTCTCCTGTTCTGGCAGGCCTGGGGCTGATGTCCCGGGGGGGGGAGGCTGGGATATGATCTGACTCGCGGTATGACTGTATTATTTTATTGTTTTATGATTGTTTTAACTCTGTACGCCGCCCTGAGTCCTTTGGGATTGGGCGGCATATAAATAAAATTAAATACAAAAAGCAAGTGTTTTATTTTGCACTCACCTACTCTAGTGACCTAGAATTGGTCAAGCAACAATTCAGGATTGATTGTACTGGGATCTTTTGTTTCAGGTCTTTTAAAATCTACTGTTTGCTGGGCCAAATTGCCTTGGGCAATGCTAATTTACAAACTGCCACCTAAGTGTTTGTTTCTTTGATTTGTATCCTCTTTTGTCTGGAGTATCCTTCTCTTTTCATTTTAGAATGCCAGGCATGTAGTGCGATATGCTCATTTTCTTTTTCAGATATAATTCCTGGGGTCCCTTCAGTGGTTCTTTTGGAAAAAATCAGTTTTGTTTAAATCATAAGTAGACAGGTTACAAGCAATCTCATTGAATATAGGGAGAAATACATTTGCAGGATTAAATTCTTAATAATACCATCAAATGTATAGCAAAAATAGCTTTTTATCTAATACTTGTTAATTGGATGACAACTTGGATATAAAAAAGAAATGACTGATTCCATAGGGAATATCAGCGTTGTGACATCAGAAGAAACTAGCCATTTTACTTTTGTTGTTGTAACATTCCACTCTGTAGCTGGGGATTTTTCATGTAGATAGAATAAGGGGGGAGGGAGAGGTATGAGCGTTCTTAGTCATAACAATTGCAGCTGCATTTTTAATTAAGGTCGTTGTGAGCAAAAAATATTGGTGGTAGGGTGGTGGAGAAAAGCCCGCACTTATTTGTTATTGGGGAATGTGTGACAGCTTGGTTTGGGGTGGGAATTACAACTTGTAACTTTGTATCAGGGGAGGGAACTTTCAGTTTTGGGTTCAACTATGTAAGTGCTGATATCTTGTTTCCAAATAAAATGTTCTCGGGGATGAATTTTTCTCCTTGAAGTTCTTTTGACTGACTTCATTTATTGGAACCATGACAGGGATACAATTGTGACACAATTGAAATTGTTGAACTCTGAATGATGATAAGTCCAAAGCAAATTTGTCAACAACTTGCAAAGAAAATGTCAGAGTATGTAAGTATGGCTGGACAAACAGCTGCCTTTATGCAAGCTATGTGCATGAGACAGAAAAGGCGCATACTCAAAAGTGGATATGATGTATAGTTTAATCAGAATAAAATAATCATGTTTTAATAGTATGGAAACATATAAACTATTCTGACATGCATGGGAAAGGATACAATTTGTGCCTCCCATTATGGAATTTAACTATTTACAGTTTAATATTTGTTGATTTTTTTTATCAAATCATTTTTTTGAAAGAGCATTTTTACCATTTTTTGTGAATTTCTTTGAATTCTAAGAAATTATAAGAATAATATTGCAGAGTAGATGAGTCCATAAATACCACTGGACTGCTACACAGCTGCTGGGAGCTGACATCTAGCAACGTCTGCAAAATTGCAAATATTCTGTTCCTGAAAAGCATTGTTGTGAGAGTGAATGAAAAACCGTGGCTGATTTATGAGGTCTGCAAGATGTTGAAAGCATGGAATGTGGCTTTCAAATCTGGTGACATGCTGGCACTTAGAACAGCCAAAGCAAATCTGAAAAGTGCCATAAAAGGTGCAAAGCAAGCCCATTGTCAAAAAATTCAGAACGTTTTTCAGGACTCAACAAACACCAGGCGAATGTGGCAAGGGATCCAGGCCATTACGGATTATAAGGTAGCTCCAGCAAGATGTAAATTGCAAAAAATAGATGTATTAAATATGTGCAAATTAACTCAAGTTTTGCTAAAGTCTGGCGGTTCTTTTCGGTACAGATATGGAAGAAAAGTGGGCACAATTATATTAAATGGATAGATAGATGATAGATGGACGGATGGACAGACAGACAGACAGATAGATGGATTTATTTTAGAAATATAGAGAGCTAATTTTTACCCCACCTTTATTATTTTTATAAGTGACTTAAAGCAGTAAACATATATAATACACCTTCTTCCTCCTATCTACCTCACAACAACAATCCTATGAATGGGTTAGTCTGACAGAGAGTGACTGGCCCATATGCATGGCTAGCTTTTCTGCTATATGACAGCCAGAACCACAAATTACCTATCTCTATGGTAAAGGTATAAACTCAGAATCAAATCCTTAGACTGCTTGCTTACTATTTCCCACCCCACCCAAAGATCACTTTCTGGGGCAGGAAAAGATCATTTTCCCATTACGGCATGCATCAAGTCAATTGGAATGTTGAATGCATAGCTGTTAAAGCTGTCTTTCCCAGAATGACATTAATCAGCAGCATTTTCAGCAAACTGCCCTAACACCAAAATGATGATTTGAGTGTGTTGGTATATTATACAAATGTCACAGTTATATATTTATCTCAATGTCTGACACAAAATATATGGTATTTGCATGATAACATTATAGTACACACATTTGCTCCCCTCCACCTCTCTGTTATATTCTCAAGACTTCATTCAGTCCTGCTCAGTCCATGCCAAGACAGTGCCAATCACCTTATCTACTGCAGTTAAGCAGAGGTGGTGAACTTTTGCAGAACTCCCTGGGACTGTGAGTCCAGAGTTTATGATGACTGAATTGTTTATTATTACTTAAACTTAATTTCGTGAGTGTTTGACTTTATTTGTGCACAGGTTTTATGAGTACTCTGCATGCTCATACAAGCACACCTTAAAAGGAACATAGGTCTCAACAGATGGCACTTTTTAATACATATAGTCTTCACTTAACAACTTCTAAATTTAGTAACCATTCAAAATTATGACAGCACTAAAAATGTAACCTTAGGAGTGATCCTCATACTTTCAATTATCTTAGTGTTCCTTAGTCAGGTGATCATAATTTGTGAGCATGACAGCTGGCTTTCAACAAGTAGAGTCAATAGAGTCAATAGGCAGTGAAATTGCAAGTTGCGAACATGTATTGTCTTACTTAACCATATCATTTAGCGATAGAATTGCCAGCTCCAATTATGATTGTTAAATGGGTAGTACCTATATATGAGGACTATTAAATATTTATTTATTGTTGTTTTAATTAATATCAAAAAATAGAAATGAAAAGAGAAAAACAAATATGACAGATAAATGTTGTCAAAGAACATATAAATAGTGCTTTAATTAAACAGATTTTTAAAAATACAACAAAGAAAAAACTATGATATAATTCTATATATACTTATTTAATGCAAATATAAATCTAGTACGTATATACTGTATTTCTAAAACATTTATGCAACTATTTTTTTTCCACTTATACTGTGCATAAATGAGTCCCATATTTCACTATACTTGCAAAACAGTCCATGTCTACAGGCAATCGAATCATAAGTAGCAAGTACAATCAGGCCTTCAATAGGACAATTAAACGTTATTGTTAATAATTGTACACATGAAACTTTTTCACTGTGTGTATTAGAAATTATAATCAGTTTAAAATATACTTTATCCAAACAGGCCAAAATTAGAAATCACTAAAGTTGCCCCAGCCAAGTTCATCTTAGATCAAGACAAACATCAAATATTATTCATTGAAAACATAAGCTACAGAAAGAGAAGTCTGAGAAATTTTCACATTAAATTAATTTTAGTCTCCTGCTCAAATGCAGCAGTGTAATATAGTACGTTAGCGTAGGCCAAATAAAATCTGAGGATACCGTCCTAAACAGTGTTAGCTGGATGGCAATGGAACCCTAGGAACTAGGACTGTAATCCCCAGACTTGTACTCGTCAATTTTTAAGAATTATAGTTTCTAGAATTCTAGAACAGACAGTTCTACATTGGAGCTCACTATTTGCAAGAGGGTGTAGCATGAGGAATGTTACAATAAAAACACATGCTGTGTGTATTTGTGTGTGTTTGTGTGCATCTTTTGTAAATCTATGCATATGAATAAGCAATAAAATTATGTGAGTTCAGGGGTAGACAATCTCATTGGTGCCAGCCAGTGAGTGAATAGACAATCTATGGAAATATTTTTTAAAAATGACAGTGATGATGATTTAAAGCCTCCCAGAGTTGCCTTATATGGGAGATGGGCTGCATAAAAAATAATAAATAAAAACAAAAAATGAATAAAATAAATAAATAAACTAAATTTGAAATCACGTGCTGCATAAGAAGTAATCCTGAATATATACTGATTTTGCTTCTGTTTTTTATCACATTCCAGGACATGATACATATAGTTTGGCTTTATGGTTAGATGAGTGGAGCCTTCATATCAAGAAAAGAAGACCCAACCTCAACAGTTTAAGAGTAAACAGTATAAAATGTTTTCTCCAGTTTTATAACTCTGTGCCTAACCAAAACTCTCTTTCCCGGATCTCTGCAACTGTTTCAATGCTAAGAAAAAGCAATGAGAGCTAACTGTGGTTCACATGAATCACATTATTTTGAAACTTCATAAAGGATTAGTGATATTAATTTTTCTGCTGAAGTTCTGCTTTTCTTTAAGGTCTTCTCATTACAAAGTACTATCTGCTAAGATCAATTTCTAATATTCTATTGTCACATTTTCCAAACCAAAAAAAAATAATGTGTAAATCAAGTATACTATAAGTCTCGGTGAAAGCAGTATAGTTACTGGGCCTGTGGAAATATTGCTCATAAGTCTACCTTATATTCTTAAACTTATGTTTTATGGCAGATTGTATCTTCAGATAATAATGGTTGGCATTAGTATCTTGTAATTTGTCTGAGCTAAGATTACACTTGACTTTAGCCAAAAGGCTGACATTAAGTCAATAATCCCCAAAGTACAAGTCAATCAATAATTCATACATATTTAATATGCCTAGTTTTTTTCCAGGAAGACAATTAAAAAAGTTTTATGAATACATTATGTATGATGAAAGAAACTGTCACAAATAAATTGTAAATAAACAAAATTGTTTTTTAAAGTGTGTATCATTAGAAAAGCAAGCAAATATAAAACAAGTGAGTAGATATGATGCAACTACATTTGGAATATTATGTACAGTTCTTATTGTATTTCAGAAAGAATATTGTACAGTAGTAATTGGATAGAATTAGAAAAAGATAAATAAAATTGTAGGAATGAAATATTACAACAACTGGGCAAAGTGACCAAAGGACCTACTCTACAAGTATGATATGATATGTATGGTGGGCTCCAAAATGTCAAAGAATCATGTGACAAATTCATGAAGATTAATAATGAAGCATATTGATTGATTTTAATAGTTAATAGCTCTCTACAACCTCTAAAATTGAAGGCATAGAGCTGGCAACTGTAGTTAAAGATGGCAATCGCTTAATTCTGTGCATCTCACAGCTATCTGACAAATGTATAAAGCAACAGATGAAAGTAGATAGGCCTTTGTTGAAAGTAATCTTTTAATTATTTTATTTATTCATTTTTCTTTAAAAAATAATCGAATCAGAAAATCCAGTTAACACGAGTATTTGAAAAAAAACACTGATAATCATTTATGAAATTCTACCAGCTTGGAAGGTTGTTTCCCCTTTTTGGCTTTTTCCCTTAGATATCCTGTTCTGCATATATTAATATAAACTGTTAGCATATTCTGGGAATGGTAATTTTTTCCAAGAACACAATGTATGAGATATCAGGATAACTATCAGCTGTAAAATATATTTTTTAAGCACTGATAAATTAAAACCCTGTTAAACAGGCATATATTCTTCTAGCTACATTTATATCTTGCAGAATCAATCTGGAAGGAATTGTAAATCAAATATGTCAGACTTAAGATTCTAAAATGTTCTGTATACAATAAATGAAAAACAGCACACAATTGCCTAAAACTATGCACTATAGATATAACTCTTACCTTATTTGTATCAAAAATATTGAATACTTTTTCAACATAATTATTTGCCAGAGTAGTTGAATTTTCAAGACCAAGGATCTTCTTGCATTCATACATGGTAAGTTGTCCAGATGGGCATTCTTTCATGAATTTTGCATACCATTGGTAATTTTCCATAGCAATCATTTCCTCCATTGATTCATTAGCACCCATTTGGAGGCAATTAATCTATCCTTCTTTCTTAATTTTTTTCCACAAACACTTTCCCTCACTGCAGTGGCTCACGTTTAACTGGAATAAAAGGAACTCCAACACATGTAACAACTGTAAGCATCTTAAGATCACTATAGATTTAGTTTAAGCAAAAATAGAAGTGGGATTACCTTCAGCTCTACCAGTTAATATAGATATTTCTTTTATAACATTAATACTCCTAAGGGAAATAGATATGTGTTGCTCTTAAAAATAAATTCATGCTGAAATAGGTATTATGATGATTTGATTACTAATCAACATTATATTTTGTATGTCGAGAAAAGAAAATCTATCCATTATATTTTTTAAACTACTAATTAAAAAGGGTTCTACATGGAAAGAAGGTTATGTTGGGGCAGAAACAATATTAATTATATTTACTAAAAATCATTTCTTTAAATATTTCTCTTTTTCTTATTTTTGAACAGAATAACAGAGTTGGAAGGAATCTTGGAGGTCTTCTAGTCCAGGGCTTTTCAACTTTTTCACCCATTGTACCACTTTTAGGATATGGCAACATCTGAGTACCACCAGTTGCCTAGCAAGGTGTCAAAAACTTGATGACCCCCCCCCAAAGGAAAAAAGTGATAAAGTACAGGTAGTCCTCGACTTACAACAGTTCACTTAGTGACTGTTCAAAGTTATGCAATGACACTGAAAAAAGTGCCTCCCAAACCACAGCCAGACAAGACACCTGCCTGCCCGACCGGCTGTGCCCTTCTTCCTGTATGAGGTTTTCATTGTTGTGAGCATTTCTGTTGAGGATTGGCAGTGGGGGTGGGGTGGGGGTGTTTGTTTTTATTCCCTCTGCCTGCTGGGTGGTTGCAGCAGGTTTTGGTCACTTCACATGACCTTGGGACACTGTGATCATCATAAATATGAATCAGTTGCCAAGAATCTGAATGTAAATCACAAGACCCTGAAGATGTTTCAACATTCCAGCTGATCGGCGCTTCTTCTGGGCTCAGCAGAAGCGCCAGGATCAGCGCCGAGCTCCAGCTGGAGCCTGGCGCTGATCCTGGTGCTTCCGCTCAGCCCTGACAGCCCTGCAGCTCCAGCCATCTCTCGCTCAGGCTTGTGGGGTGCTGCCACTGGTTCAGCTCATTCCCCTCCCCTGCTCCCACTTTTCTAGGATGGTCGCATACCACCTGCCAGGTGCCAATGTACCACAGGTGGTACCTGTACCACTGGTTGAAAAGCCCTGTTCTAGTCCAACCCCTATAGGAAACTCTATACCATTTCAGACAAATCACTTCACCATTTCAGTCCAATCTCTTCTAAAAATTTCCAGTGTTGGAGCATTCACAACTTCTGAAGGCAGGTTGTTCCACTGATTAATTGTTCTGTCAGGAAATTTCTCCTTAATTCTAGGTTGCCTTTTTCCTTGTTTAGTTTTCATCCATTGCTTCTTGTCCTGCCTTCAGATGGTTTGTGGCAATCCCTTATATATTGGAACACTGCTATTGTGTCAATCCTCGTCCTTCTTTTCATTAAAGTAGACATACCCAATTCCAGCAACCGTTCCTTATATGTTTTAGCCTTCAGTCCCCTAATCATCTTCGTTGTTCTTCTCTGCATCCTTTGTAGAGTCTCAACTTCTTTTTTTACATTGTGGCGACCAAAGCTCGATGCAGTATTCCAAGTATGGTCTTACCAAGGCATTATAAAGTGACAACACTTCACATGATCTTGATTCTATCCCTCTGTTAATATCTAAACATTTTATTTTGTCTTTTATATATTTTTAAATTGCTTTTCCTTTCTATATTTTTTTATTTTTCTCCAGTTTTTATCTTAGCCAAAAGAAACTTCAATAAAAATTAGAGGGACAGAGTCCATTGTCTGAGGATGAAGGTAGATTAGAGACAGTTTCATTTGCTGGCGTGCTCATAAATAAATAAAAGTATTGTTATATGAAAAGTATCTGCTGTTCCATTCTATCTTAAATTGCAGAACAATAAATATTGCTCATACTAAAAACTTATTAAAATAAAGCTAATTCAAGTTAATAAAGAGTTTAAATATTTGACAGCCAAATTTTAAACTATATGACTAAATGACACACAGTATTTCCAAATTATATTAAGCCAGTCTTAATAATGCTTCACGCATTAGCTGCCACATTCCTAAATATTTATTTATGAGACTTATATACCGCTTTAAGTGCAAGCACTCTCTAAGCGGTGTACACCAGTAAGCAATGTATATATATATTTACATTGCCCCCAACAATCTGGGTCCTCATTTTACCTACCCCGGAAGGATGGAAGACTGAGTCAACCTTGAGCAGTTGAGATTTGAACCGCTGACCTGCTGAACACAGTCAGCTATACTTTCCTCATTTCAAGAGGAATTTGTATAAGATGACTTCTCCTGTTTTTTATTTTTATAACAGTCTTATATATATATATCTAAATCCTGTTTCTTTATAAAGTATTTTCGTTTTTGTCAATACCTGTATATCTAAGCAACTGATGACTTCTAAATTTGAGTTAATTCCTCCATTGCATCCCTACCCACAAGATGTGATGGATAAATTCAGTCAACTGTAGGCTTGATATGCTATGAAGGTTCTGATCTGATATCTTATGTGGAAATTGTGAGGACTAAGGGAGGCCAAACAGCAGGTTAGAAATACTGTTTTTCTACAAACATCTGGGCTTTGCAAAAACATGTTCCTGTTGTATTCCCTATATGGTTTAGAGCAGAGGTGTCAAACTGCTGGCCCGCAGGCTGGATGTGTCATGCCGAAATTGCTCCCACCCCAGCTCCGGCAATGGAAAAAAGTCGTGATATGTCACGACACGTCATGTGACGTGGTGAGTTTGACATCCCTGGTTTAGAGTTTTGCCCCTTGCAGCTCCTGGTAGAGTTTGTGTAGGGTATGATCTGAGTCACATTAATGACCATCCCTTCTATTGAAGCCCATCCTGAACCAGCACCTTCTAACCATCAGCTGGGATGTCAAAGAGGGCTAGTACCATGTGCAAAACTAATCCAACTGACAGGTCATGGGCATAGAAAGAACAGGATGTTAGGAGAGATCTTCCTTGTTTCAACTGTTTTTCTAAGCACCTGCTCACTGTTAAATGAAAACATGCCTAGTCTGTGTTTTTGTTGTATTTTTTGTTTTTAATGATGTAAGTCATACAGAGTCTTATGGAGTTACATGGTGTCTTAAGCTGAACAAACAAACATGACAAGTGCCTAAGTCCACCATATTTTTTTCTAGTGGCAGGCAGGTAATGTTTTGTGGGAGGGAAAGCAAAGTCAAAGGAATTCTCAAATCTTTAACTTGGACCACAATATATAAGGGCACTACTGTAAAAGAAAGGGAAATGAATGAGCAAGCTGTTAAAGGGGATTTTCAGAAAATATTACTGAATCCTGAGAAAGAAGAAAGCATAAGGAAAAAAAACCCCTCAAAATATCCTCACTTTCTTTCTTTCTTTTTTTTGGTAGAAGATGGAGTAGCTTGTCAAGATGGTAAGTTTACAATCTTACAACAATAAACAGCATTCCTAGAATCCCAGCTGTGCCTGTTTTTTGACCTTGCTGACCTCAAATATCTGACAAATGTCATTTATTGCCTTCATTATTGTGGCAAGATAGGGATTGGCAATAGGGCCACCAATTTATATCAGCATACTTTTATGTAACTCAAGGGTATGGATAGCATTTTAACTTAGATGTCTGCAGGAGAAAACCCATCTGAAGAACTGCAACCCAGCTCTAGTATATCAAATAAGAAAATGTAGTTTTTCAGATAATATGATCTGAAATCATAGAACCTTTTTCAACTTTTAATAATATGTAATCAAGGGATTATACTGCACAATATCACATTATCAACTCCAGCAGTTCTCACCTGTCAACCATTCAAGGTGGATCACACAATGAACCCAAAGCCATGCATGTCAATGCTTCATTTATTATAACGGGTTCCCAACCGCGGGTGCAAGACGATATATCAGGGGGGGGGAAAAACTTGGGTTTAGAAGTTTCAAAATTATAGTGTATATGCATAATTCGTTTCAAACTTTTGTAAGAGGTGTGAGAATATATCAGAAGTGTTCTAAGGGTACAGAGTATAGAAAAGATTGGGAACCACTCTATTATGTTATAGTAACAGGATCTTTGAAGTCTGAATGAGCTTTTCCCACCCTCATTTTATCTTTGTGAGAACTGGAGATTTTTTTAAAAAATATTTTTGTTACTAGTTTTAGCCGACAAAATCAGATAGTTACATTTACATGAAGATACAAAAAAACAAACAAACAAACAAAAAACACATGGTGAGTACCAAAGAGATGTTATTTCAGTATAAATAAAAAAACAGGTATTATACATATGAAAGTTTGGTATATACCAGATTATAATCTATTGCTATTGCAATAAACTGTAAAATCCATTAAGTTTAATAAAATTGTGGTCCCTGTCTCCGATTCCAGGTTTTCATTATGTAGTTTCTTCTAAGTTGGTACATAGTTATTTGTAAATATTTTAATAATATTTTGGTTATTAACGTATTTTAAAGATGTATATGCTATTGGAATTCTAAAACTGCAAATTTCCATTTGAATATTTTGGGATATATTGGGAAAACAATAAATGTGATTCATGAAAATTAATAGTAGTCCTGATACCTCTGCAAATTCCTCTAATTTCTTAATATAACTAGCTGAATAAAATTTAAATCTGCAAGCAGATTTAAAAGATATGCCTTATCTCCTATTTTATACCATTGATCTGATTACTGAATCTAAGAGCTATTGCCAGTGCTTCTAGTTAAGTTGAATAATAAAAGTGATAAAAAACAATCCTGCTTAGTACTGCTTGGATTTAAATCATAACAGTTCAGTCTTATCTAGATTTTAATAGATAACTTATCTTACAGATGCTAGAACTAAATTTAAATTTAATTAATACTTGTTTTAAAAACTGTACTTTGAAAGAGTCAAAGGCTTTTAATGTATCTAAAACATACTGTATGCTTAATGAAGATTTATTAATTTTAGTAATTTGTATAATAGTTTCCTAATCTGGGTAGATATACAGTATTACAGCGTGAAATAAAACCAGATTGTTTCATATGGTTAATTTTACTTGTAATCACTTTTGTTAGCTAAAAATTTAGTATAGAGTTTATAATACGTATTGAGAAGCAACAAGACTTTATAAAATGCCAAATCCTGGGAGTCTTTGTTCAATTTAAGGTTCAAAATTATCTTAAATTATTTCCAGGATTCTGATAAAGGATTTTTGGTGCAATGCATTGCACAAAAGTAAAAAATCCGTAATTTAGGTGAATTTTAAAATCCCTTGTGCATTCCAGTCTGAGGTTTTAATACATCAATATTGAAGTCCCTTCTATTATTTGGATTACTTTTATTCTTTTTGTAATCTTTTGTCAGTAACCAATCTGATCCGATTAGAGGTATAAATAAATGTTAGAGTTAAAATTATATGATCAAATTCTCTATATAGTTAAAGAGACAAAGATGTTTATCAAAATACCTATCATTCAGCCCACTTGTTGTATGTTTCTTGTAACATAACCACGAGGTTTAAATTATTTAATATAATTAACCATCCTTTTTGTCTTAATAGAATCTCCAGACTTCTGACATTTAAAGAAATACTTTTATATTACTCTCCCATTACCTACATTTTTAGAATGTCTCTACTTTCCCTATGCAGTTTTTATCTTGCAACCAAGTTATTAAAAGTTTATTCCTCACAGTCAGATTCTATCAAAAGGCTATTAGCATTAATATCCCCCCTCCCCTACATTAATACTCTCCTCCCCTTTCCGTCTCCTTAGAAAATCTCTTTCCACCCGTCCCTCTCTCCATGCCATCCATCACCCTATGTCATGCCCCCATTTCCAATCTCCCTTCCCATCAATCCCACTTTTTCAGAGGATCCTTAATGGATCATCTTCACAGTCTAACTCTAAGTAATTGTAAGACCTAGTGGGCTTCCTTCTCTTTGTCACTAGCCAATAAACTCTCAAATTTAATTACAATAGTTCCTTAGCCATAGTTTTACATTATTTTAAAATTTTATTATTCGCTCTTATTTATTTCCCTTCTAAGCCTAAAAATTCAAACAAGATGATACAGTTAATATAATTTCTTTTATTCCATGGCTCAGTCCAGCATGCTGACCTAATTTGCAGCTTGTGGTTAAGTTTGCTTTCCACAATTCCAAGGATAAATCCTAGTATGTTTGCTCTATCCCTTGTTAAAAAAAACTCTGCCACAAATTGTGCATACAAATTTAATAAATAAAAAATAAAAATAAAACTCAGTCAAAATGAAATAAAATTTTGTCTTTATGCATAAAAATCATTAACTTAAAAGGAAATCCCCATTTACATCAAATTTCATTCTGGGTAAGATTTTCTGTCAGTGGTTTAAATTCCTTTGCTGTAATGTAATTACACTTATTATCTTAGAAAAGGAATATTATCTATCTCATTTATTCAGGACTTTTTTTTTGTCATAGAACGCCCAGAACGGAGTTCTGGCACCTTTTTTGGATGGAATCTTTTAGGGTAGGCAAGGCGGGTGGTATGACATGAGTTTGGTACTTTTTTTTTTTTTTTGCAAAAAAAGTACTGCATTTATTCTCCTCCAACCCATGTGCTGTTCTTATAATTTTATCTTTTAGATCTCTGTTTACAAATTAACCAAAATGGTGTTTGGTTTCTGAGTGTTCCTAGAAGAGTAAAACCAATAAGCCTGTTCAGTACCATTATTTGTTAAGTTGAAATCATTGCTTGGGTCATTCATTTTAGAGATGAGACATGTAATCAGATTAGTTTCCCCACTTTTCTCTGACCAGTTTTCTTTTCCAGCTGCGATTCCACAAACCTGTCAACTCAAACTTTAGTTCAGAGATAGTCTTTTGAGACTTGCCTATCTTAAGTATTTATAGCCATATCACAGGTTTTGCTGACAATCTGAGCAATATCAGTTATTTGACATTTTCTTAAATTGTTCATTTGTTCAGCCAAATCTGCCAAACTTTTAGTCCCAAAGCATGTTCATCCCATTCTGTCTTCAGCTTTCTTTTGTTTTAATTGACTAATTAACATTCACATTGAATCTTTGTCCATTTCTGTGTCTGTAAAAAGTGCTTTCCTCTACCATTGCTTGTTCTTCATTCTGTTGAAGAATCCTGTCTTCCAAATAAGCTTTGATTGACTTTCCTTTGTACAGTTTTCTTCCTTAACATCCTACTTAAATTATTTTTAAATAGTTTATGTAAGAGAAAAAGCCAGGGTGGGGTGTGTGTAGTGAAGAGAGGAATCAGCCTAGAATCTCTATGTTGCCACAAGCAGACTAAGTTCAATCCCTCTTGAATTATTTTAACCTTTATCTAATGCTAAAATAGTGCTAACCCGTTAGTTGGCTAGTTTCCTGTGCAGAGACATGAGCAATAAATTAGTTTACCGTATTTTCCGGTGTATAAGACGACTTTCTAAAGCCTGAAAATCTTCTCAAAAGTCAGGGGTCGTCTTATACACAGGAATATACGGGTAGCTGTTCTCTGAATTCAAAACCAATCTGCCCCCTAGTGGCCAGCCCTATTTTTTTTACAGAAATAAGCACTTAACATCTATAAACAGAAATTCAATATTATACTGTATTTTCTGGAGTATAAGATGACTTTCTAAACCCTGAAAATCTTCTCAAAAGTTGGGGGTCGTCTTATATGCCCAGTCACCTTATACGCCGGAATATACGGTAATTGGAATGGATGCCTGACAGTTTAACATTATAAAGCTTTGTGATATTACTTGTACTACTTTCAGATGCAGTTATAATTTAGATCAATGTATTTATCAGTATCCTGTTGTTTACAAGATATTAAAACATTAACTTCTTGAAGGTATTTTTTTAATTTGTCAAAAAATAATAAAAAAAACAGCAGGATTCCTAATCTTTAAACATTATGTTATTAGTTTTATTGCATTAAGTTGATTTTGAATTGGGTTTTCACAACAAAATTCATGAGTCTCATGCTAAACTATTAATTCATAAGATAATGATTCATTATATTGGACTGTTAAGGCTTCACAAACCAGCCTAGATATCTGAGGTTTAGAAGCCACATGGAGAAAGTAATTAGTGATTTCAGAAAGAAAATAGGTTTATGTCAAAGAAAATGAAATGGAGAGAAAAACATGCAATAGATAGAAAAATCAAAACAGTATAAAAAAAGTCAGCTACAGATGATTATTTCAGGCTTCTAGAAAGAAAGCAGGAAAAAAGTATAGATTGGATACTTGAAATGATTGGAAGGAAGAGAAATATCCTGCAAATAATACTTAAACTCTATTAAGCTTAACTCTATTAAATGTTTCCATTAATAAGTACGTATCAATTACTTCAGTCAATAAGAGTAGTCAATCAAGCTGTAAATTAGCTTTATTTATGAGGTGTGGTAAATTTTAATAACTTGCCATAAAAAACTTTAATTTTCATACAAAAGTGCTCTATAATGTTTATGGAGTTATTTCAAAGCAATAAAAGTAAACAAAAACTATTTTAATAATTTCTGCAATAATTACAAAAGAATATTCAAAAGACTATAGAATACAAATCATTTAGCAAATATTTTCTTGCTAAACTTCACCCATATACTTCAGTGTAAATACTCTTCATAGACCAGTTCCAATAATTTCAAAATATAACAGGTAAATCATAAAGTGCAATTTAGAACTTTGTTTACACTATAACATGGAAGACTTCTGCAGAATAACTGTAGATTGTTTACCTTCTGTTAACTACATATATATCTTATTATACATTACAAAATGTTAAATACACTCCCATTTTCTTTATCCAGCAATGTAGATTCACTTATCAATGATTAGTATTTACAGGAACCAATTGATTTCTTGGTTTAGACATTCTTCCAGGATGGTATCAACTTGTTCCAGATTACTTATAACTAGATGCTGAAACAACAGACAGCAAAAATGCGTAGTATGTTATAGTAACAGCTCCAGAGAAAATTAACCTAAATAGCCCCTTTGGCCTAAACTATATATCACAGGCAACTCTCGTATGCAATGATTTTCTTAGAATGGGAAATTTAAATAGAAAAAATCACTAGAAAAGATAACTTTTATTCAGACATTTGGTTATGCATAATGTATGCTTTTCCTACTCCCAAACTCTGATACTTTTGTGTTCTATCCCAATCTTGTAAAGCTGCACAGGAAGATATGAACATTCATTTGGATGTGAATTTTTATTGTAATAGGGGATAGCTTTATCAGTTGTTCCAACTATATAAACAGAACGTACAGAGTGGGACAGCACAATCATTCTTATAACTGATTTCATATTTTATTCAGCCTTAAAGTGTAAAGAAGGCTAATCTCCATCAGAAAAATAGCAGCCAAGGAAAATATTTTCATCCTCAGCCTCCCTCCTGTTTTGCAAATCATTATTTCCTTTTCGGAATGGCTTTTTGGTATTTTAGTCTATATTTGGAGACCTGTACGTTAAGACCTGTGTGTGAATGTGTTGTATATAATTTTATTGGAAATTATATAATTTTATACCTTATCTTATTACTATTATTTTATTTTTTCAAATAATATATTAAAACAATAATTTATTGTATAATATCTGTTATTTCTGTGAGATGAACTTTAGAGCACCTGTATTGAAAATTCTAATAGAATCAATAGTAATATTCAAATTAAAATAACTGAATAATCTGGGATTCCATTTTATTTTGTTACACGGTTATATAAAAATAACTATTTAAGTAAGAATTTCAAGGACCAGCTTATCTAGTGTTTTAAATATCATTCTATGTATCAATACATAAAGATGGACATTAGAAGTATCTGCCAATAATATAATTTAGCTAATTATTTAAGTTTTAATTTATATCTCATTAAATGAAAGTATCCTACTGATCAGGGAAAATACATTCCTTCTTACTTTAATATTTCAATGGAAACAGAGCTTGCCAAACAAATGGCAACTTTAATATTTTCATTTTCCATTGCTTATCATTCTAAAAGCATAAATAGTCCATAAAGCTTTTAAAAAAATATTTCCTTGGCTTCCTAATGAACCTCATTTGGATTGCAGCCCTGTTGGAAATACTGAAACAAACCATATTTTATGTGACGTAGAATGATAATATTGAAATATAACTTTTGCAGAAATAAAAGTCATCTAATTGCATATAATATTGCAATTGAATAATAGCACTTACGGGATTCATTTTTGATAGCAATAGGGCTATTTTTCTACGAAGATGTTCAAGCTTTTTTTGTGCTGCTTTTACTTGCTCGTTGCGTAGATCAATTTGTCTTTTAATAACACAGACTTTTTGAAAGCAATGTTCTTCTTGAAGCTTGAGTTTTTGGGAAAGTTGTCTTTCATACTGTGAGAAATACTGAAATATATGCTTAAATGTTGGCAAATTACTACAAATTTTAAGCAAAGTTTTACATTCTACTGTGCAACATTCTTCCATCTATTAAAGAAACCATCCTCCTCCATTTAAACTGTTGCTCAACCTCTCTATGGAAAAAGCTCTCGACGTTTTCCATAGCACAATATCCAAGACACTATAAGCTTGCAATTCCCTCCCTCCTCCACAAAACAATATACATATTTCAACTATGAAACTGGCCACTGGAAGGAATTATAGATTGGTCATACAGCTAAGAATTCTCAAGTAGCAAGATTAGGAAATAAGCCTAAAACTGTGAATAATGCAGTGAAAATGCAGATTTCAGCTCCACTTTTAAGTGATAATAGGCGGTTATAAACTCTAACGCTAATGCCCTTACATCAAAGATAAAGAATCCCCAAATGTCTTGTGTGGTTCTAAGAGTTCTTATTAAATTAGTATTTCCCAAAGTGAGGAGAAAAAAATATTTAAAACCTATCATATTAGCTATAGCTACTTTTTATTCAATTTAAAGGTTAATACAAATAAACTGAATTTAATTTTTGTCCTTAGCCTAGACCTTACCCAACATTATTCAAAAGCCTATAAAATGTGCATCCCTGCTTAACACGATTAGGTTTGAGTGAAATACTAGTCTTTGTTCTGCTGTTTGCCCTAATGTCTCAAAAAGATATTTTGCTGCTGAATCTGGAGATTTGATTTATAGCATAATTACCTTGGCTATATTTTAAAGCTAGCTCTTCAGGCTCTGCTCCTGAAGTTAAGTATATAAATAGAATACAGATAACTTTTGTTTTAGATTAGAAAAATATCTCTATTCACAAAACAAGATCAGTATAAATACAAGAAGATGGTTTTCAATGACAAGACTAAGACTTGCACATAATTCCAACAGAATTTGTAACAAGTATTAAATTTCAAAGCTAGCAGCTGAATAATAGTTTTACATGTATTAATTAAGCATACTATGAAGCGGTGCAATCTCATGAATTGCATCTCACTATTATTTTTTTCAAGAATCTATTACCAATGATGAAAAATCAGTTCAGAAAATATTTGTTATATTTTTATGTTTTACCTGATCGATGGATAAAATGACAGTCTTATTGTGATCCCGATGTCTTTTTAACTATTTTTACAAAAATAAAAGGAAGTACATAGGAATTGTTATCACATAGCTTAATCATATAAAGAATCAAACTACAATGACTTTAATCATAGTTTTGCCTTTCAAAAGTAGAAATATTTCAAAAAGAATTAAATTCATATTAGACCTAATATAGACAGTTTGGTTTAGTGATTAAGATACTAGGCTAGGAACTGGGAAACCCAAGTTCTTATCCTGTAATATCTACAAAAGACAGATAATTAACTTTTGTCATCGCTAGGAAAAGATAATGGAAAATCATTTCTAAAAGTATTTTCAAGAAAATTGCATGGAGTTGTCTATGCAGTCATCAGGAATCAAAACTTGTTCAAAGTCACCAAAACACACACAAACAAAAGAAGAAAGATCTAAAAATGCTTTAGCTCTCATAGACAAAAATGGAACAGAAATAATGAAAATAATAAATGAAATAAAAATGGCCTTCAAATACTAAAGTTACACATATCTCAGTACCAATTTGAGATTATATCTCCACCCTGCAATTTAGATTGTGAAGAAGATCTTATGTATGGTGGTGTCCTTAAGACAGTGCTTCTCAATTATTTTCTGTCATGCCCCCTTAGGAAGAAGAAAACATTTCTCACCCCCCCGCGCGACTGTCTATCCAATTGGGTCCTTTGCGTGTGTCACGTGCGTCCAATATGACAGTATTTGCCAAGGTCAAACGAGCCCCCCTTTACGGAGCCTCGTGCCCCCCCCGGGAGGCCCGCCCCACTATTTGAGAAGCACTGCCTTAAGATAAGCAGAATGATAGCTGGAGAATGATATTGCATTGGCTATAAAGTAATACAAAAGAAAATTTATATCAGAATCTGAATTTAATTAAGAAACCTTGTCCACTTTTTAAATGTAAAACCAATATCTGATTGTTATTTCAAAAAGAGAGATCAGAATTTCTGTAAAAAGCAAGTAACATGGATTTTCAATGGCTATGCAACTAAGATTTGCATTTATTCACTGATTTAAAAGTAATAAATTGTAATAAATACACAAGGAGACTTAACAAAAATTTGAAAATTACAATAAAATTAATTATCTTGTTTTAATTATTTATATTATGACTTTACACTTTGTAATAGTTTTATATTGTAACCCATACTGAGTATAGTGAATTTGTGGCATATACAACTTTACAAACAAAATAGTTTAGCATGATTCATTGCTCAATTTCATCCCCTATGTTGAGAAAACAAATAAATTATGGAAAATAGAATTCTGTATGAAACTATTTATGCTCACTTAGCCACCAGATGTTTGCCAGTGGAAATTTGCAAGGCAGTATAAGGAGGAATCCGTAAGTAATTTTCCTTCTAAGATAAGAGTCTATATTAGAAGGCCTAAGAAGTGAAGAACTATAAGCCTTTCTGATGTCGGTGCCTTTAGAAACAAAAATGAAGATGAAGAAATTTGCAGTTGTGACATGCAATATCTCTAGCAAGTTTGTTCTTCTGCCTAAGAACCGGGCATATATTTGCAGAATCAACAAACTTGACAACAGTTCTTGAAGAATATGTGAAAGGATGGAGTAGCGGGTGGGGGGGGGGGATGCTTTGACTGTAGCTAACCTAATGAGAAAACAGACTACCTAATAGAATGATTAGTTCAGACAAAGAAGGTATTAGAACATAAACTCATAGTGAAAGAAAGGAGCCAAGTAATATAAATCAAGAAGCCCAGAGGATAATGGTAACAATTGGAAGCAAGAGATACAGATGATGTTCTGCAGTACTAGAATTCAGAAACAGTTTTCAGGTTCTCTTAGGCTCTGAATTTTCAGAAGCAGGAATAGAAGCAAAACAGGACAATTAATATCTACATAAAGGAGTTGTGATAGTGAATTTGAAACTGAAACAAGGAAGTTTCAAGTATAGTAAATTTGATTAGGTTAGGGGGGCTTTAAATGAATGACTGGCTATGTACATGATGCCAATTGGAGAGTCTGTTTCTGAGATAAATGTCTGAGTTTCCTGGTAAGTGTTAGCAGGAGATAGATTTAACCCCCTCAGAAAAAAGGAAGAAAAGGCAAAAATGTATTTGGGGAAAGCATAGTGAGTTTGATTAGGGTTAGAAGAGCTTTAAATTTAATCTTTATGGATTGGAGATGAAAACCTTGAAATAAGAACTTTAGATAAAGGTTTAGGTGCTAGAGAAAAAAGTGACATTGGAAATATAGCCTATTTAAACATTCAATTAAGAATAAGAAAGAAAACTGGGTCATAAGGTTCAGGGCATTTGTTGGCTATACATTAAATCTCAGAATACAGAACAAGATGAGTTTGAACTCTTAATACAAGAATATGAATATAATTTTCCAGGTATAATAGAAACTTGGTGCGATATCAGTGAAAAACAGCAGCTGAAGGACATTTGCTTGAAAGAAATAGAAGCAACAGAAGAGAAGGTCTTGAACTATATATACTAAAAGTATTTATTATGTTAAGAAACTCAGAATGAATGAATGAGGCAGTGCTGTAAACAACATCTAAATAAAAATGAGGATAAATAAAACTGTTGCTAATGTCTACTTTTAGCTGCCTAATGAAAGTAAAGATACATATGATGTCTTCCAACAGCAAATTATTTATCTTCAAAGAAAAATGGGAAGTTATAACTGCAATCCAGTCTGCATCAGGTCTCTGAGTTTTCAGTTTGCCCTGTCCGAAACAGTCTTATTCATTTCTGCATTAAAGTTTGTCTAATTTTACATTCAACACTGGAGTAAACTGGTATTTCCCTCACTGGTCTTGCTGACAACTTTCTCCTTTGGAGGGTTGAGGAAGGCATAAAGTATCAAGTATCCTTCACAAGATGCTCATTAGTGTGGAAAACATAACTGAAGAAGTGGAAATGACTATGTAATGCTAGTAAAAGCAATTAATGGGAAAATAAACTCAAGATAGGTGGAAATTCCTAAAAAAGGGAAATTTAAAATTACAAAAAATGAAAGCTAGAAAAAGACTATATAAAAAGCTCACTGAAGATATAAAAATTATGGGTCATAGCTAGAGTTCTTCACTGGTACCTCATCAAACTAGACAGAGCATAAAATGGAATCCAATCCTTGGCCATCTTTTCTTTAATATTTTTATTAAGGACTTGGATGAAAAGATAGCACCATGCTTAGCCATTGAGTAGTTAGCTCCAAACCTGTTAGGATATCTTAATATAGTCCTTACGTTATAATGGCAATTGGGACCAGCATTGTCATCAGTAAGCAACGTTGTCGTAAAGTGTATAGCATTATGTGACCTAATGACTTAGTGAAGACAATCCTGGCAGTCCCAGTTTTCACTGCAACCCCATGATGCATGGGTCCTTAAGCCAAAGTTCCGGCAATCCTAGTTGCTTCCATTGAGTGAATCTCGTGTTGTCATCAGGTAAGAACCCACCCGGAT
This sequence comes from Crotalus tigris, assembly GCF_016545835.1. Lineage (NCBI taxonomy): Eukaryota > Metazoa > Chordata > Lepidosauria > Squamata > Viperidae > Crotalus > Crotalus tigris. Next base: position 763,242 of record NW_024097783.1, on the reverse strand, counting down.
CCCAATCATTCTGGTAAAAATGTAAGAAACTGTCTCTACTTCAACTCTCCCAATCTACCCATTTTCACATCTCTGTCCTTTTGACTCTCTTTGGCACAGAGGCCAAGGCCTCTGCTTGCATGTTGGCCAGGTCCTTCTCCTTCCATGCGATGAACATGTCCTTCTAGATGGGGGTCTTCTTTTGTGCCAGCACAGCCAGGACCTTCTTTTTTATACCAGCCAGATCTTTTTACAAATGGAGGCCCTAGCCAAGATGTGGAAGCCCTGGCCAGCTCATCACTGGCTGCGCCAGTGCAAAAGGCAGTGTGAATGAAGGCCCGGCTGATACAGTACTGGCAAGGGCAGCTAGAGGCAGCAAGTAGGCAGATGGAAAAAAGTGTTTATCAATGCCTGAATTTTGTTCATATGTCTACAGTGGTGCTGCAATAGAACTTTGAGGTCATAAGTCCCTTCAATCAGCATCATCATAACTTTGAATGGTTGCTGAATAAATGATGTTCAGTAAGAATACTAATAACTATATATTATATTGGCACATATATGTTGACACATTTATTTTAATATAATTTAAATGTTCACTCACATTGAACATAGATAAAACATCTTCTGGGCACATAGATGTAATATGTTCTCTTGATTTATCATGTTCAGGTAAAAAATAGAGCAATATTTCCCTGAAAACAAAGCATTGCAGCAAAATAAACAGCCATACATGCCAGGCATTACATGGTTCTAGAAACTTCATGAAGGGGAAAATCTCATGGATGTTTTTAAGGGGGAGAATGTACATACAATGCTTTCTTCTTTCTATTAGTAAGAATGGCATTCCTAGAGACTCAGAATCCAGCTTAATACCATATATTCAAACTTATGAGAGTATATTTTATGAATTGATAAAATAGAAACATCTACAAATGGTGATAATATGTAAATCTGTTATCTTTAAAGACACAAGACCCTTTATTGAAACCAGGTTGATACACAGCCACTATATATTTTACCAAAGAATTTAGGCATTGCTGTGTTCAACTGAAATTATTGCTGTTTTTACAACATTCCAGTCCTTAAAACTACACTTCGGTAAATTAACACATTAAAACAATAATGAATTGCTTTTAAAATCCATTTAACCAATTTGTTTTCTCACTTAAAGGAGTAAAAAAAAAAGGTATTCCTGAGTTTCTATTCCTATCCCAAAGGAGTTCCGTGTAGTAATTAGCACCTTTGGGAGCAATTAGCAGTTCAGAAAGATTTTTCTTGTAGGAGAAAAATGAATAAGCTCTTTATACTGCATTGTGACTGACTGTATCCTAATGCGGGGATTCCCCATGTCCAAAGTAGAGTGGATAATGCAACAGAGTTTAACAAAAAAGTACAATTGTACTTTTTCAAAGATGTGCTGTTCAAATTGTCATGTCTGTCTGAAAATGTAAATTCTTTTGATTACCTACTTAGTAAAATAAAAAAGTGCAATACCTCCCCCCAACCTAATTTTAATTGTGGTTCTTACTGAAACAGTGCATGGAGAATTTTATATAAGGTATCTTCAATACTGATTTCACAGAATGCAACTATACTTTAAGTGGCCATCTTACTGGTATGAAATTCAGCCTAAAAATATGACTTTGCACTGTTTACAAGGATTCACACTGACTAAAGTATATTTATATTCCTTTATATACTTTATAAACTTAAGTCTTTAGGACCACTCACTTGATACGAGATGTTAATAGCTGAATCATCTTGGTTTCATTTATGTTCTGGGAACTTTCAGTTATGTGTGAAGAAACTGTTACTAACTTCTCTGCCACAATATGGACTTGATCTTTTTCTTCTTTTGTAGCTGCTATGGATCCACTAAATAGAAACACCATAGTCATTATTACAAATTTTACATTATACCCAGTGTAAGCACATAGAAACACATTGAAAACACAACGTTAAATTCTAATTAAAAAGATCAGATTGTGCACTTTTAAATCATCTTTATTTAATAATCTAGTTTAGACACCTCCTGTTATTCAATGATTGCTAAGCCAAATGAACAAATAATCAGATTGGGCTTAAGCTGCTATATTTATATCAGTATGATACTAGATCTTAGAATCACCCTATCAGCTCCTCAATGTATTTCTTTTCCTAAGCCTTTCATTTTCGGGTTCTGCCATTCTGTTGGGATGGGGGAGGGTTGAGCTTAGGGGGGGGGAAGTGACCTATGTATCTTCTACAATATATTTCCTTTGCTTTATTCTATCCTCTTTGAAGTACCTTACTTGGGGCGTGAATGGAGGGAGGAATGTGCCTCCAGCTATCTGCCTTATCTTCAGTCAGATGGGAAGGAGCCACAGAGAAAGCTGATAGCCTTAAGAACGGTGCCTAATCGCTTGTTTCCCACAATTTAACACCTATGGATTGGTGCAAATCAAACTGGCTGGTTGGACATTTTGGAGGGGTTTGAAAGGGTTCTTTAATGTAACGTTCCACGTGGGAAATCCTTAGATCCTGCCTTACTCTCCTGCTATCAATGACTTCCAATAAAAGTTCCTGTTGAAACCATGCAAGTTTCAAGATTTCTGCTTTCTTGGGAGAAGTAATTGAGGCAGATCCTTATAGAGCCTTCCAATATTATTTACATTTATGAGAACTCTGTGAAGATCATTAGGTCACTTGAGTTGGCATTGTGTTGCCTGCTCAAGATTTCTCAGCGGACTTTGCAATTGAAATTTACAAATTCAGATATTTTCTCAGTCTGCTTACATTTTCAAAGCACAATATTTCTTGTCTATAGGATGTTAAGTAAATCCCATAAATTTAGTTCTCTATAAAACGAGGGGAGGCAGAATAGAACTTTTCAAATGTTTAGGTCCTACTGTTTTTTCATGAGGAAGTCATGCTCAAATGTATATAGCAAACTAATTCTGAGGATGTGTGACCAGTCATAGCATTCATGCATGACTTCCAAAGAAATTGCTTTATAAACATGCATGGTTAGACATGCTTTCAACAAATAAAATTGAAATCTGGCTTTAACTGCACTGAGAATTAACATTCATCAAGATAGAGCATTAACAGTTTTTAAAATAATTTAATATGAATCATATACTGTTTTAGTATATGCTTATATCTAATTTTTAAAATTAATCACATTTCTAATTAATAAGTAATCATAAATTTTCTTTGCAGTGGCATTTGCTTTGTACAATCAGAAATAACTTAATGGAAAAATTCTACTTGAATACTTATATTTCAAAGCATGTTTCCCTCTGATCGAGCAGAATTAATATTTACTAGATTGATGCTTTTCTAATATTACATGCATATATTTTTGTATTTACCAATGTTAAGCAAACTATTTTAACCACATTTATTATATGCAATTAAAACAATACCTTGACTTTGTTCAGTCCTCGTCATTAAAACTATTGCAATGTTATAGAGTATGTATTTCATTTTTATATAATGCATTTCACTTATTAATTTCATATCCTGCCTTTCTTCTAGCATTTTGAAATTACATACACTGCATTCCATTCTATTTTTTTCCCAAACAATTCCCTCTATGCAGTAGATTGAACTGAGTAACCAGTCAAAGCCCATGTAGCATAGTTCTGTGGTTGAGTTGGACTTGATCAATTTTCCTGAATCCTAGGCTAACACTAAACAGTGCTAATAGAAGAAATCCAGAATTTGTCTACCAAGTGTTCCAATTCACTCACCTTTTTGAGTTTGCTGATAGTATATACCTTTTTTTAGATTTTCCATGCTTGTTTAGACCAAGGAAATTGTCTGCTATTTCTTCAGGCTGTTCCTGTTTTTCTTCATGTGGTTTAAACATTTAAGATAATAATAAACAAAGTTATTAATCATGGATTTAACCAGATGGGCACGATAAGAAAACTGGAGAACTTCCTGAAAGCTGGGGTTTTGAAAAAAATGACTGGAAATGTAGTTATGTGTTAATTGGTTATATTAGCCAATAAATTGTACAAGAATTTGAACTTGGTCATGACTTGACCAACATGAGCTTCATTATGATTTCCAATTATTTAGGACATGAAAACTCTCATGTGGAAGTTCATCTTTTGAAGGATGTTCCATAATACAATTACAGAATGTGCAAAAAACCCCCAAACCCCGTTAAATATTACACTATGAGTTGTATAACTGCTGCAGGGCAGAGATTACTAAAAATCTTTTAGAGATGTCTTCCATTCCTGATCACCAGTGTTATTAGACAGCAACAAAAACTTTTCCTTCTTCCTTTAATATCATATAACAATACTATTTTTAAATGCAGTGCATATTAGAACATGCCTATAATACCACATATACTGTTATTATGGTTACCATCTACAATACAGGCATAAAGAGTTCTCTGCAGTTTATTCAGTAAACACCTTCTAATGACCATTTTGATGTTGTGATTATACAGTATCCTAGTACTTCAATTGTTTTTACCTTGTACCCAGAGAGCAGGTATTAGCAACGAAACACAAAAGTAAAAATTCCCAACTTCTGCAATAGCTTCATCCAATAACCCCTTTCCCCGCCCCCTTAGCACATTTAAGATATAAAATAACATCTGGATGTAAGATTGTTACAACAGACATGTCAAACTTGCAACATCACACAACATATCAAAGCTTTTTTGCCATTGCCAGCAATGGGGTGGGCATGGTTTCCTGATGACGCGTCCGGCCCACGGGCTGGCAGTTTGATACCCCTGACATACAAGTTCAGAGTTCAACATAAACATTACCTTTTTGCATTAAAAAACATCCTGCAAACAATTCATTCTTTGGCAGATCTTCAGTTTCGCTATCAGATGATATGATCTGCAGTGAAACACTTTGGTTATAAATTAGTAGCATGCAAGTCCTAAATAATTAACTTCAACTTAAAATTTATTACTCACACATCTTGATTTTTCTTTTTATTATTCACACACTTTAATTTTTGCATTGGAGGAATAACTATATATTTCCTTATCTACTTTCTTGGAAACTATTATAGGTTAGAAACAACCGTTTGCCCTATTTAATAAAACAAGTAAGAAGTGAGATATTTGATATTTTACAAACATGTGTCCCCCCCCCCTCCAGTTTGCAAGGAACTTTTTGCTTCTAGACCATCAGCTATTAAGAAGTATTTTAAGGAAAAAGAATTCTCTTCCTAATTTGATGCTGGCCAATAAAGAATTGTAAGTCTTTCTTCAAGGTTTCCTGGGTGTACTATATGTAGAAAAACAACAAAGATTTACTATTACATTTACATTCCAAATGGACTCTGTGAATGCAAACAAAATTCATTTTAATTTCTGGTTATTATGCATTTTATGATGCAAATGATTCTTAAGTTATTCTAAAATGTTTGTTTTGCATTTTCTGGAAGCCAATTGTTTTCTTTTCCATAATGCTACTTAACATTAGTCTCCAAAGTGACTGTAAAATAGTATCTTTAAATGCTAATATGCAGTAACATAATTAACTGACAATGGTTAATTCTTTTAAGCATGTGCAAATTATACCAGTGTAATTGTTTAGAGACTGTCTTTTTCTTCATTAGAGACAGACTGTACAGTATTTTTGACAAACCAAACAGTGAAGACATATGAGTCATAAGTAATAAAGAGCATTTCAAAGCAGAATTTTAGAAAGTTGTATGCACGCAGCATAGCAACATTATACTATATGATCTGTAATGAAAACTGGGGTTTTTTTTTGCAAGAATATAATACAGAAATACAAGTGAATGAGATGTTTATTCCCAAGTATGTTAAATAAATCTTTTAGTAGTAACAATCAGAAGAAGAATGTTATACAGTTGGTGGCATCTAGCCAGTTACAGCTGATCTCTAAAGTGGGGTAGGACCTTGCTGGACCTTTTCAGTTCTCTAGTGAGGAAAGAGGAAGTTCAAGAGTTGTAGGCCACTCTGGAAGGGGAACAATAAACATCCAGAGGAAGATAATAGTATACAACTTCTGTATACAAGAAAACTATATGGGTAGTCCATAGTTACTAAAATCAAGCTCAGATTGAGTCTTCATTTATTTGTTAGTCAATCAAAGTATACTGCAGCCAAACACCAGAATAGAATAAAGCAATTAACTATTTAAAAGTAGAAGAGGAGGACCGAATATAGAACACAAGCTAAAAAAAAATACACAATAATATAATACCTGATTAATCATCTCAAACCCAAAAAATCACCAGGAGATGATCTTTTCACTGCTCAAATTATTCACAATAATATAAAGTGGTATATTCCAGTCTTAGCTTCCCTGTTCTCTCTGCTATTTAGCTCTTTGCAACAATTCCACTGCATTCTGGTCTCATGTTATTCAAATTTGACATAACTCCAGTGGTCTGTCAGAACGCTTCTGATTTTTTTTCACCAAAGTTAGCACAGACATATCCCAATACTATTTTATGTGGATGATAGAATCATTCTGTCCCAGATTGGCCTAGGTTAAGATCATTCACCACCCACTGCACAGATTATGACGTTAACAATACATATTGAAAACAACCCTGCTATTTGCTAAGTGCCTCCAAATTTACAAGTGACAATGAAATGGGCACAAACTCAACAGTTCTTAGATGCCTTGGAATTGAGTTTCAGGCTTCTGGATTATGTAAGTCAGAAGACCCAAAGTTCAGCCTCAGCAACTGAAACTTTTTACAGGACAGAAATGCCTTTTTACTATAGCTGCCATAAGCTCCTTACAAAGTATCTGAAGTTAATTTTTTTCCCTATAGGACTGACCCCATAGACATAAACAGACAATTTTAGTGCCATGTGAAAGTGATAGCTTCTTGATAAAATGTACTTTTATAGCTTTTCATAGGAGGCTCTCCTTCTTCTGGGATATGAACAAGCCAAGAGAATTCTAATTTACAAGTTCAAGAAGGCCATCTCTATTGCTAATGTTTTCCTGAGCAGCCAGTCTTGTACGTTCAATCTGATGAGATACTTAAAACCACATTATACTATCCAAGCTGAGAAGAGCCTTAACACTGGTTAAATGTTTGAGTTAACACTCAATTCAATGTTCAATACAAAAAATAATAATAATCTATATGCTATTCGACTATATATGTGTCATGCAGGCACCATAGAATCTACTGCCTACATTTTACTATCTTGCTATTTTTTTATATAGATGTTAAATTTTGTTTTATGTCTCCTTATCTGATAAAGTACCCAAGTCATTCTGATTTTCTATACAAACTCCGCTTTCGTATCAAAATATTCTACTTTCCTAAATGGTGACAAATTCTATTTCCCAACATGATCAAATCTTGATTTAATCTCCATCTCTTAACATAATGTAATTGTGGCTAACTTTTGAACAACATTAAATAAGTATATATAGTTAAGTAGGTGTTACATTATTTCAACTTAGCTTTAACTTATAATTTTAGTTTATGTCTTAGTTTTAGATAAATAACATTCTTAACAGAAAAGAATATATATAACTCATATGTAACATAGTTCAGAATTGAACTGTGGAGAATTGGTGCTATCTAAATTTGGTTGTTTGCATGTAGAAATTTCATTACACAATCAAACAGAAAATACTATTCTAATCAAAGAACTACCGTGGCCAAAACCACACTCCCACTAAAACTTGCAGGGCAAACTACTGCATATATAAAGGGAGAAAATCCCACACTCACTCGTACTGTTGATGTTACCTAGATGGATAATGAAATGTCTACAAGCAAACAACCAAGCTAAGAGAAGACTAAGAACTCCACAAGTAGCACTGTTTTTTGGTTCTACATACACAATTTACACTAGTAATGATAGTGATAATGTTTCTATTATTCCTTAGCTTATGTTTTATATTAAACTTTGACTGAATGCAGATCTATTAATTTGATTATTGAAGAAGTGTGATAGCGGAGTATGTAGATTTTAGTGTAAGTTACAAAAATAGAGATTGATTTGTTTCAACCTGGATCTATCCAGAGCATATACTTTAAGATTTAGGAAAAAAAAAAAAAAAAACAGAAAACGAACATGACATACACTTCCATTCAAGAAGATTCCCTTCCCACTTTTGTTCAGTCAAGCTTAATTTAGCTATCAGAATCAATATATGTAAAGTTATCCCAGGTAGATTCCCTAAATCCTCAAATGCCCTCTTGGCTTTTGAAAACAGCTCCCATTCCTCCCTTGGAACAGATTTAAATGTAACTTATAGGGTCAGATCGAGGAAAAGCAAAGCAAAACAAACAGACTCTTACATAAATGATTTCTGGCTTGTTATCTGATTCAATTTTCAATTCAGGTTCTTCATAATACAATCTTTCAAAATGTACTGAAGGTAGCATCTGTATGAGAATTATTTAACAATAGTTAATGAAAACTGAAAGGCTAAGTGTTGGACTTATAAAATAAGAACTGCCTTGCTCAAATTATTTACAAATTTAAATCAATTATAAACAGTAAATAAACAACCTCAACATTTAAGAAAGCTAATCTTTTGTACAAATGCCCTAAACTGTAGTCTATTTCTTCTGCATTCTTGTTCTATTAACAGTTGTTTTCCCATTTTTAAAACTGTAAACAATACAATGTGGTAGTATAAAAACTATTTGGACAAATGATGAGGTGTAATGCAACTGCCCCAACCTGATAATTTATACATATGTGGAACAGAATTATGATGGCACAAGATTAGGATCAAAAGGCTACCTATTATCAAAACTAGGTAGATGCATGTTTGCACTGTACAATATACAGTACAAACAGGCTATCCACTATAACAGAGGTCCCCAACCTTTTGGGCACCAGGGACTGGATCATGGAGAGAGCTTTTTCTGGGGACTGGAGGGGGCGTGGTTTCATGTACTGCCTGCTTCCCGCGGATGGGGCTTTGCTAGTTTGCGCTGACTCATTTCTGGCATGCTGCGGCCCAATGCTGGTCCACGGACTGGGGGTTGGAGACCCCTGCACTATAAGACCCAGCAATGATAGTCTGAGAATGGGATGGAAAGCAAGCAGAGAAGAAAGGAGATATGGAGAGAGAAAGGAATGAAGAAAGGAAGAACAATACAATCTACTCAACTCACAGTCTTTGAATCCCTAGAAGGCAAGATGTGCAACATCTGAAATGCCTCTACCTCTCCCACATCTCTCACTTCCCATAAGCCACTTCCCTTTATTAGTCTGAACTTTTAAAAAGTTATTTTAAAATACTGTTTATTGAAATAAGATCAGATAGGTTTATGTTCCATATGAACATCTATTAGACTGGATATAGAATGTGCATTAATTCCACCGAAAAAACATGAGATGCATGATTATATATGTGATTTACAGCCAACTTGCAAATAGTGTATAAAGAAATATATGTATCTATACATCTATGCAAGCATCTCAAGACTTGATTTCACTCTAACATTGTCTCTCCCTTTTAAGTGTCTTAAGCCCTGCCTTTCTCTGTGGATATGTCTGTTTTTTCCCCAAACTTTTTAAATAGTAATTTTATTAAAACATTACAAGTAAAAAAGATAAAAGTGAATAAAGGAATAAAAAGAAAAAATAGAATGTGCAGAAAAGAAACAAATAGAAATAAAAAAATAGGGAAAAAAAGAATATAGGTAGTCTTTGACATAGGACCATATTGGAGCCTGCCCATTATGGTCATAAAATGGGTTGGTCATGTGATTTTATGTCTGTAGGTTTTTTTGTGATAGTTGTTAAATGATGCCAAGAATGCAAAGCAAATGCTGCAGTCTATAGGAGAACACCATAGTCATTAAGTGAACCATTGGTTCCCTATGAACATGTTTTTTTTATAAGTGCTGATTTTCAGAAAAATCATCATAAAATGTGGGCACATGACCATGGGATGCTGCAAATTGCTGTAAATGTGGCCATGTTGCCATGTGCCCAAAGTTTAGAACTTCGAATCTGGGTCCAGACCCTTTTTTGGGTTAGTTGTAACTTGAATTGTTACTGAGTCAGGGGTCCCCAACCCCCAGTCCATGGACTGGCACCACTCTGCAGCATGCATACAAGCAAAGCTCCATTTGCAGGATGCAGGCAGCACACAAAACCATGCCCCCTCCAGTCCACAGAAAAACTTTTCTCCACAGAACCAGTCCCTGGTGCCCAAAAGGTTGGGAATTCCTTCACTAAATGATTGGGTGTAAGTCAAAGACTACCTATATAGTTTTAAAAAAGATTTCTTTCTCAACATCATTTGATTTTATACACTCATTTAGCAATCTATTTAACAAAATCCCATAATGCAAACAAAAACTCACGTTTATATTACAATACAAATTATTAAGTACACTGTAACTATTGTCAAGCTTTTCTTTTCAGCATTTTGAAATATACCTTTGGCATACTATGATCCTTTCTGTCGGCTACTGTGGAAATTTTTTCATCCTGATTAAAAAAATGTCTCCTTTGTGAACAAGTTGTTTGCCTTGGCAATGCTTGTTTTTGATAATTTGATTGTTGCATATATCCTCTACTTGCATTTTTCATAGCCAGGTGTCTGTAGGCTTGAGGTGAACCTTTATAAAACCCCTTCTGGTAGACATTCTTCTAGACATTTTTTTTTTGAAAATAAGAAAACAACAATCCAACAATACCTTTAAGCCTGGATATGGATACTTCCTCCAAATTCCCAACTCTGTCAGTTCTTCTTGGGGGAAAAATGACCCTAAAATTGTATTCTATTAAAATTCTATTTTTTGCTTCTTTTACAGTACAAACTAGGATTGCAAAATGGGTTCTACTCTTGCTTTCTAAATTTCAATTTAACTGTGTAGTCCTGAAAAGCTAGTTTTTCTAGTCATAATGAATGATTCCTCTCTTGTAATTGTGGTTGATGTAGTTTTAGTTGATTAAGGAAATACGTTTTTCCTTGAAGAGAAAATAATTATAACGTACCGTACTTTAAATATGTAGAGTAGATCTTGTGCTTTCATATATATATTTGCATACATAAATGAGGGTCTCAGTTGTATTGACTATAGAATATTTGTTGCTCAGATTGAACTGTGGAGTTCTTAGTATTGTCTGAGCTTAGTTGTTGATAGTTAACATTAGTTTTGAATCCCAGTTAATTGTTTTTCCATTGCATGTTTTGTAATTATTTCTTTTATCAACCATATAGTATTTGAATAAGACATATTGAAGCAGATTTCTTAAATGGACTATAATGTGAATAATAATGTATTTTGCACATACTAATATTTATTTTTGTTTTACTTTTCATTTTTAACACTTTTTTTCCCTTCTGAGTTTAATCTAAATAAGGTTTAAAATTTCATTCTTGGCTATGGATGCTCTGTTAAACTTCAATACTTCAAATTTTAAAAAGCATAAGGATGCATTTCCATACAAGATTGAAACTATACGCTAGGTTAAGTTCTGAAGCTTATCTCTGATTTCCATTAATATTAACGATATATGTTTCCAAGAAAGTTATATATACAATTGCAGTCCAAATTACTCACATCCTTAGCAGGAGTTTTGCTGTCATCTGTATGTTTAACAAATTTATGTGGTTGAATCAAACGAAGTTGCTGTAAAAATGACCCAAAAGTAAGATACCTGTTTTTAGTTTTTATTCTTTTAAATAACAATTTTATTATGAATGGGGAAACTCAGGGGAAAAAGTCCTATTATTTGCCACTTGAACATTTACAAAGCCAGAATATCAATCAGTCAATGAAACAATTACATCCCTAGATAATATATAAAAACTTTCCATTCCCCATCTCAATGTAGATAGAAACAGAATTTTGAATAATATTACAGATAAAGTGTTAGTGATTTTGTGATTGTCACTGAAGTACCTTTCAAGGTTTACAGAAAGTGTCTCGAAATTTGGAATACAGGTTTTACAACCCTACTAAATACTTTCTAAATATATAGTCAACTGGATTAGGAATCACCAAGATTGTTGGACCAATGTCCTGACTGTAGCATAATAACTCCTATGTGCGCTTTTCAGGAAAATATTGGGGATGTTCAGTTCAAGGAAATTTTTGCCTTTTCTATGCATTTAGCATGGCCATTTTATCTGTTTGAGTATCTGAAAAAAACGAGTTAAGCTTCTTGTAAGTAAACTGCTTCATCTAATTGAGGAACGGGCATCGTTATTGTCTGACACCGTCCCTTCCCTTTAATCAAAATTTCATCTTCCTAAAATTTGCCACAGATCGTCTTCATTTTATAATTAGCTTGTTTCTGAGACAATTTGTTGAATCTTGAAAAAAAGTTATAGGCATTTTTAATAAAGTCAGAATTTATACAAGCAAATCCTTCTACTGCAGCTATTTCTATCAAATTTATTATACTTTATTTAGTTATACAACAATCCACACGACTTCTGTCCCATTCTAAAAGCTACACAACATTTACACAAGGATCTACATTACAAGAATGCAGCTCAACAGTCTCTGCCCACTCTCTTCTCCTTTCTTTCATTTTAATGAAAATTGATCCATTTCATCTACCTATACTGCTTTCACTTTATGGAAATTTCTATCCTATGAAAGACATACATACTGTACATACGTATGTACTCATATTTACATTTCCTCCTACTAGATCATAGGAAGAGAATGTGTAGTCTAGTTTTTCTGATTTATCTTTGAATCAAAAAAATCAGGCTGTGAAGTGGTTAGATCAGCGATCCAATCTTTCCTGCTTGGCCGCTTGTGCAAATGGAGTTGTGTGTGCACACTCGCCCACTGCTCGTGCAAGTGGAGCTATGCGTGTGCGCATGCTCACCTGCTTCTGTGCCCAGTTCCAAATGGGGCCAAGGCCTGATGGGTCCACAGCCTGGAAGTTGGGGACCCCTGGGTTAGAGAATTCTTAGATGATCCTGGTAAATAATTCTTTCTAACAATTTGATTCATTTGGGATGCCATTTAAATTTTGTGTTCAAAATCACTACCTTCCAAAACACCAAAATTTAATTATTCAAAACGTTATGTATGATTCTATATGATTTAATAAAAAATGGAATTATTTAATTCTACCTAGATAATTTTTTGGAACAAAACATTCATCTCTATGATAATTTATATAATAGCTTACCAGAGAATCCTGATTTTCCACTTTTCTTTTATGCCTCTGAATGGAATCACTTAGCAGCTTTTCTTTGTCATTCAAACAATGAGTTGGGTTGAATGTGCCCAAAGGGATTCTGGGCAAATTCTCTGGTATACTGCACCTATCAAATTATTTTGATTATTGCAAGAAAAATACATTATTTATACAAATAAATATGCTTTTCTCTTTATGTTTTCCTTGGGCCTCCAGATTTTGGACACTGATAGCTGAATGGCTTTGCACATGGTTTCATGCTATTCATAACAAAAAACTGAACCTGCAATCATTGAACATGTGCATTTGTGTTTAGTTGATGTTTTTTATATGTGCGTATATATAGTTCTTCAAAAAAATGAAAATGCAAATCAAATATGTATTGTATATTGGATATAAAATGTTTGGTAATAATATGTTGTTGTTCTGACTTAGTGTTCCATGAACTACTGAATGTAAAATATGCACTTAATAGCTTAATGTTGTCTTTCCATGATTTCTAAAAGCCCTAGTATTATTACTGTTTGAGCAAATACTACTCTAAAAATTTTGCTCTACCTTTTCTGGTGGTATTTAAACAGTCAATTAAGAATATTTACCTCAATAAAGGTAACTATTTTGCTAATTGGAAAGAATAGAAGTTTCTTTGAACATTTGCTCCTCAACAACTCCTATAGTCAATGTTTATAATAGTAATATTCTTTTATCAAAATGACTTGAGGACATATTTTAAGTGGTTTGCTTATTTACTGCTGTTGACTTTAGGAACTTTAGGAACATGCCTACTATTATAGACTTAAATAGCAGTGTATTATAAACTATTTATAAATACAACAATCTTGAGAGGCATAAAATATAGTTGATATGAATATAAAAAATAATTACCAATCTAATATCTTATTAGAATCCATGTACATTTAATGGAACTGTGCAGAGGAAAGGAACTCTGCTGGTAGTGAAAGAGTGCAGATTTACTGTAATGTCACTACTTACTTATTTTCTAGAGAGTTGGGACTTCTTCCACAGTTCCAGATCTCATGATGAACTTCATTATTTATATCAATATTAAGTGACAAGAGTCTCCATTTGAGGCAAACATCTAATGAGTTGACAGAAATTAATCTAAAATTAATTATAAACTAGATTTTACATGGGACATTACCTCTATTGTTTACTGTAAGTAATTAGGAACTTGATACCTGTATCACCAATCAGAAAATATTACTTAAGCTAGGAAGTTTTCTTTCAGAATAATACTATTATTATCTGAAATTAGCTTAGAAACTTTTGAGTGATTAAAATAATTTCCTTCAAATTAGAATCAAAACCTGGTAATCACATTTATGTGGTTTCCCTGAAGTTAATACGGCAGCAGCTTTTTTAAAAAAAATCTAGCTTCAGCCTGGGATTTCCCACCCAAACATTAATCAGAACCTAAGCTAAGTATTATCAAATATGCAATACTACTCAGACCTGAAATACATATTTAAAGAGCATATTTTCCCAGATCTCTGGATTTCACTTAGTCTTTGAACGATAAGCTACTCTCCCCCAAAAAATTAGTGGAGAAAAGAGCAAAATAAGTTAGGATAACCAGAACCAAAACTGCATTCAATTTAAATTTAGATTTTATTAAAAGAAGATTAGAGATAGACTAAAAGTAGATTAAAATATTTAATATAATTAAATATATTACTTCCTCTTTTAGTAGTGCTTGTTTAGAGACCACAATTGGGACTGGCATTATTGTCCCAGATATGTGGAATGAACCCAGAAACAAACCGGTAACAATGGAGAGAAAGATACTGTATAACATGTGTTATTCTAGAGCAGTGGTTCTCAACCTTTCTAATGCTGCGACCCCATAATACAGTTCCCCATGTTATGATGACCCCCAATCACTTATACATCACTGGGTGCCAGGGGCGTGGCCAAAGAAAAGGGGGAAAAAATGGTGGACAGCCTTGTTTGGCGACCCCCGTGAAATGGTCGTTCGACCCCAAATGGGGTCCCGACCCACAGGTTGAGAACCACTGTTCTAGAGACACACATAACTACTTATGGAACTGCATTTGGGATCATCTGAAATTTCTAGAAATTCTTCCAAACAGCGTTATGTAGAGAATATTAGAATACTGTAATTGGGAGGTGACTAGGGAAGGGGTAACTTTGAGCAGAGCCCTCCAATCTGGAAATGGATGCAACTGGTGCATAATGTGAAGTTGTGCTCTTCTAATCACAATTGCCACTTGTTCTTTGAAAAAGAGATCAGATTGTGTATAGAGTCCATTTGGAAACGTACAACCCCATCTATCACCAAAGATGGCATATTCCTAGAACTGGCAAGTCCCCAAATCCAAAGATAATCAGTCTTCCCAAGTTTTCTCTGAAGTCCATTGTTCCTCATCCAGACCCTCACAGCCTCCAGGTACTGGGATGATGTCTTTGGCATAGCTTATTTTGTCAATGGAATAATGTAATTGTAGTATGTAATTGGATATCATCAATAAACTGTGATACCTTATCCCAGTGTTTCCCAAACTTGACAATTTTAAGGCATGTGGACTTCAACTCCCAGAATTCCACAGCCAGCGTGCCTTAAAATTGTCAAGTTTGGGAAACACTGCCTTATCCCATAGTGATGGATGAGGTCACCCAATGGCCTAATGTAAAAGTCAAATAGGACAGAGAGAGCATTAATACTGTGTCACCCCACGCAGTAGGGGCTGACAGTGGGACTCTTTCCCCCAATTACCACTGACGGAGATTGATTCCAGAGAAAAGAAGCAAACCAGCACAACACTGTGCTTCTCACTTCCAATCCCTTGAGTCAATCCAAAAGGATACCATGGTTGATGGTATCAAAAACTGCAGAAAGATCAAGTAGGGCAACATGGATATAAACCTAAATCCCGCTCTCTTCAGAGATCATCCTTAAGTATGCCAATGTTGCTTCATCCCATATCCAGTTCATCCAAAGTCCTCAACCACTTTCTCACTGGTCACATTTCATCATAGTTGTGTAACTGAGTTCCCTCAGCCCAGAAACACTGAATCCATCACTGCCACTGGTCACTGGCCAAGCCTGGCAGCCAATCAAGGTCACTCCTCTGCCTCTCCAACACAGCCACTGACAAATCCCAGCAAACAAAAATCCACTGGGAAAAAATGCCATTTGCAAAGAAAACACAATACATAGAAGGGCTGTCTTCCCAAATGCTGCAGAACTACAAAGTGGTATGCACTGCGCATTGGCATAGCCAGGTTTACACACATGGCCCATCCTGCAGCCTGCTCATCCAGGAATGTAAGAACAGAATCCGAACAACCATAACAAGTCCAAATCCAGGTCCAAAACAAATCCAGCCTTAGTCTAGAAATGGTGTAAATCCTATGAGGACAATCTCTCCATGGCTCCTGCTATCTCTGCCACTTTCCAGAAGCAAAGACTTTGCTTCCAATTTTTCTAAGATATCTTACTGGATGGTTACTTTGTCAGTGCTGTTGTAATTTTGAATAGCTGCTAAACAGGACAGTTGTTAAGCAAGGTCTATGCGTAATGATGTTGCCCTTCTGCGATCTCTAACTTCTGTTGTAATACTCTAGGAATTGTACCCAAGCTATTCAAAAGGAATACATGTAATTCTTAGTCATAATCACTGTGATACATAGGATTCACATCATGCTATGCTACTTCTGATTTCTTTATTGAAGTCTAGTGACACAGTATATCTGTATAGTATATAAGGAGGGTAATCCTTATCTACAACACAATTTCTTGAACTAATTCACAATCCTAGCCAATTAAAATTGTGCACGTGCTCCCCACCCAACACACACACATGTAGCCTAGCGATGTCTTTTTCTCACAACGGAAGGTGGAGTGATTAAGTTCCCTCACCTTGTAAATGGTAGATTGGGCAACCATGTGTTTATATTTTAGGTGGAGTGATTAAGTTCCCTCACCTTGTAAGTGGTAGATTGGGCAACCATGTGTTTATATTTTAGCAAAGAAAAATCAGAAGTTGGGCACCAAAACATAAACCTTATGAACTGCATATATTTCAGGTAGGAAAATGGACATTAAAGAAATCTTAAGCTACACTTTGAAAAAAATAGTAAACTGAATAAGATCCTGTAAAAAGAGATCAAACATTTTTTTTAAAAAAATAATTGTGACTTCAGTTTGTATATCACTCTTCCATCTCAACATCCCCAGGAATACTACCACATGAAGAGATTAAAAGGAAAAAAAATAGGGTTTTTTTATCTGAACCATTCTCAACAAATAGTATACTTGCCTATAATCCTTTTTATTCTACTGTGAAGCTACTGTGAAGCTAACAAAGACATTTGTTATATGCTGCGAACTTTACAATAAAACATGAAGGAAATCTTTTACGTCTGCTTCCTGATAGTTTGCTTTTAAAGACACAAAAATGAAACAAAGGAAGTGTTTACAAGAGGACCTTTTCAGTGAAGAAGGAAGTGAAAAACAAAGCTGTATGCAGCACCTGTGAAGAGGAGAGCTCAAACTCTTCTTTGAAGTAAAAGGGAAAAAGAGGCTTTTAAAAAACATTCACTGAATTCTATCTTTGCTCCTTTTTTTTCCCCTTTCAAACTGCCTAGCTACAGAAACTCACCACATTGCACAATGTTAGGAATTTCTGCTGCTCGTCTTCTTTTATATTGAACTGTCTCAGAAGGTCTTTCATACCATTTATCACTTAGATATCCAAAATCATTCCAGAACTTTTCTCCTTTTTGACCTTGGAAAATAAATAGTTCCAATATTACATTATACCTTACCGTGAAAGAACAATAATAATCTCTATCAGATCAATTTGAGTTGGAAAACTATGAAGATTGCTGGGTCATAGTCCAGAACAAGGACAAGAACATGTCAACAAGAAGTTTCTTTCAAAGATAGCAGTGTAATGGTAACATAGGCACTTAAATAAGAGTTTAAGTTCATACTTTTTGTGTTTCTTGAGGACAATATCTTATTTTGATTGAAAAAAAGCTATTGTAATTGTTTAGTGTTAACACTGTAAAAGCAAATCAACATAAATTAATTTTCAAACATGTTTATTTTGCAATTTCCAGCTTGATCTCACTAATTCTAGACTTTTTTATGCAATGTACAAAGTGGTCCCAATCCACCTGCATTTTATTTATAAATTTCATGGATATATCAGTTTAAAACAAGGGTGTCAAACTACCAGCCCATGGGCCCAAAACCATGTCCACCCCAGCTCCAGCAATGGGAAAAAAGTCACGACACATCACGTGACATTGCGAGTTTGACACCTCTTCTCTAAAGGCTTAAAATGAAATAAGTAAAGGTCTTCTATAACTGTATGTTCACAACAATAATCCCGTCACTCAAGTGAGCTCTGGTTAAGTTTAAAAGTTGGACGTCTCCAGCTGAATTTGCAATATAAGCCATACAAAATGGTGGAGAGGAGATTGTGACTTCAAGACAGTTTTGATTCCTGGTGATGGCTAAGTCTGAGCAGTTTTCTTAGCAGTATTTTTGGAAATGGTTTTCCAGTGCCTTTTCCTAGGGATGAGAGAAAATGACTAGCCCAAGATCAGCTAGCTGGCTTTATGCCTAAGGAAGGAGTAGTACTCATAATGTCCCCGTTTATAGAAGCTTTGTGCCTTTAACCACTACATCAAATTGACACTCTCTGTCTCTGTCTCTTTCTTTCTGTTTCTCAAAAAGTATTAATTCTATTTTAGCCTCTGTTCCTTTGCTCACAGTACACTGTTCATCCTACAGTGATCCTGTAGATTATTGAGAGAATGGGGATTCAAATCCTGGCAGAGTTATGTCTCACCAGGAAAGGAACAATGTTGTTTGCCTGGCATTATAGGAAACATCTATTGCAGGACACAATGCATTGGGTGAGGACCCAGGGATAGGGTGGGGGACATTAAAACAGGTGAGGTGATTCTGGCAATGTTATCCATTAGAAGGACAGAAACCAGATCCACCTATCTCAATACTATCTAGTAACCACCAGAAGCTTCAATGCTTTATGAATTTTCCACCTGCCAAGGATTTCTTAACCATTTACATTTAAACATGAAAAAGTATCCCAACTACCACCTTACAAATGCCAATAGAATAGTTGTTTCCTCAAGTTCTTATTTTTATCATACCCAGTTCGATATTAACAGTTCAGCCTGATAGGAATAGTGGAGCCAGAGACTACTGGCTATAAAGGAGCAAAAATAAATGATCTTTCAAAAGAAACATTATTCTGCCCTGCCCATTTCCCATAACTGTTTTGAATAATACTAATAAAATAGATATTCCATGTAATATTTTTTTATATTGCATTATTGGTATACTCTATATCTACATTCAAGGAGACATTATATATGCTTATTACCTGAACACGATGGACATTATCATTGCTGCCTTAATTCTCCCTTTTCCCACACTGATGGGGGAGAAATCAGAAATAGTTTATCTTTTCTGTCTTATAATCTTCCCAATCCTACTTGCCTTCAAGTTAATTACAAGCAAAAAGCTTTCTTTGAAACTTGTTGATAAATGTAGAAAAGAGAACAGAGCATCAGTATGCATGGGAAAGTTATGAGCAGGGCTGGTGTGCATGACCATGAGCCCATTCATGCCCCTGGTATCTCACTGAGGCATAATGTATTAACAGAAATAACATGAGACTATGGTTGTGTAAATCATCTTCAACAGTGGCTACTTACTTATTCCTATGTCTTTCCAGTACTGAATAAGATAATTTTCCATTGATTTCAACAAGTGCCTGTATTCCTTAATGTTGGCAAAAGCCTGCTTGTTGTGTGTAGGTTCCATAATGTCTAATGGTACATCTATAATTCCCACAGCTCCAGCACCAAAACTAAGAAGATGAAAATGGATGTTAAATAATGAAACAATGGATCATGACTTTAGTCCTAAATGCTTTTATTTATATCGAATTTCATAAATTGTTTGGACAGTTTTTTAAAAAAATAATACTTTATAATTTTTATTTATAATCAGAAATTTTATCTATAACCGATCCAATTAAATCAAAACAAGATAAATAAAATAATTTTTAAACAATACAGAAAAACGATTCTTACATATTAAGAAGAAAACTTACTATGGTCCTACAGTTTTCCGTGATCCCAATTTCTCAAACATTCTAATCAAGCGATTATTGCTATACATAAGCATTCCATCTTGACTTCTGTTCTGAATGTTTATTCCAAATATTATGAATAACTTTTTTGGTCTTCTCAGATTTCTAAACAGAAACAAAATAAAGAAGGAAAAAACCCTCTTTCTCTTCTTTTAATACAGACCCATGCACACCCACACCTATATAGTATATAGAATACATGTATGTGTGTGTGTGTTTATAGCGCATTCATAAAGTATTCAGAGCTCTTTCACGTTTGTCAATTTTGTTATGCTGCAATATGATTCTACAGTTGTTGAAATACATTTTTTCTCATTAATATATACTCAGTGCCCCATAATGACAAAGTGAAAACAGAATTTTAGAAATTTGTAAATTTATTAAAAAGAAAAAAAATGAAATATCACATTGGCATAAGTATTCGGATCCTTTGCAACACTTGAAATTTAGCTCAGGTGCCTCCCATTTCTCTTGATTGTTTCTGACTCCTTGACTGGAGTCCACCTGTGGCAAATTAAATTGATTGGACATGAAGCCTATAGAAGGCTTCACAGCTGACAATGCATACTATAGCAGAGCAAAAGCCATTAGGTCAATGGTTCTCAACCTTTCTAATGCCGTGACCCCATAATACAGTTCCCCATGTTGTGGTGACCCCCAAGTGGGTGTGGCCACCAATTAGAGGGAGTAGGACAGCTAGAGAAAAGGGAAAAAAATGGCGGACAGCGTGGTTTGGCGACCCCCATGAAATGATCATTCGACCCCAAATGGGGTCCCGACCCACAGGTTGAGAACCACTGCATTAGGTCAAAGGAACTGCCTTCAGAGCTCAAAGACAGAATTATTGCAAGCCACAGATTTTGAGGAGGCTACAATAAAATTTCTGCTGCACTGAAGGTTCCTAAGAGCACAGTGGCCTCCATAATTCTCAAATGGAAGAAATTTGGCACAAGCTTCTAAGAACTCTTCTAAGAACTGGTCGCCAGGTAAAACAGAGCAATTAACCAATTTATTAACTGTATGAATGGAGGAAAACTGAGCTCTAGGTAATGACATTTCAGGAATTGGCGATTCTAGTCTAGCTTTAGGCATGAAAGCCAGCTGCTCATGAAAGTCATTTTGCCCCACTAACCTCATAGAATTGTTGTTGTTGTGGGAAAATAAGAGGAGGAAGGAGTATTACGTAGGTTCAATGCCTTGAGTTATTTATAAAAATAATAAAGGTTTAATTAAAAATCTGAAAAAAATGCTGAACAGACCTAAAACATATGTCATCAACTATGAAGTTCAGCAGGAGCCATATCTAGATAGCAAAAGCACTTAGACTTATATATCACTTGATAGTGCTTTACAACTCTCTCTAAGCAGTTTACAGAATCGGCATATCTCGGAAGGATGGAAGGCTGAGTCAATCCTGAGTTGGTCAGAATCAAATTCCTGACAGCGAGCAGTGATTTAGTCTGCAATACTGCATTCTAATCACTAATCACCACAGATCTGTTGAACAGGTAGACTGTGCTTTCATCAAGCAATTGTGTAAGCTAGATTTCAAACAGATGCTGTAAAGACACATTATCCATATATGTGAATTGCAAAAACTAAAGTAAAGAAATTGAGGTTATTTTTAACAGTTAATTTGAATAATCATTGGTCTCATATGTACTGCGATATCTGCAGAACTATGAAAATAGGACAAAGCTATGACAACTGGTTTGGCTTTAGAACTAATTTTTACAACTATTTGTGATATAAGGTAAATTATTTTGGCTTTCTTTAGTTGCAATACCTTTTCAAAAAGTAAATTATTGTATGTCTTAACTTGCCTTTTTTTCTCTTCATTTTTTTCTCTTACTCTCTTTTCTTCATCCAGAGCATCTTGTAACACAACTTGCAAATACTTTTCTCCCACAATATCAGAAAAGAAAAAGAAGTTATTTCACTGTTTATGAATGAATGTATTTATTTTGAAGAACATTTTGAGGCTAAAGAAGGAGTAGGAAAACTACAGCTGTCAGTCATATATCGATGATACAGTTCCTGCCTTTTGTGATTGTGATATATATTAGAACTACAATGTAAAACAAAGTAGACAAATTCTACCAGAAAACCACTGTTGCCCCTTTAGTTTCTTGCTTTCAAAAAGATTACCTGCTGCGGGCTAAAATAAATGACACATAGATAGCATTTGATTTTATTTTAGCGTGTAAATTAAGGAACGAATTGGAGGAGAACAATGTAATATTAAATTTCATTCTGAAATGTTGCCTTGAATTTGTAGAATAAAGCCTATAAATTAAATTAGAACCTCATTCAATTTTGGAGGAAGCATGTACAATATACAGTCTATCATATTCAATGAAGAAAAATACCAATTTTTTAGGACTTAAGAACTCTCATGCACTTCACCCCTTTTTGTGATATAAGAATGACTGATGGTAGTTTTATGGCTGGGGTTGCATAGGACTTTAAGAAAAATAATTGCTGGAGAGTCCAAGGGAACTGTTTGCTTTGTTTTTCATGTGTACAGAAATTTCTATACAGAAATTAGGGAGAAATCCAGATTCAGCAATGTATCCAAAGTTTCCTCCTCTGTCCTACCTTTCAAAGGGCTTTGTTTTTTCTATTTCTCTTTCAAAGCTACTGTATTTGCTAGCAACCACTTGCTCTGTTGTTTACCTACCAATTTTCCCTCTCCTGTTTTCTTCCTCCCTCTCCCAGCTTTTGACTATGGGTAATCTTCTGCTTACGATCACAAATGAGCCCTAAATTTTGGCCATAAATCACTGTAGTTGTAATATGACTGGACCTGATTTTATGATTATTATATGGAAGTTGTTAAGTGAGCCACCGTGGTTGTTAAATGAGGTAGTCATAAATCAGAATCCAGGTAGTCATAAATCAGAATCCAGGTTACCCAATGGTTACTTTTTTTGCTGAAAAATGGCAAAAAATACCATCAAATGCAATCACATGACTGTGGAATGCTGCAACCAGTCATAAATGTGAACTGGACATACTTCCTTCCAGGTCTTCTTCCCCGACCATTTTTGGTCTGAGGCTTCCTGGAGGGCTCCAGCATCTCTCTGTTCTCTTCTACCTTGGTTTTGGGATAAAATGCATTTCTCTGTCTGGTTCTTCATTTATCTTCTCCCTGGGAACCCTTCAGCTAATATATTCTCCCTATTGGAACAGGAAACAGCAACTGCCCACTTTTTGACCCAGCATAATCACACAATGTCTCTCCCGCCACCAATTTCCCTCAAAGTCACTTCGAAGCACTTTCTGCACTTTCATACCTCAAAGTTGCACAGATTCAAATGTAGCAACACATATTTCCATCTTTCCTCCCTCTCTCTCTCTCTCTGGCTTATACCAGTTTCATTTCCCTCAGTAACAGAGGAAGAGAAAGTACCCTCACTTTTAAATTCCAAAGTCTATATATAAAGCTTAGCTGTTGAGAATCTGCCTGCATTTACTGCACAAAAATCTTGGCTAGCACAGTTGCCCTCCAAGGCCACACTAGACCTTATTCTTCAGTATCATTTCCCCTATTAGAATTTGTCTATCCTACCCTATCTGGCTGGAAGAGGATGTTGCCAGTACCTATCCTTAAAGAAACCAGGAGGGAGAGAATCTTGAAAATTAACATTCTCAGAAGCAGCCGCCTCACCAGGAACAGTTTATCCTTTGAGAACCACCCTTTCATCTTTGTCTGTTTTCCACAGGGCTTTGGGAGACCGAATTTGGAAGAAGACAGAAGACTTTTGAAAATGCTAGATGCAATGTTTTAAGGCACTATAATATTTTAAGGCTTAGAGTAGGTTACGTACATATAATTGCTACAAACACATAAATGCAATATCAACTCATGCTCCATATGGATGCATGTGGTTAGCGCTAATAATCTAGCTAAAGAATCCCTTTATCCTTTTAACTGAAAATGAAAGGGACTGTATTTGGCATTTCCTCATGTAGAACTGCCAAAAAGCAATGGAATTTCCACTATATTAATATCATATTTCTAGTAGACTGGCTATCAGAAAGGTTTATAAGACATATTGGTTGTTAATTAGCACAAGTGTTTTACTTTCCTGACTTGGAGTATGTAAGACTATTTATGTATTGCACCCAGCACATGGTGGATACTATTTAGCTGGAAGCTTTGAATTATTAGTAAAACTCATAGCTCTTTAAGCATAAAAATTCAGCACAGTAGGGATTAATAACAGGATTAGTCCCAAAGAATATAAATAATGATTTAGAAAGGTATAATTAGGCTTCAATTATCATGATGAAATCCAAAATGAGAATTGCTTTCTAAACGTTGTTTTAAAATAAATGAACCTAGCTTAGTGAAAACTTGGCAGTAGTAAACAATTAACAAGATGTGAAAAATTTTCCTGCTGTTTAAAGGTCACGCAAGGAAAACTTTCAATAAAGTGGAATTAACAATGTTAATAGCCTTTATTTTTCAGCAACTAACCTATCTAACTATCTTAACTAACGCAATCAGAAAGCAAGGATAAGTGTGGTTTATGTTGATATTTTATAGTGTTTCTAGAATTTGTTTTACCCAATGTTTTTAACGTAAATAGAAATTGTGTTAGATATTGTAAGGCATAGATTAAAAACTAACTCCTGCCGTATTTTGAAAGGTAGTTTGCAACAATACTGATCAAGAGTATCAACCCGTTTAATTGGATGGGAATAGTTTAAAAAATAATGCTGTTTTGCCCGCCCCCCTTTTATTCAAATTGCTGGCTTCACAGATTGTGTAACAAGCATAATGGAGAAACCAGTTAAGATAAATAAAGATAAATCTGCTCCAGTGATGCACATATAATTCCTCCAAAGTTGGATTACTGCAATATGGTCTTTGTGTGCAGCCCCTGCAGCTGACCTAAACATAGCAGGCCACATGGTGAATAAAACTACTCAGAGATGCCTCATCTCACATGTAGAGTACTATATTGAACTGATTATTTCCCAAGCCAAATCAAAATATTTATTTTAGTGTACACTTCCTTACATGATTTAATTAGCTAGAGCCATATGGTCTGCTCCATGCCTCAAGTTTTTAAGAGAACACCTTTTGTATACCTCATGCACCTAATTTTGATAGTAAATTCTGTTTTCTTTTTCGGAATACAGTTTTCACTGGTAAATGTAAGATCTCCTAAATCACCACTCTAGCTAGGCCTTTTTGAGTCCATAGAATGTTAAAGGTTTATGCATTATTTTTTATTTATGTGGTCAGCTGTCCAAAGCCATTTGGGAATTAGCATCATATTTGTAAATAAAAGGTAAATATAAAATATAAAAATAATAGAATCATTTAATTATATCCTTTTGGCTGAAACCCCATAAATTCTATGAATTTTACAATACATTTTTTTCGAATAAAAATTATATACATTATATACAGCATATATATATATGCTGTATATAATGTATATGTATAATGTATATGTCCAAAGACATATCATAGAATCTTGCTTGCAAAAAATGCAGGCTCAGCAAAATAGTATAAATGTGCATATAAAGAAGTAATATGTACAAACCAGAAAATATGTTTTGGCATTTCATTTGGATTATGGCTTACAAGCCAATATAATCCTGAGAAGTGTTTGTCTCACTTCTCCAATTCCATATTTATCACTCTGATTCATTTCAGTGAGCCTTATACTGGGGATAACCACAAAGAGTACTGATCTCTGAAAAGAAAACTTCAGATAAATATAAATACTGTAAATGTTATTCCTGGATCAATACCTCACTATCTTCATACAAGGAAGGCTGTTTTAGTTTGCCCTTTACTTCTGTCACAGCATTTTCGGCTACAAGCATAAGCAAAAGAATTTGTTAAACAATTTTGGAGAGATGCTTTTTCAATCTATGTGACAAACTATTAAAGTTGACTAGTTGACACTTGATTTATGATCATTTCATAAACGGAAGTAGCACAAAAGATCTCCCTGCACTGAGCTTGATCTCTGAACATTGCCTGGATTCAATTCAAAGTTGGTTTTGTAGGCATGAGAAGCCAAAGTAAAAACTGATGAAACTGACAAATAAAACTTTTCCATTTTGCATGTTTTGTAACATTTACTTTTCACACACAATTCTCCCTTATTTGCAACTTATATTTTAAAACTAACACTTTGTATTCTGTTATTGCAGAGGTATTAGCTACTGGTTTCCCAAAAGATGCAGTGATTTCTCTTTAACCCAGACTACTTTTTTTCCTGAGGGTAAAAATTAGATAAATTTCAAACAAATAGGAGATTAGAGGAGTTCCTAAGTTTTTAAAAGCTTAAAAACTTATCCCAATAGCTGCAAAGGTTCTCATCACAATGGGAAAATGTCAACTATTTTTCTTTAGTGGCACAGAAAATAATGCTGTGAAAAAAACCAATTTAAACATTCAAAAAATTTGAATACAAGTTGGCAATGTATTTTCAAACCAATTGAAAAACAATTTGGGGTGCTATTCCTTTACATGGTGGCAGCTGTGGGGATTGTACTTGCCAAATATTGGAAAGAAAAAGGGATGCTGACTGTTGAAGAATGGATTTTGAAACTGAATGAATTAGCAGAGATGGTGAAAACAACTATCTTAATTAGAGATTTGAATAGAATAGAGCTGGAAGGGACCTTGGAGGTCTTCTAGTCCAGTTCCCTGCTCAAGCAGGAGGACCTATACCATCTCAGAGAAGTGGTTGTCTAGCCTCTTCTTAAAAATCTTCAGTGACGGAGCACCCACATTTCTGGAGGTAAGCTGTTCCACTGGTTAATTGTCCTCACTGTCACGAAATTTCTCCTTAATTCCAGGTTGTTTTTCTCTTTGATCAGTTTCCAACCATTGTTTCTTGTCCTGCCCTTTGGTGCTAAGTGAATAATGTGACCCCCTCTTCTTGGTGGCAGCCCCTCAAATACTGGAATACTGCTATCATGTCTCCCCTATTTCTTCTTTTCTTTAGACTAGTCAAACCCAAGTCCCAGGGCTTGTTTTAGTCTCCAGGGCTTTAATCATCTTAGTTGCTCTTCTCTGAATTTTTTCCAAATTCTCAATATCTTTTTTGTGATATGATGATCAAAATTGGCTGTAGTAATCCAGGTGTGGTCTTACTAGGGTTTTATAAAGCGGTACTAATACTACACGTGATCTTGATTCTATGCCTCTGTTTATACAACCCAGGATTGTATTAGCTTTTTTGGCTGCTGCTGCACACTGCTGGCTTATAGTCAAGTGATCGTCCACTAGGACTCCAAGGTCCCTCTGTTATTATTTTTAAGCCACGTCTTGCCCAATCTGTACTTGTACCTGTGGTTTTTCCTGCCTAAATGTACAACTTTTCTCCATATTGAAACTCATTTTGTTAGATAAGGCCCATTGTTCAAGTTTGTCAAGATCTTTTTGGATCCTGAGTTTTGTCTTCTGGGGTGTTGGCTACTCCTGCCAGTTTGGCATTACCTGCAAATTTGATGAGTTCCCCTTCAATTACATCATCTAAGTCATTGATGAAGATATTGAACAGTACTGGGCCTAAGATGGACCCTTGTGGTATCCCACTGCTTACTTCTCTCCGTGTGGATGTAGTACCATTGAGGATTACTCGTTGAGTATGGTTTGCCAACCAGCTACAGATGCATCTGGTGGTGCATCTGTAGCTAGCTTACCAAGGAGTAAGTTGTGATCTACCTTATTAAATGCCTTACTAAAATCTAAGTATACTACATCCACAGCATTTCACTGGTCTACTAGTTCAGTCACTTTATCAAAGAATGAAATAAGATTGGTTTGGCATGATCTGTTTTTAACAAACCCATGCTGGCTACTAGTTATAACTTTGTTTGCTTGTTAGTTGTTCGCAGATCTGGTTTTTTTATTACCTTTTCTAGGATCTTTCCAGGTATTGATGTTAAACTGATTGGTTTGTAGTTTCCTGGGTTCATTTTCCCCCCCTTTGTTGAAGATGGGAACCTCATCAGCCAATCCTCAGGTACTTCTCCAGTGCTCCAGGATTTATGAAAGATGTAGTGCAATGGTTCTGAGATAACATTTGCCAGCTCCTTCAGAACTCTGGGATATAATCTGTCAGATCCCAGTGATTTATATTCGTCAAGGTCGTATAGATGTTCTCTTACCATTTTCTTGCTTATTTTAATTTTTATTTCTACTTTGTCTTTTGCAGTGATTTTTTTGGTATGTTGGACTATAGTTTCTTTTTGTGTGAAGACTGATGCAAAGTATGTTAAGCAGCTCTGCTTTTTCCCTGTTGCCTACTAGTTCCTTGCCAGATAATGGATTAAACAGCTTTATAAGAGACTGGAAACTGTTTGTGGACTTTTTACGCAATAAATATAATAACAGATGGTTAACAGGGATTTAAAGATTAGTGTAATATTTAGCTCAACCTGTTGACTGCTTTTTCTTCTTTCTTCGTGTGTGTGTGTGTGTGTGTGTGTGTGTGTGTGTGTGTGTGTGTGTGTAAAAGGGAAGGGGAATTTACTGCTTTTTCTTTTCTTTCAGCATCCAGCCAGGATGGATCCTACATGTTAAATTTAATTGATCACTTTTTCTTCTTTTTTTGCACACTATTTTTTCTTTTTTGTTATTCCTAGGATTGAATGTATGTTTTGTTGCGTTTCATTTTGCTTGTTTGTTTTACTGTTTTGTATTTAATTTTTATGATAACATAATAAATATTAAAAAAACAAGTTGGCAATAATGGAAAGAACTAAATTACATATATATATTAAAAATATGAATATTGGATACTGCATACCAGCCTTCAGTTCCATTTCTGCCTTTTGTAATTCATCAGTGGCAACTTGTTTGAATGAAGATGATATATATGGATACATCCTATTACAGCATAAAACATTAATTTCACAGAATTAATATGCATTCAAAGGGCTGGTCTGGTGTAATGGTTAAGGAACCTGGCTAGAAACCAGGAGACTGTGAGTTCTTGCTCCACTTTAGGCACAGAACCATCTAGGTAACTTGGAGCCAGTCACTCTCAGTCCTAGGAGGCAGAAATGCCAACTACTTCCAAAATCTTGTCAAGAAAACCAGCCCAGGTAATTGCCAGAATCAAAAGCACACACAAAAAAAACCATATATCTTATTTACAACAATTCTGTAAATTAAGCCCTCATTATTTGCATTTTACAGGTGAAGATATTTATATCCTCCTATGCATATGGAGAACCATGTCTTGTTTACTCCTTTCCCCATTACTTCTTTACATTTTACTTATTGCATGGGGAATATGCACAATAGCAATAGCAACAGCACTTTAAATTATATATTGTCCCAGAGTGCTTTACAGCACTCTCTGGGCGGTTTACAATGTCACCCTATTGCCTCCCAATAATCTGGATCCTCATTTTACTGACTTTGGAAGAATGGCTGTCTGAGTCAAACTGAGGCCCATCAGGATCAAACATCAGGCTATGAGCAGACTTTGCCTGAAATACTGCATTCTAATCACTGCACCACCAGGGCTCCAAATAAATGATAATATAAAACTCCCTTTATGCATAAATTAAGATATCTGTAGAACTCTGTCCATGGATGTATCATTTGCACTATATAATTGTTTGGAGGAGAATGAAGACAAGTTTCCTGTGATAAGCTATATTTCTATAAGGTTTCAGGAGTTTGTAGAGGCCTTCAAAACCAGCCTTGTAGTCCACAACTGAAGCAGGATTTGAAGCTAATAAATATTGTGAACTGGGTTTCAGTTTTTTCTCTCTCTCTCAAATGGCTATATCTGCAAAACATAGAAGCCATCCTAGCAGGTACCATATAGTTAAAATATTTAATTTGTTGTTCTCATATAAGATTAAATAATTATTTGGGGTTTATATTGTAACTTTTATAAAACCCTTCAATAAAAAAAAGATTAAATAATTATTAAGACAAAACCTCTGGTCCCTGTGACCAACCCAGATTGGATCCTAAACTATTATTTTTTAAATAGGCAAAACTGAGAGATCAGTGGGATAGTTTGTCCTCTCTTTTCAAAGTTCATAATATCAATAAATCATGTGTATGATTATGTTTCATTGAGTCAGATTATACCCAAGCTTTTTTATAGTTTTGGATATACAACTGCTCTGAGTCATTAATCTTCAAAAGATATAGAAAATATTATAATTTTAGTGATTATCACTACCTATATCACCTATTCAAGGAAACGTTAAACACAAGACCACACTGATAGCTAACAATAAAAAATATATATTATTACTTATCAGACATAAGTCACCATGAGCATACAAAAGTGCTTTTACAGTGCTATAGGGCAATTGTGTCTGGATTTGGAAGCTAAGCAATGGCAAACCAGTATTACTGTCAAAAACATTGTATGGAAATTCTCATGTAATCTGATATAGGTGAAGTTTCAACTGGTCAACAGATGCAGTTCTGGATGTACCAAGATTTTTCCAGATTATACTGCTGATATCCAGGCTGCCTTGGGTCCCAGTATGCTTAGTAATATGATTCACAGTGCCGATTATATTATGTGGCATATACTTTCCCTTTCACTTTATAGTTTTCAGCTCCAAGATTAGTCAGAACTGGGTCAGTTTTCAGCCTCACCATAACTAGTTCCAGGATATTAATTACTAAACTTCCAAATCCACACTGTATTTGTAATGGTAAGTGAGAAAGACCTTGCGAGAGAAGGTGAAAAAATTCTGCCTAGGGAACAGATAGCTAAGAGCAGACAAAGACGCAGAAAGGACACACCTACCTTCTCAGATTTGTAAAGGAGGCGACTTGAGATCTGTACTTTGAGACTTTCAAGATTCTGTTAATGTAGCCTTAAGTAAGGTAAAATTACCTAATATGGTCATGTTTCCTATTTGGTCTACCTGAGCAAGTGACAGTATTATAATATTAGAGGTTCATTAGAAAATAAAACAAAATATGAAATTTGCATTATTGCAGTTTTTTTCCAGAAACATTAATAAACCACATTCAGTAAAACAGAATTTCTACACAATAAGAATAAATCAAATAATGCCTACCTCACTGTTGCTAAAGGTGATTATTTTATTTAAAGTGTTCTAAACTCTAAGTCACAGTTGACTTACTTTTAAAGAGTTCATTCTGTTAGAATGATTTTACTTTGGCTTAGATCATACATTATTCTAAATCCAAATCAGTTTTGGCTGGGGCCAAAGAAATGTTTGCTAATGCTTTCAAGCACATTGCTTTGAACATTTAAATATGTGCCTTTATATGTGTAGGCGAAGCTGACTCACCTGGGCCTGTAAAAACAGAAAGGCAAATGCTTGGTTTTGACTTTCTCAGCTTGAATGAATATCCTCATTCTTGGGTTGAGATATAATATAGCTGTATAAGCTCTTAGTGATTTTTTTTCTGGATAACTGGTGTAGAAAACATTTAAGGCCAAATAAATTTCAATTAGAGAGTTGTACTGTTTAGAGACAATATTACAATGTGAAAGAAAATATACAAAGCAGTCATAAAAACTAAGATACTGTGCAATTCCTTTCCAAGAAAGACATATAAAACATTTTTCGGAGAAAGCTGAAAATAAACAGAATTACTTTAGGATGCCAATACTATTCATTTGCTGGAGATGAAATTGACTCTTTTTTTTATTGAAAATTTTTAAAATTTTTACAAGAAGAAAAACAACCCTCCCCAACCCACCCCAACCCTCCCATTCCCTCCCTCAGCCTTCCCAGAGCTGAATATAGGCTTAATTAAAGTTTCTTAAATTCTTAAAAAAAAAGTATAAACCATAGATAAATCTAAATACATTACTTAAACAACTAATAAAATAATTAACAATAATATATATATATATATATATATATATATATATATATATATATACATAAATATTAAAGAAAGGAAAAAAAATACTTAAAAAGAAAAAAAATAAAGAGAAAGAAAGAAGAAAGGAAATATAAGAAAGTAAAATAATAATAAAAAATATAAAAAGAAAAAAATATTACAATCTATACAATATTAAAATTTATATATAAGTTATTGAAAAACTAAATAATATTTTTTATATCCAACTTATGTTGTATAAAATCTATCCATTTTTCCCATACCACAAAGAACTTCTCTTGCGATTGATCCTTTAAAAAAGCCGAAATCTTTGCCATTTCCGCCGGATAGGATACTTTAGAAAACCACTCTTGCAAAGTAGGCAAAGATTCCTTCTTCCAATATTGCCCTACTAACAACCTTGCGGCTGTAATTAAATTTAACATCAATACAACCTCCTTAGTATCACAATCAGTAACAATACCTAGCAAAAACAATTGTGGGGTAAATTTTACCCTCCTTCTAAAAATTCTTTGAATATTCCACCATATCTTAATCCAAAAGGCTGAATGATTAACAACCTTCAACCACAGGTTTCAGGTAGGATATGTTCCTTACTGAGTAAACTGGTTTGATAAAGAAAAAATAATACAGGTCTTTGTTAAAACATTGTAATTTTCTTTAAGAATGCAAATATTTGGAATGCTGAATTCTGCAGCACCATTATAAAGATACAGTTATCTTTGAGAGAACCCTGGACATTTCTCAATAAGTGTTTTAAAAGATATAGGAACTACAACATTTTGTCACATTACAAAGTCCAAATATTTTGTTAAAAATTAAACATTCCGGTAAGTTACTTTCATAAAAAATAGTTCAAACTGTATTTAAGGAAATGACATGTAAAAATGAAGAGATTAGATATATTTATGTGCAGATTTTTAACGCTGGAAACAATATACTGGAGGCAACCAAGAATGAAACTATTCTTCCTATGCTTGCGTAACAGCAAGATAAACGTGCTCAATAATTTGAACTTATATATATATTTCCAAGATAACAGAAAGTGTTTTGTGAATATATTTTCAAAAAATGCCTAGTACTATAATGGGCTGGAAAGAATGGACTCTATCTTCCAAAGAGATATATAATACATACGTGATCTGTAGATATCAGATTTCAGAACAAATTTGCTTCTTGTAAAAATTTTTTAGTTTGCACACTATTCTTGCTTCTTTTTCATAATAACTTACTTCTCTGGAGTTCTACCAATCAATATATCCTTCTCATCTGTTAGAATATCAAGTTCTGGCTCCCCATTCAATGTGAGTTTCAGATTGTATATTACAAGCAGAGTTCCTAGGTATGAATATGTAAATAACAGGTTATATTATTTTTTTTCAAAAAATATCTTATAATGTCAGTAAAGATTCACTATAATGGATAAATACAACAACTTATCTTTTTTAAGAACTATTCATGTATGGATACTTGAGTACTCTACATTAAAATCCCTCTCTTTGGGTGCAACTCAATTTTTAAGAATATACAATAGAAGACACCATTTTTGTTATCACCAGAAAAACAGAATTCTGTTACTCCAGTAATATGCAAATACTTAGAGTCCAAAGTTGCTTCTGACAGTAAAAGCAGTATCAGCATGATCTTTTTATACTTCTACTATCATCATAAAATAGGGATTTATTCATCTGTTTCGTGAAATTTGTTCAGCTAGATCTTACACTAACTGAAAAGCGTGTACATAAATTTATGAGGTAAACCACTCTGTGCATATTTATAGGGAAAGCACAAAAAAGAAGTTAAGTCATCACAACGGCTTGTTTTAACTATAAAATACATTATTCAGAAAATACATTTTCTATTTTAATTGTACTAAAAGGCACATTAATTTCTATTTAAAATAAATTTTATTCAAAATTTGCTTCAAATGAGTAATCCAAATATGGCATTGCAAGTCATTTATTTAATCTACATAATCTGCAAAATCATTTTTAGTTTTCCTATAATTATTCTCTAGGCTGAAAGTTTTGTATGTTAGTCAACAACAAAGTTACATTAGGGCCTTCATACATGCATAGAGCAACTGAGAAAGGATTTGCTACAAAGAACATGCAGGCTGACTAACAGTTCCAATTTCTGAAGATACTGATGGACTCATGTCTCTCTGATTCTGAAATCTATATGCATTCTAAGGAGGTGCAGACTCACTTGGATATTAGGTTCAAGAACAGAAAGCCTGATTTATGGGTAAGAATTCCAGAGAGGCCTCTGTGATATATTGAACTTCAAGATGCTTAAAGGTCAATTTAAAATTCTTTATTGCACTTGCTAATTGCTGGAAAATTATCTATCTACTAGTTGCAGCCATTGTCTGCTTCAGTGTTGAAACAATAGTGCCTATATCTTTGGTCTATTGTTTTGTTTAGTTTTGTTTTGCTAATTGCTACAATCTCAATTGACCCATGTTAATTTCTGCTGCTTCCTACCTTGGTCCAGCTCACACTACTCTTCAGACAATAGAGCAATATTGGTATTGCATAAGTGGATTTAATATTTAAATTTAAGTGATAAACTCACCTGTTTTTCCATAAATGGTATTAAACTGATTCATCAAATCATCTTCATTCTTAAAAGGAGAATAGTTGCAAATTATAGATAATTGTGTAGGAAATTTCTCAGGATCATTTATTACTGGAGTCCTTGTGTCACCTGACCATGAAAGGATTGGCACTATGACCTATAACCAAGAACAACATTAAAGTGATTGATCTTGTTCAAAGATACTAAACACAGTAAGAGGTTTTTCTATACCTACACAGGGAGTCCCCAACTTACAACAGTTTATTTACTGACAATTCAAAATTACAATGGTATTGGGAAAAGGGACTTATGACCATTTTCCATAATTATGACCTTTGCAACATCCCACTGATCATGTGATCAAAATTCATATGCTTGGCAACTGATTCATATTTATGACCGTTGCTATGTCCCAAGATCATATGATCACCTTTTATGACCTTCTGACAAGCTAAGTCAACCAGATTCACTTAACAACTGGGTTACTAATTTATCAAACCAATGCTGATAGGGCAAGCTGCTAGAATATAAAAGAGAGCAAAGCCCACTCTTTACTAGCATAGATGATGTTATGTAGTTTAGATAATAAAACGTCTACAAGAAAACAACCAAGATCAGAGAGCACAAGAACATCTCATTTCAACGCTGAGCTACAAACATTCTCCTTTGTTAGAACAAATTATTTTTCACGGTTCCAATATTTTCAAGTAATAAATCTCCATTTTTGCCCATAATTATGGCCATTCTGATTTTCATTCCATTCTTATTTATGACTTTTGGAATGTTTTTTTGGCAGAAAATGGCAAAAAACATCCATTGGATATGTTGAATTCACTTAGTTCAGTTGACAACCATGGTGACCTGGTTTACAACCATCAGAACAGTTGTAAAATTTAAGTCAGGTCATGTGAGTCAAAATGACCACATGTTAACAACTGCAACGACATGTAACCAAAGGTTCAGGCCCAGTTGTGATCATTAAGTGAAGACTTAACATTCTGGAAATAAAGAGAGCTTCACTTTAAATAACCAATCACACATGTGGATGGTATAGGTATTTTCCCTTTTTTGATTCAAATCTTTTGAGGCTTACTGTACAGTTTTTGTCTGTAATGCCTCAAAATGTTGATCAACCATGTCTTCCATGTGCACTAATTAAACTGTCCAAACACAGTAGTAGCAAGATGGGCATGAAAAATATGCTTTGGGAAGTGTTTGCAACCGGGCCATAGATGGCAACTTTTGATACTAAGAACATGTCCTATATTTGTGTGCTTAGCCTTCTCTTTCCCTCATTTCTTCAATGGGTTAAAATTAGGTCCACAAGCAAAACATTATTTCTAAAATGGGGTCATGATTTTCTACCCAAGAATTGGATGTATCTTCAAAACATCCCATCAATCACTGTCACAGCAGAGTGGCCAGGCAGAAATAACACACACCATCTTCAGAGAAGGACATATTTAGTCATTATCCACTCTTCTATTGTCATCCGTTTAATGAGAAATGAAGGGGCAAGACCTATGACAGTAGCTGTCATTTATAATCATTACAATTTGTTCTAAAACTTTCATATAAGTTTCCTTATTTTAAGGAACTGTTCCTTATGAATAGGATAAGCGCAACGGATGAAGAAATTGTCTTTCCAAGGGCAGAGAAATATATTTTAAAAAATTACATATGTTGAGGTAAGAGTAAAAAGCAGGGTTAAAGACAGAAAAACTGAAGCTATTAGATTCCTTTCTTAAAATCTTACCCATTTAAAGTAACCTGCAAAACCAGCATTTTAATGGTAGATTTTAATTAAAACTTTGTCGGTAGAAAATGACTCTTTTGTCTAATTCTGGAGCAAAATATTGCCTTAATTAAGATTAAACTGCTGATTTCATGTGATAAAGTCTATTACTTTAAACTTGCCAGGGCAGATAGATATCTAAAATAAAATGAAAGAGAATATAGAAGTGTTACTTCTACTATACTTTTACTATATCTACTTATTCATTCAACAGTACATCTCAGTTATGGGAAATGACAAGGATAGAATACAGATTTATAGAGCAGTATTTTTACTTCTGTTCAGTGCTGTCTATATTTATATTTTATAAATTTTCAATATAAGTCATATGCAAACAGCACATCTTATACAACAATCTCTAGTGAGACTGATCCTTGAATTATTAGACTAGATGACCTCCAAGGTCCCTTCCAACATTATATTATTATTATTGTTGTTGTTTTGTTATAATTATAATAATAATATTTATTTATTTATTTATTTATTTATGTTTATGGTTAAGACTGGAGTTATCAACACAGCATGTTTTTTGCATAAATGTGTCTGGAAAATCTTATTGCCCGATTCTCTGCTCTCTTTGTGATGGCTGAACATATGCACAACAATGCTTACAAACTACAACTGGATGTTGTAGAATAAAATGTCAGTATTATCTTTATCTTTGAACACCTAATACATATATAAACGTATAAGTATTCTTATAATCCAAAAAATAAGGGTGGGTGATGCCTAGATCCTATCCCAAGTGGGCCAGTGGACATAGTTTAATCCTGCTTTAAGTTCCCCCACAATTAGAGCCAATTTATAATGGAGAACTTCCTAATGAGGTAGTCATTTCTGTAAATATTCATGACAATGCAATCCACATTCCAAATTTGCCCTTATGCCAGGGGTGTCAAACTCAATTTCATTGAGGGCCGCATCAGCATTGTGGTTGCCCTAGGGGGGGTGGGGTGGGTGGGGGGTGGCCAGGGTGGGTGTGGCCTACTGGGTGGGCATGGAGTGGGTGTGGCCTACTGGGTAGGCATGCCCAGCTCTACATTGTTCGCGTCAAGGGTGCCTGGGCAGGAGTGGGACAGATCTGAGGATCTCTGGCAGAAGGGGGTGGGACCGGGGCAAGTGCCAAGGCATGGTTCATTTCTTCATTCCTCACAAAGGGTGACACCTCCCCAGCATGCACCCGGGGGGGGGGGCAACACAGCAGGGGCTGGTTCCTCACTGTTTCCAGACAGCCTTATGGAGCTAAGACTGAATGTGTTTCAGCATAGATGGCCACCACAAAATTGTACATTGGCTCCCGGCCGGCCTAGGCCAGGGCCAAGGCAGCTGGGGCCATTCCCTCACTGTTTCCAGGATGGCTTCGCAGGCCACATGAAACCACTTCGCGGGCCGCATCCGGTCCCCGAGCCTTGTGTTTGACATGTCTGCCTTATGCAATAAATAAATTTTTTATGTGGGATTGGAAAAAAAGAATCAGGAACATTGTCTCAGCTAACTGTATGTTTATATAGAAGCTCTCTTTTGGATATAAGTTAATTCATATATTTTGTTGTGGAAAATTCACTGGGATTTTAAAATATTTTTATTTATATAAAATGACCGGGAAAGTAACACAAAGGCAACATGAATAAACATTGTGCATTTTTATGTAAGTAGGAAGTAATGATAAAGATATAAATGCAATATATGTTTCTTTGTGTGTGTGTTTGTATGTGTGTGTATATTGTATAATGTATATTGCATTTCAATGTTAGTTCTATTTCAATCTATACACTTGGTCATGTTTTAATTACATAAGAATTTCTGAACCACCTTGATGTTCTTACCAAGACACAAAAATAGGAAATAAATATTTCAAAATGTAATTGTGAACAAGCATACCTCACTGTGACCTTCTGTTTCACAGAACGTCTGAGAGAAAAGAAGACACGTCATTGTATTCTCTTTTTTGGTAAATAATATCAAGTCATTCCCTATACGCATTGAACCTCTGTAGTAAAAATATAGGGAAAAATCATTTGAAAAATACTTGCATTGTCTGTATGTAAATATGCTTAAAACTGTATACGAGCAACACAGTTCTGAAGTGTACTATGCAATACTATAATCCCACAAGTATTATCCAAAATATGGAGTTATTTTTTCACCTTGCTTGCTATAATATGGAATGTTTTCTTGGAATACCACTCAAAGACTAAGCACAATTTTTATCCTGGAAAAGCTGGACATCCTTAGCTAATGAATTTGAGCAGTTTTCTTCTTTTCCTTACTTTACTGAATTATGAAAATTGATACTGCCAGACAGATTCATATAAGATATAAATGCTACAAGCAGAGTTTAATCATATATTTAGTTAGTTTTATTTACTGTTTCCTTTTTCTCACATTCCTCCTTCTCACTGTTTTATTTTCTTTGCTGCTATCAGAATCCAAGGTGGAATATCAGGATTATCCTTTTCAAATTTTAGCTTTGAATTGTGTTCTACTCTTCTGTGCATTTCTCAAGTCTCTAACAAGTGTTTAATTAGTCATTCAGTCTCCCTCTCATTACCTATCGACCCAAATACAGCCCAATCTGAATGAGGCTGAAGGTTGTTTTATGGTGATTTAAGATTGCAAGATTCTATCTAGGTACTTATGATAAACTGGCCCTTAGATTTTGTTTCTTTAAAACCAAGCAAATATACCTATTAAAGCTTTTTTCCCTTTTGTAAGTGTTTATGGTACAATAAAAATTATGTTTTACTTTGCTGATGTTGTCAAGGTTATTACTGTATTTTTTTCAGCAGTATAGCATAAAATCTATTTTGCTTTCACACTTAAAGCAATGTTCTTTTATGTCCATAAATACATTTATTATTTATTTTCAATAATACATTTTTCTAAATACAAGAGCATTTCTTACATATTGCTTCACAAGTTTGCATATGTTTGTGAATATATTATTAGTGATAGCAGTTACTGTTAGATTTGTTAAACACTTTGATTTTTCTGACATTTAACCTGTAAGATTCTGGCATTTTATATATTTCTTTCTGTATTTCATGACAACCAGAATAAAAACTATATAATCAGATTTAGAAATAATGAAGTCTTACGATTTCAGTCCATTGCCATAATGTCCAATCATCTTGGGATTGGTTCTCTTAGAAGATCTTCCAAAATATACAATATCTGTAGCTTCACCTAAAATTAGGTTTATAATATAGTTTCAAATGTTGTTCAAATTTCCTATGGTATAATAGTACATTTAAAAAAATCATACTCTTAACATTTAAAAAATAGATCATATTACATGCTTTATTAATTGTTGCAACTCTCTGGAGTAGATTTTACTTATATATATAGTCTATGTTCAGACTTAACAATTATGTCTTTCCTAAAATTATTTACACAATGGCTGTAACATAGGACGTTCAAACCCAATATATGCCAATCTGAACTTAGTATCTCAGTCCTTCATCATTATGGTCTTTTGCAACTCATTCTGGTTCAAAAACTAGGAAACCGTAAAAAAAGCTACCTATATATGAGAATGGGAGGTCTAACAATATGTGGTAATGGGGAATGATCCAGCCAGCAAAATTTGCCGACTTCTAAGAAATCTTCTATATACCATATAATTATGTAAATAAATAAAGTGCATTTTTTTAAAAAAATGCAAAGTATATTTGAAAAGGATTATTGATGATAATTACTGATGTTAATAAAAGCATCCTGGCATTGTTAATATAAAACTATGTGGAATAAATTTCTGTCAAATCTGACCAGAAATTATGGGATTACACTTCTTCAATGTTATCCTTCAAACATTCTTTTTGTTCTAGAGTGTCCCTTCTAAAGTCAGCAAGTGTGTTCTGAGAAGAGGAAATATTGTCCCAGTGGTTTACAAAGTTAGATTTCTTATATCCAGTATCCCTTCACATAGATTTGCCTCTATTTCTCTGTATATCTGAACTTGTACAAAAAAACAGAAGGATCACCTCTGGATATTATCTGAATTCAAGATTTGTTGATATATTTTTTGCCATGGGAAACATGGAAAATAACTTTATATTATGCAAATGCTATTATAATAACAATAAATCCCAAAACATCTGGAGCACCACTTGAAAACCATCACCATTGTCAAAGTCCCTACCAGTCAACTGCAAAAGACAGCTTTACTCTGAAGAGCATACATCCTGTATGATCATGCCTTTAACACCATCAAATAACATGCGCCTATCCCAAGTACTTGGGAAGGACTCGATAGGTGGATAAAAATGCCAAATCGGGCTGAATCTGTGACCAACTATAATAACAACAACTCTCCCAATATTGCTGCTTTCATTGAAATAAAAATACCATTTCTCTTACTAGACCTCCAGGACTATACAGATAAATACTGAGAGAAAATGCACAGTGACTTTGCCTGCCTAGAATGTGTTTTAACTTCTCCTCCCACATTTTCTAGCATTTTAGATAAGTCACCAAACAGCTAAAATTTGTTTGCTCAAGACTGAAAAAATGCATGTAGCTGCTTCAAAAATAGAGCTGCTGCCAGATGATTAAAAAAAATTACCCCCCCTTAATTAGGAGATGCTTTAAGAGGCTTTTTACATGGCAGAAAGTGAATCTGCTAGCTGATTACTGTGGCCAGTACAATATGCAGCTTGCATGCAAGTTTAAAAAAAATTACTTTAGTTCTGTGGGAATTCTAAGAACACCTGAAACACTCAATCTGGGAAGAGTTTATTCTAAAAACTGATTAAAATAAACTTTCAAAGTCACTGACATTATCTTTTGGCACTAGCCCAAGGTTGCTATATGTATATAAAAATAATATATTGATATAACCTTTTTATAATTAAGAAGGGATTGGGAAAAGGAAATATCCTATCTTGGCAAAAGAAAACCACTAGATCGGGGTAGGCAACCTTGGCTCTTTTATGATTCGTGGACTTCAACTCCCAGAATTCCTGAGCCAGCCATGCTGAGGGGAAAGGGAGAGTTTTCCAAGCTGAGCCATGCTGGCTCAGGAATTCTCGGAGTTGAACTCCACGCGTCATAAAAGAGCCAAGGTTGCCTACCCCTGCAGTAGGTGAAGCAAGAGAATCTAGCTTAGTTATTTTTACCCTTACCTTATACACAACTAAGATGATCATCAGTGAGAAGATTTGATAGCCCCATCACTCAGGCCAAGTTAACTTCACTGCTCATTTGTTTGTAGCCGTTTTATTGATACCTAGGCTTAACTAACTGTGAGGCAGGAGATACTCAATGTCCTTTTGAAAGACTTAAAAAATAGCAGCACTCTCTGGAGCAAGGTGCTGTTTTTTTCTCCATCAACCTGAGAAAGGGTCAAAGAGACCAAATCCCATTTCCATCTTGTTTTTTTCAGCTGAGTTACCTTCAGCCTGGATAACTAGGCTGGGGGAGATATTTTGAATGGGCCAACAGCATGGTGAAACATTCACAAAATTCTAGAATATAAGGATTTCATTTGACAGCCTGTATAGTCCTCTTCCTCGGTCCCTGAGGCTTGTGGCACTACTGTCCAGAAACAACAACAACCAGACAGTCTAGTAATGTCTTCTGAAATTCCAGGGAATAACAGTGACACTTTACAGGCTTGATTCTCCATATTTTTATAGTATCTGTCTAGCTTTCTTCTATCTACTGAAACACTATCTGATGCCATGGTCTGCCACAAGCACTTTTTATATCCAGTTCTACTAAAGTCAAAATAAAACATTAGGTGCCATATCCCCATTACTTTTCATGCACAAAACTGCAAGAATTATACAAAATGATACAAACACAGAGAAAAATCAAGATCCTTTTCTATTAGCTTCAGTGAGTTTCAACAACTCTAGGGGTAGCAAATTCATATTCAGTGGTACATCAAATTCTCCTCTGACTTTTAAGTTGTGTCATAGAAAAATCCAGAAATGAACCATGGGAATACCACCTGGAGTTGCAGAGTGAATTTTCTCTTGTTCTTATATACCTGTTAATCTTTAGTCAAACTTGTAGGTTAAAAAGAACTATTTTTTAATATGCAAATCCAATCTTTCATTCTACAATTTAAGGTAATGTACCTGTCTTTTTATCCACAACATTCTTGAGGAAGGCTATGGTTAAAAAACATGACTAGGCCAACACGTCCAATCAGAATTATCGCTGAATTGATAGCCGAACATGGATTTTTTCCCATTTCCCATGGTTCCACAAACTAAATCTGACTCTAAAACCATGACACCACGCTAATGTTCAAGGAAATAGTACTTACAACGGGACATGCCACATCCATCATCTAAAAAGCACAGGGTAAATCCTCCTCGCAGGTTATCATTATTCACTGAAAGAGAAAGCATGGAAAGAGGGATTTTGTCTTAGTTCTAGTATCTATAGCAGTATTTTTCAACCTTGGCAATTTTAAGGAATGAAACCGTCAACCCCCAGAATTCCGCAGCCGGATGCTGGCTGAGGAATTCTGGAAGTTGAAATCCATATGTCTTATAAGTTGGCAGGTTGAGAAATCCTGCTGTAGTGAAAGCAAGCCAACCAGGGACAGAAAAGGCAGGTGGTGCTTCCTCCTGCCTGCACACTTTTCTGCTCCTTTCAGAAGGTGCAGGACTTACAAGAAACCATGGGAGGGGGGAATCAAAGAAATGGGAAGTCCAAGGAACTTATTGAATGATCGATCCAAGGAGCTTATTGATCCTCTCATTTTTTATAACTTTAGGCTGAAAGTTCAATAAAGTAGGAGAGATTACTCTAAGTTATTTCCATTTCTTTAGCAATAGCTTAATTTTAAATAAAATTAGTTTTGTTCTGTCAATATTGCAAATCTACTTAATCTCAAATAAGATACAGCAAACTCTATGTCTCCCTACAAACCATCTAAAGGTTAATATCAAATTATAAATTGCTAAAAGAGGAAAACATATGAGGAATAATTCTAATGAATAAGTTTAATTAATATAATTATAATGAAACCAAAATTAAATGAAATGCAACTTCTTCCTGGTGATGCTCACTTTATGGAATGTTGCCTTTTAACACAATACTCAAAAAGCAACTGAAGCCCTCAGAGAATAAAAGGCTGCACATTCCTCTATCAAATCCTTGGGAAAGCCTAAATATGCTTATTAATAAATAAAATATATGCCATCCAATTCAATACGATTTCTTTCTTTCTTTCCTCCCCCATATGTAAGATCTTTACTCTGTCTTTCTTCCAGTTGATAAACAAACCCAACAGAGTTTTTTCATCTGTTTAAATCTGAATGTGTATTACATTTTAATAAACTATCATACATTTATAAGCCCATCCATCCATCCATCGATCTATGTCAAAGTACATATATGCTATTACATATTTAGGTTAAAGATAGAAATATTGTAACTTCTACCAGGGATAGGGTAGATCTTTGCCTTGTCAAAGAAATAAAGAAAGAAATCTTCCAAACAATTTATTTTCACAAGTGAGCTAATAAGTAAATTTAATGCAGTTTTCAATAAAACAATGCAATCAAGGAAAGAAGTCACTGAAATGTACATATTTAACATCTAAATGAGTATTTATATAGAACTCACCAGTATAAATGTCAAGTCGTGTGGCACCAGCATCTCTGAAAATATTGTTTAGATATTGAAAGTATTAAAAAAAATCCCTTCAAAACACCAAAGTAATAATAAGTATTACCTTTTTACTAAGGATTTATGTACTGGAAATGCAGAATACTCTAGTTTAAATAGTAAATTAATATGAGCTGCTACTGAATAGCAAAATAAAAACGTAATAAAAGTTAATTGAA
This sequence comes from Crotalus tigris, assembly GCF_016545835.1. Taxonomy (NCBI): domain Eukaryota; kingdom Metazoa; phylum Chordata; class Lepidosauria; order Squamata; family Viperidae; genus Crotalus; species Crotalus tigris. The sequence continues at coordinate 718,955 of NW_024097783.1, read as the reverse complement.
AAGTTACAATAAAGTGTAAGTTATCAGCCCATCAAGGGGATAAAACATAACGAAAATCAAAAGACTCCGCAGTATTGCAAATCTGTATCTAGAATTCCAGTTCAAATCCCAGAAAAAGAGGCCAAAGACTTTCTTCTCAACCCTCCATTTTCCAATCTGAAGAAAGAAATTAAATGATTGTTTAAAAAAAACATGCTAAGACTGTGAGCAAGCAAACCAAAAAGAGAACTACAATAACTATCTTCCTCTTCCTTACATTTACACTGCCCAACTGTATCTACAAGATCTCGGCTATGTTGAGATACACTAAAAGGTACGGGATTGCTCTGTCAAACTCAAAGGTAGATTTTAAAGAAATGTCAGTGCACATGGCACATAACGTGAGCAGTTCTATGGTGAAAATTCCACCCAAAAAAGCACAGGGGAGGTTAATTTTGCAGTTGATTTGACATGATTTCCCATCCCTACAACTTATAAGGGGACTGAAAAATAAGAATTATCTTGTGTTTTGTTTACTATTATCCTCATGGCTGCCTGATTATTTTATCTTGTAAACTGTGCAATTTTCTGGGTTAATTTTTCTGCTGCATGTTCAAGTATAAAGTTTTTAACTAGTTTGTACATCACTCAGAAACTGCAGTTAGAAGCGTAGTAAATAAGTCTGAAGGTTCACTAAGCTTCAATAGAGCACCAAAACTGAGCACAATCAATAGGTGACATTGATTCTTGCCCATTCTCCAAGAGAGATGTACAAGACTAAAGCTGATTTCTTAAATAACAGCATTTAATTAAATGAAGCAAAAGAAACAACCAATTAGGATTTTTTTTGTCAGTCCATACCAGCTCCATTATCAGGTTTGGAAGGATCCAATCACTGAACTCAGTTAGAAGGTCCAACCTTCAGGTGTAAGTAGCTACTAGGGCAATGCAGAACAAAATAAAAGGCCACTGCAGAATAAAAGGCTACTAGGAAAGGCACTCAGGTACCTGAATGAAAAGCGTAGCTTATTATAAAACATGGATCTTAAAAGAAACATATTTACCGTGAATTGTCAATCAATTCTGCAATTGCTCCCAAAAGGAAGTCATGTGTTGTGCTAGAAAGAAGCATTAAGGCAATTTTAACACAAAAGAAGCCAGAAAACACAGGGATGAATTATACATGCAGAAAATGGCAATACAAAAAAAGGATTTGGAGTGCATTAGAACCCCAGTCTTTGAAATATGAAAAAGTCAAAGGAGAAGGTGGGGAGATAAATACTGCTTTGATATTGGTGTATAAATGAGAAAGTAATATCAATTAATTTTCTATATGTCGGCAAAATAGAATTCTTTATTGGCCAAGTACGATTGGATACACAAGGAATTTGTCTTCAGTGCGTAAGCTCTCAGTTTGCATACAAGCAACAAGTAATAAATCATGATCATAATCATAAAATACAATCATAAGATACACCCAGCAGATTTATGGGATTTCCTTATCCCTAACTAGCAGACAAGAACAGGACCACATGAGTAGCCTGCTAGATACAGCTTATTTCAAACATTAAGTTTAGGACAGGGTTATCTTTTTAAATGAACCTTATTATCTTCAACATTTTTTTAGTTAATGTTTCTGGTTTATACTTAGCTCTTGTGATTTTTTGAGGCTTACTGTTAGATTTGTTTCTGACAAATCGATTAATGATTGCAGTACAGATTGATTGAGTTCCCTAGGGTGCCTTATTGCCTAAAATTAAAAACCTGTTCATACTTACCTATGAATTACTACCATTAAACGCCACCAGATAGGACTACCGTTGACTTGAATAGTAAATTTACCCAATAATCTAATGTATGAAACACACAACTCTACTCCATTATATTAAGGCACAATTTCTTAAAAGTATTTATTATCATGAACTATCGTGGATCCTAAAAGATGTAATCCACAAAAGTTTATGTGCTAGCAAATGTACTTATAGCACAACCTCAGGAATTTTTATTCCATTGAAATCAGTAGGAGATATTCCCAAGCAAACGTTGTGCAGAACGGCAGAAAAACAATTCCCCGCCTTCTATTTGTCTAGTTAAATGTTTTCCATACTTGGAAATTTTAAGATGTGTAGACTTCAATTCCCTGAATTTCGCAGTTTGAAAAATATTTATTTAGTCAACTATTTGATCCAAGCTCTCATAATTATTATTCCTTGGGTTCAGAATGAAAAAAAATATTTTGTAGAAAAGTGAGCAGTCCTGTAAACAATTCTCAGTATTATTCAGGAAAACAAGGACTTTTTTTTGTTGTTGTTCTGCTGCCCACTGAGGGCAGAACCTAATCAAGGATCGACACAATGAGAGTGGCTGTCACTTATCTCACTCACGAGTTTGCATGCAAAAACTCCAGCGTTAATTTCGCTCTACACAGAGCTCCATAGACAGCGGATTCGGCCATGAGCACTGCCAGGGAAAAGCAGCACTGAAGAACTTCGTCTCCGAGCTTAGGAGACCGGCCTAAACCCTTCGGTCGCCGCCCACGTACAACGCATTGCGACCAGGGCGTGGCTACGAAAAGGCTGGCGAAAAGAGAAGGACAAGAGAGGCAGACCGTAGGCGCCCTCTTGCGGAGACAGCGATTGATGTTAACAACATTGCAACGACGTGAAGAGGCGAAAGTTAAAAGAGTCCAAGCTACTGTATAGGATACCTATTTATTACTCTGTAAGGTACTTCTTATCAGCCACAACCAATCACTTTTAGTGGGCATAAATATTCATTATACTCCATCACAGAGAGCTAGTTTAGTGTAGGCACTAGGCTACTATCTAGGAGACAATGAATTCTAATTCTGATTTAGGCACAAAGCCAGCTTGGTGCCTGGTCAGTCACTCTCTTTCAATCTTAAGGAGGCAGTAGTAAACTGCTTCCAAAAAGGTTGCCAAGAAAACTGCAGGGATTTATCCAGGCAGGCGGCCAGGGGTCAAGTGCTCACACAACCCCCCTCCCCCATCCATCCTATCTGTAATAAGGTGCATTGGAACTTGGTGGTTTGTAAATAAGACTGACATTGCATCCAAACCAATCACTTGGAATTACAGTTTCAAAAATCACGGCTTGCAGTTATGTGAATTGCAGACTAGCTTCTCTGATAAGCACACATATTAGATTTAACAGTTATGAACTTTAATTGCCCTTGCAAAAAATCCACACGGATAGCTCATAAGCACCAGATTAGTGACCAAGATCTGTTTCCTCCATTCCAAGGCTCCAAAAAGAGTTCAATAGTGGATTCAATTGAGAGACAGTCAGCTCTTCTTTCAAGCAGTGAATGAATGAAAAGCTATCCGTCAATCATTCTTTGATTCAGATTCGTGTGCTGAACAACATGTTGCACCTGATGGCTTAAATGACCCTTTTCAACTCTAGTATTATGAAATAAAGAAAACAATTACTGTTATTTACTTCAAATTAATAAATTTGCAGTGCAAAGCAACACTTGAGATTTGCTTGTTTACTTCTTTACATGGTGAAAGAAGACTTCAGCTTGTATCTTGTTAATGCAAAAAGCTAATGGACTCCCATACAAGTACTATAACAATATTTCCTAAGAATTCAGTATTTTTAGCACTATTCCAAAAATCAGATTCATGTAGCAGGAAATGATCCTACTCACATATTTTCCATCACCTGTGTGGAACTTCTTTCAAAATATTCAGTGTGAGAAAAAAGACATATGGTAGCATACACATATAGTTTGAAAACGATTCAAGAACACTTTTGAAAGGAGCAGGGATATACCTGAGGCATCCTTTCAAAGCAGATTAAAAAAAACCATGGCTCTTTGAAGAGGTCCTGCAGCCGCACACTGGCAAGGGCCAGGCCAGTTTTCTGTATTATTTCCAAAGCTTTCACATCTGTAATATGTATAACAGTTTCCTATATTCTGACCTATTTTAATAGTTTTTTTTCTGTCACACCTATATTACTCAGGATAATTTGCTGGGTTCTCCATGGTAAATGGGCTTAATCAAAGGTTGGGTCAGACACCAAAATGCAAAGGAACATCCTTTTTCCTCTGACTTTGGTCTTTTCTGGTTTTAGGCGAGGTCTAGATTAGTGTTCCTCAACTGCAGCATGTGTGGACTTCAACTTCCAGAATTCCCTAGCCAGTATAACTGGTTGTTGAATAGTCTAGATATGAGCTCAAGAATTCTGAGAGTTGAAGTCCACAAGTCATAAAGGGCTATAGTTCCCCACCCTGATCTAGATATTGAAGATCTCGGAAGAGTTGCTTCCCTTGACAAAGGACAGTGGAAGTGCAGAAACCAGTTGTATTAATACAAACTGGTTCAAAGAAGTGGAGTGATTAGTCTTGGTAAAAACCTTTTATGAATATTGGTGAGAAAACTAAAATTATCCTGAGGATCACAATATGCCTTAAAGCTACAGGTGGCCACCTACAATTTACCACATTAAAAAAAACCCAAAGTATTCAAGCCATGATCTTGATTGTAAACTTCTCTGTTCCATGCTTGCTTACTTATCTTATACACAGTGGCTTAATATGTAGTTGCATAATAATAAATGTGGAAGGCAGATGATGGGTAGAGATGCTGATAGAAGTCTGTAACAAGTTGGCCTGCACTTCCTCAGGTGATGGAATGATGAGCAGGTAGAATATGGAAAGGAGAGTTATATTGGACTCCTTAAGTTAGTCCATCCTAGATAGCTGTAGAAGACAATCACCAGCACTAAAGGGAACTGTCTGTGATTTCCTTATATTGGGGAACAGCAAAAGGGACCATATTGGCCTTCATTGCAAGAAGGAATGTAGTTTCATTCAGCTCTGCTCACAAGGCAAAAATATTGGAAACGTGTTTGCAATAAAGTTTAATGGGTCCAGTGTCCATTCATAGAAGGGAAAAAACATGTCTGAAGTGAATCAAAACTTCCATGTAAGAAAGTCTAAAGGGCACAGGGAGGTCGATGGAACATAAAAATGCAACAATGGACTCTGCCCTCTTTCTGTACAACTGTTCAGACACAGAGTAAATGATTGATAAAGCAAAGGGAATCAAATGGTCAAAAAGAATACAATTTTTACTTTTCTAACTCCAGAGAAGACACCATGAGTATTATAATGCTTCATGTGATGACCTGTGTTACTCTGCTTACAGGTAAAGCTTTTAAATCACATTATGCTTGTTCTTGAAATATGTATATTAATTTTGTTTAAATGAATTGCCGAAATTCACAAAGAACTGCAATGAAGTGCTCTTAAAGCCTAACAAATTCAGTTTCAGTGGGTATAATTCACTGCAATTGGAAAGTTATGGTGACCCAGATTAGGTATATATTTTTCTTTCAAAATAATGTTTGGTTTTGAGATTTGAATGCTAATAGGATTATAAAAGGCAGTTTAACATATTAATATCATGTTTAGTAATATTAAAAACTTAGAAAAAAAATTTCTTAACATGGAATGTAACTAACACAGAATATAACTACATTTCCCATGGCTGGTATGATCAAAAGATATGGGTGAAATCTAGCATCCAGGAAAAGGCTCAATGAAGTCATATGTATTATTATGGCATTATCTGTGATTGATGCAACATACATAATTCATTTCATTTGTGTGATGACTCCAGATGACACATAGGTCAATTGCCCCCATGCAGATGCCTGTGAATAGCGCATATCTGGAGATCATCAGGTTAGAGAAATCTGGCCTACAGCTGTATATTTAGATTTTGTATATGCTCTGAACCCATGACTGTCAACCCTGTGGCTTTATCATTTCAGTGGCTTGGGGACTACCATTTTCCTCTCAAGAAGAAGATAATGAATTTCTAGGACTTAAGAGGCTACCCTACCCAGCCAATTGGCATGCATTTACAGTGTCTGAACAGGTATTGACCTTTTCTAACATTTTAAAAACCTGTGTTTATTACTCAGTTTCTAATTCACTGTTCCCTGGGGAGGTTAAGGCTCTATGCTGGCCTAAAACCTTGTGATGAAGACTTAAGCAGAGCAAAAATGACTCATCTAAACTAATGCAGTCAGTTCAAGGGCTGAGTGGGGTTTGAAACACTACCCCACACGCCCATTCACAATCAAAAATTTTGCTGAGATACTAGTACGATTTAAAAAGTAGAATTCATCAGAGATTCATTATATGCCTTTGGATCTACTTGATTTTTCAATGACACATTCAGAAATATCAAAATCATAAACCTTTTAGACAGAATTGGAAGAACATTTCAGAACTCTCAGTCTGAGGGTCATAGTTTATAACCACAACTGATCTGGGATGGGCCTGGTGCCTAGGGATTAAATTCTGATGTTTATATATAAATAGCTAACACTTTTTTTGTGTATAAGAGCAGCTTCTCCAGTCTTAGCTGTGCAAAAAGGAAAATAATGATCATATATTCACTGTGAACAACTGAGAAATAAATGAGACTCCACAAAGGAATCTCAGGCTAAGAAATCAGAAATTCAGAATATGGTGCAATCTAATTTTGTGAACGTGAAGTCTTTAATTTTTTTGTTCTTGCTTTTTAAATATAATGAAGAGTAATTTATTATCATTCTCACCCCTGTAATTCTTTATTTGTTTCTCAATGGCATCTTACATTAAGAATTAAATACAGAATTTCCTAATACAGCAATTATAGAAATGTCTTTCTGGGGATGAAATATTAAGAAGCATGTTCACCCAGAAAGAAAAGTAGTCTTAGTCTCTATTGCCCCAGGGCACAGGAGTAGAGCAAATGTATTAAAACTACATGGAAGTAGAATCAGAAGAAAGTTCCTGATTATACAAGCTGTCAGCCAGAAGAAAAGATTGTCACATTGTGTGAATCTATTTGCTTTTCATGGAGACAGACATGTAATGGTCATTGATCAGAATTCTATATTTATTCATTAAATTCAATATTGTAGAGAATCTTCCTGATCATGGAGGACAGAGTAGTAATCTTTAAATTCTTTTCTACTCTGATTCTATGAAAATTTTATATTTTACTTAAGTTTTTTAAGCTTAGTCATATATGCTCTCAGTTTGTTTCCCCCCCCCCCTATATTTCCACATAAAATCAGCAATTGCTTTGCAATGCTATGCTCTTCCCTTCCTTTCCATATTGGGTTAATTCTGTTATATAATAAAAAATAACTAAACTAAATTAAACCATGATAACCAGATTCATCAAAGAAAGAAAGAAAGAAAGAAAGGGAAAATGGAAAAAAAGAAAAGGAAAAAAATACTGCCAAATTGCAGAAAGATAAATGCAGGACTGCCTGTCATGCTGGTTGGGAATTTTAATTACCATATTAGGACAGCATTAATTGCAAAAGACAATATGCTTCTTTGGGGTACTGGGAGGTGTCCAAATTGTTATTACTTCAGTTTATATCCTGTATTTCTGTTCAGACTACATGTAGAATGATAATCTTTAGCTTCTCTGAGATTCTCAGTACTAAATGTCCATAGAACACTTTTTTATTGTAAAACTGAATCATATTTTCATTCTAATCAGGTGAGTGAATATTGGTCACTACTGAAGAGATCATCACAGTATACCATGGACATGGCCAGGTAATTCACGGAATTGGAAACTTTTGAAAGGGTTTCTTTATTTACAGCATTTAATGGAATAGATATTAATGCATGGGTTATATGAAAAATCACACAAAGATATTTATTAATATTTTTGAAATGTGTAATTTAGAAAGGATTGCCAGTGGAACCATCCATTGCTAAGTAGCCTAATAAATAGATATAATATATGGGGAATTTTAAAATGCTTGCTTTACACCAGTGAATCCTTATATGAAGAATTGTAGGTGTTACATGATGCCATGCAAAATGAGAATTTGGCACTGGGGGTAAGAATTGGCAGGACATTCCCAAATAAGGAGAAATTCCCCATTATTTGTCAATAGCAAGACTTCTTTACTCTTGGCATGAAATCTTGGAATGAGTTTCATTATGATGTAGAAGGCTATGGATCCACTGACTTTAATTTAGCCCAGACATGTCAAACACAAGGCCCACAGGCCAGGGCTGGCCCACTAAGTGGTTTCATCTGGCCCAGGGACCTGTTCTGGAAACAGTGAAGGACCGGCCTGTAGCATCTCAACCTGGCCCAGGCCAACCGGACACTGATCTACAATCTGGTTGTGTCCATCAAAGCCAGAATGCGTTCAGCCTTAGATCCACGGGGTAGCCCTGCCCCACCCGCCCTCTGGGCGCGCCACAAGCAGAGTCCGGCATTCCTCTTGGCTGTCTTGCCCTGCAGGCTGACTTCGCTCATAATGCTGGCACTGGCCATCTCCTGTAAGCACACCTGGGGGGGGGCAAGACAGAGGCGGCGGGGCAGTTCCTTGCTGGTTCCAGGGCTGGTTCCAGGGCTGCCCCATGGATCTAAGGCTGAGCACATTTTGGCTTTGATGGACGCAACCAGGTTATAGATCAGTGCCAAAGCAGAGTAGAGGAAAATATTTTCCTTTGCTATATTTCATGTCTGAATTAGACCATGGCAGGGTCCCTGCAGGAGAGCTCTTTTAAGGATTATGTATTAATAGAAAAGCAACTAACTTACCTCGGTTCCTAAATGCTAAAGCTGTTGCACATAAAAGACAGAGAAGCTCTGATCAACTATCACAGCCACCATTTTGACAGTTCCACTGTACTGTTGTCTGTGGACGCCTCTTTTAGAGCACTGAAATTTTTTGGAATTTTTTGTTAGCTTTAAAAGGCTTTCTGAAGCAAATTCTTTTTTTAATAGATTGAAGAATAATAAAAATACTAGAGAATTATTCTGTATGGCATTATTCTGTATGGCAGAATTGAGTTTTCTCCATTAGTTATGAATTCCACCAGGTGCTAAAGCAAATTGGACATGAAGATGGTCTTGATATTAATGGAAAAGGCTTGTTTAAAATTCCCAGTTGTCAAAAGCTGCATCATGGTCATAATTAGTTTTCGCCTAGTCTTAGGACCAATGAAAACAAACATCATTTTGAAAAATATTCCATTGTTTAATATGATTTTTAACAAAAAAATCTTTGTTTTTTTTACAGGGACTATATTAGTTTTTACAAGAATATGTTACAGCAACATGAAGAGCATCAGGTTTAATCTGTGACTCTCAAATTTATATATCTACATCCAAGATATTAATCAACACTATTCTTCTGGAATATCAGTGCCTGAGACGAATGCTATTTTGTCTAATTGACAAGGATCCAACATAAATGTCTTCATCCTGTCCTGGGATTGATAAGGGCATATCCTATGATAAAAAGTGTCCAGGCCTTCAGCTACAATCCTATATGAAAGAAATTACTTTTTAAGTTGTTGTGCATAAGATTCATTTTCCAACAGGTTTTGCATGGGAAATCTACCCATTGTCATACATAAATCAAAAGTAGTTGTTATAGCTTTTGAATGTGAGGAATGTCCTAGTCAATGTAATATTGATTTTTGAATCTTGATCATTAACTGGATTGTTCTTAGGGATAGTTCACAAATTAGATTTTAACTTGAAACTGTTCTGCCAGAAGCAGCAGGGGAGTGTAATATTAACAAAGCACTGCTGCTTGCTTCTGCATTGTTTAATCCCCGATTCAAAGCAACAAAGAATCTGTATATTCAAAACATATTCATTCACCACTGGATCTTGACTTGATCTTTTCTTGGTTTACCTTATAACTGTTTAAGTACCCTATTTGAATTTCATTCACCTTACTTTTATGCTTTTCCTGACTATATTTTTTCACTTCTGTATAACAAAGTGAGCAAAAATACCCTATTACATACAATCATTTTTGCTTCTTTCAACAACCATTAATTCCATACTACAGGCCTGATATTACCTTAGCTTGTAGGAAGGGAACTGTATTAAGGTATGGAAGAAAAAAAAAAGGATATGTTTATAAAGACATAAAACTCTATGATTTGTAGTTCACAACAACTTTAAAAGAATTTTTTAAAAAATATATGTCAGAAAATATGCAACTATATTCCTGTTTTTCTTTCCTTTTCTCTAAGAATTAACTTGTCTTAATATTTCTTCATCTATTTTGTCCATCTTTAGTGAATATTCTTTCAAGCTATATACATTTATCTACTTTTTCTAGTTTTAATATGCATGTATAATTCTTAATTGCTCACATGTATTTTCTCTGCAAACATGTTATTTGTCATTTACAAATTAATTTTTAGATCCTGCTTGTACAACTCAATGTAGTGTATATAATGTTTCTGTCTTCTGTGTTTCCAATAACAACACATTGTGAGGTGGGTTGAGATGAGACAGAGTGATCGGCCCAAAGTATTGAGCTAACTGTTTTCTACTCACAATTGCCGCTAATCATGAAGCAACAATTTGGCAACATTTACATACAAAGTACCTGTACATTAATATCCTCAGTCAACCAAATTCTAATACCCCCAAAATCATTTTTGTACATTTATAAGTTTCTTAAATAGTCAAGGAGATATACACATTGTTACATTCTTATCTTATTCCCTGGTTAAAGTTGAACCATCCATTAAGCTTTTTTCCCCTGTCCCATCATATATAACTCTTAATACATTCAGCAACTAACCTTTGTGCAAGTATTGTGCAAATATCACCTATTCATTATATCATATGGTTTCTCTAAATTAATCTATGTGCAACCTTTATTTATCTACCTGGCAATATTAATCTTTCCTGAAAATAGATGTTGCACAGCAGAATATATAAAGTTTGAAATAACACTGAAACAGCAGAGAAATCAAACAATCTCTTTGAAAATTCATATATACACAGTAGGCACTCCACTAAGCAGGTGTTCAGTTTAAAAAAATGAATGACAGAATCCATCTACATTTTCATCAGTGTGGGATGTTTGCATAATTCTCTTGAACAGTTCTTTTAAACTGCTTAAAGTGCAAGTTGCCTCATTAAACAGAAAGGAAGAATGGGGACAGGTGTATTTGTAACCTATCCTTCTGTAACCATTTCCATCACTAAGAACTAAGTAGTCTTCCATATAATTTCCCATGAAATTCACAATTCTAGACAGTAATTCCTTATGACACCTGACCGGCTAATATCTTCACATTTATTTGTGTTTGCTAATTCATGAGCACAACATCAAAGAAAACATAGTTTGCTTTGGACTAAGTTTGCAGTTTTAGATTTCCTTTTACCTGGGAACAAGGTAAGTAAGATAATTTAGTAAGACTTCATTTGAACAGTTCTGAATACATCATTCTAACATTTCATGGCACATCTTCCCCTTTATCTGCAAATAAACCAACCTACTTTCTTTCTCCTATTATTTTTCTATTATCCCTTCAATATGCTTTTGTTTTTGTTTCAAAATATGACACTATTTTTTACCATAGGCTGGAATTGTGAATCATAATTTTCTATTAGTGATATAAGATTTTTAAAAAGAATTTAAGTGTCATGAAAATAGTTGCTTATTTTTTTATCAACATACCTTACTGGCAGATCCAATTTTTATTCCAAGCATTATGGGACATACACAGATATAGTGTACAAAAAGTATTCCAGCTGTCCCAATGGGGATAGCAGAGGGGAATGCCACCAATTCTACTAAGTTGCATATATGAATAGTTGGTTCTAGGGAACAGCAATACATTCTGAATGTTTTTACACATTATCTTTTGCAAGACAGTTATATGACATGAGTATTCTTGCTATTTTTAGTTATGTAAATAGTACTTTGATTCCCTTGGCTCTATTCATAAGAAAATATCTGCCTAGCTAGCATGATTTCTGACTATTAGGAAGTACAAATAAGAAATAAAAATACTGATAGTATCAGAGGCAGGTCCTTACAGACAGAAAGTTTAGATTAGCCCTTCTCAACCTTATGACACTTCCTCTTTCGTCTGAGGTGTATTGGAGTTCAATTCCAACATATCTGAGGGGCATAAGGATGGCCAATAGGTTTTTAATCAGTCCATTGCAATCAGTCAATTAAAATATTGTTTAAAATAAAATGGCAATACACATCTTTTTCATATACGTCTTTTTTTCCTGAAGTCCTCTAGACTACAAAAAGGAAAAGATACTATCTTCTTAAAAGATATGCCACCTCCTGCTGCTCAGCCCAACAGACACATGAAAAATAAAATGCTGCTGCCTTTTTCAAAATGATTTATAGTCTAAAACTCATCTGGAACATGGCCTAAACAGATGCAGTTGAAAGAAAGATATGATATTCCCTGATTAATGCCAGATATATATGGCACATCTAATACCACTCCAGTGTGATTACCAGTGCATTTCTAGGTGTAATTCAAGGTGCTCATGGTTACCAATAAAACCCTACATGGCTTTGAGGTGGGCAGTAAGTTCAATATATCTGCCTGATGGATCACCTCTTTTCAAGAGCCTTTACCTGTCCGACTAGGTCAAACAGAATCGGCATGCTGAAGATGTCATCAGCCCAAAGAGTGTTGGGTGGTGGGGACTAGAAAGCGAGGTTTTTTTTTGCAGTGGCAGAATTTTTTAAAGGGTTTTTTAAATATTTTGACTAGTTTTGTCCCTTTTCAGTAATTAAATATAAATCATTACTATACATTTTGTAAAAAGATATAAAGGGGATTTTAGTTTTGATTCTACTTGCAAACCAAAAGTAATATTCAAAATGGTCACATGTACAGACACATCCATTCTAATAGTGATTTCTAAGTGAGCAAAGGCAGCAGCAAAATCTCAAGTTTATTAAATGCCCTATATCTCAGGAGATGTCCAAACCTCAAAATAATAATCTCATTTCCTTTCAATTTTTGCAAACCAAAATGAGGTTTTGAAATTATGAATAACTGTCCATCTTCACTAGCATTCTGGTCAAAGGGCAGCTCTTTAAAACAAGATGAGATTTATACACCATAATAACTCTGTAATGAGTTTTATTCAGGTTTCTGTAAAGTGTATCTGCCTTTTTGCTAAAACTTGACAGCACTAGTAAATAAATCAATGATTTGAAATAGTCTAAATGGCAGCTGCTTATCATTTTTTCCAACATAATTTCCAGATATTTGAGATTATAATTTCTATAATCACAACTATACAGGTTGTTCTCGACTTATAACCACAATTGTGGTTATTAAATGAGACATTTGTTAAGTGAGTTTTGCCTCATTTTATAACCTTTTTTGCCACAGTTGTAAAGTGAATCATTTCAGTTAATAAGTAATTCAGTTGTTAAGTCAATCTGGCTTTTCCATTGATTTTGCTTGCCAAAAGGTTGCAAAAGGTGATCATGTGATCTTGGGAAACAGCAGCGGTCATAAACATGAACCAGCATATGCCAAGCATATGAATTTTGATCACATGATCATGGGTATTCTACAAAGGTTGTAACTCTGAAAAATATTCATAAATCACTTTTTTCAGTACCATTGTAACTTTGAACAGTCACTAAATAAACTATTATAAGTCGAATACTACCTGTATAATGTTGAGGGATGATGCAGTTTAGTAATGTTAAATTAGCCACAATTTGTTCACCTCTTGATTTAAATCAAATTCATGCCAGCTATGAATAAAATAGACCACAATCTACTATTTGATAAGATAGAAAAATGTGGGTTAGACAGCATCACCACCAGATGGATTCGTAGCTGGCTGATCGGCCGTACTCAGCATGTGGTCCTCAATTGAACTGCATCTACATGGAGGGAAGTGTGTAGTGGGGTGCCCCTGGGCTCTGTTCTAGCCCAGTGCTCTTCAACATCTTCATCAACGATTTGGACGAGGGGATAGATGGGGAATTCATCAAATTTGCAGACGGCACTAAGCTGGCAGGAATAGTCAACACACCAGAAGATAGGCTTAAGATACAGAAGGATCTTGACAGACTTGAACATTGGGCACTATCTAATAAAATGAAATTAAATGGTGAAAAAAGTAAGGTTCTACATTTAGGCAAGAAAAACCAAATGTACAGGTATAGTATAGGGGGTACCTTGCTCAATAGTAGTAACTGTGAGAGGAACCTTGGACTCCTGGTGGACAATCACTTAAATATGAGCCAGCAGTGTGGTGCAGCTGCCAAAAAAACCAACACAGTGCTAGGCTGCATTAACAGAGGGATAGAATCAAGATCACATGAAGTGTTAATACCACTTTACAATGCCTTGGTAAGGCACTTGGAATACTGCATCCAGTTTTGGTCACCACAATGTAAAAAAGATGTTGAGGCTCTACAAAGAATACAGAGAAGAGCAACAAAGATGATCAGGGGACTGGAAGCTAAAACATATAAGGAACAGTTGCTGGAATTGGGAATGTCTAGTCTAATGAAGAGAAGGATGGAGGATGACATGATAGCAGTGTTCCAATATCTCAGGGGCTGCCACAAAGAAGAGGGAGTCAAGCTATTCTCCAAAGCACCTGAAAGCAGGAGAAGAAGCAACAGATGGAAACTAATCAAAGAGAGAAGCAACCTAGAACTAAGAAGATATTTTCTGACAGTTAGAACAATTAATCAGTGGAACAACCTGCCTCCAGAAACTGTGAATTCTCCAACACTGGAAGTTTTTAAGAAGAGACTGGACAGCCATTTGTCTGAAATGGTATAAGAGTTCCTGCCTGAGCTAGGGGGGTTGGACTAGATGACCTCCAAGGCCCCTTCCAACTTTATTATTATTATCAATCATCGCACAGTCAGCCAGATGTTCAGCCTGGATTTGGCATTTTGTCTACCTATCGAGTCCTTACCCAGGACCTGGGATAGGCAGATGTGGATGTTTGATGGTATTACAGGTATTGTTGCAGGATGGAAGCAGTTCCTAATAAGGCCGCCTTTTGCAATTGACTAATAGCAAATTTGTCAATGCCAATGGTGTTCAAGTGGTGCTCCAGTTGTTTTGGGATTACACCCAAGGAGCCTATTACTATTGGTACTACCCTTGCTTGCTTTTGCCACAGTCTTTCTATTTCTATTTGTAGGTCTTTGTATTTTGTTATCTTCTCCAGTTCTTTCTCTCTATTCTGCTATCTCCAGGCACTGCCACGTCCACTATCCAGACTTTTTTGTCTTTCTTATCGACAATTGTTAAGTCTGGGGTGTTATGTTGCAGGTGCTTGTCTGTTTGAATTCTGAAGTCCCAGAGCAGTTTAATTTTATCATTTTCTATGACTTTCTCTATTTTATGATCCCACCAGTTTTTGATTACAGGCAAATTATATTTTTTGCAGATCTTCCAATGCACCATTGTTGCTACTTTGTCATGCCGCTGCTTGTAATCAGTCTGTGCAATCTTCTTGCAACAGCTTACCAAGTGGTCCACTGTTTCTTCAGCTTCTTTGCATAGGCGGCACTTACTGTCTGTTGTGTCTTCTCAATTTTGACTTTGTATGCATTTGTCCTTAAGGCTTGGTCTTGTGCAGCCAGAATTAGTCCCTCGGTCTCTTTCTTCAATTTTCCTGCTCTTAGCCATTGCCAGGTTTTATTATTATCTGCTTTCCCAGCTATTTTTTTCATGTATTGGCCATGTAGTGCTTTGTCTTCCCATGCCTCTATTCTGTTCTTCATTTGGTCTTTCTTGTAGGCCAGTTTGGTCTCTCCAGTAGTTAGTAAGCCTTCCTGATATACTAATTTCAGTGCATCTTCATCATTGTTCTTCAGATATTCTTCCAAAGCCATTTTTTTCTTCTTCAACCATCTGATGTACTTGTAGCATTCCACGCCCACCTATTTGCCTTGGTAGATAAAGTCTATCAATGTCACTGCGTGGATGAAGGGCATGATTCATTGTCATTATTTTTCTGGTCTGCCTATCCATTGCTTTTAGTTCTGCTTGAGTCCAGTCCACTATTCCAGCTGTGTACCTAATGACTGGGATTGCCCAGGTGTTGATTGCCTTTATGGTATTTCCTCCATTGAGTTTGGATTTTAAGATCTTCTTCACTCTCTTGATGTATTCACCTCTAATCTTTTTCTTGACTTCAGTGTGCTTGATGTTGTCAGCTTGAAGGATACCCAAGTATTTGTAGTACTCTTCCTCATCCAGACTCTTAATGTTATTTTCGTGGGGCATCTTGATTCCTTCAGTTTTCATATTTTTCCTTGTTTGATAGTAAGTGTGGCACATTTGTCCAAGCCAAACTCCATTACAATATCTTGGCTATATATACGGACAGTGTTGAGCAGCGATTCTATTTCAGATGATGTTTTTCCATACAGCTTCAGATCATCCATATAAAGGAGGTGGGATAGTCTAGCAGATGTTTTTGATGTTTGATAGCCATGTCCTGAGTTATTCAGTATTGTTGACAGAGGAAACAGTGCAATAACAAATAGTAATGGTGATAATGAATCTCCTTGAAATATTCCTCTCTTGATATTAACCTCTCCCAGCCTCTCACCATTGATCTGCAACTGTGTCTTCCATTGTGCCATCGATCTTTGCACAAATTTTCTGATGTTTCTACTGACTCCTGTTATTTCTAGGCACTTTATTATCCAATCATGTGGCAGAGAGTCAAATGCCTTTTTGTAGTCAATCCATGCCACATTCAGGTTGGTCTTCCTTCTCTTGCAGTTTTCCAAGATCATTTTGTCTATTAGGAGTTGATCTTTTGTTCCTCTGCTATTGGGGCGGTTTCCTTTCTGCTCAGGTGGAAAGAGATTGTTTTCAACTAGATGCTGTTGCACTGCATCAGCTACTACACCAGTTAGTAATTTGAAAGTTGTTGGTAAGCAGGTAATTGGCCTGTAGTTACCTGGTGTTGCCCCTTTTGCTGGATTTTTCATTATTAGGTAGGTTTTCCCAGTTGTTAGCCACTTTTCAATTTCTCCTCCTTGTAGTATATTGTTGAACTGTTGGCAATGAGTGGGTGTATAACAGTTAGATGTTTCAACAAAACCCATGCAGTTCATCTTCACCTGGTGCTGACCAATTTTTGATTTTCTTTGCTCTTTTTTCTACCATTTTTGTTGTTATTACTAGTTCTTTCATTTCAACTTCTGTTTTATTTGCATCCACCTCTTTTAACCAAGCCGCATCCTTGTTGTATTTCTTTGGGTTATCCCATATCTGCTTCCAGAACTGCACTGTTTCTTCCTTGTCAGGTACTGACTGATTCCTTGCAGTTTCTCCATTGATGGATTGGTAGAAACGTTTCTGATTGGATTGAAATTGGAGGTTCTGCCTATAGTTTGCAATTCGAGCTTCATATCTACTGATTTTCCTGGCTATAGCTGTTATTTGTTGCTTTATTATTTCCAGTGCTTCCTTGATCTTCCTTGTTTCTAAGTGGTATTTCTTGATTAGGTATTCTTTGGTCTTCTTGTTCTTCAGCTTCTTTTCTTTCATCTGTTCTAGCTTGCTTGCATGTGATCTTAACTTGCTGATCTTATTTTCTAGTCTAACCTTCCATTTTTCTGGTGCTGTTTGTTTGTTTTTCTTCTTTGTTGATTTTGCATCCCAGGTATTCTGTTATAACTGCAGCTGTGCTGTACATTAGTTGGTTTGTTTCTTGCAGTGAATTGGTGCTTATACTTGATATTGCAATATTTGCATCTTTTAATGCTTGTGCTAGCTGTTTCTTTGGAACAAGCTTCAATGCAGGTAGCCTTATTCTGTTGTTTTTGTGCTGTTCTAGATGCTCAGTTATTCTTTGTTTCAATTCTTTGTTATATTATTATTATTATCGATCATCGCACAGTCAGCCAGATGTTCAGACTGGATTTGGCATTTTGTCTACCTATCGAGTCCTTACCCAGGACCTGGGATAGGCAGATGTGGATGTTTGATGGTATTACAGATATCGTCGCAGGATGGAAGCAGTTCCTAATAAGGCCGCCTTTTGCAATTGACTAATAGCGAATTTGTCAATGCCAATGGTGTTCAAGTGGTGCTCCAGTTGTTTTGGGATTGCACCCAAGGAGCCTATGACTATTGGTACTACCCTTGCTTGCTTTTGCCACAGTCTTTCTATTTCTATTTGTAGGTCTTTGTATTTTTTATCTTCTCCAGTTCTTTCTCTTCTATTCTGCTATCTCCAGGCACTGCCACGTCCACTATCCAGACTTTTTTGTCTTTCTTATCGACAATTGTTAAGTCTGGGGTGTTATGTTGCAGGTGCTTGTCTGTTTGAATTCTGAAGTCCCAGAGCAGTTTAATTTTATCATTTTCTATGACTTTCTCTATTTTATGATCCCACAGTTTTTGCTTACAGGCAAATGATATTTTTTGCAGATCTTCCAATGCACCATTGTTGCTACTTTGTCATGCCTGCTTGTAATCAGTCTGTGCAATCTTCTTGCAACAGCTTACCAAGTGGTCCACTGTTTCTTCAGCTTCTTTGCATAGGCGGCACTTACTGTCTGTTGCTGTCTTCTCAATTTTGACTTTGTATGCATTTGTCCTTAAGGCTTGGTCTTGTGCAGCCAGAATTAGTCCCTCGGTCTCTTTCTTCAATTTTCCTGCTCTTAGCCATTGCCAGGTTTTATTATTATCTGCTTTCCCAGCTATTTTTTTATGTATTGGCCATGTAGTGCTTTGTCTTCCCATGCCTCTATTCTGTTCTTCATTTGGTCTTTCTTGTAGGCCAGTTTGGTCTCTCCAGTAGTTAGTAAGCCTTCCTGATATACTAATTTCAGTGCATCTTCATCATTGTTCTTCAGATATTCTTCCAAAGCCATTTTTTCTTCTTCAACCATCTGATGTACTTGTAGCATTCCACGCCCACCTATTTGCCTTGGTAGATAAAGTCTATCAATGTCACTGCGTGGATGAAGGGCATGATTCATTGTCATTATTTTTCTGGTCTGCCTATCCATTGCTTTTAGTTCTGCTTGAGTCCAGTCCACTATTCCAGCTGTGTACCTAATGACTGGGATTGCCCAGGTGTTGATTGCCTTTATGGTATTTCCTCCATTGAGTTTGGATTTTAAGATCTTCTTCACTCTCTTGATGTATTCACCTCTAATCTTTTTCTTGACTTCAGTGTGCTTGATGTTGTCAGCTTGAAGGATACCCAAGTATTTGTAGTACTCTTCCTCATCCAGACTCTTAATGTTATTTTCGTGGGGCATCTTGATTCCTTCAGTTTTCACTATTTTCCTTGTTTGATAGTAAGTGTGGCACATTTGTCCAAGCCAAACTCCATTACAATATCTTGGCTATATATACGGACAGTGTTGAGCAGCGATTCTATTTCAGATGATGTTTTTCCATACAGCTTCAGATCATCCATGTAAAGGAGGTGGGATAGTCTAGCAGATGTTTTTGATGTTTGATAGCCATGTCCTGAGTTATTCAGTATTGTTGACAGAGGAAACAGTGCAATAACAAATAGTAATGGTGATAATGAATCTCCTTGAAATATTCCTCTCTTGATATTAACCTCTCCCAGCTCTCACCATTGATCTGCAACTGTGTCTTCCATTGTGCCATCGATCTTTGCACAAATTTTCTGATGTTTCTACTGACTCCTGTTATTTCTAGGCACTTTATTATCCAATCATGTGGCAGAGAGTCAAATGCCTTTTTGTAGTCAATCCATGCCACATTCAGGTTGGTCTTCCTTCTCTTGCAGTTTTCCAAGATCATTTTGTCTATTAGGAGTTGATCTTTTGTTTCCTCTGCTATTGGGGCGGTTTCCTTTCTGCTCAGGTGGAAAGAAATTGTTTTCAACTAGATGCTATTGCACCGCATCAGTTACTACACCAGTTAGTAATTTGAAAGTTGTTGGTAAGCAGGTAATTGGCCTGTAGTTACCTGGTGTTGCCCCTTTTGCTGGATTTTTCATTATTAGGTAGTTTTTCCCAGTTGTTAGCCACTTTTCAATTTCTCCTCCTTGTAGTATATTGTTGAACTGTTTGGCAATGAGTGGGTGTATAACAGTTAGATGTTTCAACCAAAACCCATGCAGTTCATCTTCACCTGGTGCTGACCAATTTTTGATTTTCTTTGCTCTTTTTTCTACCATTTTTGTTGTTATTACTAGTTCCTTCATTTCAACTTCTGTTTTATTTGCATCCACCTCTTTTAACCAAGCCGCATCCTTGTTGTATTTCTTTGGGTTATCCCATATCTGCTTCCAGAATTGCACTGTTTCTTCCTTGTCAGGTACTGACTGATTCCTTGCAGTTTCTCCATTGATGGATTGGTAGAAACGTTTCCGATTGGATTGAAATTGGAGGTTCTGCCTATAGTTTGCAATTCGAGCTTCATATCTACTGATTTTCCTGGCTATAGCTGTTATTTGTTGCTTTATTATTTCCAGTGCTTCCTTTATCTTCCTTGTTTCTAAGTGGTATTTCTTGATTAGGTATTCTTTGGTCTTCTTGTTCTTCAGATTCTTTTCTTTCATCTGTTCTAGCTTGCTTGAATGTGATCTTAACTTGCTGATCTTATTTTCTAGTCTAACCTTCCATTTTTCTGGTGCACTGTTTGTTTGTTTTTCTTCTTTGTTGATTTTGCATCCCAGGTATTCAGTTATAACTGCAGCTGTGCTGTACATTAGTTGGTTTGTTTCTTGCAGTGAATTGGTGTTTATATTTGCTATTGCAGTATTTGCATCTTTTAATGCTTGTGCTAGCTGTTTCTTTGAAACAAGCTTCAATGCAGGCAGCCTTATCCTGTTGTTTTTGTGCTGTTCTAGATGCTCAGTTATTCTTTGTTCAATTCTTTATTTATTATTATTATTATTATTATTATTATTATTATTTATTATTATTATTATTATTATTATTATTATTATTATTTTCGATCATCGCAGTCAGCGAGATGTTCAGACTGGAATTGGCATTTTGTCTACCTATCGAGTCCTTACCCAGGACCTGGGATAGGCAGATGTGGATGTTTGATGGTATTACAGATATCGTCGCAGGATGGAAGCAGTTCCTAATAAGGCCGCCTTTTGCAATTGACTAATAGCGAATTTGTCAATGCCAAATGTGTTCAAGTGGTGCTCCAGTTGTTTTGAGATTGCACCCAAGGAGCCTATGACTATTGGTACTACCCTTGCTTGCTTTTGCCACAGTCTTTCTATTTCTATTTGTAGGTCTTTGTATGTTGTTATCTTCTCCAGTTCTTTCTCTTCTATTCTGCTATCTCCAGGCACTGCCACGTCCACTATCCAGACTTTTTTGTCTTTCTTATCGACAATTGTTAAGTCTGGGGTATTATGTTGCAGGTGCTTGCCTGTTTGAATTCTGAAGTCCCAGAGCAGTTTAATTTTATCATTTTCTATGACTTTCTCTATTTTATGATTCCACCAGTTTTTGCTTACAGGCAAATGATATATTTTGCAGATCTTCCAATGCACCATTGTTGCTACTTTGTCATGCCGCTGCTTGTAATCAGTTTGTGCAATCTTCTTGCAACAGCTTACCAAGTGGTCCACTGTTTCTTCAGCTTCTTTGCATAGGCGGCACTTACTGTCTGTTGCTGTCTTCTCAATTTTGACTTTGTGTGCATTTGTCCTTAAGGCTTGGTCTTGTGCAGCCAGAATTAGTCCCTCGGTCTCGTTCTTCAATTTTCCTGCTCTTAGCCATTGCCAGGTTTTATTGTTATCTGCTTTCCCAGCTATTTTTTTCATGTATTGGCCATGTAGTGCTTTGTCTTCCCATGCCTCTATTCTGTTCTTCATTTGGTCTTTCTTGTAGGCCAGTTTGGTCTCTCCAGTAGTTAGTAAGCCTTCCTGATATACTAATTTCAGTGCATCTTCATCATTGTTCTTAAGATATTCTTCCAAAGCCATTTTTTCTTCTTCAACCATCTGATGTACTTGTAGCATTCCACGCCCACCTATTTGCCTTTGTAGATAAAGTCTATAAATGTCACTGCGTGGATGAAGGGCATGATTCATTGTCATTATTTTTCTGGTCTGCCTATCCATTGCTTTTAGTTCTGCTTGAGTCCAGTCCACTATTCCAGCTGTGTACCTAATGACTGGGATTGCACAGGTGTTGATTGCCTTTATGGTATTTCCTCCATTGAGTTTGGATTTTAAGATCTTCTTCACTCTCTTGATGTATTCACCTCTAATCTTTTTCTTGACTTCAGTGTGCTTGATGGTGTCAGCTTGAAGGATACCCAAGTATTTGTAGTACTCTTCCTCATCCAGACTCTTAATGTTATTTTCGTGGGGCATCTTGATTCCTTCAGTTTTCACTATTTTTCCTTGTTTGATAGTAAGTGTGGCACATTTGTCCAAGCCAAACTCCATTACAATATCTTGGCTATATATACGGACAGGGTTGAGCAGCGATTCTATTTCAGATGATGTTTTTCCATACAGCTTCAGATCATCAATGTAAAGGAGGTGGGATAGTCTAGCAGATGTTTTTGATGTTTGATAACCATGTCCTGAGTTATTCAGTATTGTTGACAGAGGAAACAGTGCAATAACAAATAGTAATGGTGATAATGAATCTCCTTGAAATATTCCTCTCTTGATATTAACCTCTCCCAGCCTCTCACCATTGATCTGCAACTGTGTCTTCCATTGTGCCATTGATCTTTGCACAAATTTTCTGATGTTTCTACTGACTCCTGTTATTTCTAGGCACTGTATTATCCAATCATGTGGCAGAGAGTCAAATGCCTTTTTGTAGTCAATCCATGCCACATTCAGGTTGGTCTTCCTTCTCTGGCAGTTTTCCAAGATCATTTTGTCTATTAGGAGTTGATCTTTTGTTCCTCTGCTATTGGGGCGGTTTCCTTTCTGCTCAGGTGGAAAGAGATTGTTTTCAACTAGATGCTGTTGCACTGCATCAGCTACTACACCAGTTAGTAATTTGAAAGTTGTTGGTAAGCAGGTAATTGGCCTGTAGTTGCCTGGTGTTGCCCCTTTTGCTGGATTTTTCATTATTAGGTAGGTTTTCCCAGTTGTTAGCCACTTTTCAATTTCTCCTCCTTGTAGTATATTGTTGAACTGTTTGGCAATGAGTGGGTGTATAACAGTTAGATGTTTCAACCAAAACCCATGCAGTTCATCTTCACCTGGTGCTGACCAATTTTTGATTTTCTTTGCTCTTTTTTCTACCATTTTTGTTGTTATTACTAGTTCTTTCATTTCAACTTCTGTTTTATTTGCATCCACCTCTTTTAACCAAGCCGCATCCTTGTTGTATTTCTTTGGGTTATCCCATATCTGCTTCCAGAACTGCACTGTTTCTTCCTTGTCAGGTACTGACTGATTCTTGCAGTTTCTCCATTGATGGATTGGTAGAAACGTTTCTGATTGGATTGAAATTGGAGGTTCTGCCTATAGTTTGCAATTCGAGCTTCATATCTACTGATTTTCCTGGCTATAGCTGTTATTTGTTGCTTTATTATTTCCAGTGCTTCCTTGATCTTCCTTGTTTCTAAGTGGTATTTCTTGATTAGGTATTCTTTGGTCTTCTTGTTCTTCAGCTTCTTTTCTTTCATCTGTTCTAGCTTGCTTGCATGTGATCTTAACTTGCTGATCTTATTTTCTAGTCTAACCTTCCATTTTTCTGGTGTACTGTTTGTTTGTTTTTCTTCTTTGTTGATTTTGCATCCCAGGTATTCTGTTATAACTGCAGCTGTGCTGTACATTAGTTGGTTTGTTTCTTGCAGTGAATTGGTGCTTATACTTGATATTATATTTGCATTTTTTAATGCTTGTGCTAGCTGTTTCTTTGGAACAAGCTTCAATGCAGGTAGTCTTATTCTGTTGTTTTTTGTGCTGTTCTAGATGCTCAGTTATTCTTTGTTTCAATTCTTTTATTTCTTTAGTTAGAGCGTTTTGTTCTTCCTGAGGAAGAGTTGCCTAGTTTCCAAATGAGAACAGTTGTATATCTCTGCTGGATTCCTTCACTGCCAACTCCCCCTGGTTTGCCTCTACATTCTGAATTATTTCTGGTAAGGCTTTGATTTCTTTGCCCTGGGTAAACCTTTGCAGTTCGTCCAATTCTATTTCTGTGAATACTTTATTTCGTGTTATAAATCGGCGTTGATCTGCTAGTCTCTGTTCTGTTATTTCTGATTCTGGAAGTTGTTCTTTCCAGAACTGGTGCATTCGTTTTAGATATCCTCTTCTTGTTGGACTTGATCTGTAGTAACAGATCATTATTTCTTTGTTTTCAATCACTGTGTATCTGCGACGGGTAAACATCCTTTTTTTCCAGTAGTTCTGCAGCTGCTGGCCCTGGTTGCTCAGCCAACAGTCCTGAGTCCTGTAACCCATTTTTCACCAGATATCCAGGAACTCCAATATCTAGCGCGGACCTTGTTAACCCGGGCGACGTCCGAGCCGGTATGGCATTCTGAAATTTACGTCTCACCATATTTTTTATGGGAGAGACACTCTTTGTCTGACTCCTCTGATGAGACCTGTCCAGTATGGTTGAACCTCTGGCATAGCTCTCATCTTCCTCAGAGTACACAAGCCCCACAACCACGTCAAGGTAGTGCCTCACTGGGGGTTTATTATTATTATTATTATTATTATTATTATTATTATTATTATTATTATTATTATAGATCATCGCACAGTCAGCCAGATGATCCATATCTCCATAGGTAGACAAAATGCCAAATGGATTTGGCATTTTGTCTACCTATCGAGTCCTTATCCAGGACCTGGGATAGGCAGATGTGGATGTTTGATGGTATTACAGGTATCGTCGCAGGATGGAAGCAGTTCCTAGTAAGGCCGCCTTTTGCAATTGACTAATAGTGAATTTGTCAATGCCAATGGTGTTCAAGTGATGCTCCAGTTGTTTTGGGATTGCACCCAAGGAGTCTATTACTATTGGTACTACCCTTGCTTGCTTTTGCCACAGTCTTTCTATTTCTATTTGTAGGTCTTTGTATTTTGTTCTTTTTCGTCTATTCTGCTGCCTGGACACCCTAGACTTTTTTGTCTTTCTTATCGACAATTGTTAAGTCTGGGGTGTTATGTTGTAGGTGCTTGTCTGTTTGAATTCTGAAGTCCCAGAGCAGTTTAATTTTATCATTTTCTATGACTTTCTCTATTTTATGATCCCACCAGTTTTTGCTTACAGGCAAATGATATTTTTTGCAGATCTTCCAATGCACCATTGTTGCTACTTTGTCATGCCGCTGCTTGTAGTCAGTCTGTGCAATCTTCTTGCAACAGCTTACCAAGTGGTCCACTGTTTCTTCAGCTTCTTTGCATAGGCGGCACTTACTGTCTGTTGCTGTCTTCTCAATTTTGACTTTATATGCATTTGTCCTTAAGGCTTGGTCTTGTGCAGCCAGAATTAGTCCCTCGGTCTCTTTCTTCAATTTTCCTGCTCTTAGCCATTGCCAGGTCTTGTTATTATCTACTTTCCCAGCTATTTTTTTAATGTATTGGCCATGTAGTGCTTTGTCTTCCCATGCCTCTATTCTGTTCTTCATTTGGTCTTTCTTGTAGGCCAGTTTGGTCTCTCCAGTAGTCAGTAAGCCTTCCTGATATACTAATTTCAGTGCATCTTCATCATTGTTCTTCAGATATTCTTCCAAAGCCATTTTTTCTTCTTCAACCATCTGATGTACTTGTAGCATTCCACGCCCACCTATTTGCCTTGGTAGATAAAGTCTATCAATGTCACTGCGTGGATGAAGGGCATGATTCATTGTCATTATTTTTCTGGTATTCCTATCCATTGCTTTTAGTTCTGCTTGAGTCCAGTCCACTATTCCAGCTGTGTACCTAATGACTGGAATTGCCCAGGTGTTGATTGCCTTTATGGTATTTCCTCCATTGAATTTGGGCTTTAAGATCTTCTTCACTTTCTTGATGTATTCACCGCTAATCTTTTTCTTGACTTCAGTGTGCTTGATGTTGTCAGCTTTAAGGATACCCAAGTATTATTATTATTATTATTATCATTCATCGCACAGTCAGCCAGATGTTCAGACTGGATTTGGCATTTTGTCTACATATCGAGTCCTTACCCAGGACCTGGGATAGGCAGATGTGGATGTTTGATGGTATTACAGGTATCGTCTCAGGATGGAAGCAGTTCCTAATAAGGCCGCCTTTTGCAATTGACTAATAGCAAATTTGTCAATGCCAATGGTGTTCAAGTGGTGCTCCAGTTGTTTTGGGATTGCACCCAAGGAGCCTATTACTATTGGTACTACCCTTGCTTGCTTTTGCCACAGTCTTTCTATTTCTATTTGTAGGTCTTTGTATTTTGTTATCTTCTCCAGTTCTTTCTCGTCTATTCTGCTATCTCCAGGCACTGCCACGTCCACTATCCAGACTTTTTTGTCTTTCTTATCGACAATTGTTAAGTCTGGGGTGTTATGTTGCAGGTGCTTGTCTGTTTGAATTCTGAAGTCCCAGAGCAGTTTAATTTTATCATTTTCTATGACTTTCTCTATTTTATGATCCCACCAGTTTTTGCTTACAGGCAAATGATATTTTTTGCAGATCTTCCAATGCACCATTGTTGCTACTTTGTCATGCCGCTGCTTGTAATCAGTCTGTGCAATCTTCTTGCAACAGCTTACCAAGTGGTCCACTGTTTCTTCAGCTTCTTTGCATAGGCGGCACTTACTGTCTGTTGCTGTCTTCTCAATTTTGACTTTGTATGCATTTGTCCTTAAGGCTTGGTCTTGTGCAGCCAGAATTAGTCCCTCGGTCTCTTTCTTCAATTTTCCTGCTCTTAGCCATTGCCAGGTTTTATTATTATCTGCTTTCCCAGCTATTTTTTTCATGTATTGGCCATGTAGTGCTTTGTCTTCCCATGCCTCTATTCTGTTCTTCATTTGGTCTTTCTTGTAGGCCAGTTTGGTCTCTCCAGTAGTTAGTAAGCCTTCCTGATATACTAATTTCAGTGCATCTTCATCATTGTTCTTCAGATATTCTTCCAAAGCCATTTTTTCTTCTTCAACCATCTGATGTACTTGTAGCATTCCACGCCCACCTATTTGCCTTGGTAGATAAAGTCTATCAATGTTATTATTATTATTATTATTATTATTATTATTATTATTATTATTATTATTATTATTATTATTATTACCTTCAGTCCTAACAGTTCTGAAACTTGATTAAAGGAGGTGTTATTTAGTTTACATCAATAAAGACTGACTCTTTCTGATTTGTAATAATATTGTTCTGTTTTGATTAACCTACCATCTCACTTTTAAGAGTAGCCAAACTCAGAGAAATAGATAGTGCAATGTTTCTCAACTGTGGCAATTATCAGATATGTGAACCTCAGTTCCCAGAATATCAGCAATGTTGGGTGAAGAATTCCAAGAATTTAAGTTCACACATCTGGAAATTGGCAAGATTGGGAAACATAGAATGTTGTATGCTTTTATGTTGAAAAAATTAATTTTATTTTCCTTATAAGTTCTTGAACAAATGAAATGTTAACATTAACAGACCATATAGATTTGTAACAGGAAAGAAAGAACTATTTTAGAAAAAAAATCATTAAGGCTACCATATGTGAACTACAAAAAGCCAAAGTGCCAGGCAGAAAGGGCTTGTTTTTGTAGCTCTTTGCTGCCATCTAGCAGCATTCATGCTCATGTTGGCAATTCAGATACGAGTTCCTAAATTTGGTATCATACATGTCTTGCTTCTTTACTGCTAATCATAAATAGAAACTACAACAAAATAGATGGTATTAATAACAAACCTTTAATAGCATGCCTTTCTATGTTCAATACTTAGCTATAATCCTTTGCATTTAAGATGAAAGTTTCAGAATGGGTACCAAAAGCTAATTTGTGCCAGTCCCCAATTGGAATGTAGACATATGAATCTAACAGAAATGGAGTGTTCCAAGTCTAAGCTCCTTCTTGACATTAACTGATGTGTTTTGATATGTTCCTAATTGCTTGCAGTCACATGGAACTGACACAGCTGTTTTCTGCAGCATCAAAGAAGGAAAAAAGAGGAATATTTTGCTATATTATACATTAAAAAAGAGCAGAAGTTAACATTATGCTAAACATAATTAAACAATTAATTAATGGCAAGTCATGTGTGTCATGCAATGAAGCAAAACATCTGAGCTGAATGTCAATAACTCTTCAATTGCATATTAATCTTTAAAATCCTTTGAATCAGTGTATGCATTTGAATCCAGAATTTTCTAGCTTTTTTACATAATCACCAAACATAATAAAATGTTTCTTGTTGTTGGTCCCATTTCCAGTATAAATTTGAAGTGTAATTAAGAATGCTTTAATACTATTTGTTGTTTTGGTTAGTATCATGAAGAAGAAAGTACAAGTGAAATGGAATTCTTGACAGGATTTCTGCCACCTGATACAATTGTTCTATATCATTTTTATTTTATTAATATCTTCAGTTTTGTATCAATATTTTTTTATCTGTTACGAGTATGGAGAATTAAGATTAAAAGAACAACTGTTAAAATTACTGTGGTATTATAAAAATATCTCCAGTGCTGTTGTTTAATATGCTATTTTGTCTAAGACATGTACATATTTTCAGAAATTACTGTTATAATTATTGATTCTCTAACAAAGAAATTATACACCTACTTTTCTCTGGTGGGGAATTAAAAAAAGCAACTAGTCAAATATATTGTGTGTTGATGGCAGACCTTCATAATTATTGATTAAACACATAGTAATTAATCTAGAAATTAGTCTAGGAGTTAAACAATCTCTGTATAATCTCTTCTTTTTCTCGTGCAGTATGCTTCTACTCAATTTACTTTGTACATTCTTTGAAAACTTCATATGATTAAGTGAACAGTTGTAAAAGGCTAGAGTTGATGCTACATTGCCTGAACTCCCCAATAAATTAGAATGAACAGTGAAAAATAGAAAACAAATCCTACTATTCTCTGCCATTTCTGAAATCCATATGATCAACAATCTGAAGTCTGTATTACTTTCTGTACTTACAGCCTATTTCTCACTGCTGCCCTCATTAAAATGGAGCACAGCTGGAGGAAAGCTTTTATTGAAAAGCTAATTGCTTTCACCTCTAATATAAGTACATGCGTGCAAAGCAATTGTGGGTTTTTTTGGGTGGTAAATGCTGGTTGGGGTGAGGGGAAGTTCTTGGCTTCTTTTCTCATGTTTGTTTTGATGTTCGGTAAAGCCCTTTTGTGTTAAAGCATGCTTACTCTTCATGCTGACTTATTTGAACTGTAATCAACTCTTCCATTTGCATAATCACTGTCTGCATTTTAAAAAATGCTCTGGGAGTAAGGAATGTAAATGATGTTGGACACTGCCAAGCACCTCCAATCTATCACTGTACAGCATTCATAAGCAATTTACAAATTCAAGTCCTGCGTAGTTTTAGAAACATTCTCAAGAATATAAGGTGAAGTGAATCCTCCCACTTCATCTTGCAACCACTTCCCAGTGTCAACTGGTTTGATAAATATTTAAACATTTATTTACAGCAGTGGTTCTCAGCCTGTGGGTCTACAGATCCCTGGGGGGCGGGCAGGATGTCATCACAGGGGTCAGTGAAGACTTGAAGAAATGTTATGATTTAAATCTTGAGTTAAGTCTTGGTGGTCTGTGGCCATGGTCCGAGGCCACAAAAGGTAGTTAAAAGCCTTCCATGATGAAGAAAAGGTTGAGAACCACTGGTTTAGAGCTTTTCTGAAGAAATGCTATATGAGCTGCCAAACATCTCACATGTTCTGCCAGATGATGTGGCAAAGCAGAATCTATCTCATATCATTGCACTTCCACAGTGATCAGCTATCAGCTTTTTCAGCTGGCAAGAGATGCCAACTATGGAGATGTGACTTTTTATGTGCCAGGACTTTGCTCTGAACAATCCAAAAACTAAGAACAAAAAATCTCCTCCCTGGGATGGTCTAAATTGGCAGTTAAAATCTTTGGAAGATTTGTTACATGAAAATATTACCTATTCTTGGTTTCAATATAGACAACTATTAGCTAGATGGAAGATGGATCGTAATTTAGGTTTGCTTAGAGAAGATCAAAATCTTTTCAAGCAAGTAAAGGATCAAAGACAAACTCATATTAAAAGAATTTATGGGGTGCTAGTGGAACTGGATTCAGAATCAGAATTAATTAAAGATTGTATGATCAAATGGGCGCAGAATTTTGGTGAACCAGTTCTACTGGATACCTGGGAAACTATCTGGGTGAGAAATGTTAAGTTTACACAAGCCCAGAATTTAAGGGAGAATTTTTATAAAATGTTTTATAGATGGCACCTTGATCCACAAAAGATGTCTCTCATGTATCCTGACTTACAGCCTAAATGTTGGAGATGTGGCTGTTTGGATGCCACTTATTATCATATTTGGTGGTCGTGTAAAAATATAAAAGCTTTTTGGATTAAGATATGGTGGAACATTCAGAGAATTTTTAGAAAGAGGGTAAAATTTACTCCACAATTGTTTTTGCTTGGTATTGTTACTGATTGTGATGCTAAGGAGGTTATATTGATGTTGAATTTGATTACAGCCGCAAGGCTGCTAGTAGGTCAATATTGGAAGAAGGAATCTTCGCCTACTTTGCAAGAGTGGTTTTTTAAAGTATCTTATTTGGCAGAAATGGCAAAGATTTCGGCTTTCTTAAAAGAGCAAACGCAAGAGAAATTTTTTGCTGTATGGGAAAAATGGATAAATTTTATACAATTTAAATTGGATATGAAAAAATACCATTTAGCTTTTTTATAACTTGTATAAAAACTCTACTTTTTTTTTCTTGTCTTTGTTTTTTTTTGAATATTTTTTCTTTTTAAGGTTTATAATTCTTTATTCTTATATATTTTCTTCTTAATTATCTTATAATTTTGTTAACTTCTTTTAATTAAGCCTATATTCTACTCTGGGAAGCTCGGGGGGGAGGGAGGGGGTGATTTGGGAGGGGTTGGGGAAGGGTTGTATTGTTTTGTTTTGTTTTGTCTTATTGTAGTTGTCATTGTTTTTTTTTCTGTCTTTGTGAAAGTTTTTAAAAAATTTTCAATAAAAAAAAAAATCTCCCTTGATTTTCTCCCCATTCCCTGCCCAGACCTGCTGCCTTGAGGTCAGCTGAGACAGTGGTTCTCAACCTTTTTATACGGCGAGCCCGATCATAAGGACGCGCGCGCATGCGTGCCGGCACCCCCATGCGCGGCACGCATGCACGGCGGCACCCCCATGCGTGGCACGCATGCACGGCGGCACCCCCATGCACGCCATGCATGCGCGGCGGCGTCCCCTGAGGGAAGAAAATGGCGGATCACATTGTTTGGCGACCCCCGTAAAATGGTTGTTCGACCCCAAATGGGGTGCGACCCACAGGTTGAGAACTGCTGAGCTGAGATCTGACAGCAATTCCCCCAAACTGCCAGAACCTGCCAAAGGTAGCAAGAAAAGTGAGGAGTGGGGTCTTGGCGCTCTCTGAACTTGGTTGTTTTCTTGCAGATGTTTCATTACCCAACCAGGTAACATCATAAATGTTAGCTTGGTGGAAGTGTGGAAAAGAACCTTGAAAGAACCAGACTTTAGTGCTGCCAACAGTAGGCTGTCTCTGAAAAACAGTCTTCAGGAAGTGGAGAGAAGTCTCAGGTTTCACTCCCTTTAACCAGCTTGTCACTATTGTATTGTTGGCAAAGAAAAAAGGTCAACTTTAACACTGGAATAACTAAAATGACTCTTCTCCATAGAGGGCTGAGGAGGAGACAAAGATGGTATTGCAAAGTTATTCCTTTAAGAATGATTAATGGGGCCCCTTCATTCAGTGCTTATCAGGATTTGTTGGTGAGCCTCATGTATTTTAAAAGTAAAGAAAAAACAATTCCCAGGGTGCCAGAAATACCATTACTTTAATGAGAAAGATTCAGATTTAGGGGATACTGTTCCTATTGAAAGGTGTAGGCTGCATTTAACTCCTCCGGTTGAATAAATAGAAGAGTAAATGGAAAGAAATGTTTCATTAATGCTGTAGATATATTATATTAGCAGACAAGTCCTGAGAATTTGAGAGATGTTCATTAGCATGGTGGAATTGATACTATTGAAAAAATAAATTGAGATGAATATGAAACAACGAAATACAAAAGGGAAGACAACCTTTACACTGAATGGGTAGAATCAAAGGAATACAAGAGTATCCCTGAAAGAGCTGTAAGTCATTACTTAACAAGATGGCAAGGATTTGTCTAGATATACAAATTGAGTTTGACTCCCAGAGACTATATGATCTCACTTACATAGTTTTATTAGCAAAGAATAGAAGTAGTTTTATATTTATTTCTTCTGGAGACTTTTTAACTCCCCTCTCTAACATCCTGGAATACCATGCTGACCTCTCTTAAATGGATCTGGCTTCCCCCATTGATTTGATTTGTTGGAAGGTAGCTGGGAAGGTTATTCACATGACCCCAGGATGCTGCAACCAGTATAAATTTGTGCTGGTTGCCAAGAGACCAAATTTGGATTACATGACTGTGGGGATGCTTTTGACGGGTGCAAGTGCGAGGACTGATCCTAAGTCATTTACTTCATTGTTGTGATATCTTGGAATTGTTGCTGTAAGTTGAGTACTACCTGCATGAAATTCGACACATGTGAAAAAAAGAAAGAATGCAGGTTTTACATGAGAAAGTCTAAGAGAATGAAACAGTAAGGAGTAATCTTCAGTGTCAAAGCCATTGTTTTTATCTTTTTTCCTATAAATATTTCATATCATTCCTTCAGCAATAAAATTGGCTGTTCTGCCAATTTTACATTTACATTGGCAGAATACTGCCAAGAATACATATTTTGGCTTGATGCTTGAATGCAGAGTTTAAAACCATTATAGAAACATATTTATAATATGTTTAGACCACAATGCTTATATGAATACGTTTTTTAAATTATTGGATATTTTTTAAAAAATTTGCATATCATGAAATTAATGGGAAGATTAACCATTGCCACTTCTTAAGTTCAGCTCCAACTTTATTGTGTGGCTTTCTGAATTTAATACATGAGGTGAGCACATAGTAGGAGGACATTCAGTATTGATGTTCAACAAGACCTTCAAAAATATCTGGAAATCCTTCCTGTTCTGGATCGTGGTACCAGTGGACATGTGGAGAGACTGCTCTCCCCACCATCCGGTTTCCCTTCTTCGGGAGACCCTGGAAAGGGTTGAAAGTCGCCCTGGAGGGGTGACTACCGTTGGGGAGGTCCCTTGCTAGATTGCAGAGGGTCAGCAGCCCCTCCATTTGACCTGATGCAGCTCCTCAGGACCAAAGAAGAAAAGAGCATCATTAAAATGGCGTTCATTAAGTCGCACCAGCCGAAAGCCAAAGTTACAT
Source organism: Crotalus tigris (assembly GCF_016545835.1). Taxonomy (NCBI): domain Eukaryota; kingdom Metazoa; phylum Chordata; class Lepidosauria; order Squamata; family Viperidae; genus Crotalus; species Crotalus tigris. Next base: position 685,725 of record NW_024097783.1, on the reverse strand, counting down.
CTAAGCACAATGAAGGATCATGGAGGATTTGGGTGAGACCATTCCTTTCCTCTTTGTTACTCTAATTACCTTCCTGTGAAAGCCTTTTCAAACCTCTCCCCTGCTTTCAATGCAGCAGCGTTTCTATACTTGGGAATTTAAATGTTGAGGGAAAGAAAAAATAAGTAATTTTAAGAATTAAATTACTGGATTTTTGATCTTCGGATACCTTTGGGATTTTAAAAGATCTAATTACTGAGACTTATTATTTCTCTAACCATTTATCTTGGAAAATATCCTCTTTTTTCGGCTTTTTAAAATCAAATAAAAGACTAACTGGCATCTGGGAGAAGATTTTGTGGTCAAAGGGGGACATCTTGTGGCGAAAACTGGCACAGCAATTGCATTTTTTTTCTCTTCTCTCTCTCTTTTTCAATTGTGAGGCCTGTTGACTCTCTTGATTTGCACTTTATACTATCAAAAAAGATAAGATTTGGAAACAGCTGGGTGGTGAAAACAGCTTTAGAAAGCGTGGAGGTGGACATTGGCTGATCTTTACTAAACATAGCCTCAGCCAAAAGACTATTGCTAATCACCATGGAAATGGAGGGAATCTACCCACAACTTAATTATAAACTTATACTGCAAAAAATCCTTGAAGCCGCCGAGCTAATAAAATCCCGAGTGAAAGCCGAAGATGTTTTCACCAAACTACAGATTGAACCCCAGACCCCAACTGTTCAATTTACAAGCCAAAAAATAATAGAAGAGAAACAATTTAACATCAAATAGGATTCTACTCAATAGCATGTACAACTTATGGAGAACTTTGACAAACAGATACTGACGCCAAGTATAACACCTGTAACTCCAAAAGCAACAGGAACTGATCTACAGACATATCATATTGAGAACTTAGATAACTTGGATGACCAAACAACAATTACAACACCGGATATGACTCTTTGTTTCTTTCAGAAAGAAGAGGAAGACCAGACTGAATTGATGACAGGGCAACAACCTATTAACTACAAAGGGGTCAGTTTCGTTGAAAAACTGATAACTGGATGTTTTCCCTTGTTTCAAACAATATGTGTGGGAATCAAGGGAGATACACTGGAGGATTTAAGGGCATTGGTATGGAAGCCTGCTTGGCATAAAAAGAAAGCCAGAGTTAGATTTTAAAATGGGATTTAAAAATTCATTTGAGGGTTAAGCAGCTTTTCTTTTAGGGATTTTGACTGATCTTAGAGATATTGATTGATTTAATATTTAGGATTCAGATTTATAATGGAAATTAAAATAATTTGTTAGATTATAACCTTAATGGTTATAGGGAAATGGATTTGTGACAATGAAAGATATGTTATTAGTATATGAGGAGTTATTAGGATGGGAAATAGAATATATTGGTGAATAAAGAAAGAATTTAAATTTTGGAATAATATTTGTATTTAAGTCACGAGAATTAGTTTATAATGAAATGAGGGAAACTAAACCTATCCGAATTATAAATAGTGATTATAAAAGGCTAAATTGGAATATGATAACTGGAATTAAATAAAACCTAAAACCAGGATTTGGATATGTATAACTAAAATGTTATTGATAAATGTATAGATTGATTGAACTTTAGTAGAAATGTACTAATATGAATGTGATATAATACCTAAGGGAAATAGAGAGGGAACCTTTATTGATGTAAACTGAGATATCTATGTATCACTCTGTTATTGGATTATTGATTACCCTATCACCATGCTGCTTCTTAATTACCTGGTTGTTAAAATTTGAAAAATTAATAAAATTTGTTTAAAATATATATATCAGGAAATCCTTAATGTATGCAAAAAACCTTGTGAGATATACATGGATAGTTAATACATCAGCTTGTGATCAGTAGCTACTTCTTGTGCACATTTAGCTTCTTAAAAAATATGAATGATTAGGTGAAATATTTAGATGGCACTTAACTGACCTTGACTATTATTAACAAATTAAACAGAATTGGAAGAACATAATAAAAATTATTTGTTGCCAATAAAACTATATATTTATGTCCACAAAATCACAATTAGATATTTTACCTGTACCTCACATTATATGCCTTATATCTTGAAAAGACTGGACTTGATAAGCGCTAGCAGGAGAGACCACCTTTAACTTCAAAAGTTAAAGTTGAAAAAATGACAAATGACAATGTGATAATGACAAATCAATTCTATTTGTTGCCATAAAAATTGTGTAGACATATTTAGAAGTAGTTGAACATGAACTAAGGGAAACTTTACATTTTATATTGAAGCATAACTTTGAGATGTTAAGAAGTTTGCCATTTCTTACTTAAACCATTTGATGGCTTGAATAACTTTCCTTTAGTCTTATAAGCATTACATATAACTTTTTACAAATCATAATTTTCTGCCCTTGAGAAATTATTTACACACTGCAAATATTAACTCATCTATTTAGTTAGCATTTATTTATTTCTTATAAATTTATTATAAATTAATGCATATAAATTATACTATAAATTTACTATGTTATTTATGAAGTTATAAATTATGTATAAATATGTTTAATACGCTTAATTATTTCTGCATCCTATTTGAAGAATCACATTTAATGCATAACAGTTATATCTTGTCCTTCTTCTGAGCATTCAAGGGAGCTTTTTAAGATGTAGTTGCTTTTTTATGGCTTAATATGTTGTGTGAAGCCATTTATTGTGATTTGTTAACTATTTATTAACTACAACACATGATGTTGTAGAAAACCAGGTAATCATAGTTTACTCAATAACTCTAGTAAAGCAGTCTCTGATTGATGTATGCTGTGAGCAGAGCTGGAAACAGATGATGAAATTTGTCTTATTATCTGCATTTTAGATTAGCTAAAGAAGAATTAATATGTGAAAGCTCAACAAAATGAAAGATTAAATAAACTGACTACAGATTGATATCTTAGTCATCTATACATTGAAATGGATAGGAATTGGATGTTTTCAATAAAAAATCATACTGTTTATACTTAGTATACTGATAGAATTTCATAGTTGTGAGTCTTCCTGGCTGAGTGGTTACGAGTCTTCCTGGCTGATGTTTTATTTTATTTTTTATTGTTGTTATTTTTAACTCTGACTATCTTTACTGTTTTTATTATGAGCTACCGACAGCCTTGTATACAAGATGGGCAGGCTAGACACTTACTAAATAAATAAGTCTCATTTCTTTTATATTGTCACCTATTTAACAGGGTGTGCAAAATATCACATAGAATCTATAATTTCATGTCAGTAAAATAATGTTTGAGGATCATCCAATGCAGATTAGAGTCCTATATGGGAAGAAAAATGTCAGATGTTGAAGAAACAGTTGTATATTCTGTCCTTGTTTATTTATCCTATATACAGAATATATGAATTAGAAGATGAATGCATTCAAAATTAGACAAAAAAATTCAAAATTTATGTTACTGATAACACTACTCTGTTATCTGCAAGCTCAAATAAAGTTAAGTAGCACAGTGAAAAATATGGAATTATGATTAAATATTAATTACACCAAACTAATAAAAATAGGTCGAGCAATCAGAATTGACAGTAAAGACATCAAACTGGATGGACTCAACATAGAGAATGTCCTGCTAGGAGACCAAGCTGAGTTCAGATCATCCTGGGCAAAGTCTATTTATGTGATTTCCATAAGCCATCCCTGATTTGATATCAATCAGTCAATCAATCAATCAAATCAACATTTTAAATAAATAGGATTTTTTATGAAAATATAATACAGTCTCCTTGTTGGTTATTATTTAATCTTTTTAACTTCCAGACCTTCTAGTTTGGAATTTAAGAGATTTGAAACTTGACTTTCTTTTTAATGTATGTTATTGGAAAAACGATTGTATGCTGGCTTGCATAGCAATTTCCTTTACAATGTAGCTGTAGTTTTTTTCCTGTATTCATTCTGCTTGGAAAACAGGCTGAAAGATTTATCAAAATAGATTTTTGTCAGTTTACATTCTAACTATTGTGTTTGAATGGTCAAACTAAAAGATTGAAGCTGGAAATCTTTGTCAGAAGTAGAGGAGCTGTAGAATCCTGGATTTTAAAAGGCAGAGTAAATCCTGTTAAGCATTGCGCAAAAGCTGATTACTTAATCATTCCTTCTTTTATGAAAATAGTTTTTTATTTCCATAAAGTGAATTCAGTTCCTATTAATGCCACATATAGTCTATTCTGTTAAATTTCAGTTATTAAAAATATTCATAACGGATGTTCCCAGCTCTAAGCTCTTTCTCTGTAATATTACTTTCTTATACATTTTTTTCCTTTAGATTTTTGAGCTCAGAATACCTTGAATTTCATTCCAATATACAGATTCCCAGTTTATATGAATTTCATTTTGGTCAGATTTTGTTTATATCCTTTCTTGCAATTAATCCATGACTGAAGCAGTCATTTGAACCAATCTATTATTGAATATAAAAGAAAACTAGATAACATAATTATAATTAAAATCCATCCTAATATCAGGCATAGAGCCAAGCATACTTTTTTTCTAAATAGTTAAAGAAAAGAAACTTTTATCTGACAGTTCCATTTATCAAGTTTCTCCCTCAGATGTTGAGGTTGAATATTTCTGCTTGATTTTAATTCCTGCTGGTTCAGGTTTAATATTGTTTGGTTTGCATTGGGATAGCATTTAGATCCTGATAATTTATCTATTCCTATTACTAGGTTTATGATTTATAAAATGTTTAGGTAAAAGATTTTAGCCAATAAACAGAGTGAATACCTTAATTTGTTAAGTGATGAATGAGAAAATAGAGGCAAACAAATCAGGAATGACACCAAACATTCACATTTGTTTTCAGTAACACTCTTCAGAAAATTACCATTCTAAGCTGAATTTATGTCTTTACCTCTTATTTATTTATTTATCCTTTCTATTAAAAATCCACTCAAATAACTAAAAATAACAGTTTTTAAACTAGACTTGTAATTGGTATACAAATTTAGACATTCCAATTAAAAAGACTTATTTATTACCGTTAGTATAATTATTCCACATTTTTGTGACAATAAAAGTGATTATTATTGATTACCCAATTAATATAATGAACAATCTAACAGAGAGCACCAAACCATCTGAAGCTCATGTAATAAGTAAGTAAGTAAGTAAGACTGGAATGGCTTGGAAATTCAACAGGTTGTGGCATGGATGTTAAAACTGTCTAAAAATGCTAAAAGAAGTCTTTCCCATCTTGTCCAGATATATTGGGACTGCAACTCCCAGAATCCATTGTCCTGTTGAAGACTGGAACAAGCTATAGATAATCCTTGACTTACAACCATTTGTTTAGTGACTGTTCAAAGTTAGAAAAAAATTGATCAATGACCAGGCCTCACATTTATGATCATTACAAACATTTCCTGCAGTCATGTGATCATGATTCAGGCTGGAATCCAGCTTATATTTATTATCACGTGACCCTGCAATGACCCAGGGTCACGTAATCACAAATTGTGATTTCTAGCTTGCTTCTGATAAGCAAAATCAATGGTAGAAACTGGTTTCATATAACAATTATGACAAAAAAGGTAGTAACATCAGACACAGTCACATGATGACTCATTTAGAGATCACATCACTTAACAATGGCAGTTGTGGTCCCAATTGTGGTTGGAAGTCAAGGACTATGTCTATAAGGGCAAGGATCTGGACAGACTTGAACACTGGGCACTAACTAACAAAATGAAATTCAATGGTGAAAAAAGCAAGGTTCTACATTTAGGCAAGAAAAACCAAATGCACAAGTACAGCATAGGTGGCTGTACCATGCTCAATAGTAGTAACTGTGAGAGGGACCTCGGAGTCCTAGTAGACAATCACTTAAATATGAGACAGCAGTGTGCTGCAGCTGCCAAAAAGGCCAACACAGTGCTAGGCTGCATTAACAGAGGGATAGAATCAAGATCACGTGAAGTATTGATACCACTCTTCAATGCCTTGGTAAGGCCACACTTGGAATACTGCATCCAGTTTTGGTCACCACGATGTAAAAAAGATGTTGAGACTCTAGAAAGAGTACAGAGAAGAGCAACAAAGATGATTAGGTGACTGGAGGCTAAAACATATAAGGAACGTTTGCGAGAATTGGGTATGTCTAGTTTAACGAAGAGAAGGACAAGGGGGGACATGATAGCAGTATTCCAATATCTCAGGGGCTGCCATAAAGAAGAGGGAATTAAGCTATTTTCCAAGCACCTGAAGGCAGGACAAGAAGCAACGGGTGGAAACTAATCAAGGAGAGAAGCAACCTAGAACTAAGGAGAAACTTCCTGACAGTGAGAACAATTAATCAGTGGAACAGCCTGCCTCCAGAAGCATTAAATGCTCCAACACTGGAAGTTTTTAAGAAGAGACTGGACAGCCATTTGTCCGAAATGATGTAGGGTTTCCTGCCCGAGCAGGGGGTTGGACTAGATGACCTCCAAGGTCCCTTCCAACTTTACTACTATTACTATTACATTGGCAGTAGTTAGCATAATATGAGCTGTGGTGGCACAGTGGTTAGAATGCAGTACTGCAGGCTACTTCTGCTAACTCCTGGCTGTCAGCAGTTCAGCAGTTTGATCCTGACCAGCTCAAGATTGACTCAGCCTTCCATCCTTCTGAGGTTGGTAAAATGAGACCCCAGATTGTGGGGGCAATATGCTGACTCTCTAAAACAACTTAGAGAGGGCTGTAAACATTATGAAGTGGTATATAAGTTTAAGGGCTATTGCTATTGCTATATTGTTTTATGAACTACTTAAAACATGCTCTGAGATTATGTCTGGTCCAAAACTAGAATTATACAAGGTGTTTCTTCCAAGCTGAGTTCTTTATTGTTTTCACATTTATAGACAAAATCTTGCCAGATTGCGAACTCTACTATCTGCATTTACAATATAGATAGTGGTTGTCTTTGTGTCACACGTAATATTCTTGCCTTTTACTGGAATCCACCCTCTCCTTCCTGTGAATCTACCCTTTTACTGGAATCCACCCTCTCCTTCCTGTGAATCCACCCCTTTTACTACATTCCATCAGAAACTGCTGATTCAAAAAAAAACCTGTGCATAGTTGCTGATCTTTGGAATTTTAGCCTGAAGTGAGCAAATATCCAGCCCAATTTTGAATATATCTTTAACAAATTGAAATCTCTGCTTGCATCCTTAGTTTCTCTTCCAAATACCAGAACTAACTCAATAGCCCCAAAAGTAGTTTGAGACTGTTAATTTGATTTATATACCTGCTCCAAACCATGAATAATTGAAAGGATCTTGTATTTTTATGATCCACTACTTCAGCAAAAGTAGATATACAATGATAATTCATATCTTGGTATATCAGCAAGTGACTGATAACAAAGAGAAAATGCCACAAAAATATAGATTTTTAAAATTTTTGTAAAAACTGTTTTTATCTATGCTAGTAAAAATATATTAATTTTATGATAATAAAGCTAATTTTTATTTAAATTTAATTAAGGGTTTATGGAACATGGGAAAAGAATGCTGCATAACTCCCAAGCTTTTTGTTTGTTTACAAAAACTGATATCTATGCTTGTAAACATTTCACACAAATATTCTAAACCAGCTTGAAAGGTGTTCAAGATCTTCATTCCCATGATGCTAGTAATATTGGAAAGCTAAGTTGAATGAATTTCAAATCAATGTAATATAATCATTGTAAAGCTCCTCCTCATTTGGAGACAGCTGTGGTTTCATTTTCCCATTGAAGAGAATTCTTGTCTTCTAACCTGAAGATCTGATAAGAAAAATTTGATCTTGACAACCTTGCAAACTTGCAACTCCCCTTCCCTAGGAGTTTTATCAGCAATACCAGGCACCAGACTGCATATTGCTCCCTTTCTTTTTCCATGTCTGTCTTTTATGTGGAGCTTTATATGGAGATTTTGTATGGAATTTAAATTTTCAAATTACCTATTGTATTTGAGATAGCAATTCTGCTTTTATCTTTTGATAAATGTCTAAAGCGTCAGCTTGAGATGAGGATCAGGGTTTAAAATCCTTACCCCTTGCAAACAATGAGAAAACTAATTAGCACAAATGTTTTAGATAAAAGTCTGGAAAAATACAACATAATGCATAAAATAAATGAAAGACAGCAAGCAAGAAATACAGCTTCCTAGCTTTTATCAGGATTTATTTTACTTATAAATTTCTCTGAAGCAAGAATTAGAAAGCAATCACTGATATGTTCAGAAAGGAATCAGTGAAAAACATTCTTTCTTAGCAAAGTTAAAAGGAGTAACATATTAAGAAAAGCTTCAAAGGAAATGAAGGTGAGAAAGAAAAAGGCTGCTGGAATTAGAAGAGGCATAAAATGAAAAAGCAGTTGAATTAAAAAAATAGAGTTGGTTGGAAAACAGGATAGAACATTTTTGTAATGGCACCTCTTTGGAAGGATCTGTTAAAGATCCTATCACCAATCCTGTGAGGTAGGTTAAGCTAAAAAATAGATTAAAGCTCCTGACTATTCAATCACCAATGGATTTAATTATTGTGAGTCCTGCTTACCCCAACAATACCACATTAACCTTAAAAAAGGACTGCTATATCATCCCAAAGATACTTGTTCACGAGGCAACTTGATTTTCTTGTTTTTCTTTGAAGACATTTTGCTTCTGGGATGAGAAGTGAAACATCTTCAGAGAAAAACAAGAAAGTCCAGTTGCCTCATGAAAAAGCATCTTTGGGATAACTATGACCTGGATGACTGAGAATCTCCATAGACAATTGCTATATCACCAGTTTTTCCCAAGCATGGCCATTTATTTACATATGTATTTATTTACTATTATTTATCAACTGATTCTCAATGACTAGGTGGTTCACAATGCAAAGACACAGAAAAATAAAATATAATAAAATATAAAATATAACAATAAAAATAAAGGAGCAAAAAGATGGCAGAGCTAGGCAACAGTGAAAAATATGCTTCATATTCATAAGGGCTTCAACACCTTTAGCCAAAAGTCTGGGCAAAGAGCTAGGTTTTAAAAGGTTCTCCAAAATTGGGAATCTAAAGTATCTCTTTTTCTGTATGTTTTAATAGAATTAAAATATGTGTGGGTACTTGTAAAACAATTATTTTCCTTTGCAAATGAAACACATGTATTGGATGTCTGTATACCTCACAGATATATAATGGGGAATTTTTCCCCCCCAAATAACTGTTTAGAAGTAAGCCAAATCACCATGTTTTGCTTTCTTGGTCTGCTAACTAGTGAACTCCACTGTCTTGTTTTCATATGGGAGTCTTTTAAATTTAAATATCTCAAAATGCTTAGGATTCTTTTTTTTTGGGGGGGGGGGGGTAAAAACATCCGAGCAAGTTCTGAGAGTACATCAGCAGTGATCTAAAGTAAACCTTTTACCAGTTAGCTTTTGCTCATTTTTGAATATACTACTAAGCTCAGGGGACTGCTTCCACAAAGGCAAACACCACTTGAGCCTTCATGCCTATTATCTTATTGAATTATATGTAGGGCTTGAGAGAGATGGTGTGTAAGTACGGGTGGGTGAGTAAGGGCATAAAGAAACATTGTGTGTGGCAGACCATGTCCTTTATTTAAAAAGCCTTAATACAATAACTCTATCTTCAAAGAGGTCTATTCACCTGCTACACTTAATCTCTGCCTGGCAGTGGACTTCTCGCCCAAAATGCAGTCACAAAAAGATACTCAAGCTTGCCAGGCACTGTAACGGATGAAACTGTAAGTTGGAAGAACATTATGTCTTAACCAGGAAAACAAAAAACCCTACCCAACAAAACCCAGCAGGAATGAGACTCAGGTTTTCTATTTAACAGGGTTCAGTCCTTTCATCTTCAAGCTCACCTCCCCCCCTTACAAGTATTACCTAATTAATCCTCACTACACCCTGGGGTAAAGGGAAAGAGTTATGTTCAGTGCTATTATTTCTCTTCTAGTCCAATTAGGCATAATTGTATCTCATTTAGGCTGACCGTTTAAAGGGCAAAGCAAACAGATTAGAGAGCATTCCACATAATATTAAGGAGGAAAAATCAGTGTGATTGGCATCATAACTTGTATGCTTCCCAGAGAACTAGACGTGATTCTTACTGTTTCATACATAGTGAAAGGACTGAATCTGTAAACTGTATAAGACTCATTTTTATACATATTTTCTGATAAAACCTATTTTAACAACCTTTAACGCAGGAAGGCAGTAGATGTTTCGTCATGAAAGTAAGGACAGTAAAAATATGCATTTAGATTTAGTTGATAATTCCAGTACTTAAATTCAGACAAACAACTCTGGTGTCCAGATATATAATCAAAGCATTAATGTGTGATTGGGGTGTGTGCTTTTGAGTCAGCATTGATTGCTGGTGACTTACGAAAGTCCCTACCATTTTATTGGCAAGATTTCAGAAGTGGTTTGGTATTGCTTGCTTTCAAGAACTGAAAGAGAATGATTAGCCCACAGGTCGGCAACCTGCGGCTCCAGAGCCGCATGCGACTCTTTGAGCCTTCCCCTGTGGCTCCCAGCCTCCTCTGCCTTTGCAGAGAGAGAAAGAGACAGAGAGAGGCAATTGCGCTTCCCTGCTTCTCTCTCTCTCTCACTCTCTCTCTCTCTCTCTCTCTGTGTTTTTTTTTTTTTTTTTGTGTGTGTGTGTATGTGTAAAAGAGAGTGCACTCACAGTCTTCTCCGAGGACCTGAAAAGCTTATTGGGCGGAGCTGCTCCCTTTGCTGCGTCTCTGCAGGAAGCAGGAAGCAGGAAGGGTAGGAGAGAGCTAGCTAGCCCAGCTAGGCTGACTCAGGAATTCTGGGAGTTGAAGTCCATGAGTCATAAAAGAGACGAGGTTGCTTACCCCTGAGCTTGTTGGACAACAGCTTGAAGCTTGCCAGGTGAGCAGCAGATAGGGGGGGGGAGAAAGAGAGAGAGAGGGAGAGAGAGAGAGTGGGGGAAGAGGAGTGGCAGACCAAGGGCAGATAGAGAGGGAGGGAGAGAGAGACCCTTTTGACATCTAAAATGAAGATAACACTGCATATATCCTTTTTTTACCTTTGTGTGTATGTAATTTTATTCTCTTAAAGCATTCTCTTGGTGATCATTGTTTTAATAGTATGGATATTCCCAAGAGTCATATTTTTACTTTTATTTTTAATGTGTACATATACACACACACACACACACACACACACACACACACACACACACAAACACATACACACACACACACCTATAATAAAGGTAAAAAAGGATATATGCAGTGTTATCTTCATTTTAGATATCAAAAGGGTTTTGCGGCTCCCGGTGTTTTGTTTTGGGTGGGAAACCAGTCCAAGTGACTATTTGAGTGTTTTGGGTTGCCTACCCCTGGACTAGCCCAAATGGCCAAATAGCTTGTACCTTAACTTCCACACTAAACTGTTATCAAGAATATTTAGAAAAGCCAAATTTTGAAAAGTGCATCAGAACAACAATTTAAATATAACTTTAAGCCTGATTCCAACTTCTGATGTCTTATTTACCATCATGGAACTATAATTCTGTCATCTTTACATAAAAAATGTTATATATTTTCAGATTTTATATAACCCCGATAAAGCACAGCATAAATTATGAAATATTTATTTCCTTTACGAAAAGTGTACTCTAGATTAAAATAACATTTAAAAAGAGGCATGTGTAAACCAAGGTATTCTTGAGCAATCCCTGAAATCCATAAATCTGAGGCTTTACCAATAATCCCTATTCAGAGAAATTTGGAATAAACAAGAAAGCAGACTAGTACTAATTTATTTTTTGTGTATAACCTCTTTCTCAAAGAGAATAAATGTATTCCAGACTGTATTTAAAACAATTTGATTTATTAACTAGTACTAATTTATTTTTTGTGTATAACTTCTTTCTCAAGAGAATAAATGTATTCCAGATTTTATTTAAAACAATTTGATTTATTAACTGATCACACTATTTCAAAAATATGCAGCCTTTGGAGTTGAATATGGAACCAACATTTCATCGGAGGACAAATTCTTCAATAATGTATTTTATAGTAGATGGACTTCATGATCACCAGGATCAACATCACAGATTCTTTTTTCATTTCAATAATCATGCTGGCTGCTATTTTGTATCTTTCACAGTAATCCAGATGGAGCATGGTTCCAATATAATAGATGGTGGGAATAGCAGACATATTGCTAAATAAATTGAACAAAATTGTGGAATGTCTATAAAATGAATGGATTCAAATCTGAAGAAGGATATCATATTTAACTTTGTATCTAGTATCAGTTTGTGCTGAGTTAGGATTCACTGAAACATACAATTTGACCACATGCAAATCTTCTATGTGATAAATAGTTAAATAACCCCCCCCCCAATCTTTGCAAATATTTAGGGATATATCCTAATGGCATTTTTAGACAACTATAATAATTTAGATTGCTTAAAGAATGATATTATTTACAATTAAAAGTCATTCTGAACTTTAAAAAATGTTTGAACAGTTCTTTATGCCATGGATTTTTCTTTTGAAAATTCATAGGAATTTCCATTTGATTTAAAAATGGAACCAGAGACAAAGCAAGAATGGTTACTAATAGATATTTTGGCAGTGCACACAAATACCTTGAATACCACCACCAATAGATCTGTAATAGACTTAAGAACATAAGAGATTATTCTGGGAAATATTTATTTTCCAGGGGTAAATTCATGCTGCAGATTTATATGCTATTCAAAGACTGAATGCTATGCAAATTAATTTACACTCTGTTACTAAGCAGACCCAGACCTGGTTCAGTCTTGGATGGATGCCTATCAGGGAACATCATGGCTTTATGCTAGACCAAAAGTAAAAACAACTTCTCAGAAAAGGCAAACCACAAATCATTTCTGTACTGTTAACAGAAAAACTTCAGGGACTGAGGGCAGACTATTATATCTGTTTCAAAGAAGAACCTTCATTGGGTTGGATAGTGAGTTTCACTCTGTTCAATTGAGCCAACTTTGGATAGAGTTTGAATAGAATCATCTTTTATTCTCAAATTCTTTCTCTAATAACTCTCCTAGCCAGAGTGAATTCCAGAGAGTAGGTCCTTCATGTTTGGTAATGAAAACATTTGATACTTAAATGATATATGTGAACTTGGCAAACTTGTTCTGAGCAGCCTGAAAATACATCTTTGTATTTTTGCACATGAGTATGTTCACAATACTAGAAAACTCTAGTATTAGGTTAAATTCTTTAATCTAATCTTCGATCTTTAACAGCAGGAAGATGGACTACCTTCTAGAGACACAGTTCAATAGAGGGGTCCTAATGCTATTTCCTTTGCAAAAGAACCATTTTTTTTACTTAAATGTTTGAACTATAAGTTTATAAATTTCTCATTCCTAAAATTCAAATGACAATCATAAATAGGCTAAAGATAATAATAATAAAATCTAAGGAAGTTGTGTGGGGGTTTTTGAAGAGAGTATAAGCAATCTAATAAAAACATACCCATTAATTAGACACCGTAATATTTTCCGGATGACCAATTGATTGGTTGATATTTGCTCTTGTGGTTAATTAGAGACAAGGTCAGAGAATGCTAATGTTCTTTGATGAAAGTTCAGTTCAAATACAAATCAACTCAGAGAGTTGTTTCATCTTTCAATCAATCCCTGATAAGTGCGGAGCTATTAAATTAGTTTGATTCTTATTCTACCTTTATAATAAATGTCCTTCCATCATTAACTCAGATCATATATGATATCCTAAGGCCAATGTGATAGAACCAATGGCAAATTCTGTATAAACAGAACAAGAATCAAAACCTATTAAATCACATCTTGTCACATGAATAATGGTTAAAATTTTGCTGTAACAAAATATTTGATTTTGATCTAGAGGTATCCTTCATACCAATAGATATAACTTTTCAATATTCAGCAAAAGCAACAAATTAATGCAGATGGTAGGCTTTTCTATGTGACTTGTCGCTTTATATAATCAACATTTTTAAACATGTACACACATTAATATTTCTTTCAAAACAATGTTTATAAAACACTATCTGTGTTTTATGAAACATTAATTTTAGAAAACTCTTTGGAAGATTTTAAATTTCTCTTTGCTCATTAGATTTGTCTAAAAGGAGCCTTGGTAGCACAATGGTTATATGCTGTTCCCCACACACATATATACCACGGATGTTAGGAATCTTTATTAAGGCTTCCAAGCCCAAATTAGTATTCTCCTGCAATTCCTTTTGCCAATACCAGCACCCCCCAATGAATTCAACAGGCTTCTCAAGAAAAGCCAGTACCAGTCCACAGCACAAAGGCAAGGCAAGTCCACAAAGCAAAGGGAAGTCTAGAATTCTAGAGGCATGATCCAAAGTTCAAGGTACAGAATCCAGTCTGAGAGTCAAGGCAAGAATCATGAAGGCTGAAGAAATAGCAAGGAAGCAGACACGTTATTTCCAGTGTTGTTTCACTCCACTTGCTGAGCTAAATAGCTGCATCCCAGTACGGCCCATCAAGAAGAGTGAGGCTGCTTCCTCACAAGAAGCCTGGCTGACTTTCATTGTGCCTGCCTCCTCTCAGCTCTATGTAATCCCTGATCAGAAGGAAGATGCAGTTCTTCCTCATCTCCACTGACCAGCTGCAGCTACTGCCTTCTCCACCTGAAGCCTCTGGGCTTTCCAGCTATAGCTGTGCCTCTCCTGTCCCTAGCTCAGCTGTCTGCTTGTCCAGTCACTCCACTGTGCTCCTCTGCTCCTGGCTTATATCCGCTGACAATCTCTGGGCATTCTTCCACATCTCCCTCCAATGTTCCTGTGTCTGGCTTTTCCTCATCCAAACTAATGTCTGGGGAAATGTCCCAGGAAGTCATCACAGGATAGAATGCAGTATTGCAGCAAAACTCTGCCACAGCCTGGAGTTCGATCCTGATGGGTCTCAAGGTTGACTCAGCCTTCCATACTTCCATCACAATATATAATAATAATCAGATAACAACAATAATAACAACCTTGATCTGGTTGTGGGGCTTGTGCACTCTGAAGAAGATGAGAGCTTTGCCAGAGGTTCAACCATATTGGACAGGTCTCATCAGAGGAGTCAGACAAAGAGTGTCTCTCCAATAAAAAATATGGTGAGATGTAAACATACCGGCTTGGATGTTGCCCGGGTTAACAAGGTCTGCGCTAGATATTGGAGTTCCTGGATATATGGTGAAAAATGGGCTACAGGACTCAGGACTGTTGGCTGAGCAACAAGGGCCAGTAGCTGCAGAACTACTGGAAGAAAAGGTATTTACCTGTCGCAAATACAAGTGATTGAAAACAAAGAAATAATAATCTATTATTATAGATCAAGTCCAACAAGAAGAGGTTATCTGAAACAAATGCACCAGTTCTGGAAAGAACAATATCCAGAATCAGAGATAACAGAACAGAGACTAGCAGATAAAGGTTGATTTATAACATGAAATAAAGTATTCACAGAAACAAAATTGGATGAACTGCAAATGTTTACCCAGGGCAAAGAAATCAAAGCCTTGCCAGAAGTAACCCAGAATGTAGAGGCAAACTAGAGGGAGTTGGCAGTAGAGGAATCCAGCAGAGATATACAACTGTTTTCATTTGGAAACCAGGCACTCTTCCTCAGGAAGAACAAAGCCCTCTAACTGAAGAAATAAAAGAATTGAAACAAAAAATAACTGAGCATCTAGAACAGCACAAAAACAACAGAATAAGGCTGCCTGCATTGAAACTTGTTCCAAAGAAACAGCTAGCATAAGCATTAAAAGATGCAAATACTGCAACATCAAGGATAAGCACTCATTCATTGCAAGAAACAAACCAACCAATGTACAGCACAGCTGCAGTTATAACAGAATACCTGGGATGAAAAATCAACAAAGAAGAAAAAAAATCAAACTGTACACCACAAAAATGGAAGGTTAGACTGGAAAATAAGATCAGCAAGTTAAGATCAGATGCAAGCAAGCTAGAACAGATGAAAGGAAAGAAGCTGAAGAACAAGAAAACCAAAGAATACCTAATCAAGAAATACCACTTAGAAACAAGGAAGATCAAGGAAGCATTAGAAATAATAAAGCAGCAAATAACAGCTATAGCCAGGAAGATCAGCAGATACAAAGCTCGAATAGCAAATTATAGGTAGAACCTCCAATTTCAATCCAATCAATGGAGAAACTGCAGTGAATCAGTCAGTACCTGACAAGGAAGAAGCAGTGCAGTTCTGGATGCAGATATGGGATAACCCAAATACAAGGACACAGCTTGGTTAAAAGACATGGATGCAAATAAAACAGAAGTTGAAATGAAAGAACTAATAATAGCAGCAGAAATGGTAGAGAAAAGAGCAAGTAAATGAAGCATTGGTCAGCATCAGGTGAAGATGAACTGCATGGTTTTTGGTTGAAATATCTATCTATTCTATACCCACTCATTGTCCAGCAGTTCAAGAACATACTACAAGGAGGAGAAATTGAAAAGTGGCTAACAACTTGCATTACCTGATAATGAAAGATCCAGCAAAAGGGGCAGCACCAGGCAACTACAGGCCAATTACCTGCTTACCAACAAATTTCAGTTTGCTAACTGGTGTGGTAGCTGATGCAGTACAACAGCATCTTGTTGAAAACAATCTCTTTCTACTTGAGCAGAAAGGAAACCGCACCAATAGCAGAGGAATAAAAGATCAACTGCTAATAGACAAAATGATCTTGGAAAACTGCAAGAAAAGGAAGACCAACCTGAATGTGGCATGGATTGACTACAAAAAGGCATTTGACTCTCTGCCACATGACTGGATAATCAAGTGCCTAGAAATAACAGGAGTCAGTAGAAACATCAGAAAGTTTGTACAAAGACTGATGGCACAATGGAAGACACAGTTGCAGGCAGGTCAATGGTGGGATAGTGGACATGGCAGTGCCTGGAGACAGCAGAATAGAAGAGAAAGAACTGGAGAAGATAATAAAATACAAAGACCTACAAATAGAAATAGAACGACTGTGGCAAAGGCAAGCAAGGGTAGTACCAATAGGGATAGGTGATTTCTACTACTACTACTACTACTACTACTAATAATAATAAATGAATCTTGCCCATTTTAAAAAAATTGGCTCAGGGACACAGTAGCATGCTTTCCCATGTAGGAAAGTAGTAAGAAATGCTATGATGGAGGCAACATACTGACCAGCTTGCCTGTGGAAGGAATTTTAATATCTGTACTTTCTAGAAGTAATCGGAGGCAATGGGAGAATAGGTTTGGAAACCATAGGCAGTTTTTCAAGACATAATCTTGCTTCTGAAACCACTGTAGCAGCAAATCAATGCTAGATTTTCAAAAGGCTGTACTCTTGTGAGCATTTTTTTATATCAAAATTTAATATCTCCTGATCAATGGCCTATAACAATGGACAGTGCAATTTCCTCAGTTATGAAGATGTCATAAAGTCTGATTGTCCTGTCAGAAATCACGATGCTAGAGATTTCAGAAGGAGCTTCAAACAATATATGTATCATTTCTGTGTGTGCCCAACCTATCAGTGTTTAAATTACTGAAAGCCAAAGGGTTATATCTTCCTTATTTGCGTGATAATTTTAGATGTTCCTCAAATGAGGAACCTGGCTTATAGGTCTTATGAAAGTCATCTGACATTACCTTTCAAATCAAAGCAACAATTATTAGGAGTCAGTCACTGCCCTGAACTTGGTTTATGAATAAGAGAATTACTTGAATTTTGCTTTCTTCAAATTTAATAATTTCTCTTTTTTAAAAAAACATTTGTATTCAAGGAAAATCTAAAATACCTATTTTTTAGTTTTTATGTATTTTTTAGTAAATTTATATGCTATTCCTTTCACCAATAAGGTAACATTTTTGTAGATAGATTGACATATCCAATCAAGTAACTATTCTATTGTACAAGCTATATGCTTGCATCTAGTAAAACAAGTCAACTTGATATAGTATAACTACAGGAAACAGAAGAAAGTACACAAATAAAGATAAATAAAGTACATCATTGATAAGAAATCTTCCAAAAATACAGAACACACATATATTATATATTCACATTTTAAAAATCATTTAGGGATTATATATTCTGTATATATTTTCTCCTCTGAGACTCTTCTACCAGATCAAGGAATTTTTGTGATGTTTTCCCTACACATAATTTTAAAATATAATTAGGAATAATTTTAATTGCATGCAGGCAAGGGGGGGGAAACAATTTTCTGTAGGAAGACAAGGTATTTAAAAAAAATATTCCCAATAGCAGCAGGCAGCATAAGAATGATATGAGCATATCGTAAGTTTGGATTCTTATTTGTTTTGCATTTTGGAATATTTTCTCAATAAAATACTACAATTAAGCCTAGCAGAAATGACATGGTACACTGCATATTTGTTAAATCTTAAAAAATTCATACTGCTGTAACATGGTGGTTTGCCTCAAATCTTATTGGATTTTAAACCTATACCAATGCTATTACTTGAGGGTTGTGGTGGCCTAGTGGTGAAGGCGCTCATCTCCCATTGGAAATGTTGAGAGTTCAATCCTAGGTAGTAGCAGATGTCTCTCTCACCTATGGCACAAAGAAAAAAAATGTCTGCTGTGAACTCAGAATGGCATCATGAAGGGCATCTGGCTGGTAAATGCTCAGCTCCAGTTGCCCTAACTCTAACCCCATATTAAGGGATGATAGGATCATAAAAAGAGAGTTTTAGTAATACTAATACTATACACAGAGCTTTTTTTTTTTTGTCACAGAATGCTCAGAACGGAGTTTGGCACCTTTTTTGGATGGAACCTTGTAGGTAGGCATCTTTTTTTTTAACAAAAAAAGCACTGACTATACATACATACATACATACACAGAGACACACACAGACACACACAGATATACACACAAACATATTCCATATTGTAATTATATGTTATTTTTTGTCATAAAATGTTTATTGCTTAAAAGTATAATTAAAGTAAGAGATTGTAGTATTGTGTAGAATGGAGAGTAGCTTTACATGCTGGAAATCTAAAGATCAGTTTTTGGCATTGCTAAGTAAAACAATAGAGATATAAGGTTAGCAAGAGTACTGGGAATTACCTTTGTAGAATGCTAATACATTTTATGCAGCTAGAGTTCTCTGGGTTCCCTGGGGAAGGACAATGAGTATTCAATTAATCTTCAGTGTGTATGTGACCTAATTGAAGGAAGACTACCTTCAATGACCTCTTATCTCTTGTTCTATTCTCTGAGTAACAAACAAGTGGTTGTAGTGCTTTGATTCCACAAAGAGGCATAAGAACAAAAGAAGGCCTATTCATCAGTGAAGATTATATAACTGTGAATTCTCATGCATGAATGGCTTAGCAGAAAACAGACACAGGTTTTTCATTAGCATTTGCTTTGTTTCTCACATTCCTGAAATAAAGCCCAACAGATGTGGCTGTATTTGTAGAAAAGGCAGCACACACATTAGAGGGAAAAGTCAAGGCTATTTAATTGAAACATATGGGATAACAGCAGTGACATTTGACAGGTATCTGGCACAATTTAATGGTTTTCTTTTGGCTTCCAGGATGCTTATCAGAGTAATTTTCCAGTGTGAACAGCATAGTAAGCCAACACAATAGGACTAATTGATCTAGTCTCCTTGATTTGAAACTTGATATTCTCAAATATTTTAAATTCTTCCACATGATACTTGATATCAGAAGATCATGAAAATAATCTCATTCCACTGCGCAAACGATAAATATGGTGATTCAGATAACAGAAATATTTAATACCTTAAATATAAATATAAATAAGCATAAACTACTAAGATTTCCAATAAAATGAGGACATACAAAATTATATGGAGAATGTAAATAATTTATTTGCAAACATCAACTAACTATCCTATTCAAATATTAAAGTAAAATAGTTAACCTTTTATCTGTCGTAACCAACTGTCTTTTGCAAGCCAAGGTAAAGGCCCTCGAAAAGCCTAGAACGAGTAAGCCAAGCTCTAAAACACAGGTGTCAAACTTGCCGCGTCACATGACTTTTCATTACATGTTGCAACTTTTTTTTGCATTGCCGGAGCTGGGGTGGGCGCGGCCTCCATATGATGCATCTGGCCCGTGGACCGACAGTTTGACACCCCTGCTCTAAAACCATTTGAGTAGACTGATGCTACAAAGAAAACTCAGGATAATCAGCTTGGTGGTAACAGAAAAAGAGAAGAAAAACAAACAAACCATAAAAGCAAGCTTTTCTTTTAACAAAAATCTACAGGTGTGTTTTAATTTAAATTCAGAACTAATTAAACTGAACTAATTCTGCAAGACCTACAAGAAGGTGCCTTATTTCAGATTGCTTCTTTATCCAACTAGGATGCATCTTTGTGTTGGCAATCCAGGATCTTCTTTTAGTGTTTTGGCTAAAAATTGAATTTGGATGTTTTTGCATGCAAAACATCTGCTTTGATATCGCATAATGATTCTGTTGAACCCAACTCATTTTCTATTCAGAAAAAAACAAACACTAGGAAAATAAAATTCTAAGCTAAATAAATATTTGGTCTCATCCAATCTGTTCTTAGGATATTTTTCATTTTGTGGTCTGATCTAATGATTTAAATGAGCTTGGGATCCAGTAAACAAAAAGTGAAATTAATACTATACTTTTTCCTCCTTAGAGAAACGTCTGTTTTTATGGGAATGCTAACATAGATACGTTTGCATGTTTATATATTGTGAGAAAAATCAATTGTATTAAGAACCAAAACAAATGAAGATAGTTGAAATAAAGTATTTGTTTTACATATATAAATAAAGTGATCGTTGGGTTCCTCAATGCCCCCAAATAAAGCCAGGTTATAGGTTATATACTTTTTGTTCACTACATAGAAAAGATTAAGAAAACGTAAATCATACTATGACCTTTATTGCTGGAATGCCTCTGATAATACCATCTGGGGTGACCTTACCGGGGCACCTCTGCATTCTATTAAACAGGATACTACTTTGTTTGTAGATACCATCATTATCAACAATGCCATTTATTGTGCTCATGTACTCCCTTCTTTCACATCATTAGGAAAGACAACAATCTGCTTTTCATTATCGGTGTCCTTGCCAAGGTCACACTTCTAGCTGTTTGCCTTTGCTTAAAAATGCACATGTTTATCCATTCCTTCCTTCATGTCCCCATTACTAAATTTCCACACTATGTAAATGCCCCACTCCAAAAAACAGGTGGGACAAAAAGGTGGTGATTCAGCTGAGATAAAAATAATTAAGTGCAGCAAATATAATTATATCTGTTTAGAAACAGTTTTTCTAACGAAAATGTTCTCAGTAGCTTAGGTCTCACGTTTGGTTTGATTCAGTTCTACTGCTTTAGGAAGGTTACTCTGTCTTCATCTTATAATATTAATATAATCAACTTCAACTTCAGTTGCTGGTACATTAAGATTGATCACACACTATTTTTAACCCACCTCTAGCAATATCATATAAAATTGATTTTGTTACATGAAAAAAGAATATTCCATAATATAAAGGTGAAGATATATTTAATCCTACAGTAAGATCCAACTCAGAAAACCTGCCATCACTACACCTCAAACATAACTCTACTCTCCATCCAGTGGTGGGATTCAGCCAGTTTGCACCAGTTCGGCAGAACCAGTAGCTAATTTTTTCCAGAAGTGGCATCTACACAAAGAACCGGTTGTTCACATATTTGTATCCCACCATTGTCTCCATTCCACAGTTACATCACTTCTCCAGTTTTTGATATGAAAATTGATCTTCAAACTGGGATTTGGGCATAAGGATTCATCTGTATTTTATTTCTAAATATAGCAATATCTAGGGTTTAGCACTATGTCCTAGCCAGCTCTGACTGCTTTTATTAAAACAGGCATTTCATAAAAAATAAAAAAGATGGATTTGCCTTGGTTTTGTTTAACTGCAGCCTTTCCTAATCTGGCAACTTTGAGATGTTTGGACTTAAACTCCCAGAGTTCTTAGTAATGGTTACCTTGGACAGGGAATCCTGGATGTGGAAGTTCACACATCACAAATTTATCCAGGTTGGAAAAATTGGTCCAGTGTACTATCGCATGAATTTAGAGATGTTATGTTTACAGAATCATTATGCAGGTTGCTCAGTGGGACATGATAGTCAGACCATAATACTCTGAGACTTCTGCAGTTTTCTATTGGCTTTAAACTTTGAAGCTCTACATGTTTATATCCTAGTTCTCCAAGGATTGTCTGCTTTATCACAAGTTTGTTGAACTCCTGCAAAATGCAAAGATTATTTTAGCACATTCTCATTAGAAAAGGTTCTGTTCTAAGTTCTGGGCATTGGAGTACTCATCATGTGATTATTCCTGTTAAATCCCATGACTGCCCTAATTGTTCAAATAAACATTAACAGGAGAAAAATGTTTTGGCATACAGTATATAAATCAGTGAATATTCTAGTTTTCACAGATGCCAATACACATACCATCACACACGTGAAAAATTCTTTCTGGCTTTCATTGCCATTAGAGAAAGAAGCTTAATGTGGTGAGATCTTAATGAGACTGCTATGTGGAATGTAATCCTGTGTGGCTGAACCTTATTTCTCAGTTTATAGAAAAAGTAAACTTTATATACATGGCTGTAATATTATTTCAATTAATACATATATATTTTAAAAAAACCATTGTAATAATTTTGAATTTTTATGGTTAATTTTTACATTTGGCAATTAAATAATGATTCACTCATAATGAATATTGCTGCTTCAGGTTTTGATCTGACACGCAATACCTTAGAGTCTTCTTAGTAGAAATAAGCAGAATAAGACAAGCCATTTGATTTCCTTAGATCATTCGTCATTTAAAGGCAGAATCATTAAGATTTAAAAAGATACCTGCAAGGTATTCCAAGGCCAGGTTTTAGAGATAAGTGGACAAATGTTTGCCCAGTTTTAAATCATGTGTGCAAGAGGTAAGTTCTGATCTCTAATACAAGCTTTCTCTCTACTGCCTGCAGTGAATTGCTCATGAGATAGAGAATATCTTCCTTCTTTTTTGGCTTTGGCTTGACCCATTGATGGCTTTAGCCCTGGACACTATTTGCCTCCCAAATAATATCCTAAGGCAGTGGTCCCCAACCTTTATGGCTCTACAACCTGAGGGGGGGAGGGGTACTGGCCCGCTGCTCATCCAAGTCGAGTTGCGCGTGCACACCTGTGCTGGCCAGCCGCTTATGTGGCCCAGTACTGGACCATGCCCGCGGGAGGGGTTGGGGAGCCCTGTCCTAAGGGACAGTATAGGAAAACAATTTCTCTGTATATGGAATACAGCAAAAGGTGTATAAAGTAAATCAATAAATAAAACAAATTGACTCAATTTGATTCACGAATAGTCTAACTATTCTTTATTGTATGAGACAAAAGAAGTTAAAGGATTCAGATTCTGTCATATGCAATAATTCAAAGTTACCTTACATTCATATGACCTTTCAAAGCAAATACCAAGGCAACTACTTAACTTTTAGCACTATTACCTTAGATTAAACTACTTATAGCAAATAGCTTGATTCACTTTCCCACGTTTGTATCCCTCTTAAAATCCTGTCATGCCTAGTCCCTTATTCCAGGTAAATTAAAAAGTCTTTTCCTCTGTTCCATTTTTAAGTGACTTCAAGTATATTTATTGTTTGGTGATGACCATTAATTTTGCACTGTGGAGCCGGGTGTTCCATTACTTTTGTTCCATTTAGTTTTGCTGTAGTCTGCAGCCCCGAGATTAATAAACATATATTCTGTTTGGTCTTCAGTCTGATTCTTCCTTCTAAAGTAATGACTTTGATATATTAGTCAAAGCTCCAGTTTAAATGCCTTTCTCAAAATGGATATCAGAGCATTTGTATTGTATTTGTGGTATATAATTTCTCCTTTGAGAAATGTAGACCATGCATGTGGAAGGTGAGTACAACATTCACTACGGACCAATATAGAGAACCAATTGGAAACAGGGGACCCAAAGCAAATATTAATCATGGCACCAATTTCTGCTTAACTCCACAAGGATAAGGCAATACAAATGTCAAGAATGCCATTTACTTGGCTTTTTATGCAGTGATAGATATTGAAGATTTAAGACTTAAGACATGAAGAAGGTAGAGACTGGTACATCTACTCTAGGTTTCTTTCTCTAACCCATCTCTTGATCTACACAGGAAAGATTTACAGTGGCAGTTGCTGTTGTATTAGCTGGCAATAGATATACTATGCAGAGTTGGAAACTTTGTTGAATAGGTCCAGCAAGGTACTGTATAGGTTTTTAAATTATGTGAGTAATAGTTCCCCTTTATTTTGCATTGGGTAGACCTCAGCTTCAGCTTGATGGCACTTTTCATATATTTGAAAGGTAGTAACTTTAGAAGAATGTCAACACTTATTCCTATTCTAGAGCATGGTGCACACAAATGTGGAATTAGGTTGCAAGAAGACATTTTCTAGTTGCTAGGGAAAGAAAATTCTAAAGGAAAAGAAGTTGTTGTTCTCCCTTTTACTGGATATACTGAAACTGCATCTAGACTGCAATCTCTCTAGGATGCTTTAATTTGGAATCTTGCAGTGGACAGTAACTTGGGCTTAATGTCTAAACCAAAGAATAGTGAAAAGCTTTGTTTTCCAAAGGAAAAAAAAATGAGAAGTTAAGAACAGGTATTTGAGTATACTCTACATTCTCCAATATTTTCCCCCCTGCCTAGTTTTCTTCTTGCAAATGTTTCATTACCAAACTAGATACGTTCAGTAGGAGTTGCTGAACTTTTTATGTGTAGTTGTCCTACGTGATTGTTGTAATTTGTATTACTTTCTCTGCAAGGCCTGCCTGGCTTAGTTGGCTGCATTGCTCCATCTTAGATCATTCTTCTCCATTATATTGGCCCTTGTCATTTATGTATTGATTGTTAGGTGTGTGATAAGGGAAGATGTTCTCAGTTATGTTTGTGCTTCCTTCTTAATCCTATCTTTACTTCTGTAGACCAGATTTATCTCTACATCTGTTAATGGATAATGTATCAGAATATTAGACTTGTAGAAATGCTGTAGTGTTTTGGGGTTTCATTTGATTTAACATCAGTTGAATCTGTGGTGAAATGTATCTTACCTTCTGATAGCCAACTGGTGTTAATAATCTTATGCCTGTTTATCTTCCACAGTAGCTTTCCCAATTCTTGCTTTATATATTGCAAATAATTTCTGCTCTATCTTCTTTAATTGTGAGATCTTTTGGTTTGCTTATGAAGTTTTAGAAGTTTTTGTTACTTTGTTGGATTTTGTAATGGCTAATGGTTGAAGTAATCTGTTGGTGGTTTCTGAGATATTATCCTTTCATGAATTCTATTGATTATGTTATAATTGGTAGCATGGAAATGCATTTTTATATGAAATTATCTGCATATTCATTGAAGAATGCTGTAAAGATAATTGGCTTCTTTTGTTTCTTTTGTTTGTGCTTTTGTAGAGAGATAGGAATACAATCTAGATCTAAATATATAAGAACTGTTATTTAGGCTAAAGGATTAAAATATTTTTGTAAGTCCATATAAAAGACATAATATTTGTAAGCAGCTAATTTAAGTCCCATTTAAATTGCTGAAAGGAATTATAATATGAAGAAAATTACAGGTGATAGTTCTTAACTGGGCACATGATTTCCATCATTCTGGATTATATTCAACAGTCTCATTGAAACTGAAGGGACAGAAATTACTTTTGACTGATTCCTGATTGTAATAGATCACTAGACCAATGATGGCACACCTTTTAGGGTTAGCATATCAAAAATTCATAAAATGACTAACTTGACTTTGCTGGTGTGTCAACCAATATCAAAGACTTATTTTCAATAGTAAATGGGCAGCAAATAAATTTAATAAATACATACTTACGTAATTGTAAATATTTTTAAATTTATTTTTGTCTCTCACAAAAAAATGCCTATCCAAGGCAGTTCCAGGTTGCACAAGGCCTGGAAACTTCAGAGAATACTCTTGTGTGGCCTTGCAGCCTCTGAAAAAGGCAAGAAACCACACACCATTCTCACAAACTGTTTGAGGGTTCCAGAGGTTGTGTGAGAGCAGAGCCCTCTTGTACAATTTCCAGAGGGTCCAGAAGCCATGTGAGGGCACATCATATTCCTGAGCAGCTTCTGGAGCTTCTGAAAATCACAAAATAATTTCCCATGCTTTTTGGAGGCTATAGAGGCTGAATTTAGTATGCTCTTGTATGGCTTCTGGACTTCTGGAAGTCTCATGAGAGGGCTCTATTCTGGGGGCTCTGAAAATTGTCTGACAACTTCTTGTGCAGCCTCTGAAGTTTCAGAAGATCATGCAAGAACATTTTTTTCAGCATGTAGGGAGCATGCAAAAGCAGGGTCCTCTTGCACAACTTTCAAAGAGTGTGGGTCCACATGAGAGTACACCACATTTTAGTGTGGCCTCTAGGCATGTCACCAAAAATGACATAGCATGTCATAGATTTGCTATCATTGGGTTAGAGCATGATTAACTTAATCAAGTTTGGGCTCCTCATCTGTTTACCTCTTAATTGCTGAAATATTCTTCTTATAAGGTAGCTAGAAACTTATAATAGGCCAAAATATACTTCCAGAATAAATAAAAATAGTTGTAATAATAACTTATTAATGTGACTATAAAAAATAAACAAAGTCTCACAATATGCATTTTCATTCTTTCTAAGGAAGTGCTAAATGCAGTCAATCTTGAACCCAGGGTTATAAAAGGAAGTTTGATTCACTGAAGACACAAAGGTTGTTCACCTTTATTAGCCCAGAATGTTGCTCATGAGGGCTATCAGAGGACAATATAGGTGAACAAATGCATTTTATCTATTGATTTTTGTTTTAGCATATACCCACAATACTATTTCTGAACTCTGAAAACGTTCTGCACCAACATTAAAAATGTTGTAAAGAGAGTAATCTCTTAACTTAATTTGAAATAGATGGCAATGAACTTATGGCACTTCTAGGACAGATATGTCTACTAGTCCAGAATGATTTGATTCTCGAAGGATGGTGTCCACTGTAGGATAGATAAATGTGATGTATTAACTGTCTGCAGGATAGTGTCTGTTCCAGAGTGGTTAATGTTCCCTCTTTGGAAGACATTCTCTTTTTGCAAAGGTTAGGATAAGTTTATTTCTTTTTAGCTCTTTATGTGACTGCCTGGAATGCAGTCATGCTGTGAATGTTTCAGATCTGTTTGATGCTCCCATTGTGTCAAATAGTTATACATTACTCTTCTTTATCTTCTGCCAGGCAAGAGCATCTATCTGTATTTGAAGGCATTCCTCCCTCCCAAACAACAGCTGAATCATGTCAGTCCTATGCAGAAAACTGCCTTTTGGTGACTTGATATTATCACTGTCAAAACAGTCACTCAAAATCATACAAACTTGTACAATTAAAGTATTTTAACTCAAAGGTTTTGTGGCCATTTTTTGTTCTTTAAAGCATCCCCTAAAAGTGCTTATAATTATTTTCATTGACATGTTTCTAACTTGTGTTCGTTAGATGGAAAGATTGTTCCTATGCAGGGAAAGGCAATGTAATAGGAAATATAAGAGGAACTTTGTAGAGGATGTATGTCCATGTGTTTGTGTTTCCTTAACTCAAAATTGAAATCCAGATTTTCCAGTTCAAGCTCCATACTTCACTGGCAAATCCAGACTTTATATCAATGCAAAATGAAGTTTATAACTAATTTACAAAGCCAAGTGATTTTTTTCTGAGACAGGATGATATTCACTCATGGCTTTTAAAGAACTACAATAGTACCGAACTTTTAACTGGTTAAGCTACAGCAAACAAATGTCTACATTTGTAGCATTTTACATTTTTGTTAAAGATTAAAAGTAAACTCTGCAAAACCTGTGCAGGGAGTCTAATAAGAGCTGGAAAAGCTATTCTAAATGTGACTTTTTACTATATACTGAATAATAAAGTCTACAAATACCTGTCAATTTACTGAACACCTGCTTTACATTCAAGCAGGTAATATTCAAGTAGATTTGGCTGCAGTAATTGGGGCTGAGCATTTTGTTCTCATTGGCATTTTTCAGCAAAACGCCGTGTTTTACCTGTCAGTTATTTAGAATCACACACTTCAAACTATTATTAGTTAAATATGTTGTTTGCCAGTCAGGCTTTGAAAATAATATTAAGGTAGGACCCAAAACCCATACACTAGCTCAGTCATCATAACTGACAGCAAAAAAGTGGTGATCAGGGTAGTTGACATTATAATGGATTTCAAGCCCCCCCCCCTCGCCCCATGTCTATTTGTGAAAAAAGGTTATACTGTAGACAGGTAGCATTAAGGTGAATCAGTGTTAGATGCAGAAATTTCATTTGTTGTGTAAGAACAAAATTGGGAAAAAGAAATGATGTATCACTAAAGCAGATTTTTATTCTTTTATAAATTGTAACAGTTTAATTTACACATTGAAAAGCATAAGAGCCTATTGTGCCTAAGACAGCTATTCAGTTCTATTCAATTTATTTTATTTTGATTCTTTCCCAAGTACAGAACGACAAGAACCACTGTACACATTAGAATATACATACATTTAAACACATGTCCCTCAGAAAGGCTCCAAAAATCCCATAATTGCAAGAAAATTTAGAAGACTCTACTGAATTTTAAGACAGCAAAGGCTTTTCTCTAGATCTATAATGACCTGGAACCACAAAAATCATTGCTGTCTTTAAAATTCAGTAGAATCTTCTTGCAATTATGGGATTTTGGAATCTTTGGAACCTTTCTGAGGGACATGTGTTTAAATGTATGTATATTTTATCATGTAAAGTGGTTATTTTTTAAAACATGTTGATACAGCAAGTGATTTCTGGACATAAAATTGTCCAGACATTCAAGAATCCTTTATTTAAATTAAATATGAAAAGATTGTATTATGCCAGTTTTCCTCTTATTTCAGTTCATTCAGGATAATTTTCTGATTTGCATAAAACTTCTTACAAATAAAGAGACAATCACAGTTGTTATAGTGCAAACTTTAAAGGTGGGGAGAGATGCATGGCACCGAGACTTTTCTTTATATAAGATGTGAATATCCATGGTAGGGAAAGAAGCAAATGATGAAATATGCATGATGACATCATTTTATAAATGCCATAGTTTATATTCTTATATATTCTGATGTAATTAAATAATAGCAATATTTGTACGATGATGTCATTTAAATGTCATTTGGGATTTCTTTGTTATCATGATGCATGAAATCTCCTTGCTTGTGTTCACAGATTTCAGAAGATAACTGCTCATAAGATTTATTATTATTTAATAATATATTAAAATGTTTCCCATATAGCAATCAAAATCTTTGTCATATTTAGACATGTATAGTACTGGGTGCAACAGACATCAATGCTGCCTCTGCAAAGAAGTTTAAGAAACAATGGACTAACTAGTTAGATGGTGCAAAAAAATTGCACAAACTGATTACAAACAATGGCATGACAAAATAGCAACAATGGTGCATTGGAATACTTGCAAGAAATACCATTTGCCTGCATCTAAGAGCTGAATAATCTTGAGTCCTGTAGCCCATTTGTCACCAAAGGTCTAAGAACTGCAACATCAAGCATGGACCTTGTTGATCTGGGTGATGACTGATATGGTAGCCCCATAACTATGTCAAGGTAGTGCCTTGCTGAGTTTATTTCTTGCTAGATCTAAACATTAATTGTTGGGCTTCATAATGGCAATATTGTATATGTAGCTAAACCACTTATTTCAGTTTTCAGCAGACTGGTGCAGAGCCATTTCTATTCATTTACATAAAAAAGAACCAAGATTATCTCAATAGAGTTACTTTTTCATGAAATAGGGGAGGCTTGTAAATATTCAAATGGGCAAATAAATATATTTCCCAATAGATCGTTGTGCATATTTAAGCATCTTCAAGATAAATTAGTGAATTGGATGTTAGAAAAAAGTAATCCAATGGAGGAGCAAAACAAAGTCAAAGAAAGATGTTAATACTGAAGAGAAGTACATTTCCATTTTGGGTGGGCAATTTTAATGTCACCTTTATTGATTTAAAGGCAACTTCACATAAAATCCCTATAAAAAGGCTCAAGGAAAAATAATATGCTTTCCTCTGATAATTGACATATCCTCATTTTGATTATAGAATTGATTAATAATTCATGAAAATAATTCAGTGGGGGTTCACTGCAGCACTCAGAGCATCCTTCTCTGTCTACAATTCTTATTGAAGGGGCTGTGGCAAGGATGCATGTGGCATTTAGGTTTTTCAGTTTCTATATTACTTTCTTGTGCCAGCTTTATTAGAATTGGAATTTCATCCCCTTATGCTTTCCAAAAGACCAGTCTCATTCCTTTACTATGAGAACGATACAGTTATTTTTTTGTATGTCTTAAATGAACTTGAGGCAGTATCTATGGGAACGCTTTCTCTACCGTAGAGAGGAAAGTCTAGTCAGTAGTCATGACAAAACAATATGATGATTCATTCTCCAGAAGACATTTGATTTACTGCCATTTCCAGAAAAGTAATGGTTCTAAGTATTAGTTCTAAGTATTCAAATATGATGGTATTTCTGCAAGATTTGGTAATTGGAATACGCATTTAAGGGTTATTTGCACTCAGGCTCATAGTGACACAATACTATACTTGTTATGCAAATCAAAATGGTAATAATCTCATTTGAGCTGCAACAAATCTTTATGAAGCAAAGGTAATGGGCTTTCTTGTTTATTAGGCCCAGATCTGTAATTACCATAATTTGAGTCATCTCAAAACTATGCACCCTACATTATTAAGGATTTTAAGGATTTAGACTGAGTATTCTTGTATTTTCCCAATTCCTTGCTAAGATTAGAATCAGTTTTATTTGCATGTGGCTTTGCTGCTTAGAGTTCTGGCTTAAATGAATTTTTTTTGAAAGCTCTCTAACCTCCTTTATCTCAAGACAGCTTCATCTGAGAGAAAACTGTGAGTTTTTTTATTTCCATCTACAGAACGACTTAAGTGTCCTGTTTTCCTAGAAGCCCTTTTCAGCTACATCACTTCTCCCTTGCTAAGATGTCCAGTTTATAGGAAAGCCATTATTTTCACTGGATTTCATGTTTTCTCATTGTCATTGCTGGAAGGGACATTTAATATTATTTACTGGCAAGAGTTCTTTTTCAGATACTTCTTCACTGTCCTTTTTATGCAATCTGGCACAATAGCCATAAACACTTTATTATTTACAGTAAATTTCATGGTATTTCAGAGGAGGAAATGATTGATACTAATTTCTAGATTTCAGCACTACAGATATTTGGTTTAATCTGAAATGTAGTAACTCCCTTAAAAAAGTGTGTCATTTCAGAGATCTGATCTACCATATTTTTCCATGTATATGACGCACCCTTGTATAAGACACTCTGGCATGCGAGTTCCAAGCTTACAGCAAACAAAGTCAGTGCTGGGAGCAACTGTCTCCCAGCACTTTAAATAGATACCTCTCGGCTGGTCCCACCCCCACCCTCCTAACCAGCATCTGGCAAGATGAGCATGCATAGTCAGTTCCCAGTAGCAGTCTTCTGACCCTGGTAAACAAACCGGCATGAGCACCGGCATGACAGCAAGGCAAGGGAAGCAAAGGCAGGTTTTAAACTCCCTGCCGTTTCTCTATGCTGATCAGCTGTTCAGCAGAACGCCAAACAGTTGAGCCACCAAATCTGGAAGTTCGGTTGGCCGCTATTATCAAGCAGGATGGCCTCGCAGCTGCATTCCACAGGGTCCCGGCCAGCATACAGGTACAAGGGAGGAAAAGGGATGTCACTGCCATCCATGCTGCTGGTCCCATCTACTGCCTCCGGACACTGCCATCCGACAATCTTTCTCCCTCCCCCTTCCATTAGTGGCAAGCCCACAGGGGCTTGACACCTGCACCAGGCGGCATGGCAATGGCATGTAAAGAACCCACACAGGCATGCCCTGGGCTGCGGAGGTTACCATTATTTTTTCATGTATAAGACGCTGCACTTGTATAAGACACACCTGATTTTTGAACAGGGTATTTGCATGAAAAAATAGCATCTTATACATGGAAAAATACGGTATGCTTTCAGTCTGTGTTTAATTGTCTGACATCTCCATTGGCTAAATCTCTGACAATTTAACTTTCTAGGGAATTTTTCATGAATAGGTGAAGGAACAGTGATCCCGAAACAGAAAGTGATCACATAGAATAGACATATACAAAAAAAAGTTGGCAAAAAAAACTTTAAAAAAGCTATTTTTAAAAAAAGTTCTGGACGAAGAGAGTTGTTGAAATTTGTTGAATAGGGTAATGAATACATGTTAATAAAATATTGGACAAATTGGTGAAAGATAGTCACCAATGGTGATTTATTCTTAGAACATTACTTATTGCTTTATCATGCCTCCAATCTTATATTTAGTTTAATCTACAAAAAGGAACACAGCTCTGCTTTCATCATCCTAGATATGTCAAACTGTGCCCAGAAGAATGATGCTACTTATTTTCTGGTTTCTAAAAGAAGAATGTGAAAGATGCGTCAGATGGTAGTTTCTTCTTATTCATCATCAACCGCAATAAGCAGACAGTGCATGCATTTTATATAACTACATCTTTTAAATACTGAAGACAAATGTATTTCCCAAATCAAATTATATTTTCTTAATCTTCCTTTGGAATAGATGTTAAAGGAATCACTTAAGAAAGATAAGCTGTTCAGCAAAAGGTCACATATCTTTGAAATAGTCTTACTGCTATGATTCTGGGCAAAGTACACCCTCATTTATCTGAATGACCTGACACATGTCAGAAGGATAAATGGGGATGCTGTTTCTATGAGTTCATTTAGTCAGTCTGAATGTCTATAACAAAGAGATTTGAATAATCCAGCTGTGACTTGTCACACTTCAGAGGTTTCTAATTTTTGGATTTCCTGTTTTGTTGCTTTAGACTTTTCTGCATGGTGGGATTAAAAAGAAGAAAAAATACCATTATGATTCTTCAAATACTTGAAGGAAAAACTCTTTGGAGATAAGATTTTCACTAAAGATATGGGGAATTAATAGCACACATAGAGATATTCAACTTGGGTTCATACAGCCTGCTAAACCATGTGCATTGTAACATTGCAACACAAACTGCTCTGTACTTGTAAGAGACATCATGATCTGAATACAAAAATATGTGGAATTTGCATTGTGATTATCATTATACATGTGTCATAATTTTGGTGCCATTGTCCCTAATGTACAGTATTGGAAGATAGATGGAACAAGTAATGTTCTTGTCACTGAATATTAAATATATCATGATGCTTATTGCAATTAATAATGCTTTTACCCTAGTTTAAAGCTGGTTGACCCCATTCTACTTCTGAACTTCTTCTGCATACCCTACTTTTAGATAACATCTTGATCTGATTAAATATTCAATGAAACTTAATAGCTTCTACATGAGTGATAACTAAATTAGTTATCTAACTTTTGCTTCTCAAAATATGATATTTAGAATTGGCCAAATGCAAAATAATTCACCTCTCAATGATCCTGATCTGATATAACATCTCCGTCACATGGATGACTCACACCTGACCCATCTTGTGATGGGTCCCATCATAAGACTCTTACTCGACTGACATGACATCCCATAAACTCCGCTGAAGATGTTACCTAGCCTGGTAATGAAACTTTCAGAAACCAACTCACAAGCTCAGAGAACGAACCTTCAACGTCATCTTTCAGCACAGTCATAACTTTGAACATTCACTGAAAAAGTGTCATAACTCAAGGATTACCTGTACCTGTATGTGTGCAAGTAAGCATATTGATGGCTAAATGAGGCAGAATTAATACTTTATAGTCCAAAAGCATTTGTTTTGGTTCTAAATAATTTATGTTTATTATGGAAATAAGTCAGATTATTAAAAATTCTGATTTACATAACCAACAATAAAATGTGTAGCATATGGTCACTGGAACAATCCATACTGTATTTAATGTGTTTAT
The DNA here is from genome assembly GCF_016545835.1 of Crotalus tigris. Classification (NCBI taxonomy): domain Eukaryota; kingdom Metazoa; phylum Chordata; class Lepidosauria; order Squamata; family Viperidae; genus Crotalus; species Crotalus tigris. Next base: position 651,550 of record NW_024097783.1, on the reverse strand, counting down.
AGCATTTTAGCATTTATATATTGTTGATCAATCATAGATGAGATTTTTTGCAAACATATTTCATTTATAAAGATATGCAAATTAATTGCATACTATGAATACCATAAAAATGTGCAATGTTTAAAAATTAATCCATATAAAAGCTATATAAAAATCCAGATAATGAAAATAAGAACATTTTCTCTTCTTATATTCTAACACATGTCTTCTATATTGTTAAGGAATGCTCACATAATTTAAAATGATATGTATATAGATAGAAAATATTAGAATTCATTTTATATTACAAGAGTTTATATATACACACATACATATATACAATGTAATAATGGGAATATATGCAGCACATGTCTGTCAGTTGTCAGCTGTAGGCATTGGTTAGTTCTGTCAAACTTTGGCTTTGATTTATAATAATAAAAGAATTATTCAAACAACAAATAATAAACAACTTTTACTAATATTCATGTATTTGAACACTCTGGGTGTACTATCAAAGTTATTGCCTTTGGAGGTAGCAATAGCAATAGCACATAGACTAGTGCTTTACAGCCCTCTCTAAGTGGTTTTACATAGTCAGCATATTGCCCCCCACAATCTGGGTCCTCATTTTACCCATCTCGGAAGGATGGATGGCTGAGTCAGCCTTGAGCCAGTGAGACTTCAACTACTCAGCTGCAGGCAGGTGGGACTCAGCACAAGTAGCCTGTAGTACTGCATTCTAACCACTGCGCCACCACTGCATACCAGGTAAGCAATCTTATGCAAAGATGAGAAACAAGTAATAAGTATTAAGCCAATTAAATTAAAGGCCTGATAGACTAGCTTAAATTATGATAAACTAATTTCCCATTTATATATAAAGTGCAATCATTTGTTCCATTTTCCCTTGAACTCTGATAATTAATTTTAAATACATAGTTTTCCTTGGATTATTCAGTCTATGTAATATTCCCTGAATCAGTTGGATTTTCAGCAATAGTGCGGGAATAATGCTAGGAAGAAGAAGAATTGGGGTTTCAGCCAACAACAGGACATCATCTGTACTCATATTCCTAATCTCTAATGTGTTCACAAGGATTCCTTATAAAAGGAAACTGTAGGCCCACTAAAGAGAGAAGATGAGAAGGAAATTACAGGCAACAAGGAGAAAGCAGACCTGCTTAACTCATACTTTGTGTCAGTTTTCACAAAAAGCAACTATAGACCAACATACCAAAAAACCCACTGCAAAAGACATACTAGAAACAAAAATTAAAACAAGCAAGAAAATGGTAAGAGAACACCTATCCAACCTTGACAAATATAGATCACTGGGACCCGACAGATTACATCCCAGAGATCTGAAGGAGCTGGCAGATGTTATCTCAGAACCATTGCACCATATTTTTCATAAATCCTGGAGCACTGGGGAAGTACCTGAGGATTAGAAAAAGGCTGATGTGGTCCCTATCTTCAAGAAAGGGGAAAAAAAAAACAGACCCGGGAAACTACAGACCAATCAGTATCTGGGAAGATCCTAGAAAAAAATAATAAAAAATCAGATCTTCGAAAAACTATAAGCAAATAAAGTCATAAATAGTAGCCAACATAGGTTTGTTAAAAACAGATCATGCCAAACCAATCTTAACTCATTCTTCGATAAATGACTAAACTAGTAGACCAGTGAAATGCTGTGGACGTGGTATACTTAGATTTCAGTAAGGCATTTGATAAATAGATCACAACTTACTCCTTGGTAAGCTAGAAAAAGATGGAATAGACAACATCACCACCAGATGGATCTATAGCTGGCTGGCAAACCATACTCAACAAGTAGTCCTCAATGGTACTAAATCCACAGGAGAGAAGTAAGCAGTGGGGTACCACAAGGTTCCGTCTTAGGTCCAGTACTCTTCAATATCTTCATCAATGACTTAGATGAGGGAATTGAAGGGGAACTCATCAAATTTGCAGGTAACGCCAAACTGGCAGGAGTAGCCAACACCCCAGAAGACAAACTCAGGATCCAAAAAGATCTAGACAAACTTGAACAATGGGTCCTATCCAACAAAATGAGTTTCAATGTGGAGAAAAGCAAAGTCTTACATTTAGGCAGGAAAACCAAAGTTACAAATACAGATTGGGCGAGACCTGGCTTAAAAACAGTAACTGTGAGAGGGACCTTGGAATCCTAGTGGACGATCACTTGACTGTGAGCCAGCAGTGTGCAGCAGCAACCAAAAAAGCTAATAGAGTCCTGGCTTGTATAAACAGAGGCATAAAATCAAGATCATGCGAAGTATTAGTACCGCTTTATAAAACCCTAGTAAGACCACACCTGGGATACTGCAGCCAATTTTGGTCACCATATCACAAAAAAGATGTTGAGAGTTTGGAAAAAATTCAGAGAAGAGCAACTAAGATGATCAAAGGCCTAGAGATTAAAACATACGAAAAACAGCTATGGGACTTGGGTTTGGCTAGTCTAAAGAAAAGAAGAAATAGGGAAGACATGATAGCAGTGTTCCAGTATCTGAGAGGCTGCCAGGTTGTTCGCCAAAGCAACAGAGGGAAGGATGAGAAACAATGGTTAGAAACTGATCAAAGAGAGAAGCAACTTGGAATTAAGGAGAAACTTCCTGACAGGGAGGACAATCAACCAGTGGAACAGCTTACCTCCAGAAATCGTGGGTGCTCCATCACTGGAGATTTTTAAAAAGAGGCTAGACAGTCACTTGTCTGAGATGGTATAGGTCAGGGGCAGGCAACCTTGGCTCTTTTATGACTCGTGGACTTCAACTCCCAGAATTCCTGAGCCAGCATGGCTGGCTCAGGAATTCTGGGAGTTGAAGTCCACGAGTCATAAAAGAGCCAAGGTTGCCTACCCCTGGTATAGGTTCTCCTGCTTGAACAGGGGGCTGTACTAGAAGACCTCCAAGGTCCCTTCCAATTCTATTCTATTATATTCTTATACAAAAATGCACCATTAAACAACAAAAGAGCATCACATGTTTTTACATTACTCTCTCTTCAGTGTTGAACCATTCTCTATGTATCTCCTTCATTCTTACATATGATTTACTTTTAAAAATGTTTTACAGCAACCATTTGCCCCTCATTCCTAATGTATTTGCCCCTCATTCCTGATTTTCTCATTTTGACAAGCATTCCCCTTCATGCTTCATAGAAGTAGCTTCCATATTCTTCTGAAACACTCTGTAGCACAATTATTTTCAGTCTGTTCTAATCTTCTTCTTCTTCTTCTTCTTCTTCTTCTTCTTCTTCTTCTTCTTCTTCTTCTTCTTCTTCTTCTTCTTCTTCTTCTTCTTCTTCTTCTTCTTCTTCTTCTTCTTCTTCTTCTTCTTCTTCTTCTTCTTCTTCTTCTTCTTCTTCCCTTATATTAATTTTGCATTCATTGTGTTGGGAGAATAATGACTTCTGCATAATCAGGCTTGCATTTTCTCTTTCTATGTTCATTCTATTTTCACTCTTTTTTTTCTTCTTCTTGACACTGCCCTTTAGAATATTCCAGTACCATTTTGTCCATCACAACTTCTTTTAGTCTTAAATCAAAACCTACCAGATCAAATTTGTGTTTGAATGTATATTCATTTCTTTACTATGAATGGACTTATGCTTCAACCAGGTATTTAAGACTTCCTCTCTTACCTTTTCTAAACAAATATTTATTATACAATCCCAACAAACAGTACCACAAAAAGAAGCAATACAAAAAACTTTTAGTGCAATGAGATTATCTACTAAACCAAGGTAATTTAGTACACTTAAAGTTGGAAATAGCTATAAACACCAATTAAGTTGATGACTTAATTATTTCAATATTCGAAACCACTGAGCTTTCTCAGCACTGAAAATCATTGTATTTATACCAAACCATTGATGATGATATATCTGCAACGAAAGGCAAGAGATTAGGACTCTAAACTGCTTTGCCACACATCTACCTCTCCTCCTCCTCCTCCTCCTCCTCTTCCTCCTCCTCCTTCTGTATCAGAAAGTTTTTTTCTAGATATTAGCTACTTTGTGTCAAAAAGAATATCTATTGATTCTGTGCCCTTTTGTAGAATTGTCTGATTGTCGGAAATCAAAGTTGGACTGAATAAGGCATTGGTCTGATCCTTATAAAATATCTACTCTTACCTATTGATCAGTAGAATAACCTTGATTTCTTTAGGACCATGTTTCAAGGAAAGCCACTACTGGTTGGATTCATATATCAACAGAAACCTCTTAGAACGTGGAATGAATTGGTCTCAAAGCTATTAACAAAGTACTGAAAGACTGATTAACATAGCACTTGATCAATACACAACAATATAGTTAAATCACTAGAGCTAAGACTGAGCAAAACTTCTGAGGAAACTTCACCCCACTGGGTTTTGAGCACAAATCACTTTCTGTCACTAAGGAATTCACTTCTGTGAATGCATAGAAACTGTTCTTCATAATAGAGATATAATGTCCTAGTCTCAACATTATATAATGGTGGAGCAAAAGGCCTTTTACCACACAGAGGCAGAGCAATGCATCTATGGTGTAATGCTCAAAATCCACATATGCTAGAAACTACATCTACTGTATGATGCAATGCTTTAACTTTCTGACAATGAAAAGAATATGTTCTTTTTCCTAAACTGTCAATATGCCATCTGAGTTCAGGTTGCCATACTCAGAAATGGACTTTGACAGATACAAAAAAGTATATGCAGTGCAATGTTTAAAGGGATACCTAGGGCAAATCTATTATAGGTAGACCTCTATCTATGACCATTCATTTAACTACCCAGTCCTTACTCTTATGACTGTGCCTTTGATTAGGTGATCAAAATTTGGTTGTTTGGTTACGAGTATGTATTTATGACAGTTGCAGCATCATGGGGTCATGTAATTACCATCTGAGACTTTTCTAGGGATCTTTCAACAAGGTAGGTTTGCTTAACGGTCATGGCAAAAATGGTTGTAAATCAAGCACAACTCACTTACTGACCGCATCATTTAGCAATGGAAGTTCTGGTCCCAATAGCAGTAATAAATAAAGCATGCATTACATTACTTATCTAAACTACAGGGCATTTGTGGAAACTGATGACAGGTAAATTTACAGCCAATGAAAGGAAACTGTGTTAGACAGCCTATGAGGAGAATGAAAATAACAATTACTTCCACAAAAGTCTCCCCGCCTCCAAAAATGAAAAACAATCAGTTTCTTTTCAAATTCATCTCCTTGGTTCTTTATAATAATCTGTTCATTTCAAAGAGGTGGGGAGGCAAATGAGTATAGGACTAAACCTGAGCGTGGTTAGATCTAGCACAGCTCATTACCAAGGATTGCTTTAAGTGTGGGCGTTCATTTTTTCACTGTAAAATGAGCATAATGTCACAAATCTAGAAAATGGATACTTTGCTTTGTTGATTAGTATCCTCCTTCTAGCCAGTGCAGCAATAGCTCATCGATATAACATTAGACTTTTTATTCTCCAATTGTGAAATAAATAAAACTAAAACATTCAATAAAAATTATATAAAAGTAATAAAATGCCATAATTTGTTGTTCTTTTGTATTTTCTTCCCATAATCTCAGAGTGGCATATAATTTTTTACAACTCTAAAAATGTATTTCAAAAGGAACATTTCATCTAACTTGGTATTAATACTTTTAAAAAAGTATTGATGTTACTGCTGGCTTGTGCTGAATTTAGAAAACCTGAAAAGAAAGCAGCTGTCCAATTTGTTATCTAAAATACTCAGTTCCCTATAGGTATGTCAAAAAACTGAAAACTAGCCTTTGGTACTTATTGCAATTATTTGCATTCCACTTTAGTACAATAAGCCTTTCAGGAGCAATTTACAATAAAAAGCCATAAGTATTATTCAAAACCATCCAGATCGCAAACTTACTGGGCCCTTAGAACAGGCAGATTGTAGCAATAGGCATAGAGAAAATCTATCTGCATTAATAATACTCAACTATGATTTGATGTCACATAAATCATTCAATAAAAGCAATGGCCCTGGGAAGAGCTAATTGATCCTCTGTAATGGTTTTATTTGTTTTCATCTCTTTTTCTTCAAAGATTGGTTGATAAAAACTTTATGAACAGAGAAGGAATAATCTACTGATTCTCGTTGCCTGTCTTAATCCCTAAATCTTTAGGAATATGTACTTAACTTAGTCTAATGCATACTTTTCAATACTCTAGTATATTCAAACTGAAGTGTTGCCTATGCTCTAGTTTCATATCCAGTATCATTTCTTTTTAGGAAAAATGATGATGTCAATGATAAGGCTGCAGTTGGTTCAGAATGCAGCCGCGTGAGCGATTGTGGGTGCACCAAGGTACAACCACGTGTCACCTATCCTCCGCGAGCTGCACTGGCTTCCTATGAATCTCTGAACGCAATTCAAGGTGTTGGTTATCACCTTTAAAGCCCTTCATGGCTTAGGACCAGGTTACTTACAGGACCGCATACTGCCGCACAGTTCCCAGAGACCGGTGAGGTCCCACAGATTGTGTCTCCTTCAGGTCCCGTCGGCCAGACAATGTTGGCTGGTGGGCCCTCGGGGAAGGGCCTTTTCTGTGATGGCTCCGATGTGGTGGAATCAACTTCCCCCCAAGATTTGAACTATTCCCACCTTGCCAGCCTTTAAGAAAGCCATTAAAACTCTCCTGTTCCGGCAGGCCTGGGGTTGATGTCCCCGGGGGGTCCGGGATACGATTGGGACATGCTGTATGAATGCACTCCTTTTTATTGTTATATTTATTGTTTTAATTTTGTACGCCGCCCTGAGTCCCTAGGGATTGGGCGGCATATAAATTTTATTAATAAATAAATAAATAAATATATTTATTTCAAATGTTGCTGTCAGCCGTCTCCCTGTAATGATATTCATATCAGATGAAAACAAAAAAATAAGCAAAAGTCAGACCCTCTTAGAAAATAAAAAAAAGGGAAAAGTCACTTGAAAGTCATTTGCTTGCTAGGGAAATAAATTGAAGGCCAAGGAACTAAATTGGATAATTTATTTATTTTCTTTTTAAAGATGCCATTAAAGTCTCTGCGTATATATTTCATCCTTCCAAAGATTAACTAAGCAATCATCAATTTTGCAATAAATATAATCATCTTGCTCTCCTTTGACCTGTTAGAACATTGATATGACTAGTGGAAAGGGCATCAAATGAAAGCAATTATCTAACTAAGGTAGTCTAATCACTTCCCCTTCAATAAATTTTGATTACTTCATTGTCTATTAACAAAATAATATGTATCTCTTATTCCTGTAATTTTATTTCAGTTACAGTATAAAGTACCACAATGTATATTTTGGATAATTTAAAAGATCTCCACTATTACTAAGTAACCAGGCAGAGGAACATGCTGACTTTAAGACTACAGGAGAATGGGGGTGGTGGTTTTCTTAGGTTGTTGAGTCCTGTTGATTCTTAGAGGGTTTTTTTTCTTTTTTTGCTAAGATTAGGAGTTAAAGAGGAAAAACATATACCTTAAACTTTACAATACACAGATTTATTTCATTAGATTCTGCAGTATAGCCATCAGTCCAGATGAACTACTTGTGGACTTTGGACCTACAACTTCAAGGGAAATATGACCCATATAGAGACAAAGTCAGAACCAGAATCCAGTCATATCAATTATCAATAAGCTTGTTTTGCTCTATCTTTTTCCACACAAATTTTTGGGCAAAGGGTTCTCGTCATCCCTGGCCCCATCCTGAGGTGGCAATAAACAACTGAGTTTTGTCAAACTATTGATAGTACCTCATTTGAAACTGACAGATGACTTCCATATCAATGTCACATAATGTTAAATAAAAATATAAATCTATAAGTAACTGAGTACCTTAACATTCTCTCCTTTCTTCTTTCCTGTAATACACACAAACATGCACACAAATTGCCCTGTGTTTGACAGAAAGAAGCATAAATCAATGCTTTGTCTTTCCCAATCTAATATGAAGTATGCATTCTTGTGGCGCTTTCCCTGTATTATTATGAGAGCTGTAAATATTAAGATCTGTAAAGTTTATAAACTTTGGCCTAATCCCTGCTGAAATTCTTACATCCATATTTGAGCATAATAAATTACATATTTATACAGAAACAGGATGATACGAACATTGCTTCAATAGTTTTTTTTTAATTGAAAGAAAGAAATAAAAATAAGGAAGAGAAAGAAGAAAGAAAGAAAGAAAGAAAGAAAGAAAGAACAGAAGAAGGAAAGAAAGAAAGAAAGGACAGAAGAAAGAAAGAAAGAAAGAAAGAAAGAAAGAAAGAAAGAAAGAAAGAAAGAAAGAAAGAATTATTAGCAAATTATGGGTGAAAATTTGAGAAGTTTTAGTCCAACACAACAAATCACATTTCTGTTATGTTATGAAAAGGGCTAGTAGCCTAATTTAATTTCTTCTAGGCATCTATTTTTTTTAATGTAAAAATATATTTCTTAAAGGAATATTTGTTTACAATATAAAGTTTAAATGAGCCTTATTTTTATTGTCATACTCAGACATGGGGTTTTTCATTCCCATCACTTTTTGTGAGAAGAACCCTGAGTTCAGCTTTTGACATAGCCCCTTGTGTAAAATGCTATAAAAAGGAGACAATCCACCAAATATCTCCCATGAAATATTCCCTCTATAGGATATTAAGAACATATATTAATGCTGATTCTTATAATTCCAGTTTTTAAAAAATAATTATGCATTTCACATAATGCCAGCAATATTGTATTCAGCCACCAAACAAGAATTTGTGAATGGAAGTGACATACTGCTAGTGGCATTGTGAATCTATGGCAGCAACTATTAAACTGAATATCAGAAGCAAAGTGAGTGACAATAGAATCTATTAAACTAGAAGCAGGACTCCCAGGGGAGTGATGGAATCACTTTTTTCAAAGAATATTTACAGCTCAGGAAGACAAAAGGTATAAGAAGAGAAAGCTTTATTGTAGGATGTCCACAGGGAAGGGAATCTTGAAGTGCCAAGAAGTCTTTTAAATGACTAATTTCTATGATTCTTTGAAATCCTTCACAATAGAATTGCTCAGTTCTTAATGCTACTGCCTAATATGAGTGCTAAGAGAAGGCTTTACAGATCCCACTTTCTAAGCCTCTATTTGATCTTGAAGAAGTGATTTTAAAAGTATGCATCATTGCATAGAAAAGTATTATTGTAAGCTGAAAAAAATCCAAGATTCTCTTTATAGAAAGTTTTAAAATATTCAAAATCATTGCACAGAATATTAGTTTATGCCCAGTGGTGGGATTCAGCCAGTTCGCACCACTTTGGTAGAACTGGTAGCTATTTTTTGTTCCCCAGGCCCAGAATGGACTTCCGGAAGCGGCATTCACACAGAGAACCGGTTGTTCACATATTTGAATCCCACCACTGTTTATGCCTACACAGAGGCTCAGTCATGGTCATGTGGCCAGACCTGCTTCTGGCAGGAGCTCACTCCATCACGCGGTATTAGGACTCAAACCGCTGGATCACAGACCTTCTCCGGCAATTCTTAAACCACTCTGGTCTGCCAACTGAGCAGTTTGAAAGCATGTAAATGGAAGTACATAAATAGGTACTCCTACTACCTTCCATGGAAAGGTCTTGTGCACGGTTTACAAAATTGAGATCATAATAATTTGGAGAGACTTAGTAGTCTTTCCATACTGCATCCATATTATCATCTAATCTAGACTATTCATAATTATGCAAGATTAGATTGTATGCCCTCATATTTTCAGTATTTCAATATTTATTGTTTATTTTTCTCCCTCCCCAAGTCTCCAAATGTGGGAGAATCTGAACGTATACTATTATTTTTTTAAAAAAGTTTGATATTTTCGAAACAGAAATATACAATATTACTGTATTTTTGAAAACATGATGGCTATTACTGATATATGAGAAATTAGTTGCTACAGAAGTTTAGCAACACACTGTGGCTGCTTGGTCAAAGGCTAGTCAGAAGTTCAGGTCTATAAAAAAGCAGGAGTCCAGTCAGTCTCTGCTCAGCTGCCTATGGTCTGTGTAACAGATCACTTCCCTCTGAAGATGCCAGCCAAAGTTTCCAGAGAAACATCAGGAAATATGTGGTCTAGACCATGGTCACTAAAACCTGAAGCTCAACTCTGCCCCACAGATGCCAGCCATTAAAGCCTTCACCAATATAAGTTGCTGCAGACATTTGTACAAATAATCCAAGAACCAAAATGAGATCTTCTGAATAAACAGAAGTAAAGAAACTTACATGTACTAACAGATCGACTTTTGAGAATGCTGTTAAAAAAATATGAGCATGAAAAAGTATTATCAAGTGTATTGATGGCAAAGAATAATAAGCACAAAACTCCAATATTCTGTACATGCACAAAAACAAGGAGCAACAATTTGTGTAACAGATGAATGAGATGATTTTTTTTCATTGGCTTGCTGAATGAGGTTTGGCTGTTTAAATCAGAATGTTGTCAAATGTGAAAATATAGAACAGTCTATTTTTAAATAAAATAAACACCTGATTTGAAAAATATCCATGCCTACTGCGATGTTTGTATTTAAGAAATGTTTACAAAATAAAAAATAAAAAAGTTGCCCTTTGAATTATAATTCTAATATATATATAATATATATAATTCTAATATATACACATATATATTTTATAAAAATATAAAAGTATATTTTATTCACTGATGATGGAATTTTCACTTTAAAGAAAGCTATTAGAACATGACCCTGTTTTTAGTTATTGAAATCAGTGTAAAAAGAGCATAGATAGCTAACCCAGTGCTTATAGACTACACAGTTCCAATCCTAGTATGGCAGCTGGTGGACCAACTCTCCTCAGAAAACAAACATTAAGAGAGAAAGGCCAGAAATTTTCCCCACACACTCCTGGGAACGTCACATTACAACAGCTCTTTATTCCTTTATGAACCTAAACCTAAATACACAGAGACATATGTACACACATGCACATACACTTACATCCACTACAGTACAGAAAATAAGTAATCTTTTTGTGGTTTAAGTAGGTTGAATAGGACTGATTGCCAATTTATTAAAAAACTCATGAGATTTATTTTCGGAACTTTGACCAGAAAATTTCATATTTAGAAACTTTGGCCATGAGAAAGGATTCTTAAACCAGGATAAATGTCCTCACACTCATATTGAGGAAACTATGGATACATTTGATTCCCATCTGTAGTGTCACATTTATCATCAGCACATCCATTTCTGAAAAGCAAAATTGAACTATGAATCTCAGGTTTTCATAGTGGATTAGCTCATTCACATTCCCATGATCAGGTCATTCACTTCTTTTTGGAAGTTAATATTATAATGTGAAGGTGAAGGTTTGTTCTTCGAGCTTGTGGGTTGGTTTCTGAACGTTTCATTACCAGGCTAGGTAACATCTTCAGCAGAGTTTAGGGGATATCAGTATCAATATTCTTTTATAAGGGCTTCAGGTGTGGATGTGTCAAATGAGGGTCTTGTGATGGGTCTTCTGATGGGGAGGTTACAACAGGTCAGGGACATTGGGAGGTGAACTGCTGTGGGGGAGAAGTTAATTGAGGGTTGGTGCTGTCTTTCATTGGCTGTGTGGTTGATTTGAATTCTGAGGGGTTCATAGGCTGGTTGTAGGTTGATGTGTCTGTTGATGGAATCGCTTGTGAAGTGCCAGGCTTCGATGAACTCATGAGTGTGGTGGGTGGTAATGTGGCCAATGATTTTTGTGTTGCTCCAATTGAACTGGTGCTGTTTGATGTCGGTGTGAGTAGAGATTAAGGATTTGGGATCGTGGTGTTTGACTGTCAGCTGGTGTTCATGGATCCTGGTTTTTAACTGATGTGATGTTTGTCCCACATAGAATTGGTTGCAATGGTTATAGCGGATTTTGTAGATTACATTGTTTATTTCATCCTTCTGTATCTTGTCTTTGGGTTCTGGATAATTATTGGCGGCTGTGGGTTTGTAGGATATTGCTATTCCTAGGGGGTTGAAGAATTCTGGCTGTCATTTCCAACACTCCTTTTGTGTATGGTAGGGCTAGTATTTCCATGGTGGTTGATTGTGTGGTATGTTGTGGTTTGGGTGCTGTGTGCCAGAATATGAAGTTTTTTGGATAGCTGTTAAGGAGAAAGACGTCAAGCAGCCATTTCTCTTCTGCTTTTCTTAATATTGTGGTTCTGCAGTGTGTCCTGACACTTCTGAAGAGGGTCTGGTCACAGCTTCTTTTGTGTGCGGTGGGTTGATTGCTTGCGAAGCTGAAGCTCTGGTCCATGTGCATAGGTTTGCGGTAAACACAGGTCTCCAGTTCTTTATTCCTGGCAGAGACACAATCGGGCATATGGGTTTCCTGTTCTTTTATTTTGGGGAGTCCATAGAACCTGGATGTGGAGGAGTCTTATGTTGCATGTGCTTTCTCTTTAGTGGTGTTAGTTATTTTTCTTTTTCCATTTTTTAGGGTGTCTTTTATTTTGTTCTCTTACTGTTTTGTCATATCATTCTGGATTATTTGGTAGGTTTTGGTATCGTTGAGATGGTTTTTTGCTTTGCTGACATAGTCAGTTTTGTCTATTTCTACCATCAGTCTGCCTTTGTCTGCTGGTAGGATGATGATGCTTTCATTTTGTTTCAGTATCTTTAGTGCTCTCTTCTCTTTTTGGCTGAATGTTTCGCTTTGTCTGTTGCATTGCATGTTAGGGATGATTCTTTGTCTGATGTCTTCTTGTATTTCTTGGTCCAGGTGGTGCATTTTTAGAATGGATTAGAGATTGGCGAGGAATTCAATGGAGTGTTGTGTTGAAATTGAGGCTGTGTGTGAGGATGGTCTTTTCGTCATCAGATAGAGGTCTTCTGGATAGATTTCTGATCTATAGCAACTTTAAGAAATGTGGACTTCAACTCCTAGAATTTCCTAGTCAGCATGATGGCTGTAATTCCACATATTTTACACTTGCTAAGGTTAAGATATTATAACATTTTCTGATTATTTGCCATTAATTGACTTCAAGTCTGCAAACTCAGAAGCCATATATTAAATTTCAGGCCCATTACTGTAAGATTATTCAGAATGATAATGGGTGAACTCTGAAAACAATTCACAAGAGCAATTCCATTTTTATATAGGGAATGGAAGAGATTTCAGAAGAAACTTGATAACTAGGGTAAACATCTGCTGCTTAATATACATATACGCAGGGCTTTTTTTCTCATAGAATGCCCAGAACGGAGTTCCGGCACCTTTTTTGGATGGAACCTTGTAGGGTAGGCAAGGCGGGTTGTATGATGTGTGTGAGTTCTGGCACCTTTTTTTTTTTTTAAAGAAAAAAAGCATTGCATATATGTGTACATATAGGATCTTTTCCATGTTAGGACCTTTTAGCACAGTTGCCCTGTCAGCTGAAAACAACTACTATTTTTGGAAACATTATTTTATTTATTATCAAAAACAAGAGCTTTTCTGAGGGATAGAGCTTAGTAAAATATTGTTTAATATTTTCAAAAAGTATCAAAGGGGCTGTTATTTTTTATTCATGACATGGAATAAGTGTGATAGCTATATATTCTGAAATGTTTTTGAGGTTTAGAGGGGTAAAGCATGTGGTTAAAATACAATTACCAAGAATATTTATGGATAATAACTTCAAGGGATACACACACGCACACAAACATACACACACAAAATATAAAATGATATTTGTGCTGGATGAGGAACCTCAGATGAACATTTGGGATCTCCCAGGGTAGCAAAAAAACCCACACATTTTTTTCATTGCTTTTCTGCAATTCTATGGCAAGTCATGAAATCTGTTCTAAAACACAGGACAATATATAAAAGTAAGAGTTGAATATGCTGGATTCTCTGTTTAAATGAATAGACAAATTGGTTCTGGAGAAAGGAGCAATGTATAAATTCACATATACATTCTCAACTTCACTCTAAAGGTAGAAAACTGTATTGTTTTCACTACCTTACATTAATCAGATATCTGTTATGAAATAATCTACTTCAAGATGTATATATCCAAGTCAAGAAATTCGGGGCCAAAAATTAGACAGGGGAATTAAAAATGAATATTGGAAGAAGACAAAGGCAAAATATTTCTGTTCTCTTGCCAGGAAGATTATAGATGTGTCCATTTAGTCATTAGAAATTGAGCTGATCATTTTTATTATGTGTATATTTTTTATTATGTGTAAATTTATTTTAAAAATGCATTCCTATGCTTTTTAAAACTGATTTTATATGGGAATTATATCAGCAAGACTGCTTTTTTTCTGTTCAGAGTAGAGTGGCTGTTAAAATGTTTGAAAGATACAACACAATGTTTGTTTTGGAAAGTGCAGTTTCTCTGGGCTAATGGTCCTGCACTGTGACAACATACATTGAAAGTCAAATAGATAATAGAAACTGGGGTCTGCCAATGTGCCACTTTATTGTCTCATCAAATGTTTATACCTTTCTTATTTCCTAAGCAAAAAGGATGGACTCCTTGAAGAAACTACAATAGGATTATATAGGCTTTATATATCATTTTCAGCAGCACGGTAAAATTAGAGATGCTGGGCTTGTAGCTGGAAAGTCAGCAGCCCAGGTTCAAGACCTGAGTGCCATGTGATGGGGTGAGCTTCCATTATTTGCCTGAGCTCCTGCCCCCCTAGCAGTTCAAAAGCAGACAAATGGGAATAGATATCATCGGTGGGAAGGTAACAGTGTTCTGTGTACCTTGGCGTATAGTCATGCTGGCCAAATGACCCTGGAAGTGTCTTCAGACATTTAGGTTCCCCCAATTAAGAAATGGAGATGATCATGACCCCCTAGAGTTGGACATGACTGGACAAGGGACACCTTTACCTTTATACATCATATTCAGTAGTGTGGGAAAGCAAGAATTGGTTACATTTAATTTAAGTTAAACATTTCATTTTATCCATATTAAGTAACAATTGGGAACCTGTGACTTTCAAGAACACTGAGTTCCCCTTTGACTATGGAACTTCATAACACAGCAGCATTTAGAGAAATGGGGGAAGGAGCAATGTTCAAGAATTAAGGGATTGCATCTTACCCTCCCAAATCTCTAAAAGGAACCAGGAAATAAAGCCATTACATCATTCAGTATGTTACATGAATCCTGTTCACAGCTTAGAATGATTTTTAAACCAAATATTTGACCTCAAATTATGTCTTTTCATGTTTTTATCCAGACTAAGATAAGGTGCATACTTTCTCTGCTTTGCGTTTCTATGCTGTTGCTTGTGTAACCTATTCAGATAGGTTACTATGAGAATGCATATGACTAGTATATAGCTTTGGCCATCATGCAATAGGTACAATAATAGCTGCAATGGAATCTGGCTAGAGAGTTCTGGAAATTGAAATTCACCCATCTTAAAGTTGTTGAGGTTGAGAAACACTGAACAAGAAGAACATAAAAGTTCTTTGTATTATTGCAAAGTAATGATTCAGTCTAGCATGTTATCATCATAGGATCTAAATGCATGCTTGTAAGATACCAACAATTAAATTATGAATAAAATAGTGCATTCTTTACATTCATCTACCACTCTATTTCTCACATAGTCCAGATTGATGTTTCTGAAAACTGCATGAAGATCCTGGAAATAACAATTTTTCCTCCAAAGGTTTGCACCAAATAGCAACATGGATAAAACAGCTTAAATAGCAATAGCAATAGCACTTAGACTTATATACCACTTCATGGTGATTTATAGCACTCTCTAAGCAGTTTACAGTCAACATATTGTCCCCAACAATATGGATCCTCATTTTACTGAGCTTGGAACAATGGAAGACTCAGTCAGCCATAGAGATGGGGCTATTTAGACCAACATCGTCCTCATTTAAAACATTCCAGACAGAAGGCTGTTTAGCCATCTCCTAAATATATAAAGAGAATCCCATCAGCTCTCTGGGTAGCTAATTCCACTGTTGAAATATTCTGTCAGGAAGTATTTTCTAACATTCAGTCAGAGTGTCTTCCTATAGCTCAGATCCATTGTTCTGTTATCTTTCTCTTAAAATAAAGAAGTCTTGATCTTCTTCTGTATCACATGGGGTATTTGAAAAATGTTCTTATAGCCCCAACAACCATCTGTTCTCAAAGCTAAATATACCCAATTCCTTCATTCACTGTTCATAGGACTTAGTTTAGTCCCTGATCATCCTCACTCTGCTTTTCTAAATCTGTTCTAATTGTGCTGAATTCTTCTTAGTATGATGAGAATTGGAAACTGAAAGAGGGATCTCACCAAGCAGAATAAAGAATAATTGTTTTCCACAATAAAAAATTAAAGATTAAAGCATTAATGAATTCATAATTACATGAGGGCTGATGTTCAGATTATAGTTTCCAAGATTTTGTATTTTAGCCCTAATCCTTGCATTAAAAACACCTTGTATGCGTCTTGTGTAATTCTATCTTTCTTCTTTGTGCCCTACATGAGGAGACTGAAATTTTATTCCCTCTCTCCCTCTGTACACACACACACACTCTGTCTCTTTCTTCCTATATATAGAGAGCATCTCTCTCTATATATATCGATTTAAATATGGATATCAATTAAAAGGATGAGCGTTAGATGTCTTTGCTTGCCTACATAATATAAAGACCAATACAATTAGGTGCAATAGATTTAATTGCTAAACTATCCTTATGCATGCCACAGTTACTTGTAATATACTCTTCCAAATTTATAACCTTTGTAATGCCTGGCTTTTCATTCGCTGATTATATGTCTCAATAAATAGTAACACTCTTAAAATTACTGATAATAGGGATGCAGCATCAAACTATTAGAATAACCATCAACATGTTCGTATTTACATTTTTCAAAGGCTATATAATTTGAATTACAAAGTATACATATACATTATTATAGACAAGGAATTGTTTACATCTGATATGAGGTATTGACAGGGTACAGAGGAATCTGTGCTGCTTCCACAATGTATACTTTTCTTTATTATTTTTTAAAAGAATTAAGAATCCTGTAAAAGAACTCTGTTGCCTAGTCTTTGTCTGTTATTTGCTCTTTTTGGCAAGAAACCAGTGATGCATTGTAAATTGTGGTTAGTGTTTTTAGGTGACTTTTTCTACCACAGTACAAAGCCATGTTTCCCTTGTCCTATACATCTGCATTTAAATAATTGTACATTTTATTTTATTGCTCTCAGCCCATGTCCCTCAGATATTAGGAGCCAATTAAGTGGCTCTTTTTGATTATTATGTCATGGTACTTGGTGCTATTTTGTATTTTATATTTATTTATTATACATTTTTAATATTATATAGTTCAGGTTTGTTGGTTTCATTTTGGCTTACTGTTTGTTTTTGCATTGTACACTATCCAGAGTCACATTGTTTGAGCTGGGTGGTCTTATAAATCTGGTTAATAAATGAATGAATATGCTGATAAGTAAATTTTTATGGCAAGATGATTTTAAATTTTATTTCCACCTTCTACAATATTAACTGTCCCATTAAATTTTGTTTTGTTTGCAAATATGAAAAGCATCAAATTGATCTGTTTATCATTAGTGAACATATTAAACAATAAAGGATCTAGGACTGAATTATATTATGTGTACTTGAATATCTCTTGGCCAAATAGTTGAGAAACCATTGATTAGCACATTTGGAGTATGCATACATATTTATCTCATTGTACTTAAGACAATGATTGCTTTATGTTCGGACAGATTTGTCTAAATGCCTCCTTAAGCAATATAAGCTACTGGCAATTGCCATATCTTAAAGTAATGAAAGTATGTGTAGGCACTATACATTTCTCTTTATCTTTCTTGAATCTGTCATTTTCCAGTCTCATGGGATTGTCTTGGGTCTTTTGTAGTTCCTCTACACTATTGATAGTAAGCGCTAGAAATGATTGATGGCTTTTCTCATGATTGTAGGTTTTATTTCCATTGCTAACGTGTTGGGAGTAGAAGAAATCCTTCAACTTGAGTACTATAAAGATACATTGAGAAATGGGATGAAAGCTTGTTACTGAAACAGACAAGCAAATAAACTTTTTTATTAGATTTTCTAGTTTTTCAATATAAGTAAGGATTATAATCTTTTAGACTCAGTTTTAAGCATTTCTTATTCAATTGTGTTATGCTATTTAACGTTCATTTGTAGTCACTACCATTAACATTTGCAGTGATAAAGACAGATTGTGCCTTATGATATTTAATTATATCATGTTAGTGGCAATAAATTCTTTCAAGAAGTTTTTTTTGGGAAAAGGCAAAATTCAATTTAGTGCTCCTAAAAATACATTAAAAGAATGATACATTCTCTAAATTATAAAATACATTTCAAAATTGTCAATAAAGATCACATTTGCTTTGCTTTTAAAAGCATAATGAGCAAATGGTATAATATATTTGCAAGGGCAAAGGCAAAATAAACCAGCTGCCCATCTTAGGTCTGTATGTTTTACTCACTGATTAAATACTAGTGGCTAAGGTTATATTTTTTTACACCAAAATGTATTGTTTATATGGATGCAAATATATCTTGAGCAAACCACTTAAAAATAGGACTATGTTTCATTGAGTGAGAATATTACTTGCTCCTTATACATTTTAACATCATTGAAGGTTGGCAGTTCTGCTTTCTATATCTCTTACCAAACATATATGTCACCATAACTTAAATAATAATTTAAAGTGTCCAGTACAATAAATCTCTATTTGCATATTTCCACACCCTTTCCTTCAAAGATGTTCTTTGGGTTCAGGGATATGATTTTCCAAGCAATTGTCTAATTGAGTTGGTAACAATGTATTTTTCCTCTTCCTTTGATAGTACCCTTGGTTCTTATGAGTATCTTTGTGAGTTTTATGTATCATATACAATACAACCATTTTTTTTATATCCTCTTGCAAATCTTGGCTAATAGCCAGTTCTTTGGAGATTTGTTATTACTTTCTTCTTCACTGTGTAAAGCAAATGTGGCAATATAAATACAAGAAGAGGGACATGCTGGGTCACTGTTTTTTCATCTGTCTCCAGTGGAGGACAGATGAAAGGAACAAGAGTTGGGTCAATGGAAAAATGGAATACAGTAAGGACAATAACAATAAGAACACATAACCATGTACAAATGTTATACAGTTTATGAGATATGAAGTAGTGATAGAACTTATGTAATCTTTATTATGGGTCCCAAAGATGCTTTTTCATTAGGCAACTGGACTTTTTGGGTTTTTTTGAAGATGTTTCGCTTCTCATCCAAGAAGCTTCTTTAACTTTGACTGGATGGTGGAGAATGGAAGTCTTCTCTCAACAAAGGAGGAGGGATGTAACATCATCTATCTTAGTCTATAACACAGTCCTTTCAACAGTTCTAAGAAGGCTCCACATCTATTTGCACTACTCAGGTGACCCTGGGGACACAGATAAACTCTCCAGATGACCTCAACGACTCTCTAAAAGAATGCAAATGGCCAGCTGTCTGCAAGGAGTATAAATCCTTCCATTTCCTACCACCCAGTCAGAGCTGAAGAAGCTTCTTGATGAGAAGTGAAATGTCTTCAAAGAAAAACAAAGTCCAGATGCTTCATGAAAAAGCATCCTTGGGGCAACCATAGCCAGGATGACTGAGAATTTCCATAGACATCTTTCTAATGGGGTGAATTGAATAGCTTACTGCTGATGTGGTACTTGTTGAGGCCCAGGACTTAGATTCTGATGCTGCACCATAGTGCCCATGTTTGATAGCATCCTTAGGTAATTCCTGGCTTGGTGTTTCCTTAGGCTGACATTACCCTGGTTCAATTGGAATAGCTTCTTCAGAGTGAGAGTTTGCATCCTGAGCCATGATGGTATCCAAGCAAATGCTGTTCAGTGGACATCCTTTTCTTTTAATTTATTCTTGTTCTATCATGCATTAGAGAAACATTATTTTGCCATAATAATGCAAGAATCTGAAATTTTGAGTCGATTCTTTGTAAAGAAATATCTTTACATAATAGCTTATTTCATTATTAAAAATATTTTGCAACATAAGAAGTAAATATAATTTATTCATAGGTTATGCAAGACTTTGATGATATGTAATACCTAATGATTTTCTGTGCATATAGATATGCAAAGTATATGTATATAACTTGTTTTTTCCCCAGGGGACGATAATGCATTTATAATACACATTTTCCCTTATGTGATTTTCTTTGCAACCATATTCTTGGAGGATAGAAGAAAAAAAATGGGTGTCGACAGGCCTTTCTTAAGTGATAAATTATTCCTTGTTTTTCCATGAAGAAAATTCCAGACCAAGCCATTGATGAATTCTAAACATTAGTATTGATATCAGGGCCAAATAAAAAATACAAAATAGTGAATAATATTCTGGGTTCTCCAAACTCTAGAGAACTTCAGAGCTTCTTCACTTCCATGCTTGTTTAAATGTTTGCTAATCTTATTTAAACTAGTATTGCCCAAGAGCCTTTTCCTATCATTTTTAATTGAGACTATTTTCTTATATATTTGCTTAATCTCTAGCTAATAAATAGTTCAAACTCCCAGAGAATTTCCAAATGAAATGAATGGGGAAAATGCAATGAAGGAGCTAAAATAAGGCTGTTCCCTTTGATGAGGTAAACATCAACTGCTTCTGTCCTTACCTCTTGCCATTGCTGGCCCGAAGTCCCAATAAGAGATAGAGCGTCACATACAGCTTCACACAGCACAGCTTGAAAAATGGCTGTTCCCACAGGAAAATAATAGGGTGATATTCAAACCAATACAATTTGAGTGTTTAGAAAGGATTTAGTTGACAAAAAGAACAAAATTGTTCTTGGTGCACTTGTTGTTCATTGACCTGAATATGTGTCCTATCTTTGATTTCTGGCATCTTTGAAGCCAATCACATCTTGCTAGCTTACCTTGACTGGTAGGCAAATAAGTAGTTTTACAAGGCATTTAACAAGGCAACAATTTGGAAAATGAAAAATGAATTTCAAACCATGTAATTGTAAGTAAAGGATGCTAATGAAATATACAATGGGTAAATGTCTATGGAGATTCTCAGTCATATTGTAGTTATTCCAAAGATGCTTTTTCACAAGGACTTTCTTGTTTTTCTTTGAAGACATTTCGCTTCTTATCCAAGAAGTTTCTTCAGCTCTGACTGGATTGTGGGGAATGGAAAGATATCCACTCCAAGGATAAAACACCCAGACACAAACTGAGCAACGTGATCTATACAGCACAATGCAGTGAACCATGTATAGATCTGTACATTGGGGAAACAAAAAAACCACTTCATAAACGCATGACACAACATAGGAAACAAACCAGTCAGGACAAGATTCAGCAGTCCATCTGCATTTAAAAGACAAAGGCCATTCTTTGAGGACAGGAAAGTCCACATTTTGGACAGAGAGGACTGCTGGTTTGAAAGAGGGGTCAAAGAAGCCATCTATGTCAAAACTGAACAGCTCTCTCTAAACAGGGGGGAGGGATATGACATCATCTATCTCCAGTCTACAACACAGTCCTTTCAGCAATTCCGAGAAGGTTCCACACCCATTTGCACTACTCAGGTGACCCTGAGATAAACAGATAAACCCCCAGGTGGCCTCAATGACTCTCTAAAAGAATGCAAATGACCAGCTGTCTGCAAGAAGTATAAATCTCTTCATTCCCCACCATCCAGTCACAGCTGAAGATGAGAAGCAAACCCTCTTCAATGAAAAACAAGAAAGTCCAGTTGCCTTGTGAAAAAGCACTTTTGGGATTCAATGGGTAAATTATGAAATGGTTGCTAAGCAATGAATTGTGTCAATAATTTTTATATACAGTTTTTTTTTTATTGAAAGTTTTATAAATTTTACAAAAAAACAAAAACAATACAAAACGAAAACAACATATACAAAAAAAAACTAAACATTACATATAAAAAAAACCCCATCCCCCACCCCTTACCATAAACCCTCCCTTCCCCCCCCCTGAGCTTCCCAGAGCAGAATATAGGCTTAATTGAAAATTAACAAATAAAAAATTAAGTTAAAAAATTTATATAATATCTATAAGTAACATTAAAATATATATATAAGTATATATATATCTCTCTATATATAAAGATAAAAATTATGAAAAAGCTATATAATATTTTTTTGTACCCAATCTAAATTGTATAAATTTTATCCATTTATCCCAAACGAGAAGAAACTTCTCTTGCGTTTGTTGCTTTAGGAAAGCCGAAATCTTTGCCATTTCCGCCAAATAAGCTACTTTAAGAAACCATTCCTGCAATGTAGGCAAAGACTCCTTCTTCCAGTATTGTCCAACTAACAGCCTCGCGGCTGTAATCAAATTTAACATCAATACAACCTCCTTTGTATCACAATCTGTAACTATACCCAGCAAGAATAATTGCGGAGTAAATTTTACCCTCCTTTTAAAAATTCTCTGGATATTCCACCATATCTTAATCCAAAATGCTTTTATCTCTCTACATGACCACCAAATATGATAATAAGAAGCATCCATATAGCCACATCTCCAACATTTGGGTTGTATGTCAGGGTACATAAGAGACATTTTTTGTGGATCAAGGTGCCATCTATAAAACATTTTATAAAAATTCTCCCTTAAGTTCTGTGCTTGTGTAAATTTGACATTTCTCACCCAGATGGTTTCCCAGATATCCAATGAGACTGGGACACCAAAATTCTGCGCCCATCTAATCATACAGTCTTTAATTAATTCCGATTCTGAATCCATTTCAACTAATACCCCATAGATTCTCTTAATATGGGTTTGTCTTTGATCCTTAACTTGCTTAATAAAATTTTCATCTTCTCTAAGAAAACCCAATTTACAATCCACCTTCCATTTATCTACTAGTTGCCTATATTGGAACCAAGAATAAATAATATTTTCTTGCGCTAAGTCTTCCCGTAATCTTAACTGCCAGTTTTGCCCATCCCATCTAAGTAGCTGACTATAAGACACCATATCCATTCTTACACCTCTTTTTATTCCTTCTATCGCATGCCAAGGTATAGCCCATAATGGAACTTTAAAATCACTTTTATAATATTTTCTCCAAGTCCTAAGTAAAGAGATTCTTAAAATATGAGATTTAAAAACCCAATCCATTTTTTTATTAAATATTAAATAGGCATGCCACCCAAAAAGTAAATCCCATCCCTCTAAATGAAGTATCTCCGGATTTGTCAAATTTACCCAATCACTAATTAGTGTTAAAACCACCGCATCATAATATAATTTCAAATTTGGTACCTTGAGTCCACCCCTCTCACGGAAGTCTTGCATAATTTTAAACTTAACCCTTGGCTTTTTCCCTGCCCAAATAAATTTATTAAGACCCTTCTGCCACTCACTTAAGTTAATCTCATTTTTCAAAATCGGTAACATTTGAAACAAAAAAGAAACTTGGGTAGAATATTCATTTTTATCACTGCAATTCTTCCCATGAGAGATAATTGCAACTTCTCCCAATTCTTCAAGTCCTTCTGTACCCTGACCCACAACCTTTCATAGTTATTTTTAAATAATTTTACATTAGAAACAGACAGCATCACCCCCAAATATTTTACCTTATTAACAATCTCAAAACCCGTCAAGTTGGCCAAAATCTGCTTCTCCTGACTAGACATATTTTTAGGTAAAATTTTAGTCTTATTTACATTAATCTTGAAACCCGAAACCAAACCATAATGATGAATCAACTGTAATAAGTTTACTACAGAATAATCAGGTTGCGACAAAGTAACAACCAAGTCATCCGCAAAAGCTCTCAACTTATATTCTTTTTTATTAACTTCTATCCCTTTAATTTCCTGAGACTCTCGAATTTTAATCAATAATATTTCCAATGTTAAAACAAACAACAATGGCGATAAAGGGCACCCCTGTCTAGTACCTTTCTCTATTGTAAAAACCTCCGACAAACCTCCATTAACAATAAGTTGTGCCGTTTGTTTTTGATATATTACCGTAAGGGCTTGTAATATCTTTTCGCCAAAATTCATTTCTTCCATTACTCTTAACATAAAATGCCAATTCAATTGATCAAATGCTTTTTCAGCATCTAAAAATATGAGCCCTGCAGGAACTTGGTTGTTCTTGTCTAAATATTCTAATAAATTAATAATTTGTCTAACATTATTTTTCATGTACCTTCCAGTTATAAACCCTGATTGATCTTTATGCACAAGATGATGCACGACCCTCATAAGCCTATTTACCAAAATTTTTGCAAATATCTTATAATCCACATTTAAAAGAGATATAGGCCTGTAATTTTTTGGTAAAGTAAGATCTTGATCCTCCTTTGGAATCAATGATATAAAAGCACTACGCCATGAAGGAGGAATCTCTAAACCCTGTAAGATACCATTAAAAAGATCACTTAATGGTTGGATCATCTCCTCCTTTAGAGCTTTATAATAAACAGCTGTTAACCCATCCGTACCCGGTGCTTTCCCTAGTTTCAATTGTTGAATTGCTGAGGCAATTTCCTCCTTAGTAATTAAGCCATTAATTTCATGTTTCTGATCCTCAGTTAATTTGGGGAAACTTGCCTCAGCTAAATATTTATTTATATCTAGAAGTTGCACGTTAGTAGATTTGTATAACTTTTGATAGTAGTCCAAAAAAGATTTTTTGATCAATTCCTTCTGAAAAACTAGTTTACCCTTGTAATTTATTTTCTCTATTATTCTCTGTCTCTGTTTCTTTCTTAATTGATAAGCCAACCATCTCCCAGGCTTGTTAGCATTACAAAATGTATTTTGTTTCATAAACAATAAGTTAGTTGCAGCTTGATCTGCTATCAACATGTTAAATTGTGACCTTAATAACTTTACAGATTCTTTAATACTTTCATCAGAAGGATTTAAAATTAAGGACCTTTCTTTTGATTTAATTTCATCTTCAAGTTCTCTACGTTTCTGAATCTGGTTCCGCTTATGACAATTATTCATTTTTATCAAAACACCACGCATAAATGCTTTACCTGCATCCCATACCATTGACATTGAGGTCCCCTTATACATATTCAAAACAAAATAATCCTTTAAACACTCCTTTAACTTTTGAACATTCTTCTCTTGTCTGAACAAATTTTCATTAACTCTCCAGGATCTCCTTTCCTCTTTCTCTTGAATCAGCTCCATCCAGACTGGGCTATGATCCGTCAGTGATCTAGGAAAAATCTTTACATTCTTTACTTTATTATACAAATCCGTAGTAATCAAAAAAAAGTCGATTCTTGAAAAAGATTGGTGTCTATCAGAAAAAAAAGTGAAGTCTCTCTCCTCTTGGTTACATTCCCGCCAATAATCCCTTAATTCCCAGTCTTCCTTCATATCAAAAAAGGCTTTAGGTAACCTTGCTTGTTTAAGAAAGGGAGAGGAACCTTTCTTATCCCTTTGTATATCTAAGACACCATTCCAATCACCCATTAATACCACTGATCTATAGTCAAGCAATGTTATTTTTTGATGTAACAGCTTATAAAATTGTTCCTGTTGCTGATTTGGAGCATAGAGTCCCACTATAAGTACCTTCTTACCATATATACCAAGTTCAATCATCACATATCTCCCCTGGGGATCTGATTCTACCAGACAAGCTGGTAGGTTTTGTTTGACATATATAACAACTCCCCCTTTCTTTCCAGGAGCAAAGGATACAAAATGAGATCCCAAACGAGCATTGAGTAGATATTTCTGATCTTTGAGTAAGATATGAGTTTCCTGTAAGCAAATAACGTCATTGGTATGTTGCTTCAAATAATAAAAGATTTTTTTCCGTTTCTGAGGAGAATTCAAGCCATTAACATTCCAGGTCAAAAACTTTGCCATCTCCCTTGGCACGCAGCCTGGAGAAGACACCATCAAAATCTGAAAGTGCTGCATGTGTTGCATAACTCTTGGGTCTTGCTCCTCCCACCGGCGGTGATGCGTTTCCAGAAGAATTCTCTTTAGACTCTTTTTTACGTTGCTCCTTCTCTTTACGCTTGTAAGCTGCACGAGTCATTCTCTGCTCTTTAACCTCCATCTGGCGTTGCCTTTCAGCTTGTATCATCCCAGCGGAAACCAAACTTAATGCCTCAGATTGCTGCTCCTCCTCCTTGCCACTCGGAGATTTCTGTCCAGATGGAGTTGAGCCTGCACCCAGGACCGAAGTATAAAACTCTCTAGCTTTGTCAACTGTATTCAGTCTATAACGTGTCCCCGCATGGCTCAAGACGATACCCATCGGAATTTCCCATCTAAATGGCATCGATCTGGCTTTAAGCTCATTGGTTAAGAAAGCAAAATCTTTCCTGCTTCTTAAAATTTTGGATGGGATTTCCTTTAGAATGATAACATCTTGGGCAGCAATCTGGAATCTTTTGTTGTAAAAGGCTTGTATAACCTCATTCCGCAGGGACTTCTTTGTAAAATAAATCACCACATCTCTAAGCAAATTCTTCTGCTTGGCAATCCAAGAGTTAAGTCTATACATTTTTTCCACTTCTCTGCTTAATTCTCCTTTATCCATATCCAAGGCCATTGCTAGATCAGTAAGAACCACCTCCACCAAATCTTGATTTATATCTTCCTTGAGGCCTCTAATCCTCAAAGCATACTCCATCTGTCTGTACTGAAACATCAAGATGTCTTCTTGTGAGGACTCCACCTTCCTTTCCACATCTTGAATTTTATCATCAAAAGAATCAACTTTGTTTTCCACTTCCTCAAGCCTTGCATCCAGCTTGACCACCACGGTAGCCAAACCTGAAACTGCTGCAAGTATATCTTGTCGCAAATCATTATTGTTTTCTTCCAGTTTGGTCTTTATCCCCTTTATCTCTTCTTTAAAATCAGATTTAATTTCTGATTTAATCTGTGTAGCAAATTGCTTCATTTCCTCTCTCATTTGGACTACAATCTCTCCCATTATACCTCTAACCTCTTGTACTGAAAGTCCAGGCAAAGGGGGGGAGGGTGGTGGCTGAGCCGGTGGTACATGTTTAGTTTGTTGTTGTAATTGTGCAGTAGAAGTTATAGGAGAAGAAACAACCTTAGGTATTGAAGAAGGCTGCTGTCTCTTTGAAGCCATTTTAAAAAGCACAGTTCTCACTTCCCTTTCCCCTCCACACAAGAAGGGAGGAGGAAAGAAAAAGAAAAAGAATTTTTTAAAAGAGACACACTATAGTCCTTGAAAATCCAGAGAAAATCCAAAGAATAAAAAGGCAAACAAATAAAAAAAAAAATTCTATGCCAAAAACAAAAGCAAAATCCAATCCTTAAAAAGGGAAAGTAAAACAAAAAGGAAAGGAGAAAAAAAACTCCGACACTTTCAAAACGCCATCTTAAATCCTTTCACTAATATAACAAAGAAAGGAAGGAAAAATAGTCAAAACCAAATAATAAAAAAAAATAAACACCTAAATTATAAAACAAAAATCCTTTAAACTGCTCTGTCCGTTTAAAATTTACTCACCAAAATACTATAAACACGGAGATAGAAGCGGCAGTTTCTTTTGCTTCCTAGGAAGCAAAAACAGCTGGGAGGCGGAGATCAGCAGGAGCTCCGAGGGAACACTCCTTTCACCCCCTCTAGAAATAAATCCAGAGGGGGTTCAGGGGTTCTACCTCTATTCCTGCGTTCTCTGTCCCTTCCCTTTGCCCGGGAAGGGAATTTCGAGCCGCGGGCCAGCTGATGCACGCTGTGCTCCGCGGCTCTGACACTTCGCCAGCTGGATGGCTAGAAGATAGCCGCCATCGCCGTCGCCTCATACCGGAAGCTCTCTTTTATATACAGTTTTTTATAACAAAGTTATTTTTTTATTTAAGAACTGCCCATCTTTATCACAGAAAGATTCTGGGAGGTGTACAATAAAATATTAACAGCATAGAAAAAATATGTAAAATTTAAAAGAAGCATGGAATGTTAAAAATTGATTAAAAATCAGGGAGAAAACTTTCAGACACCAGCCAGACCCAGAACTGCATCACCAAGCAAGGATTCACTGCCTTGTTTTTTTATGCCTTTATGGAAGACCAAGAGCCTATCCATACTCTCCATATTTCAGGCCTTGGTCAATTGTCTGAATGAAGCAGTTAATCTCCAAGTTGGACTTTTTCTTAGTCATCTGCTGCTGGTTGAAGAAAGCTGGCTGCCTTGTGGTCCTTTTATTGCTGATTGAGCATCATGCCAGTTTATGATATGTATATTGAGTGACTTTCTGTGCTTACAGTAGATGATAAGATAAGATAAGATAAGATAAGATAACCTTTATTGTCATTTTTATACTATGGGCACGATGGCACACATCAAAAATGAAATTTAGTTGCCCGCTCTCAAAGTGAAACACATACATGACACACACCTAAACATACTATGAACAACATATTATAGACTCACATCCCTACATATACATAGCAAATAAATATTAAATATTGTCCATCTTGAATATATAATGGAAGGCAGAAGCTTGAGAGTTTGCAAAGTTAATGTTGTATGGAATGAAACTCTGGCTGAATCTGGATGTTCTGCTTCGAATACCACGAAGCCTCCTCCCAGAAGGTAACAAGGAAGACAGGTCGTGAGGAGGATGTGTAGTGTCCCAGATAATCTTAACGACCCTGCTCAAGCAGCGCTTCTGTGCTATGTCCTGGATGGGAGGGAGGGAACTGCCAATGATCTTTTCGGCCATTCTCACCATTCTCTTCACCGCCTTCCTGTCTGAAGCAGTGATGCCTCCAAACCAGACTGTGAACCAAAGTTAATTGGCCTATTGTTCTATGGAGGTGACATCACATAGTTGGAATGATTAATGACAACAGCTCTGGTCAATAAGTGATGAACTTACATGTATGAGTTGGCCTTATGATATGATCCTGCTTTGAGTGGATTTTTGTGGCTTCTGTCTAACTGTATTAACTGATAAAGAGTGTGTAATTTTCTTTGCCATGCAATGAGAGGTGTTTGGCAGTAAAGTCCTATGAAATTAAAAATTGTCACTTACCTAATAAATTTGCATGCAGAAAAGCCAAATGCATTCCTTTCAGATATTTATGGACTTTGACAAGGAAAACAGGATGCTAATGCTGAAGACAGCAATAGCTGGGTCTTGCATTGATAACTCCAATGAAAGGTGGCTGCTTTTTTCATTGGACATCAAGGATGTGAGTATTACTACACTCTTAGAGAAAAGAATCTTTTCCACTGTATTTTCTTCTTTCCTTGCAAATCTAAAATAACAGACCTCAAAACAGTCGAGGATCCCATTTGATTAACATGCTAGTGTAATGGAAAATGTTGCAGGAGAACTGAGGGGACAAATGGCTCTCAATAAAACATTAAGAAAACATTATATTGGCACATATGTGAGAAAACGGGGGTGTTAAATGAACAGCTTGCTTCATCCATCTTTTCAGAATCTTAAAAAGGCCTTTGTTAGCATTGAAGTTAGCATTTACTAAATAGAGGGTAGGATTAAGCTCTAAAAGCTTCCTCTAAAAGAAATAATTGAAAGATAGGTTAAATAATAAAGAATAATAATAGAAAAGTAGGTTAAATAAAATTTAAGTGTAGAAAAATAGAGCAGAAATTGATATAATATTTCAGAACTGAAAATAACTTAGAGATGTTATTATATATTGGTTAGCAATGAGGTAAATTAAGATTTTGCTATATTCAAGAGATATATTGCATAGAATAACCCCTTGATATATTTAAATGCAATTCTGCACAAATAACATTAGTCACGATGAAAGACACATTTGTTACACGTGGATCAAGAATTTTCCAAAACAGTCTAAATACTTTCTTGACTTCAGAAATATTGGTCCCAACGTCTATTTATAGAATATAGTTTGCTTAGAAACATTAAAATCTGAAACGGAGTTTTGGTACATCTAATATAGAGTCATGCAAGGTAAAGGTCTCCAAAAGGAAGGCAAAATATGGTGCAAGGAATTTAGTGGGGCCATAAAGATTAGGAAGAAGAACAGAGCATATTTCTATATTTTGGAAAATGCTACTGAAGTTCCTCCACACAAGTGCTTTTCAAATAGTCACCAAAAGTTGGACTTGCTTAGTGCTTTTTTTCTAAAAAAAAAAAAAAAAAAAAAAGGTGCCGGAACTCACACACATCATACAACCCACCTTGCCTATCCTTCAAGGTTCCATCCAAAAAAGGTGCTGGAACTCTGTTCTGGGCGTTCTATGAGAAAAAAAGGCCTGGGCTTACTTAAATGACAATTAACTAATTTTATTTCCTCTCATAGCTTGGCAAATCCATTCAGCAGGACTCTTTCCATTTCCTTCCTGTAAACTGTTGACAGAAAGACAGAAAAATAAAATTTATTCCAGCAGCTCAGTTCCATGTTACTTAAACATTAACTACATTTATTGTAGGATACAGTACATAGGTTTCTCCTTTTCCCTCCCCCCATCTATATGACAATCATAAGGAAGAATGTTTTTGCACACTATTAACACACTGGTAATCCCCTGGGAGGTGTAAGTCATTTGAGAGTTTTGTGTAAGGCTGCCATATAGTCATAAATGCCATATTTTGGCATTTAACAAACAGTAGCTATATATATGCATATGCCTACATAACCTAAGATGACATGCTGAAACTATCTTGCCTGACTTTTAAAATTCATTATTCAGATGACTCCAGATGTTAAGTTAAATCCCTAGCATCTTTGTAAAAACAAATCATTTCAGTGCTCCTAAGCATAAAGAAAAATACTTTATTTTTATGAAGGTCATCTTGGGTTTTTTTCAAACAACATGGGTTTCTATATTATTACATTGTCTGTCCCATGTGTCCAGCTTTGTAGAATGGAAAGCAATATTCTCTGCACATATTTATAGTTACACTTGGGGTTTATCTGCATATGAAGAAAAAGAAAGCCTTCTGTCTTCACTCTTGTCACCGTCTTTCCTTTGCCAAATTTGATCCTTTTTAATGTCAATTAAATAGTCATAAGGCCATTTAAAACTTAAGGCTTAACAAGCAATATTGGCCAGTAGTATCTTGCACAAAATGTTCAGCAGGCATGTTTCTGTAAATAAGGGCAGATGTGTTTGTTTTAATAAACTTTTGTTCAGAAAAAAAGTCAACTAAGGAAACAAAACTCTTTCCAAAGTTCACTAAAGTCCTTACTAGCTCAAGAAAAATAATCTGATAACCTCAAGCCCTAGAGCAAACATTTATTTATTTAGAAGATAAATACTGCATGTTCCATTTAATAAAAATAATGAAGGTATCCCATATGGGTTCCTAACTTGCACAATGGGTGCTGCATGTCTCTTCCTAAGACTTTATGTGTAGCTTTCAGTTTTTGGATCAGATATTATGAGGTTATTTTTACATTAAAATTAAGGTGATTTTAAACCCAGATAAAGTAGTAAGTAATAGAAAAATAAAGAGCATTTATCAATAAAACTTTCCTTTGGGATAAACTGAGGTCTTTACAAAGAAAAAAAGTCTGTGGGTTTTTTGAAAAAAAAAATGGAGACCAAAGTGAATAATGGGGTTCCACAAGTCTGCAGCTACAGAGCCCAGAGTGGATCATGTCCTATTGTAGATTGTAGAACTTCAGAATTTTAGCTGGATTTCTCATTTGCAACCTTGCCTCTCTTGTTGATGTCTTTGTAATATTATGGTATAGATTGTACAGTCATAAAATGAATTAAAGCCTAAAAACAACAATGGCATCTCATAACCATTTTATATGGGACAAGATCAAGGCTGGTCAAATGTTTTACAAAGAAAGGTATAGTCTTTTGGTAGTGTAGCAATACTGACTTGGCTGACTAGACATAGAATGTAGACTTAAGCATATATAATTAAAAAATTGCTGAGAACCTATTTTTTGGGGCTCAATCTACCAACTTTTTGAATCAATACTTCTATTAAGAATAATCACAAGATGACTGCAGTCTGCCAAATGGAGAAGAAAGCAAGGTCTACAAAATATATCTTGAAAAGGAAAATATACTTGTTTTCTTATCACAACACCTGAAGAGTAAAAAAGAACCATCATAACAATTTCATATAAACACAACAATCTGAAATATTCATATTTCTAAAGCCATTTGTGACAGCCTAATTGTCAGCATGCCCTGACGCTTGTTATGGATGGCTCGTCTGAATTTTCATAACATTTCACAGTAGACTTCTGAATTGATGATCGAATCACACTCCACACACCAACTTCACTAGCAGTACACCTTTGGCATCTTCACATTTGGCGGGATTTTCTATGACACTACTTCCGGTGTGGTGTTGGTTTACGATAATGCTTGTCCACATACCTCTAGACGCACCCAAGAACTTTTGAAGCGGTTCCGTTGGGATGTTTTTGATCACACCTTCCCCCCTAGCCCAGATTTGGTACTAAGTGACTACTACTAAGGAATTTCAAACCTTGTAAGATCTTATGACAAGTGCCTCAATATGAATGGTGATTATGTCGAAAACTAATGTAATGTACTTTTCTAATATGTATAATAAAAGTTCTGTATCTGCAAGTGTCTGTCATTGATAACCAAATGGAGGTTTATTTCCAAATTGTGCTCATAGTATAACAAGGGTGTTTGTATTTCATAGAAGGAAAGCTCAATAACAAATCCTGTTTATGAATCTGAATTGTTGTTGTTGTTGTTGTTGTTGTTGTTGTTATTATTATTATTATTATTATTATTATTATTATTATTATTATTCCAGCCTGAACTTAAGGGGCTGCTGGTGGTAGAGGAACTGTTTAGGAGAATAGAGCTTTTCAGCTAAAATGCTAAAAATACTAAATACTAAAAATAACTGTCTGAACCAAATGCATCAAGCTATAAGATACATTAGAATAAATGTAAATTAGATTAAATAGATGTAAATTAGATCCAATGTCTTTTTACTGGTTACAGCACTTCTTTGATTCTCAGAGATGTTGGTGCTCACACCCTGTTCAATATAATTCAAGTATAATAACATGTTTATTAGAAGGATCTCTCCATTTAATAAGATTTCCAGTCAAATAGGTGGTATGCTGTTACTGTCTATTTGCTTTCCAATCATTCTCTATCAGGAAAAAGAAAAACTACTATGACACCCAGCACATGTTTACCTTTTGCTTCAACTGCCGTGACAGTAAATGCCTTCCCAACCAAGAGCCACCAGATAAAAAGACAGATACAATAAAGACTAGCTAGATTGATGTGGAATATATTGAATGCTACCAGATTTTCTTCTTCCCTGTATGTTAGCAACGGGTGGAGAGGGGAAGAGAAAAGCAAATATGTTTCTTTTCTTTGCTTTTCATTGACAATGCTAATGGCAGCTGTGTTTATCGGTCTGTAGGCAGTATGTGCATAGCATTCTTGACTATCGCAAAGCTTTCTCAAATCATTTCAATCATTCTCAGTACAATCTTGCTGGATAAGCCATTATCACTAACATCACCATATTGAACATGGATTTAGGATAAAACACAATGGTTGAGTCTATATAGATAGTGAGGCTTAAAGAGGTTATGCCTTAGCCATGGTTTATGTCTTACTTATGTAACCTGTTAGATTAAATAAGCTATGCTTAAACAGACTATGATTTGCCATAAAGAATTCAGATGGTAGTTTTTGAAGTTTACCTAGTGAATTTAGAGGTAACATTTGAAATTCTGTTTCAACATATTGGAAAATAAGGTACATTTAACTTAATGGGTAGTTTGGGGTACACTTTTATTTCCAAATAGAATTCATCTGAATCTACTTCCTAACCTGTCACTACCATCATATCTTGGAAAGTGGATCAAACATACAGCCAGTAGCTAAATAAATGACTGGTTTTATTCTGAATAGCACCCTAGTTACAAATGACCTGTAACTTATGCCACAGTTGGGACCGGAATTTCAGGCACTAAGTGATGCAGTCAAGAAGCAAGTCACCAGGTGACCAGACTTGATTTTATAACAATTTTTACCATAGTCATTAAGTGAATCGTATGGTTCTTAAATGAATCTGACTTCTCCATTGACTTTGCTTGTTAGAAACTGGCTGGGAAGTTTACAAATTGTTATCACTTGACTGCAGAGGTCATATGATGGTTGCAACTATGAAAACAATTAAAAGAAACAGAAACAAGTGGTCCTAATGAAACCAGAGACAGAAACAAGTGTACCAAGGCTGGAATAGAGATGATGATGATGATGATGATGATGATGATGATAATAATAATAATAATAATAATAATAATAATAATAATAATAATAATAATAGGCGTCTTGGGTGCAATTCCAAAACAACTGGAGCACCACTTGAACACCATTGGCACTGACAAATTCACCAGCAGTCAATTGCAAAAGGCGGCCTTACTAGGAACTGCTTCCATCCTGTGACAATATCTGTAATACCATCAGACATCCACATCTGCCTATCCCAGGTCCTTCGTAAGGACTCGATAGGTAGACAAAAATGCCAAATTCAGTCTGAACATCTGGCTGACTGCTCAATGATCCAAATAATAATAATAATAACAACAACAACAACGTTGGAAGGGACCTTGGAGGTCATGTAGTCCAGCCCACTGTTCAGGCAGGAAACCCTATACCATTTCAGACAGATAGTCTCTCTGTAAACTCTAGTTAGAGCTCCCAAGAAATAGGGACCCCAGGAAAATTAAAGCAGAGAAATAGATGCTTCATATACTGCTATTTCAATAAAACTGGCAAAAGTCTTGCTGGGAATTTGTGTTAGGTTATTTCTCTATACAAGTTATATGACAAAATATGTAAATTTATATTTTTATTTGTCAGACTGTATATAAAAATACCATATTTTCTATATTATTTTTTTTAATCTGTAAGACTAATCTGAAACTTCTAAACAGACCTGTTTTTTGGAGACATTGGAATAATGGCTGAAGGAGCCACAAAGTGTTTTTGGGAAGCCAGCCACATATGGCAGCCATTACCATCTTCTGGTCAGCTTGCTGCATTGCACCTTTCTTGTATGCCTTTAAGCAGCTGTTTTTTCACAATCTGGATAGCTCCAGAATTTATCCTCTTCATGTTGTTACCGTGTAGTATTAAAATTAGTAAGGATTTTTATATGTTATAAGTTCTTTTTAAATAATGCTTTATTTTACTTGAGATAGTTGAGTTCCAAAGGAGGGAAGAAGGAGTTGAATCATCTAGAAAAATGTTTTCATACCTCATGGCCAGAAGATTATACAATTGAATATCCTGTCCTCTTCTCTCCCTTCCTCTCCCTTCTTCTTCCCCTCTCCCCTCTCCCCCTTTCCCCCTCTCCCCCTTTCTCCTCTCCTCTCCTCTCCTCTCCTCTCCTCTCCTCTCCTCTCCTCTCCTCTCCTCTCCTCTCCTCTCCTCTCCTCTCCTCTCCTCTCCTCTCTTCTTCTATAAATTATAGGTTGTGAAATTTCTTTCTCTTTTATATACTGGAGTTAGGGAAGGATACTAAACGACAAAAAAGAAATGAGAAAAAAGTAGTTATGTCAGTGGGAACTACCAGTTGATTACTTCTAATCTGCTATTCCAAAAGGGTTAAAAGGTGGAGGGTTTCCAGAAGGATAGGTTTGAGATCTACAACCTTCTCACTATTGAATCATCTACCAGGAGTTGAAAATGGCATTTTGATATGGCAGAAATGAAAAGACCAGTCTGTTCAATTTGAAGGTTAATATACTTCTGAAGTGCAGTTTTGATGAAATGCAAAATAATTGCAATGGTAACATTGTTGCCTTACGCAGCTATCACATAACCACAAAATCTATTACTGACTCAGTACAGAACAAAAATTATAGTTGGAAGAAATGGCAGTGCTTCTATTTGTGACGGATCTTTTCATGTTTCTGCAGAAAATTTCTATCACCTCTGCATCCCATAGAAACTGAAACTAGCAGATTTGTCTCACAAAAGGTACTTCTGTTTAATAAGCCATTGCCAACATTTTTCTTCTACTTCAGATAAAGGTAGATAATCTATATTTTTGATGGTTTGGAAAGCAGTTCAGATTGAAGAGATTAAAGAGATTAAAAAAGAGATTAAACAAGTTTCTATGGAATACCTAACATTTCTCTCCACCATCAACATCCCCCCCCCAAAAGAAATCTCTTTCAGGGAAATGGGGAAAGACTTAGTTCAGTACAGCTGGTCTGAAGAGCTCATTACCTTGGGGGGCTTAAAGGAGATTTTAAAAATTATGGTTCCTTTTCTGACCTTTGTTCATTTAAAAGGGAGGGAGGGAGGGAGGGGAGGGGAGGAGGGAGAGAAGAGAGAGAGAGAGAGAGAGAGAGAGAGAGAGAGGGAGAGAGAGAGGAAGGAAGTCCTTCATAAGTCAAGCCTGATTCTTGAAAACTGCAGTTATTTATTTTTTAATTATATTTATATACTAACAAATTGACAGCATGTAAATAAAATCTAAAACACAATAAATTCCAATTAAAATATAAAATCAATTAAATAAGCAATAATATGATGGGATACTAATGTTAATGACAACCATAAAAGCAAACGTAGTTTAATGGCAAAAATTTATACTTCAGGAGGTCTGTTTAGAACAGTGGTTCTCAACCTTTTTAATGCCGCGACCCCCAACCGGTCATAAGTCGAGGACTACTCAACTGGTGCAGCACCGTTTGCAGAATGGGACTTTTGGTGGGCTCAGCAGGGCAGAGAAAGCCTGGACAATTCCTATTGGCTTTTGAAAGCCAATAGAATTAGACTCTGTTCAAGAGAGTCTATTCTATTGGCTTTCAAAAGCCAATAGAAAAAAAGGGAGTAGCACAGCTAAAGAAAAGGGGAAAAAATGGCAGACTGCGTTGTTTGGTGACCCCCGTGAAATGGTCGTTCGACCCCAAATGGGGTCCTGACCCACAGGTTGAGAACCACTGGTTTAGAAGAATTCTATTTTATCTGCTTATTGGAAGGATGCCTAGGTCAATAACTGGATTAAACTTTTTCCATATGGTGGAAGACACCATAAAGATTCCAAGTTTACATGCCTCTTATTTCATATATTGAGGAATGGTGAGCATCTCCAGGAAAAAGAACATTCTTCAATTCTAGCCACAGCAGCTATTTGCTCATCAAGAAATAGCCATGAGTGCAGAAAAAACACCAAATGGTGCACTAGCTTAGTCCAGAGAAGTGGAACCCCATCTAGAGTCAGAGATGACCAATTACCAGATCAGCTGGGGGGGAGGGAGACCCAAAGCCTCCCTGTCTTGCGAGGGTAGGGCTGAAATCTATTCATTTCCATACAGATCCTTATAGCCTTCAGGCATTTGGATAGCCCTGCATTGTGGCTGGGCAGAAAATATCAAGCTACAAGTGGGGAACCCATATTAGAGCTCATCATAGTCTATAGGTCAATATGAAGCCAGATCACCTAACATACTCATCATTGTAGAGTCAACATTGGAATAACATTTGAGCCACTCTGTCAATAAAATGTTATGCAAATGGCCCATTGCAATGGCCCACCAATCTTTCTGTCTATTCCTTCCTGGGCTGTTTTAATCAAGGTTGATGGAATCAATTTGCTAGTGCTATAAGGATGGAGAAATATTGGTGGTTTGGCTTCTTATTGTCAAATACAGGTTTGAACATGAACTATGTTCAGATATGTTCTTTTATAGTTTCTTACATATACATTGCAGGGCTTTTTTTCTCTGAACATCCCAAAATTGGTAGACAGAGATAGGCCATCACATTAAACATTCTTGGTTTCCTCATGACTCCAATGTTCAACTAGATTCTCCAAAAAATTTTCTGCCACTGATTTCACCTGCATGAAGATATTTGAGCTAGGCTTTAGCAAGCTGCACTTTGTGTAAGAAAATAATAAAAGTTTTTTTTTTTTAAAAAAATAGGATGCATTAGAAGAACATTGATTACTTCTGGGCAAAAGATCACATTTTTTATGATTAGTTATCCAAATATAACTATCTGGATATCTGCCAAATCCATAACCTATTCATTTTAGAATTGAGCATCTGCATAAAAAACAACTAAACACCAAGCTAGAGGATTAGAATCTGTGACCTTCAAATACAAATTTATAATGTTGACATTTACAGATGAATTTTTAAGATTAATTAAATGACACACTATGTACGACATTAATCTCAGCTTTTTCAGTTTTTTTTTTTAAATATATGCTGGAAAGTCCTTGTTTGATCTCTGTGTATCCTGCTTACTTTGCAGTCTTTTCAGTTCCTTAGATTCCAGAGATTATGAATGGATAATAAATGTGTATGTATGCTCTTAAAAAGGCAATATAAAACTGTAATACCACTAAGAAAACTGCATCAATTTGGACTGTGATTGCATTTAATTTAATCTGATTTTGCTACAGATACTATACAGAGAAGGAGTTTGGTAACCATTTTGCCATGGTTTCAACTAATGTTATGCCAAAATCTGTGTTGCAATTTCTCAACATTTTCTTCCTTCTGAATGAGGTTTTTGCATTTCTACTTCAGTTTCAGGATACATAAGAATTTCTTTCTTACTTTGGATGTTTACTTTGCTATTAGATGAGATGAAGGGTGAAAGAAACAACAACAGAGGTCCTCTTTCATAAACTTAAATGAGAACTAATAGGAAGAAAATTGCAAGAGAAATTTTCTGCACGCCACTAGTTTCAAACAGTTTCCAGATAATGGGCAGCGGAATAAGCAGACTCTTAGTAAGAGTAGAAAAAAATACAGGGTTTTCCCCTCAGGCACATAACAAGTAGCAAAAGATTCAGGTTGAAAGCTTAGAAATGCAAAAAGGGTAGGAGAGATGTGACATAACTATGGCAACAGAAGATGGAAAAACCATTTAAGCAGAACCTGTAGAGTGACTAAAGTTAAACAAAATGATAAGAATGAAGGATAGGCATTATCAGAAATAAAAAAGGTTTAATGTTTTAATGCCTTTAATGCTAGCGCCATACTTGGCTCAAATTTGAGGAAAAAGTAAAGCAAAAAAGGACAGAAGAAAATTCAAGGAGCTAATATATTTGTTAGAATTCGATCCTACCTTTTCTTTAGATCTCAACGTAGTTTCATTGGGGATATTCTTTTATTTTATCTCTCAGAAGAACTCTGTGAAGTGGTTTGGGTTGGAAGTTGTGACCACAAATCATCCAGTTATTTTCCAGGATAATAGTGGACCAATGTCAGGATCTGCCCAATCTTACCTCAACTCCATGCAAAGTTTGCCTACTATAGTTTCTATGTATGCAGGTAGTCCTCAATTTACAACCACAATTGGAACCAAAATTCCATTGCTAAGCAGTGTAGTAGTTTACTGAATCGTGCCCAATTTTACAATCTTTTTTTGCCATGATTACTAAGTGAGTCTGACTTCGCCACTGACTTTGGTTGTCAGAGGACTCCTGAGGAGGTTGCAAATGGCAACCATTGTAAATACATGACAGTTCTCAAGTGGCCCCATTTTGTTTACCTGATCATGGGGACACTGAAATGGTGCTCATGCAGACCAGTTGCAAGTAACTTTTTTTCAGCACTGTATTAACTTTGAAAGATTGTTAAATAGTCATAAGTCAAGGACTACCTGTATGAATAAAAACCAAGGTTACATGCTGATATGGAGAAAGTTTAACTGACCAAAGCAGGGAGATACGTATGTTGTTAACCAGTTTCTCCCATTTCCATGTTGATAAATGGAATCATAAGGCACCTGCAATACAAATTATTCAAGATTCCTCATTACTTCAAATATACTCTGATGTAGGCTCCTTAACTAACACAGTGTTGATATTTCAGCAGCAGAAAACAGATGAAGGAAAGATTCAGTTGGGGCATTCATGTAATATGTGCAACCAGTGAATATGCTGGCAAAGATTCAGAATATTTTATACATTGTGTTTATCTATTGGGGATTTAATTGTCACAGAAAAAACTATTTCAGTTACTTCAAGTTTTTCATGAATGGTCTTGTGAAAAACTTAGTGGGATTTTTCTTTTATTGACTATTCTGATTCACTGTGGTAAGCAATTAGTACTTTCTAAGAAGTACTAATAGCATAAGCTATGATTTATAAACTATAATGACTCAGTTACACATTCAGCAAAGCCAAAGTTGAACATAATAATACAGAGTGTTAATACATCCACTGTAGATATTTCTCTCACTTTAGACTTTTTGAAATTATGGTCAATACATATAAAAATTAAAAGGTTTAAGCAAGAATGAGGATAAAAACCAGATTCTCTTCAAAATAAAATTTCATAGAGAGTACTGTACTATTAACAATATCATTTAAAGTAGCCACTAGAATTTAATATAGTGGAAAGAATCCAGCTTTACCACCTTATAATATTAATCATTGAAAAGACCCACAGGATCTTGCAAAAAAAAAATCCAATTACAATAAGTTCATTATGTATTGCTTATTTTAATAGTTTCGTTCCCAGAAAGAGGCTATTGGGACATAAATTCTGTTAGTCTGGGAAGATAATAATACAGGATTTACAAATGAAAGAAAAAAAATGTTAATTTGATTTAGAAGGGTTGGGCTCTTCCTTCAAAGAAGTTTTAGCTCAAATATCTGGATAGAAGCCAATTCCTTAAAGTTGGGAGGAAAAGCCCCAAACAATATGTACTGTATATGGAAGAGAAAACATATTTCTTTTGTTATATCTTTATGCAGACTTACATATGAAAGTGGAAGCAGGAAAAGAAGAGTGTTAGTCTGTCCACTAGAGTATAATATAGTGAATTTACTGTACCAATATGTATTTTGAAAGACATGCAATATGTTCATATATTTTTTAATTCTAAGAGCCACTTTTTGTTTATTCCTTTCTTCTTTCCTTGTTCCTCTCTGCAACTACTGATACTTATGATCTGTTAAGAGAGTGGAGAATAATTTGTAAAATGTAAAAATTTTCAATAAAAAAAAAAAAAAAAAAAAAAAGAGAGTGGAGAATTTGTGGCCCTTAGGGTATTGCTAATGGCATACATTTATTAGTGGTCACATTGCCTAAGTTGCTAGGGTCTGTGATTCAGCAGCATCTAAAATACCTTTGATATGCTTTTGAAGAATAGAAATCAGGCATCATTTAGATTAGTACTAGGGAAATCTTCTCAACCTTTTACCAGAAAGTTATATTTGACTACAGCTCGGTACTTAGAATTTATGCCTTCATTGGCTATGATGGGAACTGTAATAAAACATATGTGAAGGGCACTATATTAAGGAAGGCTGTTTTGACAAACAGAAGATCAATGTTTAGATAACTCTTATTTCAGGACCATTTTTAAAAATGTTCAATCCATATGCCACAAAGAAGAGGGAGTCAAGCTATTCTCCAAAGCGCCTGAGGGCAGCACAAGAAGCAACAGCTGGAAACTAATCAAGGAGAGAAGCAACCAAGAACTAAGGAGAAACTTCCTGACAATTAGAACAATTAACCAATGGAACAACCTCCCTCCAGAAGTGGTGAATGCTCCAACACTGGAAGTTTTTAAGAAGAGACTGGAAAGCCATTTGTCCGAAATGGTTTCCTGCCTGAGCAGGGGGTTGGACTCGATGACCTCCAAGGTCCCTTCCAACATTATTATTATTATTATTAAATTTCAAGTTTTCCAAACATGTTTATTCTATCAAGAACAAAACTTATTCCTCTAGCCTTTCATGCAATACACCATATCATATTCTAATTGGCATCCATTGATCTCTAGCTAGATCTCTAGACATTTTTATTAAGGCATGTCTTAGTTGAAAGATAATAGTTATAGGTGAAAGTGGTACATATTTACTTTTCACCTTCTAAACTACTTAATCATGAAATCACAGCTATGGTTTACACATTATGCTAATTATGATTTATTAAGTAAACCACCCTAAGTGGAAACCAAACCTTATTATCACTTATGTGTATGAACTAAATTTCAAAGACAACATTGGCAATCATGGTCCCACTCTTCTCCCTGCAGAATTGAGCTGCTAAATAATAACACTTATGTGATTGTGATTCCTCAGTGATTTCATATTAGTGTCATGCTGAATATTTTGACTGTGTCGTTTTCTGTAGTTTCTCACTCAATTTGATGAAAGAATTTGCTTTCAGATTCTTTTTCAGAAGATGAAAGAATTGCAGTAAAATTCTCATGGGCAACTGTGATGTTGTTATTTTTATCTAGTATGAAAAAGCCACAAATGCGTAAAATGCCCTCTGTATAATTTTTACTAATTTACTTATTACTCCAATTATATAGCTGCCCATGCCAGTGGGTGGTTTAAAAGCAATTAATAATAATCTTTCTAACAATAACATGTCAAAGTAAGAGATCACATAGGAGCCCTTCTTTGTGCTTTTTCAGAGTGAGGGTATATGCTGCGAGAAAACCATATATATAAAGATGTACAACTACAGCTTAACTTAAAATAGTATGCTTAAAAACACCATCAGATTCAATTCACAAGGAACTCTGAGAAGAAGGTTAAAAAAATAGAAACCTCTTTCACAGAGGAAGAAAGAAGAGGTCCCTAAAAACTGTATTCTTGGGTTCCCCTATTAATGGTTTTATTGTAGATAGGGTTACTTCTTCTTCTTCTTCTTTTTCTTTTTTTTTTTTTTAAAGTGTGCTTCTGTTTTCTTCAAATTTTGCATTTATCAGCTCAGAAGACATGCTTAATTTGGCAGCATTCCAATGATAAAAGTGATAAAAAATAAATATTACTTCATTGGCTGAATTAATGTGGATAATCAACATTTTTTAATCGCATTCCAGGTATTTGCTTCAAAGAAACCATTTATCACACCTTTCATCTCATCTGGTTGTTGTTTATTGTTGCTTTGGGAGATCCATGGAATGAATTCTGGTAACAGTATTTAAGATTTTATACCACAAATGGTATAAGTTATCATTCTTAACTCCTTTTGTTAAAACCTTCATTTAAAAATCATTTTAGTAGCATCCAGTTCCTTATGAAATTTTCAGGGAAACAGGTGAGACAAATTGATATATTTTAGCAACTTCCTTTTGTTGTTTGACTATGGAAATATTTAAAGATAATAATAATATGTGTTCCTGTTAAACATGTACTTCTAGAACACCACAGTAAGCTATTGCTATTGATTAGATGCATTTTAAATTGAAGCAAATTATTTACTTTCACTTGTTCTCAGAAGTCTGTCAGTCTGGATAACAGCTGTCAGGGCACAAATATAAAACTTTATGTGGACTATA
This sequence comes from Crotalus tigris, assembly GCF_016545835.1. Classification (NCBI taxonomy): domain Eukaryota; kingdom Metazoa; phylum Chordata; class Lepidosauria; order Squamata; family Viperidae; genus Crotalus; species Crotalus tigris. The sequence continues at coordinate 608,286 of NW_024097783.1, read as the reverse complement.
GGATTGGGATATAAGCATTTTAATTTTAGATGTTGAAGAATTTATCAGAGATATGTCTGACATTGGCTCTGCTGCAGATTTTCTTTATGCCAGGAATATTTCAATGCTGATATAATAATGAAGTGCTAAAATCAGCCTGTTCTTCTAGGAAGAGCACAAGTATATTCCTATATTACAAGCAAGTTCTTTCAGGACAGGCATGTCAAACTGCCAGCCCATGGGCCAGATGCATCATGCCGAAACCACGCCCACCCTATTGCCGGCAATGGGGAAAAAGTCACGATACGTCACGATACGTCGCGAGTTTGACATACCTGCTTCAGGGGAACCCTATATAAAAGAAAAGTTGCAGCTGTTCTGAACTAATTCTGAATCTCTGCCAATAACCTCTCTCACAGACATCTTTTAGATGTTAAACAAAGGATACCTCATGGTGGGTTTGAGCTTCCCTCCTTCACAAGCACAACTAGAATTGCCCACTCAGGAAAAACTCGAAACATCATATGGAGCCAACATACCATCTTTGGTCCTGGATAACGTTGCACTTTATGGATTACTGCCCCCTTTATGGATTACTGCCTTGTCGTGGCGAAGGGGCTTGCATAACTCAATGAAGCTATAAGCTATGCTGTGCAGGGCCACCCAAGACGGACAGGTTATAGCAGAGAGTTCTGACAAAATGTGAGCCACTGGAGAAGGAAATGGCAAACCACTCCAGTATCTTTGCCATGAAAACCCCATGGACAGTACTAAAAGGCAAAATGATATGACGCTGGAAGATGAGCCCCTCAGGTCGGAAGGTGTCCAATATGCTACTGGGGAAGATCAGAAGGCTAGTACTAGTAGCGCCAGAAAGAATGAAGCGACTGGGCCAAAGCCGAAAGGAAGCTAAGCTGTGGATATATCTGGTGGTGAAAGGAAAGTCCGATGTTGTAAAGATTTTTTCTCCATAGGAACCTGGAATGTAAGATCCATGAATCAAGGCAAGCTAGACGTAGTCAAAAAAGAGATGACAAGACTGAACATCAACATCTTAGGACTCAGCGAACTAAAATGGACAGGAATGGGTGAATTTAACTCAGATGACCATCAGGTATACTGTGGGCAAGAATCCCTCAGAAGAAATGGAGTAGCCTTCATAGTCAATAAAAGAATAGGAAAAGCAATAATGGGATACAATCCCCAAAATGACAGAATGATCTCAATTCGAATCCAAGGCAAACCATTCAATATCACAATAATCCAAATCTATGCCCCAACCACTGGTGATGAAGAGGATGAAATTGACCGGTTCTATGAAGCCCTACAGCACCTTATAGAATTAACACCAAAAAATGATGTCCTTATCATCATGGGGATTGGAATGCTAAGGTAGGAAGCCAAAAGATAACCGGAATAACAGGCAAGTTTGACCTTGGAGTACAAAATGAAGCAGGGCACAGGCTGATAGAATTTTGTCAAGAGAATATGATGGTCATAACAAACACTCTTTTCCAACAACCCAAGAGACGGCTCTACACATGGACATCACCTGATGGTCAACATAGAAATCAGATTGACTATGTGCTCTGCAGCCAAAGATGGAGAAGTTCTATACAGTCAGTAAAAACATGACCAGGAGCTGACTGTGGCTCAGATCATGAGCTTCTCGTTGCAAAATTTAGGCTTAAATTGAAAAAAGTAGGGAAAAGCACTAGGCCACTCAGGTATGAACTAAATCATATTCCTGATGAATATACAGTAGAGGTGACAAATAGATTTGAGGAATTAGATCTGATAGACAGAGTATCTGAAGAACTATGGATGGAAGTTCGCAACATTGTACAAGAGGTAGCAACTAAAACCATCCCAAAGAAAAAGAAATGCAAGAAAGCAAAATGGCTGTCTCAGGAAGCTTTGCAAATAGCTGAGGAAAGAAGGGAAGCGAAAGGCAAAGGAGAAAGAGAAAGATACACCCAAATGAATGCAGAATTCCAGAGAGTAGCTAGAAGAGATAAGAATGCCTTCTTAAATGAACAGTCCAAAGAAATAGAAGAAAACAACAGAATAGGGAGGACCAGAGATCTCTTCAAGAAAATTGGAGATATGAAGGGAACGTTTCATGCAAAGATGGGCATGATAAAGGACCAAAATGGCAGAGACCTAACAGAGGCAGAAGAGATTAAGACGAGATGGCAAAACTACACAGAAGAACTATACAAGAATGAGCTTAACATCCCAGATAACCACAATGAGATGGTCACTGACCTCGAACCAGACATCCTAGAATGTGAAGTGAAATGGGCCTTAGAAAATCTGAGCAATAACAAAGCTAGTGGAGGTGACAGTATTCCAGCTGAGCTATTCAAAATCTTAAAAGACGAGGCAGTAAAAGTGCTACACTCAATTTGCCAGCAAATTTGGAAAACTCAACAGTGGCCACAGGCTTGGAAAAGGTCAGTTTACATTCCAATTCCAAAGAAAGGCAATGCCAAAGAATGTTCAAACTATCGCACCATTGCACTCATTTCACATGCTAGTAAAATTATGCTTAAAATCCTACAAGCTAGACTCCAGCAGTATGTGGATCGAGAACTACCAGAAGTGCAGGCAGGATTTTGAAGAGGTAGAGGAACTAGAGATCAAATTGCCAACATACGCTGGATCATGGAGAAAGCTAGGGAGTTCCAGAAAAATATCTACTTCTGCTTCATTGACTATGCAAAAGCCTTTGATTGTGTGGATCACAACAAATTATAGCAAGTTCTTAAAGAGATGGGAATACCAGATCATCTCATTTGTCTCTTGAGAAACCTATATGCGGGTCAAGAAGCAACAGTGAGAACTGGACACGGAACCACTGATTGGTTCAAAATTGGAAAAGGAGTCTGGCAAGGCTGTATTCTGTTGCCCTGCCTATTTAAATTATATGCAGAGCACTTCATGAGAAAGGCAGGGCTAGATGAATCAAAAGTTGGAATTAAGATTGCGGGGAGAAATATCAACAACCTAAGATATGCAGATGATACCACTCTAATGGCAGAAAGTGAAGAGGAACTAAAGAGCCTCTTGATGCGGGTGAAGAAGGAGAGTGCAAAAGTTGGCTTGAAACTCAACATTAAGAAAACCAAAATCATGGCATCCGGCCCTCTCAATTCCTGGCAACTAGATGGGGAAGAAATGGAGGTAGTGACAGATTTTATTTTTCTGGGCTCCAAGATCACCTCAGATGGGGACTGCAGCCAAGAAATTAAAAGACGCTTGCTCCTGGGAGGAAAGCTATGGCAAATCTAGACAGCATACTAAAAAGCAGAGACATCACCCTGCCAACAAAAGTACGTATAGTCCAGGCCATGGTTTTCCCAGTTGCAATGTATGGCTGTGAAAGTTGGACCATAAGAAAGGCTGAGCGCAAAAGAATTGAGGCCTTTGAACTATGGTGCTGGAGAAGACTCCGGTGAGTCCCTTGGACTGCAAGGCGTTCAAACCGGTCAGTCCTAGAAGAGATTAACCCCGACTGCTCTTTAGAAGGCCAGATCCTGAAGATGAAACTCAAATACTTTGGCCACCTAATGAGAGGGAAGGACTCACTGGAGAAGGGCCTAATGCTGGGAAAGATTGAGAGCAATAGAAGAAGGGGACAACAGAGAATGAGATGGCTGGATGGAGTCACTGAAACAGTAGGTGTGAACTTAAATGGACTCCAGAAGATGGTAGAGGACAGGAAGACCTGGAGGAATGTTGTCCATGGGGTCGCGATGGGTCGGACACGACTTCGCAATTAACAACAACAACAACAAGGTTGCACTATTCCAGATGAACCCATGCATAATCTGGTGGTCTTCCTGGATTTACGGTTCCTGCTTGAGGAGCAGATGGCAGTTGTGACTAGGAGGGCCTTTACTCAACTTCATGTTGTGTGCCAGTTATTTCCTTTCCTGGATCAAGAAGTCCTTCTCTCAGTTACTCCTGGTTATTTTCTGTATGGACTATTGCAGTATGATCTACATGGGATTACCATTGAAGAGTATCTGGAAACTGCAACTGGTGAAGAAGGTGGTAGTGCAAGCAGTCCCAGGTGCCACTAGGGTTGTACATGTAATATTTCTGCTATATTAACTGCCTTGGGTGGCACTTTGCTTCTAGGTCCTGTTCAAAGTCTTGATTATTACCTTTAAAGTCTTTCATGGTAGGGCCCAGATTATCTGTGAAATCTTCTTATCCCAATCACATCAACCTATCCCACCTGGTCAAGCAGGGAGGGCATGTTGCAGACCCCACTGGCTAAAGAATTTTGAATGGTGATATCCAGAAAGAAAGCCTTCTCTGCCATTGCACCTGTCCCCTGGAATACCTTATCCCCTGAGATAAGGTGCCTCCACTTTTCTGGCCTTCCAAAAGAGCACTAAGACCTGGCTCTGCCAATTGGTATGAGAGTTTAACAGGGATCTGTAATTCTGGTGATTAGAGATATGAGGTTAAAAAGTCTTTGTAGCTTTTTACAAAGTTGAGTGTTTAACTTTGTTTTTAAATCTTTTTTTAACTCTGTTTTTATTCATGCTTTTATACTATAGCATTTTTATTGTAAACTGGACAGAGTTACTGAAGTGAGGTATTTGGTGCATAAATTTGATAAATAAATAAAATAGCTCCCTTATTCCCAGCCCTCATATATGATTCAGATGAACAGGATGTTCAATAGTATCAAAAGTCACTAAGAGATCCAGCAGAACAAGAAGGGTCATGCTTCATCCATTCAGGCCCCATCTCAAACACTCTGTCTGAAAACAGTCTAATTAATTCACTTATTCTATAAAAGGCAGCCCTTGGTAGCTGCCTCCACCCTTGCCTTCTCAACAATCTCCCCCGAGCAGGAGCGATTGGAGACTAAGTGATGGGAGGACTAAAATCGTTCGGTCCAAGAATGTCATCTTGTTTATGAAAAAAAACATATAGCAACAGAACCCCTAGCTTGTCTCTCAACCCTACTAGACAAACAAGGTCTCACAACCTGTCAGCTATGAATCAAAGTCTCCTGGAATCTTATTGCTGCATTATAATAAAGCATCTGAGACTTGGAAATATCCTAAATAGATAGTTTCTCCCATTCCTACCTAGCTAGGTCTTGATTGTGCATGCTCATCCATGATTAAATCATAGATCAGGATGGATCACATAGATCTGGCATTCAGCTTGAGCTTCAGTTCAGTCCCTGGCCCTTGATTTTTAATTAGGAAATTGGTAGCCAAAGTGAATGTACATTTCCAATGCCTGATCCTTCATACCCTCTTTGTATGTCTTCCTACACAACTTACCACAAAACCCACACCTTCTCTTCCACACTGTTCATTGTAATAAAGCCTTCAACTCAGATCTTACCAGATTAATTCCCAATCCCCTCCCCACCTTCTATTTCAACAGTAAACTTCAGTCTTCCATTCCCTATTTACCACCTAGGAAACAAACTTTCCACTGAAATCCTTCTTGCATCACTAATCTCACCTGGTGGCAGCTGCAGAAGTGTCCATCCTTAGATTCAGCCACCATAGCTCCAAGACCACCATCACGTCTCCTATAGCAGCATGATTTCTGTAACTGTTGCCTTTCACATAATCATACAATGTGAAACCAATATAATTTTATTACCCTATTTATGTGCAGCCTGTTTCTTAAAGAATCCAAATATTTTTATAAATTGAAATATATTCCACTAGTTTAATTCAAATTGGCTTTATTCTTGCTAGTTCTTTGTGAGAACCTATAAGCTAGAGAAGACTAAAAGACAGATAAATATTTTATGAAATACACCATGCAAGATCTGACAAAACAGGATAGTTGAGTCATATTTTAAGTATTTTCACTGGTATATTTGGTACATTCCATCACCAGTACTACATTTCATTATTTGGTTATTGAGGTGACAGCTTTTGTGATACTTAAAAAAGACAAGCAAAGAAATGTTGTGTCAAGCAGAGAGTTGTACTATATTATAAATCCTTCTGCTAGTAGACAGGGGTAGTATAATCTTTTCAAAAAGAGTCTTGCCTACACATGTGCCATAATGTAACATCACTCCTGAGTGTTCTGGATTAATTCAAGAGCCATTCAAGTCAGTGATGTTACCATTCAAGACATAGTAATTTGAGTAATAGTCTGAAATGGAAAAAAAACCCCTAGCAACATATTGCTATGTTTTACAGTATACCTATACACTTCTATTTTATTCAATATATTGAACAACAGAAAGCAAAATTCTCATTCTCATTCTCCTTAAGACACATAAACCATAGCAGTATGTCTGCTTTTAACATTGAGAAACTCTTACAGCATTAATTCAAAACTTTGAAAACTGTTACCATCATATCCTCAATAGTAATTAAAATAAGGGTATACTTTGTGGACTTGTCTAAGAGATAGTAGAAAAAAATAAAGACACTATTTATTCTAAGTGTCAGTTGATTAGTATCAACAGTTGTCATTTTTTTGCAACCCAACAATTCCTTTAAAGCTTATTATTTGTTTTATCTGACAAGTCTTTGTGTTGCCTCCTATAGATATTGAATAAAGAAGCTCTTTCAGTTCTGGCAATTCATCAGAAAGCACTGTCACAGGGTGACAAAAGAAGCATATCTTTATGTTAGAGGCATTCAAGCCATCTGTACGCAATAAATATGAATATTTAATTATCTTGAAAATATAATCAACTTGAATATATAATTATGACATGTTCAAGACACAGAATGCACCTTGCAGAATTATGCTGCTACAATGCCAGAACAGGAATATTCTGGGCTCATCTTCATATCCCCTCATTTCAACACAAAGATGCCTCACTAACAGACATAAGATGATGTAGCATATACCTTATTCCAAGCACAGAGCAAGACCAGCTCACTTCAGTTTTTTCTACTTTGATGAAACAATAGTATTTTCCATTCTTTCTCAAGAAAAAGCTTGTCCAATGTTAGGATTGCTACTTGGTTCTGGCAAATCCACTCCCTTTCTGGCTCTTGATGATTTCACCCCATGGTCATTTTCACTTAGATAGCAGGAATAAACAGGCACTGAAATTTGTCTACATAATAACTGATGGGTGGTGGGATTCAAATATGTGAACAACTGGTTCTCTGTGTGGATGCCGCTTCCAGAAATCCATTCTGGGCCTGGGCAACAAAAAATTAGCTACCGGTTTTGCCTAACTGGTATGAACTGCCTGAACCCCACCGCTGAACTGATGGGAAGAAAAGAGAACTAGCTATTCCCACATGATAATTTTTAAGGAATTGGGAAGATGCATATTTATTCTCAAGTATAACCTTTTCATTTGAAATTATAAAATGTATTTAGAATTGTATCCTCAGAAAAAGCAGCAACATTTTCCTTTGAATAGGATAGCTAGAGTTTCTTCTTCCTATATAACTTATATATTACTCCTTCCTGTACTTCCCCCTCTTCCCCCAAAAAATATCGTGCAGGAAAATGCATTTTGGAGAAGAGATTAAAGAAATAATCCAATGGCTGAACATCTCTTTTTTATCTTGAAAATTTTTATTTTTTTAAAAACATACAATCATTTATAAAAATACAATAAAATTTTAAAATAGAGAATCCCCCCCTTACCCTCCCTCCCACCCCACCCCCCCTCCCTTCACTTCCCAGAGCAGAATACAGGGTTAAGAAAAAAAAAGAAAAAGAAAATTATAATAATTAAAAAAAAAGAAAAAAAAATAGAAAGAAAAAAAAATATCATAATTAACCTTTAACTCCATAACTTATAAAACAATTCTCTATAATATTTGATATTCATTCATAAAATAAATAAAACTTTTTAATTCCATATTTTTTCTGAATATAATCTATCCACCTTCCCCATACAGTAATATATCTTTCTTGTGTATGATCCTTTAAATAAGCAGAAATTTTTGCCATTTCTGCAAAACCTTTATATTTTACTTTCTCTATAATTCTAGCTTTCTGTTTCTTTCGTAACTGATAAGCCAACCACCTCCCAGGCTTATTCGCATTGCAAAAAGTATTATGTCTCATATACGACAGATTGGTAGCCACCTGATCTGCCATCAACATGTTAAATTGTTCCTTAAGCATCTTTATAGATACCTTTAAATTATTATCAGTAGGGTTAAGAACCAACTCTTGTTCTTTTGATTTGATCTCTTCTTCTATTTCTCTACGTCTTTGTGACCCTTTTTCCCTAAAAACTTTATTCAATTGAATCAAAATTCCCCTCATATATGCTTTACTAGCGTCCCACACCATAGACATCGATGTTCCCTTATTCATATTTATAGTAAAAAAGTCCTTTAAATGTTCTTTACACTTTTGTACGAACTCCTCCCGATTAAATAAGTTCTCATTCAATCTCCAGGATCTTCTATTCCCGTCTTCCGAATATAACTCCATCCACACCGGACTATGATCTGACAATGTTCTAGGAAAAATTTTCACCTTCCTCACTCTAGGGAGGAAGTCACTAGTAATAAAAAAAAAATCAATCCTTGAAAATGACTGGTGTCTATCAGAATAAAAGGTAAAGTCTCTATCACTTGTATTCCTTTCTCGCCAAATATCAATAAGCTCCAATTCTTCCTTCAAATCAAAGAAAGTCATAGGTAATTTAGTTTGAATAAAAGTTTTAGAGGAACTTCTTTTGTCTATAGTTGGGTCTAAAACCCCATTCCAGTCACCCATCAAAATTACCGATTTATAATCCAACTGAGATATCTTGCCATGCAGCAACTTATAAAATTGTTTCTGTTGTTGATTGGGAGCATATAGTCCAACAATAAGAACCTTTCGGCCTTGTAATAATAATTCCACAAAAAGATATCTTCCTTCAGAATCAGCCTCAATTAGTTTAGCTGAAAAAGTTTTCTTCACATAAATTACCACTCCCCCTTTTTTCCCAGGGGCTGGAGCAGTAAAATATGTGCCCAGACGGGAATTCATCAAAAATTTAGAATCCTTTAAAGTTATATGAGTCTCCTGCAAACATATCAAATCATTATTATGTTGTTTCAAATAATGAAAAATCTTTCTTCGTTTCTGGGGCACGTTTAAGCCATTAACATTCCAGGTCAGGAACCTGACCATCTCCCACCGGCCTGGAGCCTCTGGAGCATGGCCTGCAGATCTGCTGTCGAAGATCTTTTTGGTCTTGCCCCTCCCACAGGCTCTGTAACAACCAAACTTTCACCACTCTTCTGCAACTGCTCTTTTTCTTTACGTTTATGGGCAGCTCGTGTCATCCTTTGCTCTTTTATGTCAGAATTCGGTGCAGCTTGTTCCATAACCATCATTGATGAGGCTCCTGCCATAAGAGACTCTTCCGTCATCCTTATTTGTGGAGGTGGTGACAATCTTGCTTTTAAGATAGACTGATAAAAATCTCTTGCTTTGGAAACAGTAGTTAATCTGTGACGTATCCCTTCATAATTTACTATTATTCCTCTTGGAATCTCCCATCTGAACTGAATTTGACGATGTTTCAACTCATCAGACAAGAAAGTAAAATCTTTTCTGGCTCTTAAAATTTTTGGAGGTATCTCTTTTAAAATTATCACGTCTTGATCAGCAATTTGAAACTTTTGTTTGTAAAAAGCCTGTATAATTTCATTACGGATAGATCTTCTAGAAAAATAAATAACCACATCTCTTGGTAGATTTCTCTGTCTAGCAACCCGTGAATTAACTCTAAAAAATTTTTCTATCTCATTCTCAATTATTTCAGGCCACCAACCAATATTAGGAGCAATATCTTTCACAATAAGCATCTTTAAGTCTTCCTGAGGGTTCTCCCTCAGGCCTCTGATACGCAATGCGTGTTCCATCTCCCTATATTGTGAAATGATTTGTTCATCCTGTGTAATTTCTATCTTGTTCTCTACCTCCTGCATTCTAAATTCCATCCTTGATGCATTTTCAGTAATCTTTTCCATCTGGTCATCAATCCTTTCTATGTGCAGGGCTAGGCCCTGAAAGGCCAGAAGGATATGGTCTCTTACTTGTTTATTCTTTTTCTCCAATAATTCTTCTGTATTAGCTCTCTCTGCAATTATAAGATCTTTTACCTCCTCCTTAATATCCAAGGCATGCTGTTTTAAAGCATCTTGTAAATCATTAAGAGAAATTGCAGGAGGAGGAGGAGAAGGTGGAGGTGATTTTGGTTTCTGAGATGCAGGCTGAGGCATTGGAGAAGAAATAGGAACCTTAGGGGCGGGAGGCAGACGTTTTGAAGCCATTTTCTTAAGTTCCAAGAAGAAAGATTCTTATTGAAAAAAAAAAAGGGCACAGTTCTTTTAAGTGTTCTTAAAAAAAAGAGAAAAAAAAATAGAGAAAAAAAGAGGAAAGAATAAAAGCCAAATTCTTACTTCTGTATTTAAAGAGTTAATCTGTATCCAGGTTTTACTCTGTAATGCAAATCAGGCAAGAAAGACGATCGCCATTTTAGTTTTCACTTTCCCTTTCTTCTAAAGGGAAAGTGAACAAAAGAAAAGGAAGAGGAAACTTGCTGAAGTTAAAGGCACCATCAAACTTAAGCACAGTCTCTCCTGGTCTGCTCCGTCTGCTTTCAAATACTCACAAGCAGCTGGAAAAAAAAAGCAGATGTGGAAGCGGCAACTTGCTTCATCCCAAAAACTTCGGAATGAAGTCTCCCTGGAACGCGGAGTTGCTCAGGCTCCGAGGGAGCTCTACCCTCCGATCCCCAAAATAACAGGAATCCAGGGGAGCTCTTACCTCTACCTGAGAGCTCTCCTCCTCCCTTTTTCCCAGGGAGGAGATTCAAGCCACGGGACAGCTGATTGTCAAAGTCCCGTGGCTTTTACACGCACCAGGAACGGGCGGCTTTGTAAAACGCCGCCATTCGTCATCCGCTGGAACCACCGGAAGTCCAATGGCTGAACATCTCTTAATCTCATTTTCCCTGTACATTCCAATACATTCTGTTAAAAATGCTGATAGTAGGAAGTAATCTCTATGAGCTATGAAATCACAGTTCCCATCTGACTTCTTTGAAATGCAATAATTTGAAAATTCCGTCCCATTTTTGAAGCTGGCAGTTTCCTTTGATAAAATCTAACAGGGAGACAAGGAAAGGTGGCTTTACCCATGTCTCCCTTTAGCCTACCAGCATCTGTGAAGGGAGAGCACGACTCCTGAAATCATATTTATTGTTCCTTCTGAGATCCCTTGTGTGGTGCACCAGTGCAGGCTGAAGTGTAAAGACTTTCCTACCTCAGATACAGCATAACTACATGCAATCTGCTGGATGCTGCCCAATTGTGTTGGTAGGGGAGATATAAATATGACACCAGAGAATCATACTTTTCACTTCCCTATCCATTTGTGCCATGCCAGCTGTCAACATGGGGCATGGGATGGGTGAGCAACCTATCAGGTTTTTTTTTTGTATATTTCTTCGTTTACTTAAAGACTATTTCACCTGCTAGAAATAAAGCCAACCCAATATAAGGAATAGTTGAGTAACACATCTGTTAACTCCTACTTGTAGGTTTTTAGCAGGCAGTCTTAAAAACCATTATATTTCCATGCAAATTCAAAAAAAAGAGATAAATTGGAGTTATTGGCTCAGTAACCAAGCACACAATTTGTATGCCAGAGGACCAAAGGCTTGGGAATTACTCTCTTCTGTATTCTGTTAGTCACTAGAGGCAATATAAATGGTCTGTCTTGGTTAAAGACACCTCTTTATCTTCCTACGTTTCCTAATGTAATATATTATATATAATGGAAATGGTGCCTTTCAAAAAGAAAAAAGAAAAGAAAAAAACAATGCAATCTTCCATTATCATTTGATTCCTCTTTTGGGTATATTCTTGAAGCAATATGTCATATTCCATCTGTCAATCAAGACTTGTTAGTTATAAATAGCTCTCAGAGAAAATAATGTTATGGCTGATATGAGCAGGTGCTAAAATTACATGCATCTGGGAAAATCTGTGCAAGTAAAATTTCCTCAAATCCCCGGGGGGGGGGGAGAGAGAGAGAGATAGAGAGAGAGAGATAGTATGGCATCATTTCAATAATTTGGGACAGATGCTGAGGAGGACTGATGTTCCATTTGCACTGATAACTGATGCTAAACTATAATACCAACAATGACAAAAATATTTCTGATGATAAGAAGATAAAGGTGTTTGCCAAAGAACTACTTCATCAGTCTCATTAATAATGACATTTGGTTAGGGTGATAACAAGTAAAAGAGAACATCCGAGTAGTTTGCGTTACCTTAAGTAACCATGGTTGTCTGTGATCAGTTTCCATTGTGAATTCTAGAGGCCAATTAAGTGAGTGAATTTCTATAAAGCTAGTTTTAGAGTAAGGTTAAAGAGGATACAATAGGAAATTACAGAATATCTTGGAGAGAAATGACCTTATTCAACTCCAGGACAATTTTTAAAAGAACAGCGTTCAGGTTCTGTGCTGAAGTTTTATCATTATTCTTTATTTCTTACAATTTTTAAAAACCATCTAATGGCCGAAGGTCTTTGAGCAGTTTTCACTAAAAGATCAATTTGAATAAAAATGAAATAAAATTTGAAATAATTACACCATATATACACAGTAGCAAGGTAGGCATTCAAATTTTTAAATAATACGAATTAAAATACAATTAAAAACCAGTTAAAGAACCCAGAAAAACAGATAGGTCATCTGGTGTGAAAAATACACTAACATGGGCATCAACCAAGACTTTCTAGAAGATAATTCTGTAAATGGGGTGCCACCACAAAAAATGCTTTCTTCTTTTAAAGATCCATATTATCTTGTTTGGTGAAGATACCTGGAAGAGAATCCTCATTACAAGATCTTGAGGTCTGGATAAATATATATAGGAGAAAGAGCTCCTTCAACTAACTTGGCTCTAAGCTTTTTAGGCTATTTAGATGTCAAATCCAGCATTTCAAATGGTCCAGAAACATAATAGCCAGTGTAGATGCTGAAGTACTGGCAAAATATGTTCACACTCACCAGTCCCAATGAGTAATTTAGCTACACTATTTTAAACGAAACAAAATTTGCAGCCTGCTTTCAAAAACAGTCGCATCTACATCATACTGTAAAAATCCAAGCAAGAAATCAGAAAATGAATAACTGTTGTGAGGCTGTCTCAGTCTAGGTCACAGATAAATCAACTGAAGCTGACAAAAAACATTGTGTCACTGGGGGTACCTGGGTGTGTAGTGACAATGTTGGATCTAAGATCACCTCCAGACCTGTTCCTTTAGAGCATTGGATGTGTCATGCCAAAACTGCACACACCCCAGCTCCAGCAATGGGGAAAAAGTTGTGATACGTCGTGACAGTCACATGACGTTGTGAGTTTGACATCCCCTGCTTTAGAGTGAGTGTTGATCCCTCCTGGATATCTTTTGTTGGATAAATGCTCACCAACAAACAGTATCTATATTTTGTCTACACTGAGTTTAAATTTGTTAGCCTTATCCAGTTTTAACCTGCCCAAGTCCTGTTTTGTAAGTTTATGTGAAGATAAAAAGGAGAAGCAGGACTACATATTATCAGCCTATGGAAAGCATCTCAGCCCATATCCCTGGATCACCTATCCCAGCAGTTTTATATAAATATTAAAAAACATGGGAATAAAACTGAGCTCTGACGGACTCCACATCAGAACCATAATTAATCAGAATAGTAAATCCCTCTACCTTCCACAACAATAGTAACACATTCGTCACAGTATAGTGCCCAATTCTGATATGTCAGTTCACGTGGATACTAAGGATAATGCCATAAAAACTGCCAAGAGTCCAGGAGAATCAATAAGGTTGCAAATATCCTTTCTTGTTGCCCTTGTTCCACGGGTCAGCAAAGGCAATTTTTGTTCCATAGTTAGGCTTGAAATCAGATTGAAATGGATTTAGAAATCAGTTTCATCCAAGAGAACATAATCGGTCACCGCCCTCTGTCCTGAAAGATTGGATATAAAAAATCCCAAACTCCATAGTTAGGAACATCTTTTCTCAAAAATGTATCATCTACTCATAAATGTAGGCAAACCTTTGAATTCCCTACTCTTGATCAGGTAGGAAATTGCAGAAACTCAATGGAGAATAGAGAGGGAGCCACAAAATGCTAATGATTAGTCCAGATGTTTTAGCCATGATATGCTGCCTCTTAGGAAGGACATTGACAAAGTAGAGTATCCAAGGTAAAGCAATTAAGGTGATAAGGGACGTGGATGAACTCAAATGTACACATACATATCACAATGTTGGAGGCATTGTGCATTATGATTCTTATGCTGGAAAGAGAAATCTGTGGGGTACCATGATAGCTATCTTCCAAGCACCTGAACAGCTTTCATATCAGACTTGTTTTATGCTGTTTAAATCAGTAGGTTTAAATGACAATAAACTAAATTTCAACATCAGGATGAATGTACTATTGGTAAGAACTGTTTGAAAGTGGAGTAGACTGCCTCAAAAAATAGTGGACTCTTTTCTAAAAGTATTTAAACAGCATGTTTAAATGGTATACCTATCAGAAATGGTATAATAGTAGAATCCTGTGCTGGGTAGAATATTGGATGACATGGTCTCCAGGGATTTTTTTAACCTTCAAATTCTATCATGTCTGATTATAGAAGGCTGAGTATTAAACTATTTCATAGTTACTTCTGAAAAAACACTGCTGCTAAGATTACTAGATGTGCAGCTCAGGCAAGCACGGTATCAATAGTAGCATCATTGAGATATTATAAATGTATTCCTTTTATAAAGCCAACAACAACTCCAATACTTTTGGATGAACAAACAAAAGGTTTTATCTCAGATCATATTTTATTGCTTATTTTTGTGATAAATGGATGTGGCAGAAGTGTATTTATTGTCTATTATCTAAAAGATTTATATAGCCACCCATTTTATGTATCATAACTCTGTATACTTTAAACAATAACAAAAGTAAACAATAAAAAGTATGAAACCAATAAAAAGTTCCCAACTACCTTGTGTAAAACTAACATATTCTTCACACCTAACAGTCATCTTTTCTGGGGGGCAGGGTTCAATCACACTCTATCCCAATGTTTGTTGAAAAGCAAAGACTTCAGGCCTTCTTAGAAGGTGATAAGAATATGTAACAGAATGGGGCCACAGAAATAGCTGTTGTCTGTACTCCTGATCAAAGATTAAAAGCAATATAGAATTCAACTCTCTTATTTTGATTTGTCCCAACATAATTTGAAATAACTTTTATTAACTAAGATACTTAATTGGAACTGAGGAGTAACTGACTCAAACTGAATTACCTGTTCTACCTAGGATCAATCAGATGTAGCCTCCCTATTCACTTATGGTTTTTATGCCCTGGGAGTCAGAATATGAACATGGATACCTCACCTTGAGGTATCTCAGCTTGAGGACTAGTCTGAATGTTAGTTAGATGAATAAACAGCATTTTAGCTTAAATCAGCAAATGGATCAGTAGCTAATAATATTTAGCCAACAAATACAGAAATGAAAAATTACAATAGATATTTTGTTTATTTCTAAACTATATGAAGAACACTGACACTTAAAAAAGGCAAAACATGCATTTAACTCAGATAAGACATATTTGTTTTTTAAGAGGCAGATATTTTCAGCAGTCAGTAGCAGTGTACAAATTATTATTAGCAATCATGCAAAAAATAATTGTTGAAGAAGAGGATAGTTAAAAACAGCACTAATGTGTTTATTTTAAGAAATCCATATACATGGAAGATTTCATAAAAAAAACTTTATTTGACCACCAACGCTTTGAAACATTTCTGGATAGCAAGAAATGAGCAAAACAAAGATTGTTTCTATGTTCTGAGTAACAGCTGTTGAATTCTAATGAAAGTTTTCTTTTACCCTTGATTACAAATAATTAACAAACAACACACGTGACATATTGTAGATGTGGCTGCTGATCATTTTGATAATTTGAGTCAGATTGTTTAAGCACAACCAGATCATTTCCAAAGTTGAATGTATACCAGAAATTCGGTAAAGCATTTACAATGTTGCAAAATAAAGCACAGCATGGTGCCCTAAATAATTTTCTTAATTAGTTCAAAAACATGTAAGAGGTATCTTATTTCTAAGTTATTAAAATAGCACAAAATTGTAATTAGAGAAAAATTATTAGAGATTCTTCAATTAATATCCCTTTCATAGAACATTGGACATAGCCCTAAGGAGAGTGTAATGATATAATCAAATATTGTTTTCAACCATGTTTCCAAATTAAGAATGTTCGAGGATATAAGTCTACTATACCTATATAATGAAGCCAGACTACACCTGTGGGCAGGACTGCTTCAATCATTATTTATAATTGAGAAGATTTTATCCAGTTATTTTCAGCCACAACATAATTGTTAATAGGAAAACCAAACTGTATTTTTTCTATAATTTGGGATACAGTCCACTGTCAAGAAATATCAATAACTAACCTTCAGATATTCTCTTTACCTCCTCACCTCTACCAGAATCTTGTGATCCTAGTAACAGTGTTACTTTTTAAAAATATATCCCAATGCAATAAGCAGGAATGAAGAATAAATTTTATACTCTAAGTTGGAAATTAGCTAGGTATCATGGTAAAATTTATTATCTGGTGGATCAAGTGGGATTTATAGAACATACTTAGGAAAGGAGAGAAATTTAGTACAAGTACAAGCTCCAATAACTATAATTCTGGACTTATTAGTTCACCAGCTTCACTAAATATATATACACAACAGCTAAGAATAAGAATAATTCTCCCTTCAAGCAAATTAACTACCTTTCATAATTCTCAACTGGCCGTTCCTATCAAGCAGCATGGTTTCAACTCTTTCAAACAGATGCCTCCTTAATTTCCTTCTGTCATTGCTGTCATTGTGATCATGGTGTGGCTATCTCACTGTTTTTATTTTTTTATTTTACATTCAAACAAGCCACACTGAAAACATATCTAAACATTATCTTGTCAAAGTATTACTATTATTATTATGGTATAATGCTGCCACATGGGTTGTTCGTTGTAGACCAGGGATCTCCAACCCTTGGTCCATGGACCGGTATTGGGCCACAGCATGCCAGCAACTGGGCTGCACAAACAAGCAAAGCCCCATCTGTGGGAGGCAGGCAGCACACAAAACCATGCCCTCTCCGGTCTGTGAAAAATCGTCTTTCCATGTAACCAGTCCCTGGTGCCTCTGTTGTAGACAATCTTTTCCTCATATGGCATTTTTACTCCAGAACAGGATCATGATAAGTTTCAATATACATTTTGCATTGCACTATAAAATATATTTGTATTTGTAAAGCATTAAATTTATATGTTGCTACCTCCTTTAGATGGATGGTGACCTATCCATAAAATTAAATAGTCCTCAGCATAATAGAATTATATCTTGCTAAAATATTCATGGTAAAAGGCAGCTATAAAATATCCATAATATTTAAGATCTTTCTAATCAAGCAATCATAACTATAAGCCATTAGCTATAACAATCATGTAATAAAAACTACAATTCACCATTAATACCAGCAACATTACATTCAGCCACCAAAGGCTCTCTAGAATAATTAGGCCATTAACATTTTCTGGAAGACAGCCATATTGGAGATGAATCTGATTTCCAAGCTAGAAGCAGAATGTTTGCTGCATTGAGAAAATAAAGCAGACTTTGGTCAGTCTGTGTAGAATACATTTTTAATGAACGTCTTAGAGAGTTAACATATTTTACTAAAATGACCAAGAGTTTGCACATTAAAACAACTGTCACAGACTGATTATTACAGCTTGTAATATTGTTTAACTTTCTGAAAGCTTAGCTTATTGAATATTTACATCTATTTTATGTTTTGTACCTCTTCTGTTTCTTTTACCACTTAATCACATACAATATAGTTAATAACTACCTATCATCAATCTGCACATCACTTACCAAAATTATAAAGTTACCCTGCTTAATAAGAGTAAATCACAGTGTGAGTAAATAGGACCAAGGACTATTTGGATAAAGAAGGTAGAACAGCACTAATTAGAATAGCACTGAAATAACATTAATCACAAGTACTTCTCAATAAATGCAATGAAAACCAAATAAATAATTGTGGTTCAACTATTGCTGCTCATCGTATCTCTCTTTGATAGTGCTGTTCCATGTGCTACTTCATCTGCTTATACTTGGTTGAGTAATTAAGAGAACAGAGTCTCTCTTCACTTGGGTCAATGCTATTAAGGGAAAGATACTGAAATCCATTAACCTTATTTAAAATTTAATTGCCTCCTAGCCATTATTTGAACACATTTCTTCCCAGAAGCAATTAATTATAGATTCATCTGTTCATTTTTAAGTATTTACATTATTATATTCTTTTTTTTAAAAAAAAATACTACAATAAGAAATGGCAGGTGTATGAAAAAGGTAATTTCCTAACCTTTTGCAATGAGTTTAATGTTTTAAATAACTCTGATTCAGTATGGATAGAAATAAAAAAAAATCTACTTCTTTTATTTTGTAGTTAAAAGGCAAATTTTTCTGAAATTTTCAGAAAGAGGTCATAATTCATACTTTATGTATTGTGGAAACATGTCTTCATATAGGAACTGCTGGGAGTAATGGACAGGTTGTAGTAGAGACTACCCTGCTCTTAATTTTTCCCTTTCTAATTAATAAGAATGTTAGTTTCTCCTTTTTAGCTTATCTCCAATCTTTTAAATTTCAACTCCATTTTTATAAGCTCTTCTTCCTTATTCAGTTCTAATTGCCTTAATATATATCTGAACTTGAATTACCAACTTTGTTATAAGGTCAGAAGTTCCTTGGTGGTAAATGGGGGACATGCACAGTGGTGGGATTCAAATACCTGAATAACTGGTTCTATTATGTGATGCAGGCCTCCGATGCCTAGAATGGACTTCTGGAAGTGGCATCATGCACTTGTGGGGTGTTCTAGGCCTGGGAGGCCTCCTCCAGGCCTCTGATGCCTAGAACAGACTTCCAGAAGTGGTATCCATGCATTTCCGGTGAGCCGTTCTAGGCCTGGAAGGTCTCCGAGGCCTAGACTGGACTTCCAAAAGCCAGCTGGTTCTTCGAATTCAGGTAAATTTAGCTACTGGTTCGGGAGAATTGGTGCAAACCAGCTGAATCCCACCACTGGACGTACAGGATACTTTGGTTAGATACCTCTGCTTAAGGTAAACAACCTTGGAATTTGATAGGTTGTCCCTTGATATTTCCCACTATTCAGCATAGAGAAATGTTCTGCACCCTGACATTATCCAAGCTATCCTGAGGGTGAAAATAAAATTAATTTTCTCTGTGAAAGTCTTCTTATTTTTTCTGCTGAAAAGAATTTAGAAAACAAGAAGAGAAAGAAATTAAAATGTAACTGACTACCTGTTTCAGCTGAGATATGCCAGGTTGAAAATAATAATGTCAATAAAGTTGAAAACAATAATGTCAGTAAAGTTGAAAGAATAGGAAAAGAGAGAAAATTACTCTGGGCTGCCTTCTGGTGGCCACAACCCTACTTCTATCAATATGGCTAAATGTAAGGACTAAAAAATTGGAAGTAGCTGTAATTCTCTCCTTAATCAAAGAAGTCAATTTAGTCATTTCTGTAAACTCAGTCATCTTCACAATCCAGTCATCCATTATCAATATTTCAGCAGTCTTCCATCTTTGTACATACCTCACTACCTTGTTACCATACATAAAACCAATTGCCCATGAAACTTTTCTATTTGAGCATCCATACGTCTTAATAAGAATAGTTCCAGTTTCATCTGGATGTTAATTTTAAAATTATCTGCATCACTATATGTATTTCTCTCCAATATCTTCTTGCCTTTTCCCAAATCCATCATGTATGATAAAATGTCCCTTCACATATTTCATATTTCCAGCAATGATTAGAAGTACCTTCATACATCTTAAATATTTCTTCAAATCCTACAGCCTTTTAGAAAGAAACTTTAGAAACATTATTCCCCACTGAATTTAAGAATAAAGGAAGAATTCAAACTACTTCTAGTGACATCATGAGTCTTAGCCCATGCAAAATTTCTTCCTAACACATGTTTGTCAGAAGAGATTTTCTGCAGGCTTAATTCATCAACATCATCCCTTATAAATTGTTTCAAATATACACATTTATCACTCTGTATGTGTGTGCTTGTGTGTAATCTCCAAACATACATACATGCTCTTTAGGTTAAAGATGCACTTAAAATCAAATGTAATATGGATCTTAGGTCCTGTAGTTAATGATAGAAAATTAAGCAGCCGTTTATCATCTCATGCTTCTATATACATTCCTATGTCATTTACAATTGAAATCCTATTCAGCTGACAATTATTGCACACATTCACAATATATAATGTATTTAATAAATATACTGTTAAGATAAAATATAATATTATTGAATCTCATCCATTTTTGCATTGGATTGAATTAGTGTCTTTAAACTATGCTTCATGTATTATAAATTTCTCTTTTGCATTAAATAATTCAAGGGTGAAAAAAGCAGAAAATGCATTATAACATTTAATGAGAGCTAATCCTAAAAAGAATTGTCTATCTAATAATAGCTTTTTGGAATAGGAAACAGAAGAAAATACATGGGTAGTTGAAGTTATAAGTTTTTGAAATGTAGAACCATGTGAGCAGAAAAGATGGTATCTTTTGCATTTGGTCTGTGAATCAGCACATAGTTTGTGCCTCTTTCATTATGAATTAATGAAGTGAACTACTGAATTACTTAGAATCTGTTGTAGCATCATCGAATGTAATCCTCAGCTCTGGATCACAGTGAGCCAACAAACCAAAACTTGGGCAAAAAGGTATTTACACAAACACAGAAGATAATAACAAACACTTCATCTGAATACATGAGAACTTTTCAATGCTTTTATTGCTTAAGAAATAATGCATATTAGTTATTTAATATCAGAATACAAAATCTCAATGTAGCACTTTGCTTTTATAATTTCACATACATGAATCCCATAAACTCCTAAGGATGGAGGTTAAATGTACTAATGAGAATGTATTTACTACCTGGATTAAATCTATATGAATATATAGGAAATATTGCTATTCCTTATTTATCAGGATATAGGATTGTATTTTAATTGTCAGAGATATATCTTTTTATCTAATAATCTTCTGTTTCATTTATGTTTCTTTGTTATTTAGAATAATTAAAATAATAATTATATGGATGGATTGTTAGTTCATCTTTTTCTCATCTTTAAGGTATTAATTCTTTGCATCTTATTTATTCAAATCTATGAGTTGTTTTAAAGTACTTATCAAATCTTAATGCAATTCCCCAACACAATAAATCAATCCCCTCTTCTCTATGACAGCCCCTCAAGTATTGGAAGACAGTTATCATTCTTCTTTTTGATAGGCTACACAAATCCAGCTCTCTTAACTGTGCATCATACGATGTAGCCTCCACAACTTTTATTGCGTTTGTTGCTCTTCTCTGAATAATTTCCAGGATCTCAACATCTTTTTTGTATCATGGTGATCAGAACTGGACACAGTATTCTAAGTGTGGTCTCATTAATGTAGTATTAAGTAGTACTATCACTTCTCGTGATCTTGATGCTATCCCTCTCTTGATGCAGCTCAAGAGTGCACTGGTTTTTTTTGTCAGTTGTAGCACATTGCAGCTAACCATTCTCAACATTGCTAATTATTCTCAAGATAGAAAGATCACATTATATCTGTTCAGTCATGTGAAATTTATTAAACATCTTTATAGCTTACAAAGAAAGAAACATTTGAGGATTTTGCAACTTCCAAAGGATGTTCTTGTTTAAACTACTTGAGAATTGATAACATCAGATAACATATGATCAGTCTTATCCTCTTTGGACAAGAAATATATGGGATATTGTTTTGATATATTGGAATGTTAAACTTACCTTTTGTATCAGTGTTTTTCCTTTTCAAAAGAAAAATATTCTATGTTAATGCAATAAACTCCCTTTTACAACCCTGTAATCCTTTAATTTGGGGTAGAGTCAGGGCAATTGGCTGGAGCTGTATGTTTTATTGGCTTGATGCCCTTCCTGACACCATGCAAAGTTTGCTGCAAATATTTTTTTATTTGCGCCCAAGGAAAAAGTATTTGCCACTACTTAGGATTGAACTCTCAACCTTTTGAGTGGGAGGTGAACATCTTCACCCATAGGCTACTACGCCACTCATTCTATGTTAATTCAATGCATTTTGGAATAGAATAGAGTTGGAAGGGACTTGGAGGTCTTTTAGTCCCACCCCCTGCTCAGGCAAGAAACCTTATACCATTTCAGACAAATGGTTGATATGATATAGGGTTTCCTACCTTTGGAATCTTTGGAAAATATACAACTGGTAGTTCCATCTATGATTATTATTAAGCCTCAGAGAAAGACCAGCTTGATGGAACTAGAGAAGGCTTGTTATTATATATAAAATAAAACTGAATTCTTACACTAGTCCAGGGGTAGGCAACCCAAAACACTCAAAGAGCCACTTGGACCCGTTTCCAACCAAAAACAAAACACTGGGAGCTGCAAAACCCTTTTGATATCTAAAATGAAGATAACACTGCATATATCCTTTTTTACCTTTATTATAGGTGTGTGTATGTGTATATGTGTATATGTGTATATATATATATATGTTTTCTGAGGTTTTCGCGGGTATTTGTATGTAGGTCTTTGGTTGTTCGGGTTTTCTCCCACGTAAAATTGGAAGTGTCTTGGCGACGTTTCGACGAAGTCCCATTCGTCATCTTCAGGCTGGTGTTTTCAGCTTTGTGCTTTGAGCAGCAATGAAGCTGCTCGAAGCACAAAGCTGAAAACACCAGCCTGAAGATGACGAATGGGACTTCGTCGAAACGTCGCCAAGACACTTCCAATTTTACGTGGGAGAAAACCCGAACAACCAAAGACCTACATATATATATATATATATATATATATAATATATATATATATATATATATATATACACACACACACACACACACACACACACACACATATACACATTAAAAATAAAAGTAAAAATATGACTCTTGGGAATATCCATACTATTAAAACAATGATCACCAAGAGAATGCTTTAAGAGAATAAAATTACATACACACACAGGTAAAAAAAGGATATATGCAGTGTTATCTTCATTTTAGATGTCAAAATGTTCTCTCTCTCCCTCCCTCTCTATCTGCCCTTGGTCTGCCACTCCTCTTCCCCCACTTTCTCTCTCTCCCTCTCTCTCTCTTTCTCTCTCTCTCTTTCTCCCCCCCCTCCTATCTGCTGCTCACCTGGCAAGCTTCAAGCTATTGTCCAACAACCTCTGGGGTAGGCAACCTTGTCTCTTTTATGACTCATGGACTTCAACTCCCAGAATTCCTGAGTCAGCCTAGCTGGGCTAGCTAGCTCTCTCCTGCTCTTCCTGCTTCCTACTTCCTTCAGAGACCCAGCAAAGGGAGGAGCTCCGCCCAGCTCCTCGGAGAACACTGTGAGCGCACTCTCTTTTACACACACACACACACACACACACACAGAGAGAGAGAGAGAGAGAGAGAGAGAGAGAGAGGGAGAGAGGGAGAGAGAGATAGAGAAGCAGGGAAGTGCAATTGCCTCTCTCTGTCTCTCTCTGCAAAGGCAGAGGAGGCTGGGAGCCACAGGGGAAGGCTCAAAGAGCCGCATGCGGCTCCGGAGCCGCAGGTTGCCGACCTGTGCACTAGTCTATCAAGTTACTCAGATAGTTATCGAAAATGCTGGTGGATGCAAATTTTACTGCACAACTTGGGTGGATTCTTTTTCTTTTTCTTTACAACCACTACTGCTTCTAAAAAAAATTTGAAAGAAGAAAAGCCTCCAGCAAATTCTTTTCTTACGGTTCAACCTCAAGAGAAAAGAAGTCATTCTTGTTTAGAGATTTAGACAACTGTGTCTCCAGATATATTTTTTTCAAACAATAATTGTTAGAGGTTCCTGTTACACCATTGTAAAATTGCAGATCAACATAACAATTGTGAAGATCTGATACATTTTCTTGACTTGAGATTCAGTGCTTTACAGATAGCACATAAATCAACACTTTTGGTGCAACATTCAAAAGTACGTGTGGGAAAGGGAAGACAAAGAGACCTGTGTATTTGGACTCTATCATAATGTATCATTCCTCACATTGGGAAATAATTCTTTCACTGGCAATACAAGTACAGTATATCTGTAGCTCAGTGTTTTTCATATGGCCAGAAGTTGCCTTAGTCAGATTTATAAGCCTTACACATAGTTTATATATATATATATGTTTTAAATATATAGAAAAACATATAATGAACTGAAATCTTGGACAATTTTAGTATTACTTGTTGAGGTTTCCACTTATCTATGTTTGTAATAGATAACTACTTATAGGCATATTATGTTTTTTGAATTAAGTTTAAGACAAAAGCTATGTAGCACAGAGGTGAATTGTCAGAAAACCCTAATGTACAAGTGGGTCCTGAAAGGTAGTTGGAAAAAAGCCATTTAGGCCATCAAGAGAGGACTAGCTTCGATCTGAAAAGATCTGAATATTTTGAAGGAGAATCTACCACTTATATGGGTAACTGGTTTCATTGTTGAATTGATTTACTGCAAGGAAGTCTCCCTCTCACCTTCTTAATATTCAGTAGAATTTGCCTTCCTGTAATTGAAATGCATTTTTATGGGCATTGCATTCTGTATCAAAAGAGAACACTTATCTTCCTTTCTCTCCTTAGTCATCTTTTCTTCAGGCTAAATGGATTAAGTTCCATCCTTTCTAATACCTTGATCATCTTAGACGGTCTTTTTTGAATAGGTTGCAATTTTTCTGAATTCTTCTTAAAGAAATGTGGCTAGAATTGGACAAAGTCCTTAAAGTGAGTCCTCCAAACCAGCATAAAGTGGAACAATTAATTCCTATGACTTAAAAAAAACTTCAGTTATTCCAGATTTTCTGTCTTGAGCTGTATAGTTCTACACTGACATGCCTTTTTTCCATGTGAGTCTTTTTTCCCCTATTACTTAACTATTGAAGTATATTGAATTCTTCTGCTGTCCTCATTTTTTTAAATTTTTATTGGAATATTTTGTAATTGTGCTTTTACTATTTCATTCTTTAGGAACTCCCATTATATTCAGCTATATTTTCTATCAGCTTCTCCTGCCTTGGAATTAGCTTCTCCTTTGACTTATTAAAATCTGTTCTTAAATGCATCTGGAAGCCAAGTCATGGCAACTGGACTTCTGTTCTTTTTGATTTGAAATGTTTCGCTGCTTATTCAAGTAGCTTTTTCAGAGACTGAAGAAGCCATTTGGATAAGCAGCAAATGTTTCAAATCAAAAAGAAAACAAGTCCAATTGCTATGACTCAGCTTCCAGACAACTCTAAGTGGATTAATGAGAAGCTTCATTGACATATTCTTAAGTGCACGATATCATTAACTATATTTAGTTTTCCTAGAAATCTAGAACCCCAGCATTAAGCAGTGATTTCTTTCAATATTCTTACTTCTTTTACTTATTCAATTAAGATTTTCTTTCCCTTGAAATGTGTTACCAAACTGATGAAAAATAATTAACATAGAGACTAATCACATTAGTTACATCTACATTTCATTAAATGTGTATAAAATCAATTTTAATTTTTTGTCCTGCCCATATCTCTCTCTCAAAGGACAAGTGAAGGTTTCAGATTCAGAAGATGTATGCATTCATGGTATATGATCTATATTAAAAATACTACGAAGCTTATATGTCATTTCTTTGCTGATTATTTTTGTTTTTCATTAGGAAAAATTATATAGATGGTTAGTAAGAAGTCTGATTTTATTGAGAATACCATCTCATTACCAAAGCAACAAGCCAATGTCTGTTGCATCTTTTTTAATCTTCCACTGCTATCTAAGAAAGACTATACAGAAAAACTTCTCTGGATATTTTTAAAGGTCCAATGGCTAACATACTAAATGAAAATAAACTTGACATATTTAGCTAATCTTGCAGAAGAAATTGAGCCATTATATATTAAATGCATTTAAGCAGACGCTAAATACAGTTGCTTGAATTTTGCAAAGACTTTGGGTAGACCAACTTCAATGTTATATTGAACTTTTTTTTAAAGGTACATTTTTATGAACCTAAACTCTCTGTAAAATGTTTTCTGAATAGCCCTTATTTGTTACATATTTCTTTATTTCCCAAACATCTGTAATATTAATTTGCAATAAGGACTAAAGCAATTGCAAAATTCAAGCAACAGTTACATCATTTGATGTCACTAACTCGAATTTGATTCACCCCTTCAGATATAAACTGTTGGAATGATACTGGAAGTAAATATTGAGTCAAATTTCGGCCATGTTGGACTCAGAAACTAAGCTGACTATAGCAGTTCCTCTGCCTGTCATAAATATTAAAGTCTGTCACACAGCACTTTTAGAAGAATTTGATAGTTTCTGAGGTACAATGCTCATTTGATCACTTTTCCCATTTTCATTTCTTTCTGCATCCTGCACACTCTCTGTGTCTGTCTGTCTGTCTGTCTGTCTGTCTGTCTCTTCCTCCACTCTCCACCTCTACTAAACACAAAACTATAGGATACATGGGTTAAGAAAAACTACAACAAAAATGCTGAATAAAAAATGAACACACTCAAGACCAACACAATCAATATTTTAATTTTTTACAGAATAACTTTCTGGAGGAGAAGCTATTTTGTAAGGCAAATCCTGTGACAGAAAAGTCCATAGTCATGTCAGATGACATTGTTTCATAGAGATGATTCAAAGCTGGTACACATTGTTGAATCTTATGGGATTTGCAGAGATTAATCTTTGCATGATATTTTAATTGTTAAGTTTTGTTGCCTTAAATAAAAATATTGATCCAATTGATTATTTCAAATACTTCTGATGATACCTTGATCCCATTTTAACACTGGTCCATACTTAGATAAACAAACAGAGAGATGCTTTATTTATATAATGTAAAAATATTTCTTAATTTATACAATAGTGGAATTGAAACAAGAAATATAGGAATTGGTTAGTGAAGTCCTTATTTCAGCTATATAAGTTCAGGCATCAGTAGATATATAGAAATAAACCACATTTATACATTACACATTTATTTTAAATACTTATTTAAAATAGTTCCCCCTCTGGTTTTCATTCTTTAAATTTATTTATTTATTTATTTATGAGACTTATATACCACTTTAAGTGCAAGGACTCTCTAAGCAGTGTACACCAGTAAGCAATGTATATATATATATATTTACATTGCCCCCAACAATCTGGGTCCTCATTTTACCTACCTCGGAAGGATGGAAGGCTGAGTCAACCTTGAGCCGGTGAGATTTGAACCGCTGACCTGCTGAACACAGTCAGCTAAAGTGGCCTGCAGTATTGCACCCTAACTGCTGCGCCACCTCTTCGGGACAGAAATTTGATAATATTTTCATAAATAATTTTGACATTTAGATACTACATCACTGATAAAGACTTCTGGAGAGGCAGTGAATTTAAATTAGGTTCATTGTATTACTATATTTCTTTATTGATATTGTACTAAAATTTGAAGGTAGACAATTAGAGGGCTTTAAATTGAAAATTTATCTTTTAGTATCTAATTTATTGTCAAGATTATCCAAGTTGTGGTAATTATCTGCTGTTGGTTAGTTGTCAAGTGCCTTTTGATTAGTTCCTATTGCTATAGCCATGTAGCTTCATCCTATAAAGCAGGGGTCTTCATACCTGCCCCTTTTATGACTTGTGGACTTCAACTCCCAGAATTCCTCAGCCAGAGTTGAAGTCCACAAGTCATAAAAGGGCCAAGTCTGAACACCCCTGCCGTAGAATGAAGTATTTCTATAATGCAGGTTAGATTTCAAAAACTGTTAATGGCTTTTAGCTGCCATTGAAATGCTGCTCAAAGCAGATAAATATCAGAAAACATACAAATAAAACCAGCCTGCATTTTCCTAGGTGAATATGGATAACAATCTAAAAGCAAGACTCAGTAAAATTTCAGTTTACTTCTCAAACAGAATAGTTTCATAATATAAAGATAATATGGTATGTACATTATGTTGACAACAGAATACATAACACAGAGGGGGGAAAAAGAATGCCCACTTTCAAAATAGTGAGTTGCTCAAAGTGCAAATTGCACAACAGGTAAATAATTTACTTCTGATTAATTAAGCGATTTTTGATTATCTCAACCATTCCTTCCAAATGTGTAGCAGATCAATTATAATTTATTTCTAAATTGACATGTACCTAAAGATATGCAAAAGGGAAGCAATTATACTGTCAATATTCTAGACAACTGTAATTAGCTGTTCGCATTAGTGAGACTCCATTTTCTAGTATGCTAAGGGTCTGTAATTAGTGTAATTTAGATAATATTTCAATTACATAGATTGAGTCTATTATCTCTTCTAATATGAAACAAAGTAGATTTGGTAATTGCTCTTTTAAAAAGCCAGTCATCTTATTCAATTTTCTTTTGTGTCCTTCTGCTTTCCTATATTTTAAGAGTTTTCATACTATGCAAGACAGTGACTTGCAAAAATGAGTGTTGTGGCTTTGTAAGGTTTTTTTTTACATACATTCAGCAAGACCTAAGTATTTTCATTCCATTTATTTAATTGGTCGAGATCTGAACACCAAAAATGAGTAGGTTGATGAGTACATAATTTCCATAGGAGCAAAGTGGCATTTTAGCAAGATGGCAAAAATCTCTCTCTTCAGCTAACTAAAAGTGATCTATATATTATCTTTCCATCCAGAAATGCTGAAGTGTACAAAATCTACCATTCACGAATGTCAGCTCATTGCAGGTAAATTGCATTCTGCATTTATTCTTCAGTCCCATTAAATAATGCTAACATTTCCTATCAGATGACTAACACAGCCTCGACTAATTTTAATATGAGTTTAATCCATACTACACACCAAACTGAAATGCTAGACTGATTCAAAATAAGATAGCAAATTCTGAACCTGATTAGGAATGAAAGATAAGGGGAAAAAAATCAATGTCAATTATCTCCAATAAAACTTCTTAAACATAATGAAAAAATAAACATAATTGTATTTTTAACATTCTTTTTTGTTATTGACTGCATTTTGCACTGACATTTCAGAATTAAATATATTTTTAAGGCAAACAATTATCTTAATTCTACTATTTCTTATTAGAAACCAAATAACCTAGAATAATTGGGGAAAATAAGTTTAGAATTTCATAGCTTGAACATAGTATTCAAGTTTGCTAAACTATTGTTGTTCATATTAGAATGCGCTCTGCTAGCTACATTGAGCACCAGAAGTTAAATTTTGTTCCCCACTTATGAAGGAGGTGTAGAATTTTCCAATTTTTACACAGTATATCCTATGTTGTATTTTTAGTTACCATCAGGAGGTACTGTGTTACCAGTTTTACCCTTACTGGAAATTGTTAGATGTGATTTTAGTACATATTTCTTAGCTATGGATTCTGTGGATTTCAGGAATATGGGCAGGTAATCATAAACAAATGGGACTCTAATAGGATTTATAGTACAATATCCTCAAATTAAGAACTCCAGCCAACCATTTTCTGTTCCAGGTTCCTCTGTTTCCAGATGTTTTTTCCTATTCTCTCTCTCTCCACATGTCATTCAGGTTTTTTTTTATTTCCTTTTTTTCCTTTCAATGTTCAGTTCAGTTTGTTATGGCCATTATACTTATACAATTAAAAAATGGATAATGATGATAATGATGCATACAAAAGTATGCATCAGTATATTGCATATGTTGATGTGAGCAACAATATTTTAAAAACACAACTCTAATTGTAAATGCAACATATGAAGGAAGGCTGAATTGGCTAAGAAGAAAGAAAAAAATTGAGCCAAGGTGGTTGCATGAAACACTGAGGATATCTGAAAAAGAGAGAAACGAGTAGTTTAAACAACAAAGGGATTGACAAATGACTTCACTTAACAGCATCAGAGAGATATAAAATAATAACGGAAAATGGTCAAGTCTTATAGAAGCATTCATGGACTTGACCTCTCTTCTTAGATAATCTACTTTCTCCAGAAGACTCTGCAATTGTGATATTTTCTTTTTTTTCCTTAATATTTAAAAATGTTCTTTAAAAAGGAAAGCTGGACAATGGAAAAGATCTTGATGGAATAGCTGGGTCAAGAGATGCTATCTTAATAAAAAGATGCATCTGCTTCTCCTTCAAAGCAGCCAGAAAGTACACTGTCATTCACATCTTAGATTAAGCATCCTGTCATCCCTTGGCCATTTAACAATCAAGAAAAATCCCCCAATATTTGATGTGAGCAAAGGGAGAAGGCGGGCATGGTGCATGAGAGGAGAGAAAAGCTGGAGGTGGGGCAGATTTACTGAAATGATTTTGAACCTTCCCTGATGGCTTCCCTATTGACTTTGTTTATGGGAAGCCAGCAGGGAAGGTTGCAAATCATGATCACATGACCACCAATGGGCACAAGACATAAATATGAGTTGGTTGCCTGCACTACAAAGGCCAGAATTTGAGGACTAGCCATAGTTCCTTCTAGCAGTACCATCATAATTTTGAATGGTTTCTGAATGAATGGTCGTAACTTGAACTTAACCTGCATCAGATTAAGGGATTTTGATACTCCAAATGAATAAGCATTGCCATTCCTTCAGTTTCCCCTTGCTCTTACTGATATGCTGAGGTAGAGACTACACACTTTTGGGGGAAAGTATAAAAATATGTCTCTCTATCTCCACTTGGACTGTTGGGAAAGTTTGGCTCTATTCTGATATAAATGACACATGTCACAAATCCACAGACACTACCCATGCACCATAAATAATTATTCTGTTGAAAATGTGGAAAGTTGCTGAAAGCAACTTTTCTATTTTATCTAAACACCTTTGCAGTCACCAAGAGATTATTGCATCACGTTAGAAATTATTGCCAGAATATTCCTCTCGTACACATATGTAGTTAAGCAGCACCAGGTGCACAATCAAAATAAACAAAAAAACTCTTGCCAATGTTATGCAACACTATAGTACACCTATTGTACATTCCACTGGCTCCATTGGATGACATGAGTAATTATTGTATTAATTGGCTTGTCTCATTTTAATTTTGGATTCTGCTGATTCCAGGATAGATTTTTTCTCTCTTAACAGGTTGCTCAGCAATTTAATATATAGGCTGTACTCTAGTGCTTGCATGTGTATTTTTGGCCAAAACATGAATTACTCTTCAAAAGCTCATATTTCTGGATCAGTGGTTTCATGGTTATACACTTTTGAGAAAGAGGAAGTTTCATATGAAATATTTATTTAAGTAATTCCTTGACTGCTTTTCTGTATCAAGGGATTCAACATAAACCACAGAGTAACACAGGTATTATATAATATTATTTATTAATAAAGAAGCACTTTACTGCTACTAAGTGTGATAGGTTCCCAAGAAGTACTTTTGCCAATTTTCATTTAAAAAATGCTACCCCTAGTTAATCAGAAATAATGGTACTTATTAAGAGTTACCACCAAGCAGAGAAATGGTGTTTAAAAGAATAATTAGCAAGTTTATTGTCTTCATATTGAGGGCAAGGAATGGCCATGGGAAGAACACTTGTTCTCAGCTGCATCCTGGTGTTAATAAGACCATTATATCTACTATTTTCTTTTATTGTGAAATTATCCTTTGTACCAGCTGTTTCAATTTGATATTAGGAAGAAGTATATGATCTAAATAATTAGGAAGGAACATTGATCCCTTACCATCTAGTTCATGATCCCAGTCCAGATTAAGTCCTCTGTAGTACCAAAAAGGGTAATTTCCTTTTAATTGTTGGAAAATCAATATTCCTGAGAACAAAGAATTCTCCTCAGAATTCCCTTTTCCAGTCTAGGTTTCACCATAAAGCCCTGTTTCTGTAAATCCCACTCAATGTAATTTTTAAATTAAATCAACTATTTATTTTAAGTTTTATTTATTTATATTTATTGACTTCCTGGGACCAGAACATATTTATTTAAATTTATTGACCTCCTGGGACCAGAATGTTTTTTCTAGGCTTTCCAGTACCCCAGGAGAGAAACTATTATCTTTATCTCTTGGGGTAGATTGTTTCAAAGGGAGGCCACAAGAAAAAAAGCATGGTGTTTAAGGCCCACAAGATGTCAAGGGTAAATAGAGGGGATCTTGTGTGCACCACTCTGTTCGAACAGGTATCCAGGCCCTTGAATTGCAGTCAGAAGCAACAGGAAACCAATGCAACTTGTATAGCAGTAGTGACACATGAGCACCAGTACCTGTTACTGCTTGTGCTGCTGCATTTTGAACCAGTTGTAGCTTCTAGGTGGTCTTCAATGGGAGCCTCATACAGAAGATACTGCAATAACCTAAGCAGGAGGTGACGGGGGCATGAGTGGCTCTCTGAAGGGACATCCAATTAAGGAAAGGGTGCAACTGACACACAAAATGCAAATTGTGACATCCCTGATGTAGGGGTTCCAAATAGTCAAAACCAGTTTTGTTAGCATTGATCCAAAGTCTACCCCCAATGATCCAGGCATTGGGTCATTGACAGTTTCATCTGTGCTGCTTGAACTGGAGATAAAAAATTGGATATCATGAGCATATTGATGATATTGTACCCTAAACTGATGGATTGCCTCACCCTATCGTTTTATATAGATATTTAACAGGAGAGGGGAGAGCTTTGCGCCCTAAGGCACCCCATATAAGAGAATCTTCAAATATGATTTCTCTCCCTCTCCTTTCCCTGTAGCAACACTGAGAATTGACTCCTGAGAATAAAGGTGAATCATTGAAGCACAGTCTCCACTTCTAACTTCACAACTTTTTCAGATGGATATGGTGGTTGAAAGTATTGAAAGCCATTGAAATATCAAGGAGAATTAGGATGGAGACCCATCCCCATTCTAGCTCCACCAAAGATCATCAGCAAGTGTAACCAACACATTTTAGATCATTGAGTGAGCTTTGCCTATATCCCTATACCAGTGGTGGGATTCAGCCAATTCACACATTTTGGTAGCTAATTTTTTGTTGCCCAGATCCCAGAATGGACTTTTGGAAGCGGCATCCATGCAGAGAACCAGTTGTTCACATATATGAATCCCACCACTGGCCTATACATTATTTTTATTTAATTTTAATGGAAAAGCTGAACCAACTTATACCATGGTTTAGCAATTGAATCTCTCCTTGTTAACATAAATTAAATTTCCCATCTCCCATTGTAGTAATGAAAATCTTGACTTTTCCTAATTATGACAGTGCAGCTATATACTAGGTGGTTAGTTATAAAGTCATGATTGATTATTGAGCTGATCAAATTGATATAAATGACTTTTTGAAAACTAAAACAAATATAATACTAGTAAGCATTTATCAGTCTATTAAGTTCACCTAGAGTGTATTAATGCATTTGGATTATTGCCTCTAGCATGACCCTCACCTTTAAATGGGTATAATATGATGGCAATGCAGATTTCATAAAGATATATTGCTGATTATATTTCCATTAAAAGACTATAGCTCAAGCTGATGTCTAATTTTCTCCTAGGCTAATCTACATTTGAGTACTTTGCTTCTGATGAGTTTATTGTTAAGAGATTACTTTGCCTGTCCTCTACCTCATTTGTGTAGTTGCAAACCTGAGATGAAAGTTTGCCCACAATCAATTCTTAGTTTATGTTTTCAATTATAGGTTCATTAAAAAAAATGTGATACAGAGCAGCACGAGATTCATTTCAGCTCCAGTAATTGACACAGAAAATAGATTTGCATGCTTAGATTGCATTTCTACTTCTGAAGCAGAAGGGGCTATTATACTATATGTATATGGAAATTCTTGCATCCAACAAAGGCTTAAATGCTAATGTGGTTACTCCTTATTTTGTGACAGTCAAACATATACTGCTAAATAGGAAGCATGCATGATCAGTTCCAACAGTATCAAGTTGGGGTGGGGGAGAAATCAAAATTGCCTAGCAAGTCTAAAGATAGCTGATTCAAAATTCTGGATGTCCTTTTAATTCCTGTCACAATGTGAGTCAGAAGTAGTTGACCTAGATTAGATTTAATTCAATTGTTAATAGTTTTGTCCTGTCTTCATTCAAAACTGGCTTGATTAATGGCCATCACCATATCTAATGATAGCAATTCTCATAACTATGTACTAGGAGCTATTTTAAGAAATATGTTCTTACATCTACATTGAGATTTACCCAACAGTTAGTTTCAGTGCAAGATATCAGTTCTGATATAGTGATAGCTGAACAAAAAATTCTCTCTAACTACATATACCAAATCTGTACGAAAATGTCTGTCTATCTACATATATCAAATCTGTAAAATGCATAGCATTTCATTCAAGTTTAATTTTGTGGTAGAAAAAAGTACATAACAACATGGAGAATGCACAGCTTTCCTTGCAGTGCTTGGTATGTGACCAGGATCAGTTCCATCTCCTGTCTTTGCCTAATCCTATCAAGACTCCAATACCCCATCTCTGTAGCAGTGGAAATCTCAAGCACTATTGCCTCTCCTGAAAGGAAGTTTGACTAACAATAGAAATAACCACAGGCACACTGATAAGGATTTACCTAAGTTTCCCCAAAGTTGCCAGGCAAACAGATCCTTAGGATTTCTCATCCTGTAGCCTTCAACTTTTATAGAAATCTGTTTTTCATTGTTTAATGTTCCCCTTTTTAGTAAAGTTGAGACAAAATGGTAGTTGATTAAGGAGTTGACTGTCTCTTCAGTGTTGTGCTTCTGAATTTTCCACAACAATTCAGAACTCATATGCTTCTTTTCACTAAGAAGGAGCAGCCATTGGACCTCTTATATTTCATAAAGTTAGCTCAGAAGTGAACCTCACATCCTAACACAAGAATAATGCTTGTGTTAAAATTAGATGGAAAGTGCCAAAAGGATATTGTAAAGAAAAACATGTTCTTCTGGCAGGAACGTTAATGTTTACACTCCGATTATAATATGAACTGCATGAACTTCATCAGCTGGAAAAAGCCAAATCTCTATTCATAGGAGTAGCATAGGAAGTTAGCTTGCACAAACAGGCTTTCAGAAAGTGTCATAGTTACTCCCTGAATAGAGAACCACTTATATGCTTCTTACACAGAGATTTTGTGTGTGTGTGAATAGAGAAAAGGTACCTTAATTTGTGTGGCTCTACAATTTGAAGGTAACTTAGAATGTTAGTTTGAAACCTTCGTGAGTGACATGAAAAGTTCTATATAGGTATAATGTATCTCTGTGCATGAGAATCTTCCCATACCCTTGGAAGAAAAGTTCTGTCTACCGACTATGCTTTTTCTGGTTTAATTGATTCATCAACTCAATTTCAACACTTAGCGACTATAGTAATAGATTTTCTCCATGATAATCTGTTCCTAATGTGATCCTTCAGGTCTTCCAATTGTAATTGTGTCCATCCATCGGCTGCTGGTCATCTTCTTCTCTTTTTTTCTACTTTTCTTGGCATTAGAATATTCTCCAAAGAACTAGATCTTCATATAATGTATCTAAAGTAGCATAGAGTCTAGCCATTTGTGTCTTGAGAAAGTTTTTTTCAATGAACTAGTTAATCATTAATATTTTTTTTGATGATCTATTTGTTTTCTTGGCTGAACATATGCTTGTTTCCTTTTCTAGTTAGTGAAAATTATTTGTAGGAAGGTATTAAAGTAATAGGTATCTCTTATACCTGAGTAAGAGAGGAGGGATTGAGGAGTGTGTTAATGATAACAGCGCAGGGAGGGGGAGACAGCACAAGGATGACGGAGCAGAAAAAAATACAATGTTAGAGTGCAAAAAAGAGAGGGCGGAACAGTTAAGGCAGTCACAGGCAATCAGGAAGAGTGGTCCTGTCACCAGGGCAATGAGTAGGCAATTGGATCAGCAAGGGGATAAAAAGAACTTCCCACCCCCTAAGCCCCACTCTGAGGACGCTGGCAGAGGACCAGCGAAAGCTAAGTTGTTTTAATCTTGTATATAACTGTTTTTATTGTTTTAAATGTTGTTTTAACAATAAATAACTGGAGTATACTCTTCCCGGAGATCGAAGATTGCATCATTGAATATATATATATATATATATATATATATATATATATATATATATATATATATATATATATATATATATATTAATAATTATATATCTATAATATGTCTTAAGACTTCTTGCTTTAGTTTACCTAAAAGTTGATAAAATCTCTCAGCATTTTTGCAAAATAGTTAACTCTGGTCACTATCTATTTTCTTTTTAATTCCTCCTTTCGCCAAATAATACTGTGAATAGGAAACACTATTAACTAATATGTATTATTTATATAGATTTTGTTTTATCATTTTTTGTCCTGAACTGGTTAAGATACTGTATTCAAAATATTGCTATAACATAAGTGAGCAAATACATTCAACTAAATACACCTGATTAAAAGCTATCATATTATTTCACTTTTTATTATGGTGTCATGGTTGTGCAATGGTTAGAATGTAGTACTACAGGCTACTTCTGCTGACTGCCGACTGCCAGCAGTTCGGCAGTTCAAGTCTCATTGGTTCAAGGTTGACTTAACCTTCCATCTTTCCGAGGTTGGTAAAATGAGGACCCAGATTTTTGGGGACACTATGCTGACTCTGGAAACCGCTTAGAGAGGGCTGTAAAGCACTGTGAAGTGGTATATAAGTCTAAGTGCTATTGCTATTTCAGACCACTTAAATTTAAGAGCTATTTAAACTGGGAAAAGATTTAACTGCTTTCCTATTTACAAATTTATACAGAAACAGACAGGCGTGTTTGGAAATGGCTTGTGCATTAGTATGATTTAAAAACACTCAGCTTTTTAAATAATTAACAACAATGGTTTTATGAACTCCTTTGTGTTTTAGCTTTCCAGGAAATGCCGCATATGGAAAAGACTACAACATCTGAAGCAGCCAATTAGACTTCTATAAGCCATTTAGGCACCGAGGCATTTAGCAAGTGGTTATGTAAAAGGAGTAAGATAATACAGAAAAAAATAACTTCTCATTACAGTATACTTTCTTTCTTTTCACCTTGTTCCTTATTTCATTAGTAAGGCTAGTTTCTAATATGCTTGTACATATAGGTACCTTTACTAGGCTAAGTAAAGCTTCATGAACTGAGAATGTTCTTCAGACACCAGCAACTCAGTAGCAAAATCTCTTTTGGCTCGGGGACCACTGTCTTGTAGTCTTTTTTGACATCTTAAAAAAATGTTGGTACCAAAGCTCGTAGGGAGCATTCAGTTTGTGATAAAATGTCATGAAATGCAGGTTTTAAAAGTTTTTTTCCTCCACAGGCATGATTGTGCAAAATAGCATTAAGCAATATATATGCAGCTGAATTTTGTTTAAAATGTACCTATTTTTACATAATGATCTAGTTTGTTTCATAATGAACTTATCTTTTCTTTCTTCCTGTTAGAATATTAGTTTATGTAATAGAAACAATATTTTGTTACCATTGTTGCATTAGCCTTAATGCTTTATTTTGGAGGTATCCTCTGTAGTAGTTTGGGAACTGTAGTAGTTTGAGAACCTTTGAATGACCCATTAGTTTAGAATTGCTTATTTGGCCTTACTTTATGCAAAGGACATTGTCTTATCTAATTTACAGGGGTTTGTTCTGACGTATCTTTGGCTGGTGAAGATAGTCATCATCCTATTTTACTTTATTTTTATATTAGTTCATCTAAATTTTCAGTGGCTTCATAAATGGAGAGAACCATCTGATATTTCAAAATTAAATATAAAATTATCTAGTACTTCTTCTTCATAACTTGCCATTATTTTCTCTTGATAGCTCAGGCAACCAGCCAATTACTCCTTACTCTAAGCATCACTCTGTCTTATTTCTCTTTTCTTTCCCATTGATCGTGAACTTCCTTGAGGCTTCCTACTGCTAATATCAAACAAAGATCAACTGATCCTACCTTTTCAAAGACATTATTTTCATACTTTTTTCACTCCAATTCCTAGGCTGTGCTGTTGTATTTAATGTAAACTCAGCAGTGGTGTAGTGCTTCTGCATAATAAATTCTACAGTGTGGTGAGTAGAATAGGATCAAATCTGAGGCAGGACAATATTAATTTATTAATACCACTCTTCAATGCCTTGGTAAGGCCACACTTGGAATACTGCATCCAGTTTTGGTCACCACGATGTAAAAAAGATGTTGAGACTCTAGAAAGAGTACAGAGAAGAGCAACAAAGATGATTAGGGGACTGGAGGCTAAAACATATAAGGAACGGTTGCTAGAATTGGGTATGTCTAGTTTAACGAAGAGAAGGACAAGGGGGGACATGATAGCAGTATTCCAATATCTCAGGGGCTGCCATAAAGAAGAGGGAATTAAGCTATTTTCCAAAGCACCTGAAGGCAGGACAAGAAGCAACGGGTGGAAACTAATCAAGGAGAGAAGCAACCTAGAACTAAGGAGAAACTTCCTGACAGTGAGAACAATTAGTCAGTGGAACAGCCTGCCTCCAGAAGCAGTAAATGCTCCAACACTGGAAGTTTTTAAGAAGAGACTGGACAGCCATTTGTCCGAAATGGTGTAGGGTTTCCTGGCTGAGCAGGGGGTTGGACTAGATGACCTCCAATGTCCCTTCCAACTTTACTACTATTACTATTACTAATAATAGAAACAATATAGGAAATAGCAGAAAATGGTCGACACTTACTGTGTAACTAAGAATAGTCATTGGAGGAAGTGGGCAGGTAGAATAATGACAGCACCAGTAAGTGTTTAATCTACTGCTTTATGGAGTCAATGTGATATGGCATCTAGTCCTTGAAAGGAGTGTGTGGGTATAGCAAATGTGTTGTAATCTCATCCAATTAGCACGTACATTGATGAGTTTGGATTAGCTGCATACACATTTAATTAAACCCATCATTAGGCTTAATAGTGTAGCTCATTTGTAGTTGAGAATTCTGATGGAATGGGATGAGGATTATATATGCCCATCATTCCTAGAGCCTTACTAGACTATCTTCAATGTGCCACTTTGCTTTCCTGCCTCATCTACTAGTCCCAAATGCCTCAATCTAAAAAGTCTTCAGATTAATATAGTGTGAGTAAATCACAATTCCTTACTCCCTGGATTTGCTCAGATGATACAATGTATGAAAAGTAAAGATAGGAGAAAACATGATTGCTGATGGTTGAATAGGTTAGGCCATGATAGGAGCATCCAACAACTAGGAGCAGGCCCTCAATTCATTGCCAACTCAATGTCAAAACATAGTGTTTGAATGCTAATATGATCCATGTTCACATATGGAACTGAATATCTTTTCCTTTACTAAGTATCTAATATTTATTTTTTTAAAATACCTCATTTGCAATGTTTTCATAAGCCAACATTGTGCTTTTATTTATTTTTCAAAAAGTATACAAATATATATATATAATTCTTCATTAAAAATATTATTTTTTCCACAGGTAGAACACAAATTGTTCATATTGGCCAAGAGAAAGCGTGAATTTTATGACCTCCTGGGTTATATGATCTGGCTTTCATTGCTTACATATCAAAGAATTCAAAATGTGCTGATACATCTAACTTCAGATGTAAAATCCAACTAATGGCTTTTTCTTCTATATTGCTATTCAGTAAATGTACTATAAACAATTTCATTTCTTTCCAAAACTGAATTTTTTGTCTAAGACACAGCTGATGACACTATGAAAATTTCTCTGTCACTAAATACAGCTTAAGGTAACATAAGTAAGACTTATGTTGCTAAATAAATCTGTTAAGTATACTTGCTTCTAAAGTATTTTTTATAAAATAAAAATAAAACAACAAATGTTATGCTATTGACTTCAGTGGAACAAGTAAACAATTAGGTATGTTATGTCTTTCCCTTTCAAGGTTCTTATTTAGTGACGCTAAAATAAGGCATGCTTTCTTTAAAAAAGGGACCTGTACTTTATTCTCGTTAGTCATGTCTAAGAGGAACTCAAGTAACATGCAGAGTAAACAACAAAAGTAATGGAGGAAGAGCCACTGAAGAGTAGTACTGAAATCAGAAACAGCAGGATACCATCAACCACATCATCAACAGATCATGTCCTGGTACTATGCCTTTCAATTATTTACAGGCTTGTGGAAATAATGCTACTGTTCAGTTTCTTACACACATGGGTCTTTTACAAAAATTTGCAAATCTGATTGTAATCAAGATTATCTCCCTCACCAACTGATCAGATAACACTACGATGGTGTAATTATTATTTTTTAAAAAAATTACATACAAGATATGATAACTCACGCTACGTCCCAATTCCTTGCATACCACCATGATAGCAAGACTATATGAAAGAGTCCTTATATAAATTAGTTATCATGTGTACAGGAACATGGAATGAATTCATAGACTAGCAAGTCATTATTTTAAAAAGAAAAATATAAAATAAGGAGATATCTATTTTATTGTAAACTTGAGTAGAACAATGCACTTATCAGTTGTCACAAAAGTATTGATTGAAATGAGCTCTGTAGATTCACAAATTGAGAATACAGCTCTCTTTTTGAAAATAATAGTTGAAAATAGCTGAAAATAGTGCCTTTTTAGAATTTTGTACTAGAAATAAATTACTCTGCAATTAAGTGCATAGGTAAAGCCTGAGACAGATATTGCTTAGCAAAATTTGATTCTTTTCCTTGTTATAACCTTACTAGACAATTGTCAGTAGCACCTGGGAAAGACTCCTATGCTAATTACTATTTGAAAAATGAAATTAGTAATACTTTATGATCATTATCATGTTATTACTCTTACCGTAGGCATAATGGGTAAATATACTTCTCTATACATATGTCTACTTGGAAGAGGAATTTAGATACTGTAGTATCTGCACTCCTCAAAATCCTAGTTGAGTCAGTATGTGCTTCCAATTAGATAAGCTCTAAGTGGGAAAAAAATTCTGTTTCCTTATAAATATTTCTTTATAAATATCAGTATTCCTGGGTAAAAGTGTTTTTGAGTAGCCCCAAATATCTCAAATATAATGACTGTATGAGTAACTGTGTTCCTCATGATCACTACTGGATTCATTTCTGTCATAGTGAGTATGCTTTTATTCTCTTTTATAGATTTTATAACTCTAGACATTTTGTTTTACGCTAACATTACTGAGGACAAAGGAATCATTCCATTTTGGGTTTAATCATGCTGTGGATATTCCTTCTTACTGAATAAAGGGGGGGGAAGGCTTTTCATGAATGAATTTTTATTTGCTTCCATTGACACATGAAAGGTTCTAGGTACATCTTTATTTTAATTATTGGCTATTCTAACATTAATAAATTTGAATCATATGCATCATTGCAGAGGTAAATCTTCAGAGAGACTAGAAGTCAAATGACATATATTTGGGGCAATACTATTCCTAAAAAAAGTAACAGGGTTAGCTTAATTTTAAAAAAATACATTTGAAATTTGAATATTAAATAAACTTTTAAGGTTTGATCTGAATTTGATTTCAGTTTGAAGAACTGAATCTATTTAATTTAATTCATTAAAAGTGTACACATACATATTCCACTGAATCTTCAAATGAATCCAAAGGCATGTGAATTCAAACTAATGCATAAAAGTAAAGGAAATTCAACTGAATCATCTTCAAATTGAAATATTTATTTCAACTAAAGTTTAGCATAATATATCAAGAGTATATTAAAATGGAGAAGCAGTAATTATTTGAAGAACTTCCTTGGTGGCAACATTGCAAAGTTCAACAATACTGGTAAATAGTTCATCATAAAACGTCACAATCCTTTTCATCCTAAAATATTTTTATTAAACTTTGCTAGACCACACATTTCTTCAATATATTGAACTGTCATTGTATATGTTAATAGATATAAGGATTCTATATACTGTTTATTGGAAAAGATCTTCAATCCCTTTTATGCAAGAATGTCTGCCCAAATTGTGGGAGGATGCTTTGATGCCTAGAATAATTTTGTGTTAAAA
The DNA here is from genome assembly GCF_016545835.1 of Crotalus tigris. Taxonomy (NCBI): domain Eukaryota; kingdom Metazoa; phylum Chordata; class Lepidosauria; order Squamata; family Viperidae; genus Crotalus; species Crotalus tigris. The sequence goes on along the minus strand of NW_024097783.1, from coordinate 566,159 downwards.
AGTAAAACTGATTTAGAATTCAGTTCTTTTTGGAAACCATGTTTAGATTACAATGTCATGCAAGAAACTCTGCCTCATCCAAAATTTAGGTTTTAGAGTTTATTTTATCTATATATTACAGTATTCTCATAATGAATTGCTTATTATCTATTTTTTTCTTATCAACTTAAATAATGTTAATTATCTTTAAATTTCAGTCGAGGTATCTTTATCACAAATGTCTATGAAATGTTTTAGAAGCTTTAGTTACTTATAGTAAAACTTTTTGTGATGTATTAGAATGTACTAGCCACGTTATATGTTAGAAGTGTTGATTATTTGCATATTTTACTGTCTATGAATCCTATTCCAGGTGGTAACAATTTATAAAGGCCTACATGGCCTGGCACTTGAGCATCTGTGAGACCTTTTACTCCTAGTAGAAGTTGGCATTTTAGTCAGTTACCTTGATATTTGGGAGAAAGGAAAACAAAAATAAATGCTTTTTACTGGACCCCTTCAGGAGAAATAAATTTCCTCAGTGTTTAGTTCTTTAAGATAACCTGGGTTAAGAAATGGATTATACAAGTTTGACTGGAACTGTACTTTGATGATACAGGCTATACCGTAGTAACAGAATATTAAAAATTGGTGTTTTCTGTTCCCTTCCTATTATTAAGGTGACCAACTTTTTTACAACAAAAAGGAGGACACAAATAAATTGAAGAAAAAAATATCGTAAATAAAAGAAACATTGTATTTATTGCAACAATAATACAGAATACACTATAATATGATAAATGCATAATAAAAAACATTTGTAACAATAACATTTTATATTGTAATTATGCTTACATGCCTATTAATTATTTAAATGAGTAGTTTTCCACTGAATGAATATTTTTTGTCAATGTATCATCTTCTAACAATATATTGGAAATATCTGAACAAGAAATATCCTTCATATTGAATTTTACGGCAAGTGCTGCAGCTAGAGTATCAACATTCAATCTCGATTTCTCACTTGTCCAAAAATCTACACGGCTGGATTGCGTGGGGGTGGGCGGCGGAGGCAGGTGTTGTGAGCCAGGTGCTCCAGGACGGCCATGTAGGTGCGCAGGGTGAGGTGGTGGCAGCGCAAGTCAGCACTGCGTAGACCATCAGCTGGCGTAGCCCATGGAAGGTCAACTGCCCACCATGCCCCGCCCACAGCCGCCCCGCCAGCACCGCTGCCCTGCTATGGAGAGCCAGCCCTGCAGCTCGCAAAGCACCAGCCGAGCCAGCTCTGGCCCTGCAGCCATCCCCCAGCACGACCACCCACCCTGCGCATCCCCGTAGAGCCGGCCCCACGGCTCACAAAGGCAAAGCACCAGCCTCGCCGTCTCCAGCCCTGCAGCCACCCCCCAGCTGCCCCCCCAGCACCACCGCCCATCCTGCGTATCCCCATAGAGCTGGCCCCGCGGCTTGCAAAGGCAAAGCACCAGCCACGCCAGCTCCGGCCCTGCAGCTGCCCACCCCAGCTGCCCCCCAGCACCACCGCCCACCCTGCACATCCCCGTAGAGCCGGCCCACGGCTCGCAAAGGCAAAGCACCAGCTGCCCCAGCTCCGGCCCTGCAGCTGCCCCCCAGCCACCCCCCAGTACCACTGCCCACCCTGCGCATCCCCGTAGAGCCAGCCCCGCAGCTCGTAAAGCACCAGCCGTGCTGGCTTCGGCCCTGCAGCCACCCCCCAGCCGCTCCCCAGCACCACCGCCTACCCTGTGCATCCCTGTGTAGAACCGAACAGGGAAGATCAAGAGAAACTTACCGCTCCAGTCTCCTCCAGCTATCTGCAGAACTAAGTAGGAGATGGTGTAGTTGGGTAGCAGTGAGGGGTGCAAAGTTCCTGCAACTTGCACGTGCAAAGTTTGCCGCCCAGGTGTTTTGGCTCACTCAGCAGCAATTCCTATTGGCTGTCGAAAGCCAATGGAGGAGTAGCACAGCTCAGGCAAAAGTTGAAAAAAAACATCAAAAAAAGGTCCTGGAACGCCTTCTGAGCGTTCTATGAGGGAAAAAAAGCACTGCAGATTAGTCTTCAAATATAGAAAAAGAGAACATTTAGGAGGACATTTTCAAGGGAGGACAGAACTTACAAAAGGAGGACTGTCCTCCCAAAAGGAGGACGGTATATGGAAAGGAGGACATTTACGAGGACACTTTTTGAGGGAGGACAGAACTCAAAAAAGGAGGACTGTCATCCGAAAAGGAGGACGGTTGGTCACCTTACTATTATACCTCAGGGAGAAGCCAATTTGAGATTTTTTTATTTCCTCAATTCACAGATTTAAAACATTTTTTAAGTGTCATTGCATAGTTTCTAAGGTAATCTATGTGACTGTTTATACTCAGAGATAAAATTAGCCTCCTCGCTTCAGGCTGGTTGTTTTTAGGCAGGCATTCTGCCATTGGGGAAGTGATGTATAAATAAATGTTTATTGGTGCTGCTTACTGCTGTTTTGTTGCAGTTCTTGATTTTAATTTGTTTTATGTGTACATGTTTTCCATCTTCTGGTGGTTGATTTATTCTTAAAGTGTTTTTGTAAAGCTTTTCTAAATTGTTTACATTTGTTTGATTGAAGTACAAATACCGTAGGATGAATATTTTTTTAAAAAATGAAATACATAAAAATGATTGATTCTTAACCAATGACATTTACTTATCTATGCAATGTAGGTGATGTTTAATTCCAAACTGTCTACTGGCACTTAACGCTGGGATAGCAATTCATGCAGGGGGAAGAGAGAGAGAACAGATTAGAAGGAGGAGAGAACAAACTTTTGTCTACTGAAGTGCAGGGAAGCAAGCTAGCATGTTGTCCATGACCACTGAGGGAGCCTTGCAGCAGAAAGAGGATGGATATCGCTTTCTGTGGATGGGAAAGGACCCTTCTTCCTGCAGGTAGGAGGAGAAAGTGGCAAGTCCAGGAAAAAAGATGAGTGTTTGGAATGGCTTACAAGTATATACGTTGAAGCCCTGCTGCTGGCCATGAACTCATCCACGATTTGCTTATATCTTTGGATAGAGCAGTATATTTTCTTCTGAGTGTACAATCATATCTTTCATTGTATTACTTTATTACGGTATGAAAAGAATATTTTGTTGCCTAAGAATATATTTTATTTTACATGTTCATCAGCAAAATGCAATCATGGGCTTTTTGCTAATAAATCTGGATTACTGTGATATCTCCGCTAGTGATAACATTAGGTTTTGTTTTGTTTTACAGTGATAGCAATAAAAATATTGTTTGCAGTATTACTGCTGCTCTCTGTGTACCTTACAGAATAACAGAGTTGGAAGGGGCCTTGGAGGTCTTCTAGTCCAACCCTCTGCTCAGGCAGGAAACCCTGTACCATTTCAGACAAATGGCTGTCCAGTCTCTTCTTAAAAACTTCCAGTGTTGGAGCATTCACAGCTTCTGGAGGCAGATTGTTCCACTGATTAATCGTTCTAACTGTCAGGAAATTTTTCCTTAGTTCTAGGTTGCTTCTCTCCTTGATTAGCTTCCATCCATTGTTTCTTGTCCTGCCCTCAGGTGCTTTGACTCCCTCTTAAAACTTCTATTATTTTATTTATTATTAAATTTATATGCCCTCATCTCTCTCTGACAAATGGCTCTATCATAACACATAACTATAATAACTGATTCTGTGTAAATATTTAAACATCCTGGAAAGGGCAGCCTTTTTGTTTCTTAATGAAGTCAGATTTTTTTGAATGATTGATAGAATGTAAGAACTGAAAAGTTAAGAGTGAGGCCCATTACAACTCTAGAGTTCTATGATGCATTCCTCTCATTTGCCTTTCCCACTACCACTCAATTCACATTTTCTATATACAAAATACAGCAAGTCTTTTCAGAACACAATTTGTCTTTTCTTTATTTTTCCTAAATATCTATCCTCTAAACTCCAAAGGACCCAGAGGTATCAAGAATGACTAAGAGTTTATTTACTCTTAACAGAAATATGTCTTCTAACTATGTTAAGTGAATAGCAACATAGAAATCTTGATAGAAAACAACTGTCATCTAACACCATTTCTTCATTTTGCGATCCACCATTGGGATTCCTTCCAATATGAATTCAGTACTCAAAATTCAATTACAAGCAAGTTAGATGTTTCTATGTCTGTGTTTCCCTGCAGGCATATTTTATCCATGAATGAACCAATCACATTTTGGAAACAGATTTAGTTTTGTCCTCCAAAACCAGCCACATACTTGTCCTAATTATGAGATTGCAATATGGTATTTATGATATTATTATCAAGATTATCAGAGAGAGAGAAAGACAGAGAGAGAGGGAGGGAGAGGGAGAGGGAGAGAGATGCATGCTATATCCTAACTCATTCCACTTTCTATATAGTAACTGTAGTCGTATCTAGTGATTGCTGTCGAAGTGTCCTTAATAAATTCTTTCTTCCACTTTCTTCTACTCCATCCTTATGTCAGCTAAGGTTATAACTATAGTTTGCTCAGTGTCTTTATTTAATGGACATACTATCAAAAGGCAGGGATTTTTTTTCCTGTTCAGTTGTTTTAACTGATGGACTTCCTAACCAGCTTTTCCTTAGGTTTATAGTTATAAATATAAAACTGCAAGAATTCTATTATGGATGGATCAAGCTGTCGGCTTCACTTTCAAGTGTTTTAACATTCTGTCTCATTTATATAAAAAAGTTGCAAATTGATCCCTGACAAAAAGCAGATGAACAGATGGCATTCACTTCTGACAAAACATATTGGAATTTACAATACAAAAAATATTTATTTTTTAATAAAAGTTTTATGGCTAAGTGTTATGCAAACTCACACATTAAGATTTATTTGGGAAATGATTTAAATAAGCCAAGGTTCAATGAAATCTAAAATTGACAGCTAACAGGTTTACATGCTAAAATTGACAAATTTATTCATATCTAGCGGTATGCACGCTTAGAGAGCGAAGGCATTAACTAAACCTGATGATTTCCTCCCATATATTCTGTGTGGCAATTTGTGAGCTATGGGCCAAATTTAGTTTCCATGTTAGTAATTATTCTAGGTAAATCGGCCATGGAAACATTTAAACAAAAGATAATTTGATTATTATTAATTGACTGAAAGATGCAAAAAAATATGAAACCATAGAAACTAATAAAATAAAAGATAAAGTCTATCTTAAGCTGAGCTTCACCTTGCTGACTACATCTTATTCCTGATGACACTATGGAGTGACTGGCCACTGTTTTCTACTTAATTTCCCAACCTAGATTACAGGTGGTATAGAAGTTTAATAATTAATAATAATATAAATAAATACATTTAAGCAGAGCCTGGGTAATCATCTGTTGGAATGTTTTAATTTGGATTCTTGCACTGAGCAGGGAGTTAACCAATATCTTAAGTGACCTTCTCCAACTTTATATTTCATAAAAAAGAAAGGCATAACAATGCGTGTCCCACTGCCTCTAATTCACCATATTTGTATTGTGTACATTTGAATAATAGAGACATTATTGAAATAATTTTTAGGACTACAACAGGGCGCTGAATTAAGCCAAATGTTCTTCAGCCTACACATGTAAGTTTGAACAGGTAGCTGGCCAATATGAAACCTATTTTATCATTTTAAGAAGAACTATGCTTCTGATTTTCTACAGATTAATTTCCTATACTCTGCATCCTGTGAGATAAAACTTGAAAAAAATAAATAAAAGTTTCTCATACTTTCATAATTTTTCACACCAGGATGACTTAAAACCATCTTGGAGATTTCAAGATATTAGCAAGCCATGGGAAAAGTTACTCTGATGCAAAAGTAGAGTGGTAAAGACTAATCTGCCCACAGAAAAGCTTCAGGAAACCAGTGTGACCAATGGTATTCAATGTTTTGTTCACTTGTTTTAGGACTGCACCCAAGGGATCTATTACTATTCATATGTGCTATCTTTTGCTACAGTTATACTATTTCTATTTGCAGGTCTTTATATTTTGTGATTTTCTCCAATTCTTTCTCTTCTGTTGTTTTCAAATATTTCTACATCCACTATCCAGACTTCTTTTGGCCATCGTTATGGTTAATTGCATAGTCATCATGATGTTCAGATTGGATTTGGCATATTTGTCCACCCATCAAGTGATAATAATAGAACTAGGCTTTGTATGAACAAAGGATTGGCCTTGTCTCATGGCTTTGAGCAACTTATTTCAACCCATGTGTATCCAATTCCCTTTTCAGATGATAAATCAGTAGAAACATTTTTTTACTAACTTTTGAGAAGTACTGCAATAGCAAATTCTTTTCTAAACTAGAATGTGCAAAACCTAGCAAATTAGTATAATGCTTAAGATTATCTGGTACATAGTGAGTCTGCCTGCCATAAACTAAGTGACAGCTGAAACAGACAAGGTTTAATTCAGACACAGGATAGGTAGGTGATCTTGATGTTTTACTGCCACTTTCTTCTACTGTCAAGCATTGATATAATTTGAGATTTGTTTAAATAAGACATCAATCCTGAGCAAGTGTTAAACAACTGAAACTGATTTGCACATATTCTTTGTTATGTGCCACACTGATGTTTCAGCTAGTCCTTTTGTTAACCTGCTAGCAAATAGATTCAAAGGATGAATCATAGATGCTTTTTTTTAAACTAAGCATTCAGTGTCCTTAACTCTATTAAGATGCTCCTCTTACGTTTAAGTCTATAACTGCTGCATTTCTTACTTTTATTCATTTTTTCACAGTTGGGTTTTTTTCAGGATTTTAGGATTGTTTGAGAACCGTTACCTTACAATTTTCTCCATCTACATACATATGCACATGCAAGAAACAACTATGATTATGTTACACTAAAGGAAGTTTTGTTTATAATTATGGGAATTTGATTATAATTATGGAAGCACACTGAGAGGTTTCAATTAACTCTAGGATACTCTCTATAAGTATACATTGAGACAATTGATTAGCTTGACAATTAAGTTTTTTTTTACAAAGGAAAAGGAAGGGTTAAAATAATAGTTTGAAGTGAAATGACTGTTATCATCAATGTAGTTTTATTATGTGGTCATAAAAACAATGACTAAAGCAAATTAAATAAGTCCTTTAAAAGCACATAGCTGCTATGCTTTTTTGTTAGGGGTGTGGAAATATTTGTTTTGCATCTTAGAGTAATCAATTCAATACTTCCAAAATAAAAATTGCCTGGCACTTAGTAACATCTCCAAATATACTCTATTCAAATTTTGAAATTCAGAAATCCTTATATTAAAGAAAAGTAAATTTAAGTGGCAACTACTGAAAATAATAACAAATATTTTCAATATTTGACCATTGACCTTCAAAATGTGTCAAGCAATGTAATGTTCAATATATTTATATATATGTGTTTGTGTGTGTACATTATGTACAATATAATTATACACACACATAATTGCATGAGAGGGAGGGAGGAAGAAGACTTAAGTCTGGAAAATAGAAAGTGAGTTAAATATTAGTAGATTTTTAAAATAAATATTATTGGTTTTATAGTTAAGGGAGTTGCTGATGAAGCATTTTTATTAGTATTTGGGAGGAAAAACTTGAGACTGCTGAAAAGCCTACCTGTTTTATTTATATTCTTTTGTTCAACTCATTGGTTTGCCATGGGTTATACCATAGTCCTCAATCTGCTGTGTTTTCACTTATCTTATAGCTTGTTATAATTTAGGCTATTAATCAATGAATGCAGGTGAATAGGAAGTTAGAAAAGAGGCTAAGTACAATATGTTATTAATTGGATTTTATCAGTCTTCTAGAATGATTCTGCATAATCTACTATTCCTAATTTTTATTCCCTCCACGAGTAACTACAGTAAATCAGTGCAAAAAACATGGCATAGCATTCTCCAAAAGAGTTAATTGTTGGTCTTTTAAAATTAAACATTTTCAGTAATGTGGAATGTTCACAGACAATAAATCTATGGCAAATTTTGAATTTCATTGGATCAGAAAAACTATTTTCTCAATCCTATTATAGAACAATTTCATCCAACAGCCACAACACTGATTTATGTCTACTATTGACATTTGAACTCCTGCCAGTTCTTTAGTTGTATCACTAAGAAAAATGTCAAAGCTATGGAGACCCTAGGTATGTTCATTTTGCTGACAATGGACTCTGTTTGTAAAATTGGCAGTGTGCCCTTAAAGCATATAACTTTTCCATTATGTGCAAAGTATTTTAATCTTGATCTCTAATCACCCATAATAATAATATTTACTGCAGCACTGAATCTCAGGACCCATTATTGAGCCATTCATTCCATTATCAAATGTTTCCTTTATCCTAGGAACACCAGAAGTTATTATGCCTTAAGATTTTCTAATATAAAAAGTCCTCATTATATATTTCAGTTCTTGAGTTACCAGCAAAACCAATTTTGGATTTCACTCCACAATCAATATTTTTATTTTGTTCTAATGGGTTTGCTTCCAAATAACTTGCTGTGATCTGTGTAATGTACCATGATGTAATCATTCATAGTTTGACTTCCCTTCAAAGCATAGTAACATTTCTGCAGCGAAGATATGGGTTAGACATTAAATATCAAACTAGTATTTGTATGTTATGAAACATTTAAGAAGAGACTGGACAGCCATTTGTCCAAAATGGTGTAGGGTTTCCTGCCTGAGCAGGGGGTTGGACTAGATGACCTCCAAGGTCCCTTCCAACTTTACTATTATTATTATTATTATTATTATTATTATTATTATTATTACGCTATGAAACTAGTGGAGAAATTTGTTTGATTCTCATTACAGGCAAATTTATCCAGTTCATAGTCCCTAAGCCAGTGGTGGTAAACCTATGGCACGGGTGCCAGAGGCAACACTCAGAGCCCTCTCTGTGGGCACGTGTGCCATCGCCCCAGTCCTAGGCTTTCAGCTGGGTTTTATAAAACCTTTTCGCTTTAGGCCTCCACCACTGTGTGCAAAAAAAAAAAAAAAAGTTCAATCAATCAGTCAATTTCAACTTCTCGCAGGAAAAAAAATATCTTGCAGAGTTGGAACTGATTGATTGAACTTTTTAGTCCCACCCCGTCTCCCGTTACCACCGCAGCCACACCCAGCCAATGGGCCACACTCACCCGGCACTCGATGATGCATAAGTGGGTTTTGGGTTGCAATTTGGGCACTCGGTCTCTAAAAGGTTCGCCATCACTGCCCTAAGGTATATGTGATTTATATGTTATATATCTTTATGCTAAAATTGGTATTTTCAAAATGTTGAATTCAACCACAATTTTAAAAAGTATGATACACACACATGCACACACACTAAGGAAACTGTACAGATGACTTGCATAAATATTGGAAACATACACACAAAAGCAAAAATCAAAAGACATCTTAGCCCCAAAGCCAGGTATGTTGAACCAGTCACTCCTTCCAGAATATGCTGCCAAGAAAACTACAGAGGGAAATTGCCAGGAATCAACTAAGCTGAATGCATAAATAAAATTTTGTTAGCAAACCACCATGTAGATCTATCACAGTGATATATAAATAAATGAATCTTTGAAAAAAGACAAAGGGCCTCAATAGCACATTAAGAAAAACTCTAGCCTTCTAAATGTAATTTGATGGTTTCAGTACATAGGCATTAAAACTGGCTGAAAAAAATAGTTCCTATTTTAAGAAAAGTTTTAATTAAGCATCGAATGAATAGTGAAAAATGAGCAATTTTCATTTATGCCAAATTTCATTTATGTTGTAGCAGAAAAAAACTAGTCCTGTTTTTGTTTTCATATGACTTCAAAGTACAATTGACTAGTATTAATTGTGATTCCACATCTTATGCAATTCTTAGGAGAAAGCTATAAGGCTATAATGCTATGCAGAAGCTTAGATAAGAATTAAAATTATATTTGCCACCTTCCTCTGCCAGAAAGAATTTCATTATAGGAAAGGCAAGATTAATTCTATGCAAATAGAGATAGTTCAATAGGCATAATTATCAACCTATATCTCTGTGATGAAAAAATAAATATAAATAAATTTTCCTGATGAACATTTAGAAAAAAACACAGAACATAAATTAAGACTATAAATAGTAAATAAAGATACTGAAAGTTTTGGTTCAAAATGTTGATTGTTTTGCTAATTACATTTTTTAGCTGCTTATCTAAAAAGGCATCTGGAAGATGCTTTTATATTTGGATATTTATTGAAGACTATGAATTGTTCCATATCTTTGACTGAATACTAACTCTTCCTTGGTAAAGTTATAGATATATGGTTTTAACCTGAGATTAGGTGCTTTTCTTTCAAAAAATCCAACTGATTTAAAAGCTCCATACACCAATAACAATACTGTTCAGCTTTGGAACAAGGCAGAACTTTCTATATTATTTCCTGACTTCCAAAGGAATAGCAGGAATGGAAATTGCAATGAATGAATGAATAGTATGAATTTAAGAATGATGGGGATTCTGTTTCTTTTCCTTTAGATTGGAAGATTTTCGATGCAATCTCTTAAACTTCCATTTAAGTTTAGTATCTGTAAAAGTGTATATTAAATTGAATAAAGATTGTGGGATATGGGGAGGGGGTTGATTGAAATAAACTATAATTGCAGCCAAAATGATCATATACTTTTTGCTTTTTGAATAAATAAAAGATTTAATTCAATCCTAAGAGTTGATGCATACATTTCTGTTCAGAGAATAGTAGAAGATAAGGAAATGTAACCCACATTAGCCATTTTGGAATGCTAATAATTTTAAAGTTATTCTTCAAGATTAATTGACCGATATAAGTTGCATTCAGTCCTTTCCCTGTTTTTTAAATCTCATTATCTCTTCGCATCACTTTCTCTCTTCCCTTTTCTTTCTATTTGTCACAGCCCAACTAGATGCCATACACCTCACAGCCCCTCATGGCCTCAATGGCTGTTTTCCTTCTCAGTTATTTTTGTAAATCATTTTGGTTTTCTAAGTCTAAGCAATCCTTTTCCCAAATGACTCACCTTTGGGACAAGCGTTAACAAGATATGTTATTTGTTGCTGTTATTTCAGAAAACTGACATAATCAGCTTCCTTGATAATATATAATCTCTCACACAAATCTGACTTATCTCGCAGCTTTAAAAGTGTTTAAGGAGAATATTGTTTGGTCTGCATTTTTAAGCAATGTTGTTATTGTTCACTCATTCGGTCACTTCTGACTCTTCATGACCTGATAGATATCATTTTGTCATACTTCTCAGACTCATATGTGAAACAACACTGCATCATCTATCATTCACGTGCAATTCTCTGTCCTTTATTATAACAGACAGTTATATCCTGTGGCTTGCTTCCCAGCAGGAATTCAAACAAAGAAGGAGGTGAATCTTGCTACCATCTCAGTTTACTGAGCAGACACAACCGTTTGTTTCCATTGCAAAATGAATTGTTTTTTCAGTGCTGTGCAAGTCTTTCATTAATTCTTTTACAAGATAAAAAAAAAAGAATACATATTCATTTGTAGGCACAGTTAATGCATCATTGGAAATAAAACCTCTTGCAAAAGTAACATGCAATTTTTCATCTTCATATTAAAAAAATGTAGCAGATGACTTGGAAGCTGCAGTGTGAAAGGTGAATGTCAATGTCTTGAATGATGGAAGGGATGCTCAAATAAACAGGAATTGTCAGCATTCTCGAGAATGAATAATAGCAACTTTTTAGTCTATATTACAAGTAACAAGAAGGAAAGAAAGGTAAAAACATACAGAACAGTAGACAGAACAAAGATAGGGTCTCTTGGGTCTTACAGATGGCTGTTACATTCTTCTTTAGTAGTTCGGAAGAATTAAGAAGTCAAAATTGTTCTTGGCAGGAAATTTGAGAAAGAGTTTCAAAGGGAATACAATTAGTAATTGGGAGAAAAGCAATAAGTAATTCTGGGTAGTGTAGTTTGGTCTCTGGCTGGGATAAAGAATAGAATTATTAGGAAATAAAGATAAATATTGCAGTATAACTGAAAATGGCAGAGTTCATCCCATGTATCTCCCATCTAAGACATACTTCTGGCACCATTGTTGGTATTAAGTTCTAAAATAACTGGAGGGTACAGTTTGCCTATTTCAGAATATTTTTAAGCAATCTAGATCCAGAAGTAGAATAGCACTTATAGTCTTTCTCAATGGTCAGTGCACATATGCACATATTTGTTTACTATATTAAGAAAGATAGCAGGTAAGTGTTTCTTCATATAACATTAATGAAGTAGAATATTTATATTCTATATTTCAAAGCCTGAGACAGAAAATCAGTGCACATTTTAATCGGTCATAATTGATTTAGTGAGAGTTACTTCCAGCTCCTTGGAGCAGGCTTTAATACCAGCAAAAGTGAAAGAAAAGAGGAAGGTGGATCAGCATCAAGGTGGATAAACTCAGTTACAGTGGTAATGGGTGCACTGTTGCAAAGCTTGAAGGATCAGATTAGGGACAGATTGTATCTGGTCACTAAAAGCTAAGTATCTGGTCACTAAAAGATTTGATTGCACATCAATCAATCAATCAATCAAGTGAAAATAGAGATTTCATCTAAAACAGATAAGACACACAAAATGCCAATAACATTCAATTAATTGAATTATTATTGTTTTCACAATAATTTTGCTTTCTTAAAAATATGGAGGATTACAAACTCATAAAAAGGCGATCTTGATTCCTTCTCATCTACAAAGATAAGTATGACAACTCTCAAAAGAAACCAGCATGGCTGCATAAAGAACTCTCTGATCAATTGAAAGATAAAAAGGACAAGTATAGAAAGTGGAAAGAGGGACACATAACTAAGTCAGAATATCAGTAAATAGCCCGAGCCTGCAAAGATGAAGTGAGGAAAGCTAAGGCTCAAAATGAACTAAGGCTTGCGACCAAAGTCAAAAATAACAAAAAAAGCTTCTTTCAACATGTAAAAAACAAGAAAAAAGTGAAGGAAATGATTGGTCCATTAGTGGGTGAAAGTGGCAAGAAGGTGACAAGCAACAGGGAGAAAGCAGAACTATTTAACTCGTTTTTTGCATCTGTCTTTACACAAAGGGAAAAAACAGACCAACCTATCAAAAATAGTGCCATAAAAAACAAAATAGAAATACAAGTTAAGATAGGCAAGAAAATGGTAAGTGAACACCTGTCCAGCCTAGATGAGTTCAAATCAGCAGGACCAGATGGATTACACCCCAAGGTTCTTAAGGAACTGGCAGATCTCAGAACCACTGAACTATATTTTTCAAAGATTCTGGAGCACTGGGGAACTGCCAGAGGACTGGAAAACAGCTGATGTAGTTCCCATCTACAAAAAAGGGGGAAAAAAGGACCCAGGAAATTACAGACCTATCAGCCTGACCTCAATACCTGGGAAGATTCTGGAAAAGATAATCAAACAATGAATCAGCAAACACCTACAGGCAAACAAATATAATAATGTATGATAAAATGGATGCAAAATTTGAGAGCAGTCATTCTGATGGTTACCAAGTGGATTGTTTCGTCCTCCATATATTCCAATCAATATTATCAAGAGATAGCAGAAGGAGAAAAAATAGAACTATCATTTTCAATGACAATTTTTGACTGTCTATCTGTTCTTTTTAATCTATTAATAAAGGAATTTAATTGTAAATGTATTTATAAATAAATTTGAAAAATATAAAGCAATCACAAAATGAGGGTCTTTCAGAAGGACAACACAATTTGAAATGCTTATACACAACCAAGTTTATTTATTAGGGATATAGGTATAATTATATGATAACATGGATGCAAAATTTGAGAGCAGTCATTCTGATAGATCAAAGGAAAAAATGTGGGGAAAAAAATCAATACAATTTATTCCAAACTAGTTTAGGAGAAAATTGCTATATGCTATAGATTGTATATCATATAACTCTATTTACAATTGCCAAGATAGATCAAGCATATAACGTGAATATTGGAAACACCATAACTAGGAAGGATCATTTTAATGTGATGGTCATGAAAAAATAAATAAAAAGTAATAAATAAATGAATCAAAACATCTGAAAATTCATTTTTAGAACTAAAAAAACAACAATTACTGATGTCTGATGCAAAGTTCAAATATCTAGACTGTGGTCCATGATTGGAGATAGAAATTATGTTTTCTCAATTGAAATGTAGCAGGTTTTTTTTCTATCCCCTTTGTCATTTTCTTTTAATTTCTGATTTTTTTCTATTTCCTTTCTACTTCAATATTAGCAATAAATATAGACATAAAACAGAAACAAATGAAGGTATTTCTTTCAACCATATTCAGTGGCTCTTAAGCCAAGATATATTTTCCACAGCAAACAGTTGGTTCTGTGAAATCACTGCATGCCAGGAGCAAAAAAGAAAACCCCAATGAAACATTAATGACCTTTGAAATGTACGCTGTGAAACATCCTCCAGGAGAGAGCATTTTTCCAATGTCACTATGATTAAGGACAGGTGCGAAGAATGAAACCAATCTGCAAATTTTGTAATTTCAAGCAGTCAGTTAAAATAAATGTGTGGTTGCTGAGAAGAAAAAAAAAATAACACAAACTTCTGTAATCTCAGTGGCTCATACGGTAACAGAATGCAGAATAATTCTGATTGACAATTTATATTTCTGAAAAATCAGTATCAATTCATTTCTCTTATCAAGTACAGGTTCTTCACACGTAGTGTTCATTGCCAATTTTCTTTCAATTTCGCTAAAGCAATAATCCAAAATCACGGCAGCACAGCTCCAGTAGTATTATACAAAATATTTATATGAGACCAGGAAGGAGAGTATCCAATAAGAGGAATGAAACCTTTCTTCTGTAAAGTAGTGAATTTCATTTTTGGAAATCACACATTGGGCTGCAGTTCTGGACCAACTTCGGGCAACTTTAGTAATGCAAGTGGAACAATATCTAACATTAACTCCAATTTCTATGGCATTTTGGATATCTGTATAAGAGATAAAAAGGTCAAGATGGAGTTTCATGCATGTGATGGATGTCAAAGGGGGGCAGAGACTTAGATGATAATGAAACACATGAACATAGAATATCAAATAGGACTGATTAAGAAAATGGATTTTAAGATTGAGAAAAAAGTAAAATGTCTGGATATCCCTATGACAAATATGAATTGTATGTTATTTCAAAATAAACTATCTTAAGACATGAAATGAAAACACATGTTAAAATGGGACAAACTACAATTGTCATTTCTGTATATAATTTCTGTAATAAAAATGAATGTCCTAACTAGAATCTGTTTTTGTTTCAAACCATACCTGTTCTGATAACTGATGTGCCATTGAAGCAGTTGCAAAAAAGATTAATCTACATTTGTATGGCAAAGGAAAAAATGCAACTTAAATATAAGGTGTTACAGAATGTAAAATAAATTGGTCTCACCTAATTTAAAATTGTAATTTTGCAGCTTGCTGTTTAGTTTGGATGAAAGAGTGGATGTTCAAACATGTGATCTAAGATTTGGATGGCATTGTGTTTGTGCCATGAAAATTCAAAGTTAATGTAGATTTTAAAAATCATTATGTTGGATGTGCCATATTACTTTTTTCTTTTAGGTTAGTTTTCATTAATTTGTACTATGTTTATTTAAAATGTCAGTAATATTATTTTAAAAAGAAAAGAAAAATAAATCTCTAGCAAAAGGCACATTTATCTAATAAACTACATGGGCCTTTTTGCTGTTGAAAGAACTAAAAATACCCCAAAACTCATAGATTGTAAAAAAGGGCAGATCTTTCTTAGGGAAAAAACCGATGCTTAGCCTGACTGCATTCCTATAAGCTTCTAATCTGCTATAGATGTTCTGGAAATGTAACAGCCATTCTTTCTCTCAAAAGTATTTGTAGTAGAATTATTTTAGCCCTCCCATATCTTAATATTATTGGTGTGAGTTGGGTCAATGTTAAGTTAGAAAACAGCTTTCAAATATCCTGGATAGACTGGAGATACAGGAAAAAAAATGCAGTAAGAAATAACTATGGCATATTTACTCCCTTTTCTCCTTTCATAGATTTGATAGGATACTTCTTGTTATGCATTCATTATTTCAGCCTACTAATTCCTGTTAGTATCTAGTTTCCCTGGGAATTTTTAAAAAACCGTGTTCAGATCCATAAATCTATTGTTTCCAGTGCTGAAGCAAGAATATTGTATTTGGCAAATTAATGGAAAGATGAGTTATGGTAACAGTTTTGAAGCACTTCCTTAATTTTCAGCTACAGCAATATTAGTTCAGATGTGGCTTTTCTATGCCGTTCTTCACTAAAGCCATCAAGGAAAGGACTTCAAAATCTTAGACTTTGACAACAAAACAGCTGTCTCTCTAATCCTATCCAGAAAGATTAGGAACTTTTGGAACATCAAAATACCACTTTACAATGCCTTGGTAGGGCCACATTTGGAATACTGCATCCAGTTTTGGTCACCACGATGTAAAAAAGATGTTGAGACTCTAGAAAGAGTACAGAGAAGAGCAACAAAGATGATCAGGGAACTGGTGGATAAAATATATAAGGAACGGTTGCTGGAATTGGGTATGTCTAGTATAATGAAGAGAAGGATGAGGGGTGACACGAGACCAGTGGTCCAATATCTAAAGAGCAGCCACAAAGAAGAGGGAGTCAAGCTATTCTCCAAAGCACCTGAAGGCAGGACAAGAAGCAACGGACGGAAACTAACAAAAGAGAGAAGCAACCTTGAACTAAGGAGAAATTTCCTGACAGAAGAATTAATCAGTGGAACAACCTGTCTCCAGTAACTGTGAATGCACCAACACTGGAAGTTTTTAAGAAAAGCTTGGACAACCATCTGTCTGAAATTGGATGGGGTTTCCTGTCTGAGCAGAGAGTTGGACTAGATGACCTCCAAGTTCCCTTCCAACTTTATTATTATTATTATTAAAATGCTGTGTATTATCCATAACTCCTTGTCAGCCTAATAATAAGCCTTTATACTGATATGAGACTTTTATTTGGTGCGGATCCTTATATTACTTATTTATTAATATAACTAGTGTAACTAATAAGAAATAAGTAATGTTTTTCTCCTGTTTAGATTCAGAGACTTTAATTTCTGGCTAACATAAGACTAAAACTAAGAACATCCATAATTATAATACAATCTAACAATAGTAATATAAAATTTAAAAATAATAAAAACACATATGGTTCATACTTTCCAAATTTCGCTTAAAAATCAGCAGATCTATTGAAACTCCAATTTCCAAAGAGGTACAAAAATACTGATAAATATTTTTTAAAAAATAAACCAAACACTCTGTATATTCATGGACTGATTGTTTGATTATCATGTTGATGTAAACTAATACAAAGAATGTGGGATTCTACAGTAGCCATTTGTCTTTATTTTAGCAAAATATATTTTTGCACAGTGTAATAGATTCTATAAAGGCAGGCAGATCATAACACCAACATAACAATGCATCTACTGTACTTATAAGAATGTTACTTAATAAAAAATAGCTTGTCAAATTCCTTTCCTTGGAACTAAATTTTCAGTCTAGAGATTCAGTCTAGACTTTGCACCCTCAGGCACAAATCCCAGTACAGTTTTTGACAGTGAAAATGCACTCCCTGATGTGGTCACTACTGTCTTTTGAAAGGAAAGCATTTCAGGACTTATATTTATGTAAGTAACTGCCCTGAGAAGGTGCTGGCAAATCGTCTTGAGGTTGTTTCATGATGAAAAGAAACTGCCAATGAAACCAGCATAGGATAAGAGGTAAATAATTTGTATATGCTATTGCTTACCTATGAAATGTGTTCATTGCTTTTGATATTCTTTTCAATTCTTATTTAATTTTGTAGAATGTTAGTCTTGCTACCTGTTTTACACTTAAAGAAAAAAAATCCTTGCTTAGGAATAAAATATAGAATTCCATTTCAAGTTAATATGGAATGCAGTGTGTTCCTTAATTTGACTATAGGATACATGGGCCATAAATTAAGGGGTGAACCATTTAATTTTAAAAGTCATCTGTATAATTTTTATAGGTTTTATTATTGCAAATCTTTGCTCTTTTCCTTTAATGCAGCTACTTTTAAAACATTCTGAAAACAATGAGCTTAAGCTATAACAGACATGTCAAACTCAAGGCTCACAGGCCAGATCTAGCCTGCGAGATTGCCCTGGAGATAGCAAGGGGCCAGCCCACCACAATTCGACTGGGCACTGCCCCTCGGCACATGAACAGGAGGCAGTGAGCACATGGGGGCTGGTGGTGCCTGGCAGCAGCTGCAGCTTGTTGGCCCCTCTGCTGCTCATTGGCTGGCAGCAATAGTCAGCTGGATGTGAGCTCAGGATCTTCAATAAGCCACGCTCAGCCCTGGCCCACCTGCACCTCACTTGTTCCCCATAGCCAGGCCACCATCTACCTTACTATACCTCATCTTGCCCCCACAGCAGAAGCAGCAGCAGGTCTGACCAGCAAGAATCCCCACAGCCTCTCTGCTCTCCTCCAGCATGGGAAGCTTACAAGATCGGGGGGGGGCAGTAGGCCAACACTGCTTGTGCACTGCTGCTGTTGCAGGGGACAACAGGGCATCGGTGGTACGCGCTGCTGCTGGCAGTGTGGGGGAAAGGGCATCAGCGGTAAGCGCTGCTGCTTGTGGTATGGGGGCAGCAGGACATCAGTGGTAAATGCTGTTGCGGGTTGTGCTGGTGGGGGGGCAGCAGGGCATCAACAGTATGTGTGGCTAATGCGGTATGTAGGGGATTAAATGGTGGTGGCATAGTGGGGGCAGCAGCCAAACTGCCCATTAGGTGTCAAGCTGGAGTCCAGGTATGGAGGCAATGGCAGGGGAGATGTAAATGGGAAGCTGGTCGGGCAATTGGCAAGCAGCAGTGGGTGTCCCATTTTGACCTTTCCTCACTGCCATTGCCTCTGTGCCTGTATTCCAGCCTAAAACTGAATGGGCAGTTTGGCTCCCATCTCCCTGCCCCTGATCCTGCCAGCTTGATTCCAAATGGCAGTTTGGCTGCCCCCACCACATGCCACAATCATTCATGCCCCTACCGGCAGCAACAGCACTCATCGCTGATGATCTGCTGCACCCCACTGCCATCACTGCCAGAACGTGTAAGCAAGCTGGCCACACCCATCCAGCTGTGACCACTTAGTCACAGCAACCCACCTGTGACCACCCAGCCACACCTACCCAGCCATGGCCACCTGGCCCTTTGAGGGCAATCATAATTCTGATGCTGCCCTCAATGAAATGAAATTGAGTTTGCTACCCCTGAGCTATAATGACTATAAATACATTTAAATAAATCCAATTCATTACTGTATATTCTAATAAGCTCCTATTCATATTCTGACATATTCTCACAGTATGTTTTTTTATTTTGGAACTCTCTCTCTCTCTCTCTCTCTCTCTATCTATCTATCTATCTATCTATACATACATACATACATACATACATACATACATACATACATATATATATATATATATATATGTATATATATGTAGGTCTTTGGTTATTCGGGTTTTCTCCCACGTCAAATTGGAAGTATCTTGGCGACGTTTCGACAAAGTCTCATTCGTCATCTTCAGTCTGGTGTTTTTGGCTTCGTGCTTCTAGGAGCAATGTGTGATCGTAGCTGTTTCTTCCTTTTAACTGCCAGTGGGGGTATGAACTGATTGGATGAGAGCTTGGCTGTGTTTTGATTGGATGGAGGTGTGTTCTGATTGGATGGGGGGTTGGCTGTACTCTGATTGGATGGGGGGTTGGCTGTGCTCTGATTGGTTGGGGGAGTGTTCTGTTTGGGGGGCTTTGTTATGCTCAGGTTAGTCTGGGTTGCATGGGGAATTTGAGATGGTGAGCTGCATTGCTATTGTTTGGCTTCACGTTCGTGGTCGTGCCTCATCTTCATGGTGGGTGTCAGTTTGCTTCATGTATGGATTGGAGGGGTTTAAAGTGGCTAATGATGCAGCTGTGGTCTGGCTTCTGGTTTGTGGTCATGCCTCATCATTGGTGTGGGTTTGGGTTTGCTTTTTGCATGGATGTGTGGCGGTGACATCCTGTGTGGCTTTTGTGAGTGTGGGTCTGGTGTAATTCTTTGTGTTAGGGTTTGTCAATAAGGGTGGGTTTCCAAATGGCTGGTAGGCGGGAGGTATCATCTTGTTTGTTCATGCTGTGTGGGCATTTTTCTATCTCGATGGCTTCTCTGATTATTCTGTTATTAAAGTGTTCAATTTTGGCGATAGTCCTGGTCTTTTTAAAGTCAATTTCATGTCCTGTGATTTTAAGGTATTGGACCAGGGAAGAAGTTCTTATGTTCTTCAATGCGTGCACTTATTCTTCTGTTGTTTTGTCTGATGTATGTGGTGGGACAAGTGGTGCATGGGATTTCGTATACTCCTTGATTTTCTAATTCAATTTTGTCTTTGGGGTTTCATAGGATGGTGGATATTTTTCTGTTTGTGCAGAATGCTGTCTTAATGTTGTGTTTGTGGAGGATCTTGCTGATTCTGTCTGTGGTGCCTTTTATGTAAGGGAGGAGGACTTTGCCGTTTTCTTGTTCTCTGTCTTGGATTTTAGTGGGGTTTCTTTTTGGATTAGTTTGATAATCTATTTCTTTGGAATCCATTGGATGTAAGTATATTAGTGAGAGTGTGTAGTTTGGTTTTTAGGTGTTGTTCATCAGCTAAGCGTTTTGTTCTAGAGATGAGTGTCTTGGCTACGGAGTTGATCTGTGCTGGGTGGTGGTGTGAGAGATAGTGGTTTGTGTGTGTTTTCTTCTGGTAGATGGTGTGTCCTAGGGAGCATTGGATTTCTTGTAGACTAAGACATCCAGGAAGGGAAGTTGGTTATTAGCTTCTGTTTCCAAACCCACACCAATGATGAGGCACGACCACAAACTAGAAGCCAGACCACAGCTGCATCATTAGCCAATTTAAATCCCTCCAATCAATACATGAAGCAAACTGACACCCACCATGAAGATGAGGCATGACCATGAACATGAAGCCAAAAAATAGCAAGGCAGCCCACCATCTTAAACCCCCCTGCAACTCAGACTAACCTGAGCACAATAAAGCCCCCACCCAAAGAGAACACTCCCCCAGCCAATCAGAGCACAGCCAACCCCCCAGCCAATCAGAGCACAGCCAACCCCCCCAGCCAATCAGAGCACAGTCAAGCCCCTAACCAATCAGAACACACCTTTACCCAATCAGAACACAGCCAAGCTCCCACCCAATCAGTTCATACCCCCACTGGCAGATAAAAGGAAGAAACAGCTAAAACCACACATTGCTGCTCAAAGCAAGAAGCTAAAAACACCAGCCTGAAGATGACAAATGTGACTTCGTCGAAACGTTGCCAAGACACTTCCAATTTTACGCGGGAGAAAACCCGAACAACCAAAGACATATATATATATATATATATACACACACACACACACACACACACACACACACATACACATACATACACATACATACACACACAACACACACACGTGTGTGTGTGTGTGTTTTAGAATAGGATGAAGTAGAAGGAGATTGTTGGTTGCACTGCCTAGTTTGGTTGTAGCACCAGATTTTTGTTTTGTTTATGGTTTTATTATTTTCTGTTTTTACTGTTTGTATGTAATATTTAATTTTTGGTGGTGAGCAACATAGAGTTCGGTTTTAAGATGGGTGATCATATAAATATTTTAAATAAATAAAATATCCAGGTTATGGAACACTTTATTGTTTAGAGTTCATGGGGGCTTCAACCTGTCAGCATTTTGTAAGGTCTTAAGACAATATCTTAATGTCTTTGAGTTGCCTTCTGAGATTGTTTTAATTTAACTTAGGTGGTTTTAATTTGTTCAGGATAAGATTTGCTTATTGGTTCATATATTCTTTCTGTAAACTACTCAGTGCTACCTAATATGTACAAACGCATAAACACAAAAAATAAACATTGAAGGTATGCTTTCTGGATGGTTAAAAATGTTAACCAGAATGTATAAAAGTAGGTGTAATTCCAAAAATTTGCAATGCTTGTGCTTAAACCAAAATCCTAAAATGAGGTATTGCTTAGCCAAATAAGTTCATGTTGTGAGACAGACAAACCTTATTTCCAAACAGGCCATTGGTTGCATTTTCATAGCAGAAAGCTTGCTCATTTTGTTTTTACACAGATGCTGCAAATTGTAATTCATTGGCATGCTTTGATATGTCAATACAATTTTTCCATAATTAAATAACTACACAAAAAATATGCCAGCAGGCACAACAGAGAGCAATATATAATTTTTTTTTTGGCTGACACTATTTAGCCTTCTGCTCTAATTGTCCACTAAACAATAATAAAAGAAAATAAGGGCATAGCCAATGATATATATTAGGAAAAGATCCAAGACAATTAACTCTGCTCCCGTTGTAATTTTTGATAAAATAGTGTATAACAAAAAATGATGGCAGGTGAAAAGAAATTTGCATAAACAATAAGTTTACCAAACCACACAAGTTTGCAATTTTATGGTTGTAAAAAGCAATGTTATAGTTACAGAAAAATATTTATTTTATATAGCTGATCAGGAAAAAAAGCAAAAAATAGTTAATGTTAAGAAACAGTATTACTTCCATGACCAATTAGGAAACACTTTAAATGGATTGCATGTCTAAACCTATGAAAGTTATATAATTTAGAATAGGGGTCCCCAACCTGTGGGCTGTGGCCCACTACTGGGTTGTGAGGGGTTTGCAACTGGGACATGGAAATGGACAGTGAGCAAGTGCATGCCTCTCACTTGTGCAAGCAGTGTGCGAGCACATGCGTGCTTCATTTGCATGAGCGGCAGATGTGTGACACTACTTGTGCAAATGGGCTCCGTAAGCGCCACTTGCATGAACCATCCCCTCCCCATCACTGGTCTGCAAACCCAGAAATGTTGGTGAACTCTGGTCTAGAATCTAGTACTCAAAAATAATAATAAAAACCTAACAGAAATATCTGTGGATTGTACATAGTTATAACCCCAAGAATTCAGAGCTCTCAAATCACACTGTTTAGGAACCTAAGTTTTAAATTTCAATACTGAAAGTGCTGGCCCTCTCTTTTAGGTACAGTACATTGAAACATTAAAATTAAGATGGAGTGATGAAATGAGGAGAAATTTCCTACCTACGGTTCTTTCTAGCCAATGCTTGAACTTTTTGCTTTATTGCATCTGAGATCTACACTTCTCCAAAATGGCTTTTATCTGGACCTACCATATATTTGGGGTCAACAGTGTGTGCAGTATTGTGTGTCAATATCTGTAAAGTGGTGGCCCCAGAGTCGTGGTTCAAACTCCATCCTTTTGTGCACTTGTTAGTAACATATGTATTTTTTTATTAACTTGTCAATGACCAAAATGTCTATGGACTGCAGAACTTTGGATGTTTATTAGAAAACAATGATAGCAAAACCTTTGCTCCTATAATGGTCTTCCAGATTATTTCCCCCCAGTAAGGTTAAGGTAGCCTTACTTTTGTCCCAGCTTTTTCAGCCTATATTTATTGGTGTGAAAGGCTATGAGAATGAAACACCATGAGATGACTGTTGCACTGACAATAGAGTCAGCCGCTGCAGTACCTTCCAATCTCAGCATGATGCTTAAAGTGACAGGCTCAAAGAATCAAAACCACTGGTTAGGTTGCAGCATAAAAATTTTATTCAAGTATATACACAAGAATCTGGTCAACTAAAGTTCAACACTAAATTGGCACCACATGAAGGTCAATGGAATTCAGGAGGGGTTGACTTGGAGTGCTTGTGGGAATCCAATGACTCTAAGCTGACAACACATTTAACTGCTTCCTAGCTTTGCCTGCTCCTTTCTTACAGTGAGCTAACATCTGCCACAAAGGAAGGCATGATTGGGCAAAGTTGTGGATCAATAATAAATCTTTTTCCTATTGCAAGAAGGAGGTGCTTTGGAGTACATAGTTTGTTTTAATTTGTGTTGAATATCTTTTTTATTTAAAACTATGATTCCTCCTGACTATCATACTTCCAAACAAATTGGACAGTCTACTCCTCAACATTTCCAAATCACTTTTCTATGCATGTAGCAAACAGTTCACAGGTATAGGCTTTACATCATCATACAGAACATGTGTTTTCTACAAAGAATACATAGTTTCCAGAATGATTCTTTTTTTTTTGTATTATTTAAAACCTGTATAACATCCTAACATAGATCAGACTATGAAACTATAGGGATTACTATAAAATATTGGCTTCAGAACTGAATCTATATTTTGGAATATATTGGATTATAAAGGATACATATAAAGACCAGAAAACCAATCTCCAGGAATGATGTCTCAAGGAAAAACAAACACCTTCCAGAAAGAAATATATTCTATACTACAATTAATCCACCAAACAATTAGTTGAATGCAAACAGGATATAAAAAGAAATCATGAGACTAAAAACAATTTAGACAATATAAATAAGCAAATCTCCAAATTAAATCTACAACTAGAAAACTCCCAGATAATGACCACAAAGTATGAACAAATGATCCAGAAATCAGAAGACAAAACAGAGGAAATGGATTTAGAGATGGAAGAGATAAAAGAACTGCAATACTTAGCTATAACAACATAAATGCAAAAGACCTTTTACCCCTTCTATATCTGATGGCAAAGAAAAAGATTTTAAAAAAGGGAATATAGAGCTGTTAAGGGAAATGGCACAACTTGAGAGACTGAAAATGAAAAGAGAAATGGGGGAGAGAGAGAAAGGAACTGGGTGTTGTTTAAGGAATATAAATGGGCAGAATTCTCCCCTCCCCAAAATACCCTACCCAAATTGTTTCCTCATGCCAAGCAATTTTCATAAAAATAGAAAGAAAATTCCTGGGCTATCTAATTGCCCTGGTCTGGAAAGTGACTTGGCAAAGAAAAAAGTGAGAATCAGATTTAAAAAATAAAAGACTTGACTTTCTAGAGGGGGCATTATATGTTTAAAATACTTTTTGAATAAGATTAAAAGAATAGAAGACTTTTAGATATAATTAGACTTTTACAATGAAAGATATGATTTAGAATTAAGATAGCATTTTTTTCTCTTTTTTGATATGAGAAATATGAAGACGAGGAGGATTGATTTGAATAAAACTTTAAGCTATATAAATGTAATTAATATTGAGGAAATAATAATTGATAAAGATATTTCAAATACTAATGGGAAATCAAACTTTAATAAGAGTACGAAAAACAGAATATTGATCAATAAATTGACATTATTGACTTATAAATTGATACTATTGTTATTTGTATGATATTAGTAAAATATGATGAAGATGCTTATATCTAATTTTGTATACATTAACAGTACCAAAAATTGTAATGGAGTAATGAAGGGAAAATGGAAAAAAATATGGAGAAGAAAGGAGGATCAAGGAAAAAATACTGGATTGTGTAGTATTGAACAAATTTATATTGAAAAAGTGCTTGCGAATAATTACAGCATGTTATGGCAGAGGAGAAATAATAATATTTCTAAAATGTCAAGAATAATTTAGGTTCTGACCTTAATCTAACCTAAGCCTTTTATTATTACTGTTGCTCTTCTTCATTCATTAATATTTGATTAGCTTTTACCAATTTTAGACAAATAGTTAAAATTAACTAAAAGTATGTGAGAAGTTGCAGATCAAAGGCACATGTAGAAACTGTTAGCAAAATAACTGCCATGAAGGCAAACTTTTGTGATGATGTCTAAAGAATTAACTTGCAACAGTTCATAAAAGATATGACTGGCCAAGGATACCTGGATGCAAAATTCAGACAGAGCATTGTACTTCTATGAACAGAAAGCTGAAATTAGCAGATCTCCTTCCCTTGTGCAGAAAAATTATCCTGCCTTCCCCCTCCTATTACATCTCTTTCAGATTGCTGTAACACAGACATGTCAAACTTGTGCCATCACATGACGTCGCGCAATGTATCGGAGCTTTTTTACCATTGCCAGCAATGGCGTGGGCGTGGTTTCCCGGTGATGTGTCCAGCCCACGAGCCAGCAGTTTGACACCCCTGCGATTGAGCAGTCAGAGACAGCCAAGAGGTGTGTATGAATGACCTGACTATCACTGAAGACTATTTAGGGACTGCCTCTGCATGTTTCACTTAAAGCCCAAAAAGAATTTTACAGAGGTGCTCATCAGATTGGGCTTTTCCCATATTGTCATTACTATCCTTCCCTTGAGAAACTGTTGGAGAATTTAGACTAAATCACCCTCACTTTCTTCTTCCATCAAATTTTCTGGTGTTAAATTGTGCACCAGTATCACCCATTCTTGGACCAACGGGTTTTACTCACAGTCACTCATGGCCTGGTCACCTCCCAGATAGTCTGATGCAAAATGCAGTGAGATGAGCAATTGTGTGTGTTTAGACCTCTCCTGCATGAGCTACATTGGTTACCAGTTTGTTTCTGGGTCCAATTCAAGGTGCTCATATTGATATTTAAAGCCCTACATGGCATGGCATCTAGTTAGTTAAAAACCACCTTTCTGCAATTTATCCACCCATCCCACCAGACCTCACAGAATGGATATGTTATAGGTTCTGTTGTTTAAACAGCCACATTTGACAGGCCTACCTAGCAGATCTTTTCTGCTGTGAAGCCCACATATGGAATCTTCTTACCCCAGAAATAAGATTGGTCTTCTCACTCCTGAGCTTTCAAAGATCCTCAATTCCTGGTTATGCCAGCAGGCCTGGGGAACCCAGGGGACTAGTGAACTTGTGAGGTTGCTCCCTTACGATTAACATCTTTCTATCTAATAGTCTTTTTTCCTGTTTTACCTCTGCTTTTATGATTTCTAATTTGTTTTAATAATTATTATATGATGGTCTTATTTCCTGTTTTACTGGATTATTGTGTGCCACCCAAAGTCACTTTCCATGAGATGGGCAGCCATAAAAAATTGATTTATAAACAAATACAACTAAATAAATTTTCAAAGGGGTGACTCACTTTTAGGATGGAGGGGGTTGGATTCCTTACTCTCCCCCAATGTACTGTGATAAAGATTATACAGTATCTTTTAATCATAAATCCCTTTGCATACTATTTAAACTATCTTTAAAATACAATGTTTGAAATCTTATTCTAGATATTTTTTCTAATTTCATGTGAGTTTGTACCATAGCCCACAAAACCTTATGCAAGGTCTAGTAAGGCTTACATATGCACAGACGTAAAATCATTTTGGATAGATTCACACATTGTGCCAAGCTATTCTCCCCCCCCCCCAAAAGCAATTTCATGATTTAACATAATGCAGGTATTTCATCTTGCTTACCTACTGAAGAGATCACTGCTTTTGAATATAATGGTTCATAACATAGACAATATGGAGAGAGTGACTTATGAAGAATGAATGTTAGCCTGTTAGTCTAAGAAAGTAATTGCTTATTTGCTATATTGCTTATTTCCTATTATTCAAAATAATACATGCTTTTATTTTTAAATACGATTAAGCTCAACTCATTATTTTAATAAAATAAGGTAGAACCCAAAAGTGTGCTAGGCTGATAAAAATGATCCATAGAAACCTGTTTAAACAAAACAAGTAATCACAAATTTACTTCTTTACTTCAGTTTCTTACTTTCCCTCTTTCAAAGATGATCTTCAGCTTATTTTAAAATTTTAATGATTTTCTATCATTTGCTTTCTAGATATAGCAATTGTAGCATAGCCATTGCTCAGCTTTACAAGCACGTAGACTACACCATGCTGAAAATATGTAATATCTGCAGAGAGGTCAGCATAAATAAATCTTGCACTGAATTCAAAGTACATTACAAATGACTAGCAAATGAGAAAACTGACGACAGGGAGGCAGCCAGCATCATTAGGACAACTAATAAATTTTGGGTAAACAAGACATTCTGTTGTTGAGTTAATAATCTTACTAGAATATTTTTAGTTGCTCTTTTTTTTGTACAGAATGTGTTTATACTGTTTACATGCGTACATTAAAGGCATGGCTTCACATATAGCAGAATATATATTTTTACAAACAATGAGAAAACAATGAGCAGTGTTCTCAATGCACTGTAGTAACCTTCATTATTATAACCTTTCTACACTTCTGATTGTACAGGTCAGCTGTCCACAGTACATTCAATTACCACATGACAGTGAAGAACGTATAAGCTAGAAAAAAGAAGAGTCAAAAAGTAAGACAATGTGCATTAGATATTAATGCATAGAGCTCAAGGAAGAAAATCCTAACAAAAATGATTGGAAATGTACATACTGTTTTACAAGAGATAAGAATAATCTAGCATTGTACATATATTGAAGACCATATTACCAATAAAATACATCAGAACAGAATTCTGTCCAACTGCGAACATATCAGAGGATTGATTGACATTTTTGTAGAAAGTTTTTTTCCAGTTGAAAACTATAAGATAAATTATTAGAAATGAGGTTAAAGTGAGTATAGTTAGGCTCAAAAGAAATATTGGGAGACATCCGAGTCTCTTTTTGATACCATTGATTTGTTTTAAAATGTTTTTTTTGTCTTGTAAGCATCAAGATATTATCTACTAGCTCATACTAGATGTCTGAACTGATCTTTTTCAGGGAGGTTTTGAGGAATTAAAATCTATATAAAGTTACTTACTTACTTTACAAATAGGTAAATCAGTCTAAACTAATGTCTATGAGCACTGCACACATTCATACATTATTCAATTTAGATATATCAATTTTGTGGCTCATCCCATTGTTCAGATTTTACATGCATGTGTATGGCATGCAATGTACTGCTATGTGAAGCTTCAATTCAGTTTTAAGATAATTGAATCAACCACTGCCTTTTAAATTAAGTTGATAATGAGACATGCACTCAGGTATTTGCAAGTAATTTATAAATTTCATATTCAATTGAAGTAATAATAAATACAATAATCCCCAGTGAGGCACTATCTTGTTGTGGTTGCGGGGCTTGTGTGCTCTGAGAAAGTTGGGAGCTGTGTCAGAGGTTCAACCATACTTTACAGAAATGTATACTGGATCAGTCATTACCCAGGTCGGTCAACACGGTGTTGGATTTCCTGGATAACTGGTGACAAATGGGCTATAGGACTCAGGACTGTTGCCAGAGCAACCAGGACCAACAGCTACAGAACTACTGGAACAAAAGGAGTTTACCCACCACAAATATACAAAAACTAGAAACTAAAAATAATGTTCTGTTCTTTCAAATTCAACAAGAAAAAAATATCTGAATATCTGAAAAAAATGAAAAAGTTTTGGAAAGAATGACATCCAGAATCAGAAACAACGTAACAGAGGCTGGCATGATTAACATTGATTTATAATGTAAAATAAAGTATTCATAAAATTAGAATTGGAAGAAGTGCAATGCTCTATTCAGAACAAAGAATCAAGGCCTTTCCAGAAGCAACTCAGTGAATAGACAGAAATCAGGTGGAGTCAGCAGTAAATGAAACCAGCATAGCTACTGAATTGTTGTAATTTCAAAAAGGGCAGCCTCTTGTTTTCTAAGTAATAGAAAACAAAGAAGCTAGGAGACTTCCGGTTTGCATCACGGTGGGACAGGATGCAGGAAGGCAGGGCTCTGCCTTCTGTGCCCAATTTCTCCCTGCAGGGTGTTCTGTTTCAGGAAAAGAGGCCTAAAAGGGGCCTAAAATCGCTCCGAAGAAGCGATGAAGAGGAGGAATGCCTTGTTGATCACAGAAAGATGCCAGTCTTTCCATTCGATCCAAGGAAAGCCCTCCAAACTGGCAGTGGAAAGACCGGCTACATTCCTGTGGCCAGCTATTAACTGCTGAAAAAAACATTACTTAATATATCCTAAACAGCATGTCTGGAACTGGGTGACAATATTGATCCTTTCTTTACTATTTTACAACTGAATTTCCTGGGAAAGGTTCCCAAGAAGCAAAAAACCTCCAAATATAAATGGAAGCAGTGTTTTAATTTTATGGGGGGACAGAAACATACAATATTGAAGAGGAAGTAACGTAAAATTGAAAACTGAGATAACTGTTAAGATTTTCTCTTTGAAAAAAGAACAAAAACATTGAGGCAAAATATAAGAAATCAATCCTTTGTTTTAAGAGTGGAAAGGACTTTGATGACATATAGTGGTGGATTTGTGTATAGCACTATAATTTGCTTTGCTTGGTGATTCCTAACCTGGGAGAATAGCTGGCAATAAAGGGAGGATTGTATAGTATTGAACAGATTTATATGGAAAAAGTTAATGTTAAATATTTGAACCCAGACAACAAGTTGTTTACTAAGCACTAAAAACTGTAATTTTTTTTAAAAAATAAAACTTTTATTAAAAAAAGTTATAACAGCACTGAAAAAAAAAGAAAAGAAAACAAGGAAGCTAAAGTATTTTGGGATTTCAAAATTCAAACCAGCAGGCACCTGAAACACTTAACAATTATCAGTAAAAAAAGTCAGGATAGTGCAGGGGTCCCCAACCTATGGGCTGCACTCTACTACCGGGCTGTGGCCTCTTGGCCAGCAGGCTACGGCAATAGCTGGCCAGTGCATGCTCGTGTGGACGTACAGTCCCCCACACTCACACTAGCACCCATGGCCCTGTTTGTGCATGTCTGCGGGCATGAATCGCCCGCTAGCGCAGGGTGAGTGTGCGTGACCTATTTGCGCATGCATGAACAGGACCATTAGTGTGGGGTGAGTGTGTGCAGCCAGTTTGCATACATGTGAACAGGGCCACTAGCTCCTGATGGGTGTGTGCACATGCTGCACCAGTGAGCGTGGTGCTGTTTGCATGCATGCATGCTCATGCACCAATTTGTGAAAGCTGCTCTCCTTCCCTCTGGGCCATGAGCCCGGAAAGGTTGGAGACCTCTGAGATAGTGGACATGGAAACATAAAAATAGAAGAGAAAGTACTACAGAAAACCACAAAAGTCTATAAATAGAAGTGGGAAAAGGAAACAAACAGTACCAACAGTAATATACCCTTTGGGTGAAATCCCAAAACATCTGGAGCACCAATTGAATACCACTGGCATAGACAAAATTGCTAACAATCAACAGCTTTTCTTAGAAAAGTTTACATCCTGCAACAATATCTTTAACACAATCAAACATCTGCCTCCTCTAGGTCCTTGGGAAGAACTTGGTAAAAATAACAGATCCTGCCAAAACATATTGCTGGTTATGTGAATATTATTATTATTGGATCATCGCACAGTCAGCCAGATGTTCAGACTGGATTTGGCATTTTATCTACCTATTGAGTCCTTACCCAGGACCTGGGATAGGCAGATGTGGATGTTTGATGGTATTACAGATATCGTCGCATTATTATTATTATTATTATTATTGTTGTTGTTGTTGTTATTATTAAAAATTAAATTTCACAGAAAGGAATAAAGGACAACAACTTAGTCTAGTTATGATTACCATTGTGACTGCAAAGGAAGTCTACTGAAAAGGAACATACGGTCCTTAAAAAGTTTTTTTTTATATAGTTCTATGCTCCAAGCATTTATTTGCTTATTTTCCTTTTGAAATATAATCTGAGCTATAGGTACACATATAGCTAAGATTTATAAAGGAGATAACTTCTTAATGACTTTCAGTTAATTAATGGATATTATAGAGGAGTACTGATATTTCTATTTTTTCTCTCATCTTACATAATAATAACTGGTGAATAGGAATGCATAGAATTGTGATTAATTTATATATAATTGAGAATGACTTCTTAATACACAGAACACATTCCCATTGTATTTTTTAAGCAGAAGTAAAATGTTTAGCTAGTATATGTAATGTTCTAAAGACATGAAACTGACTTCCTTTTCATTCAAAGTGGAACAATTTATACAATTGTATTTATCAAGGCTTTCAGTCCTCTGAAAGGGCAGGTGCATTGCCTGAATATAAATTTGATTTCAACTGAAATTCAGCATTATATTGAATGTTTTCTAAAGATGTACTTTAACTGTTGAATAACAGATACATAGTGATCATTTGATTTCTGAAATATCACTGAAGTGAAATGTGAAACAGCATACATTTTGATTTAAAGAAATAATAGGAAATTTCAGACTGAAATTCATAGGCTGGCATTCAGTGTAGCTAAATATGAGCCTCACTGAATTCAGTGGGAATTAATTTAATGGAAATTAATATACGAATCTACTGCCTTCATGGTAACGTTTTTTATGCTGTGCCCTGTTAAAAATATAGAATAGAATAGTGGGCTGGGGCAATGGGGTGAAATAGGAACAGGTGAAATAGGAACAACTATCACAGTTCCTTTATTACATCTTTTTTTTTGTCAATCTTTGTAATCCTTAACAGGTTGGGTCTGAATGACTACACGGGAGACACTGTTCTTGTGTTGCCTTCTGTTGTCTATCTGATCTTGAAAAAACACTAGGGATTGGGTCTGGTATATACTTGAATTGGGGATCTCTAAGAAATTGTAAGGTCTTATGCTTATGCTGAAAAGGGAGGGGGGAATCTGATAGCCACTTCTGCTATCTGGTATCAAGAAAAATGGAAGAAAAATAGAAGCTTGAATGATTCTGGCTTCCATGACAGGAATAACAGGGTGATCAGACTATCAAAATGGGTCATTATCTGTAAGCTAAAGAATTTGATGACAATTGGAAAAAAGGCAAAGGATGAACTAAATTAACTAATGCTGGAAAAGACTTCTGAAGCTATACTGTAGTGCACCACCAAATCTCTTGTGAAATTTACCATACTCTAAGGAAATTCTTTGTTGTATGGTAGTGGTACTAGAAGATATCAGTACAAAAGGTAAAGGTAAAGGAGTCTCTGTGGATTTACTCCACTAATTGTTACTAACGATAGGGGGCAATGCTAATCTCGGTTTCAAGGCTATTGATCCAGCACTCTCCAAAGATATTTCTACAGTCATGTGACCAGCATGACATCATAGAGCGCTGTTACCTTCCCACCAAAGTGGTACCTATTTATCTATTTGTATTTGCATGCTTTCGAACTGCTAGGTTGACAGCAATTGGGATGAGGACGAGAACCCACCCCATCATGTGGCTTTCTAGCTGACAATCCCAGCACCTTAACCACTGAGCCAGGGCCCCACCCATCAATATAAAATATCATTAGTAATAATGAATTTATTAAACATAGACATTGATCTCAAATTTAACTTGTTCAACATCCTACTTTATTGATCTTGCACTGCGACATCCATAGTGATATGGTCAGTAAAATAAAATTGCATGCCAAATTCTATACAGATCAGGCTATAGTTAGCCTTCTGATGGCTTGGAACAAACTTGATTTATTTGGAAGAGGAAAGCCTGACTGAGGCAAAAGCTAATGCAAATCTTACCTGAGTGTACCTGATGGTAAGAGTGTGATTTTGTCCTCCTTTGGATTTTTAGGGCAAGTGTAAGATTTTAATAACTTTGTTAAATTATAGTCTTTTAAATGATATCCAATGGAAAAAATTAAGTTGGTCTTTTTTTTTTCAGGGCTTGGGAGTTTAAGACACATACTAAAAATGCATAAAAAATGTATTCTTAGCTACCTTTGGGATGCTCTGGAGTATGAAAATGAAAATGAGACATTGGGAGGAAGTTATATAATGGAAGAATCCATCCCTAAATAAATTGTCTTTAGCAGTGCTCCCTTATTTCAAAGTAAGGATAGATAAAACTGTCTATTTTCAGTTTTAAAAACACATTTCTAAATGTATCAATACTTCTTTTGTTTTTTAATGAGAAGCAATATCACAACATTTGGTGCAGATCTAAAAGATGATTTCTCCTCCCCCCCCCCATTCTCTTAGTCTGAGAAGTTTAAATCAAGTTCTATTTACTTCAGAATGCTGGTTGCCTTCTGAAATCCTTGTTTGGAATAATGTTTTAATGACCATATCTTGTTAGCCTGCAGATACGTTAATTTAAGCACAGAGTAAAGGTAGAAATAAAAGTTATATTTAGGTTTCCATTGGGCTGTATAGCTAAAACAAAACAGTGAAATGACAAGTTCAGTAAACAACATTTATTCATTAGGTGATTAAAGGAGGATTTAAGATAGGGTTTTATTAAAAGAAACTGAATGTTAATGCTGCATCACTCACCATAAATGCAAAAGCATCAGGGAGCAGTTTTTGACATTTTGGATGGTATTATCCCTGAAGTGTAAACTATCAACCTAACTTTTAAATCAGATTCTTCTGAATAAAAAGATATTATAAACCCCTTTTTATCGACATGAATAGCATGAAATTAAACTTGATCTTAATGCATTAAGTTTATGAAGAAAAAAGAAGTGAGCATCCACAAGTGGCATACTTAAAATTAATATCAGAGGCAGATGGTTAAGTTAGGTAACTTAACCATGGACTGAGGCATATAATTAGGTGTCATCAGCATATTGATGATATCTCAGTCCACAGTGGCAGATGATCTCACCCAGTAGCTTTATGTGGATTTTAAACAGAAGTGGAAGGAGTATTGAGCCCCAAAGAATCCCACAAAGGAAGGGACAAGGGCTAGGTCTCTTGCTTCCTATCAACACCAACTAAGAACAAAGGGAGGAAGTGAATCAGAACAACACAGAGCCACCCACTCCCAACCTCTAAAGCCACTCGAGAAAGATACCATGGTGAAGGGTATCAAAGAACACTGAGAGGTCAAGTTGAGCAAGGATGGATGCACTACTCTCAATTATGACAATTGCATTGTCTTGGGGTCATGTGATCACCATTTGTAACTTTCCCAGCTGGCTTCTGACAAGCAAAGTCAGTGGGACAAGCCCAATGTACTTAATGACCGCATGATTCACTTAACAACTGCAATGATTTGCTTAACAATTGTGGCAAGAAAGGTCATAAAATGGGGCAAAACTCACTTAACAACTGACTTGCTTAACAATGGAAATTTTGATCAAATTTGTAAACCTGTAACCCATTCTTTAGAAAATTTTGTAACTTGTAACTTAAGAAAATCTTGTTTTCAGTTGTAGTTGGCTACCAAGTGCTTGATTCAGGGCAATCTTGAGCTATAGAGCAAATTCACCCCTTAATTTCTCCAAATATGCTATGATTGGAGATATCAGTTCAAAACTTCTGACTGAAAACCATATCTTCTGATTAGCAGAATCTAATTCCTTTATTCCCACCATGACATTTTATATAAGTAATTAAGGGTGAGTATTTTGTTATATGTTCAAAAGCATTGCAATTTGCAACACCCGGAAATTCTAGAGAAGAAATATCAAAACTAAAGCTTCACTGAGACCCAAAATTATAATGCCCAAGTCTGGTCTGGTCTGGTCTGGTCTGTCTGTCTGTCCGTCCATCTGTCTATCTATTTACCGTATATGCCGCCGTATTAGGCGACCCGGCGTATAAGACGACCCCCGTCTTTATAGCCGGGCCACATTCCTAGAACGTCGTCTTATACGCTGGAAACTACCAGTATTTCCGGCGTATAAGACGACCCCCATCTTTGGCGCCGATTTCAGCGCTCGCGGAAGTCGTCTTATATGCCGGCATTTACGGTATCTATCTGTATCTATCTCTTCACATTTTTGGAAAGCTGGTTCTCTGTCACACTGTGTTGTGCTGTGCTGGAGATGCCACCAAGCTCTGGACATCTGAAAGTGATAAATATATAACCAGTCTGCTCTGTGGATCTTGTTTTCTAATTCTACTTTCTCCTTTTGGAGTCCTTAGATGCACTTTTTCTTTCATGTAGGGATCCTTCTTTCTTCAGCACTAAATTTCTTTATACATGCATAGCACCTCCAGCCACATATAAACACAGAACACAAACACAAAACCCCTGGGGACTACCTACCCTATAAACCTTGCACTAAAAGGAAGACATGCTTGCTCACAGGTGTTCAAATTAATTAAAAAACCTTTCAGTTGTCTACTGAATGATTTGTTAAGTGTGCCACAGAAGATGTTAATAGAATTCTAACTGAAAGGATGTAAGAGATGACAAGGAACAAACAGATAGACATGTGCAGGCCTGATTTTTGTTCTTAACAGATCATTTAGAATAAATGAATGTGAGAAAGAAAATTTATTGTATATTTACTAGAGAAGGTATATGATAAAAATAATTGGCTTAAGTTATGGAATTTTTGTGTAAACAGAGTTGAATATTGGCTATTGAATATGAAAAAAGTATATGAATTAAAGTATTTATGAGAATAAATTAAACGTTTAGCAATTGATTTGACACATAAGGAAGTTTGATGCGATAAATAAAGAAGGAAAGCTTAGTAAAATGTGTTGCTTGAAAATATACATGAATGTTTATATGCAAATGACCCTATATTTTTGGCTGAGAATCTGAGTAATTTTCAGGAAATATTAGAATACTTACTGCCCACCTAGCAGCTCAAAAACATGCAGATGTAAGTAGATAAATAGGTATCTGTTTAGTGGGAAAGTAACAGTGCACCTCGGCATATAGTCATGCTGGCCACATGACCATGGAAATGGCTTGAAACAATACTGTCTCCCTCAGGTAAGAAATGGAAATGCGTACCGCCCCCTACAATTGTACCTGAATAGGAAGGGGACTTTTACCTTATTAAAATGCTAGATTGATGATGGGAAGAGGAATATGCATTTAAAAATAAATGCATTAAAATACTAAAGTAGTTACATTTTACAAGAAAAAGGAAATGAATCATTTCAGCTTATACAGAAAAGGTAAAAAGCTAGAACAAGCAGATGAGAATGTGTACTTTGACAAAGCAGAGTGGAATACAATAGAAATGAAAAGTACTTAAAAGTGTATGAGGTAAAATGATAAAAATAGAGAATGAAATAAAAAAGAATAAAACATCAAGATTAAACTGGTCATAAATGAATGTGACTTAACCGCAAGTGGTAGAAATGAGGCAGGAAATAAATATGTTGAGGTTATTTTCTCATATACTAAGTAGAATGAATGAAGATCCAATTGCAAACGATGAAGGAAGAGTAAATGGATCAAAAAGAAAGGAAGACTCCAAAAGCTATGATTTAGTTGAGTTGATGAAGATCTTCAGAAAAAAGAGGCAAGAAAAACAAAGGCAATGTATAACGGAGAATAGAGGTATGGTGCAATCAAGTCTAGTTTGCACAGAAAAATGGTGTGATGTTGGCATAAAATAGATTTAGCTGTATTTCCTTTTCTTCTATCATCCCTTTAATTTCTTTGACTTATTCTGATTGTGTCTTTTTGTAATAGGAAATAGGATGAAAGATGATTATGCATGTATGTAGAGTATGTGCATATAGGCAATATGATCTAGACAAGAATTCCAATTCCCCACCCAAAAGTAAAGTAAAAACAAACAAACCCTAAATTACCATTGTTACTGTTTTTTTTAATATATGTAATATACCACTATGAACATTTTGCAGTTAATACATTACAGGTTGTCCTCAACCTACGACTACAATTGAGCTCAAAATTTCTGTTGTTAAGTAACACATTTGTTAAGTGAATTTTGCCTCATTTTAAACCTTTCTTTACACAGTTGTTAAGTGAATCACTGCAATTGATAAGTTGCTAACATGGTTGTTAAGTGACTCTTGGTTCCCCATTGATTCTGCTTATGAAAAGGTTGCAAAAGGTGATCACGTGACCTGAAAACAGCATCGGTCATAAGTATGAACCAGCTGCCAAGCATCTAAATTTTGATCATGATCATGGGGATGCTACAAAGATTGTAAATGTGAAAAATGGTCATGTCACTTTTTTCAGTGTTGTAACTTTCAACGGTCACTAAATGAACTGTTGTAAGTTGAGGACTATCTGTATTTTATTGCATAGTGTAAATAAAACCCCTGATTGCATCATTGTTAATACAAAGCCTATTCAATTAGGAATAAAACTGAAGCATTCAGATAATATCCCATCACTTATAACAGCCACTTTAATTTACTGAGTATCTCCCTCAAATCAACTTGCTCCTCCCAAACATATTTAAAAAACGGAAGAGTCTGCAGCCTGCTAAACAGCTTGGTAACATATTTCTGCCAGCATCAAGTTAAGGAAAGCTAATCTAGGGAGAAAAAAAAAAAACAAGAAGTAAGAGTTTCAGTGTAAGAGGCCTGTCACATGTCTTCTTATGTTGGCATAATTACAAGTCTAAACTGATTATATTATTTTTTAAAGCATCCCTTCTACTTTGGGGGATTTATTAGGAGCCAGTGAAAACCACAGAAAAACTCCTTAATGTTCTCTACAGTAAGAATCTTCTAATCTAAATTCATGTTCAGAGATGTGTGAAATATATTCAAAAAATCACAAACTAGGCTAGCTTGAAAGCAGAGGAGTGATAGAAAAAAAGAAGCCACAAATGGTATCTTAAAATAAAATTAAGGCCAAATGATAGTAAGAGAAATGGAAATAAAAATGAATTATGTAAAGCAAAAAAAAAGAGCTTTCAAATAATCCAGTTAAGTGACTAACATATAAATTGAGAAAAAAGTGCTATCGAAATTGCAAGAGGTATATCCTGCATAAATAGCCAATGTGGCCAAGCAAAAAGCATTTCATCAATATCATTCCAATTTCTATAGAGGAAGTGACATCTTTCTAGAGGAAAATAGATGAATATCTAAAGAAATAAAATTTACCAATTTTGAGAGACAGATATTGAATGGGCCTATACAGTGCTTTTTTTGTAAAAATAAAAAAAAGTGCCGGAACTCACACATGTCATACAACCCGCCTTGCCTACCCTACAAGGTTCCACCCAAAAAAGGTGTCAGAACTCCGTTCTGGGTGTTCTATGAGAAAAAAAGCCCTGGGCCTATATCAAGAAGAAAAGTTTCTACTGCTATAAAAAAAATTAAATAGAAAAAATGGACCAGATGGATTATCAGGTCCTTACAAACATTTTAAGGGTAAACATTTATAACTTTTATAAAATATGAGGGATTCTATCCTATATGAAAGAAAGATGCTAGTGATTTGGAAAGATAGCACTAAATACCATTAATTTTATTCATTTGTTCATTTTTTTGTTTGTTTGTTTGTTTATTCAAAGCAACAAACATATCCAACATATATTACACCTCCTATTTTCTCCACAACAATCCTGTGAAGTGGGTTGGCTGAGAAAGAGTGACTAGTCTAAGGTCATCCAATTGGCTTTCATGGCTGAGATGAGACTTGAACTCACTGTCTCCCTATATTTAGCTTAGTATATTACCCACTAGACTAAATTGTCTCTTTATATCTCATAGTTATATTGATCTTTTATATTTATCTTTTACCTTATTTATTTATTTATTTTTAAAATTTATATGCCACCCAATCCCTAGGGACTCAGGGCGACGTACAAAATTAAAACAATAAATATAACAATAAAACAGTAAAATAAGTGCATTCATACAGCATGTCCCAATCATATCCCCCCCCCCCGGGGACATCAACCCCAGGCCTGCCAGAACAGGAGAGTTTTAATGGCTTTCTTAAAGGCCGGCAAGGTGGGAACAGTTCGAATCTCGGGGGGAAGTTGATTCCATCAGGTCGGAGCCACCACAGAAAAGGCCCTTCCCCGAGGGCCCACCAGCCAACATTGTCTGGCCAACGGGACCTGAAGGAGGCCCAATCTGTGGGACCCCACCGGTCTCTGGGAACTATGCGGCAGTATGCAGTCCTGTAAGTAACCTGGTCCTAAGCCATGAAGGGCTTTAAAGGTGATAACCAACACCTTGAATTGCGTCCGGAGACCCACAGGAAGCCAGTGCAGCTCGCGGAGGATAGGTGACACATGGATGTACCTTGGTGCACCCACAATCACTCTCGCGGTTGCATTCTGAACCAACTGCAGCCTCCGAACGTTCTTCAAGGGTAGCCCCATGTAGAGCGCATTACAGTAATCCAGTCTTGAGGTGACAAGGGCATGCGTGACCGTGAGTAGAGCCTCCCGGTCCAAATAAGGCCGCAACTGGTGCACCAGGCGAACCTGGGCAAAGGTCCCCCTGGCCACAGCCAATAGATGTTGTTCCAAATTTAGCTGTGAGTCCAGGAGGACACCCAAGTTGCGTGCCTGCACTGAGGGAGGTAAATTTCCCCCCCCCAGGACTAATGATGGACCATCAGGATGACCCTTGGGGGGCAAGACCCAGAGCCACTCGGTCTTGTCAGGGTTGAGTCTAAGCCTGTTCACCCCCCTCTAGACCCTCACATCTTCCAGGCACTGGCACATCATGTTGACTGCTTCACTGAAAGGACACAGGGTGGAGATATACAATTGGGTATCATCTGCATAGAGATACCTTTATATCTCTATACTTATATTTAGACATTAAGTCCTAAAGAGGAACTTTTAACAAGAAACTATAGGCCAATAACATTACTATATAATGGTTACAAGTTGTTTACAACAATTCTAGTTGATAGGCTAAAATAATTTTACAAGAATTTATTCATGAGAATCCATGGGGATTTTTACTTAAAAACAGTTAAAAGACAATGCTATAAATGTGTGGGATATTTTGGAATATTTGGTCCAACATAACAAAAAACAAGATTCATTTATCTTCTTAGATGCAGAGAAGGCCTTTGACAATTTGAAGTGGTCTTTTGTGTTCAAGATTTTGGAAGATATGAATTTTGGAGAAAGCTTTAGAAAATCAGTAAGACTGATTTACACTTCACAGTACAAATGGAGACCTCTCAATGCCTGGAATATACAATAAGGAATAAGCCTGGGATGACCACTGTCTTCTCTTCTGTTTCTTTTGGTTCTTGAAATACTGAATGGAGATGGAAGAGGTTTTTCAGAGTAAAAATTTAAAAAGGAATTTATAATTTAAGGCTTTTACAGATGATTTGGTGTTGGTACTGTAATATCCTTTAAAGGAAATTGAAATATTAATGGGAAATTATAGAATTTGGTGCATTAGCAGGTTTCAAAAATAATAAACAGAAGACAAAGGTGGTAACCAAATATGAAAACAGATCAAACAGAATTAATCAGTAAAATAGGCTTTCAGATTGAGAAAAAAATAAATTGACTGAGTGTTGATAAAACAGATACGAACTGTATGTTACTTTAAGATATGAAATGAAGTTTAAAAAGATATGTTAAGATGGGAGAAACTACAACAATCTTTGCTGGGAGAATTTCTGTGATAAAAATGAATGTTCTATGATAAAAATGAATGTACTGCTTAGAATTTATTTATTTACTTAGCGTGTGGCAAAAATGTTAAAAAGCAGATAACAATTATATTCTTGATGAGCAAGTATGATACTATTTACTCTATTTACAAATTCAAAGGCAGACTATTTCTACAGTCAATACATGATGGAGTTGCATGCAGAAAGTCTCTGAGGTTTCCCTGATATATTTTGTCAAAAGGCACTGTTCCACAATATGTCGCACTGTTTCGGAGCACCACAGCTATATTCTGAAGAAGACAGTTTCCCCCATTTATGGAGGAGACCAGGGCACCTGCTGTGTTGAGTCCTAATGATATGAAGGATTGACCAGGTCTGTTAGGGTAGATTGAATCCTTTTGGTTTAGCAGGGAATGTTGTGACACTCTGGAGGAGCAGTAAAGGATCGTTCTTGTATCAAAGCCTGAAGCAGATTGAAGTTGTTATCCAGCAGGTTTGTGGCTGTCCTAATAGATGGATGCCTAGAGCAAAACCCGTTGTTTATAGGATCAGTGATATCTGCATTGATTGTAGGTGAATATTACTAGTTATTTTCTTATACTCTTGCAGTAGAATGTTTTCCCTTCATAGATGTGGTGGAGGAATATGAAGGAATTCCTCCAGGATCCAATCCTGGATCCTGGAGCAATTTGGCTCAAAACCTGTAACCAGAAAGTGGGCATAGATCTTATTTTGCCCAATATGATACTCTTTGTGTGATTCAGATGTGTGTCTATCAGCCTGGTACTAAGCTGCTACTTATCCAGACTGGGGAACAATATTCTGCTCTTGAAAAAACGCCAAGAGTTGAAGATTGCCAGGTGGAAGCTGAGGAACCCCAGATAGGATCACACAACATTTGCAGAATGTTATTCCTTGATCGCAGTCTTGAGATGTTTTCTGAAGGACAATGTAACCAATATGGAAGCATGTTATCTCTTGTAATTATCATTTGTGAAAGAGATCAGACCAGGCATTTATGAAGCTGTTCAGAAAAATTAAGTCTCTTTCTTTTTCTAAAGTTCCAGGATGGGCAGGGAGTAGAAGTTACTATTGGAAATTTTGCTCAAATTTCTACTATGGTTGGGTGATATTAACTATGGGGGAAGTCTGAGATGACCCTTTGTGAAGTTGTTAAGGGTATATAAATGTTGTTAGAGGACACAGTACATAGATCATGGTTGTAGTTTCATCTCCATGCTGCTGATCTGAAAG
The DNA here is from genome assembly GCF_016545835.1 of Crotalus tigris. Lineage (NCBI taxonomy): Eukaryota > Metazoa > Chordata > Lepidosauria > Squamata > Viperidae > Crotalus > Crotalus tigris. The sequence goes on along the minus strand of NW_024097783.1, from coordinate 523,712 downwards.
TGCATTAATCTTTAACATCAAAAATAAGATGAAAGTTATGTTCTTCAGCACACAGGATCAAAGTTTCTCCATTGGGATCATTAACAGGAAACCTCCACTGTTCATAATGGCTGTTAAAATTGCCAAGGTATGTTCAGATTGGTGAGAATATGGTTGGAGGACATGTGGTGGCCATTAATCAGAAGGAAGTTTGTAGACATTGGGAATTGCAATATCTCCTATCTTGACTGCGATGGAATGAATCTCATTGTTAGCAGTTGTGGCAAACAGGAGGCATTCTCATCTATATTTCATACATACATAGAACCCCATTTGTATGGTCGAATGTTGCGGCTAGGAGTTCATAACTTGGGATTCTTCCTCTGCTAGATAACTGGTCTTCATCTGCCATGCGTGTTTCCTGAATAGCAATTAAGTCAATATCATTTTATAGGGAGATCCTTGATAGATATTGGCACTTAGCTCTTCCATGTTTATTTGCATTATTTGGATGACTGGTGCAAGATTTCTATATGTTAAATCCTTAAGAGGACTGACTACCATTGTAGAAGAATTAGCCAACTTTATGTCATTGTGGGGTATGCCCAACTGTATGATTTCTACAGCCTTCGTGGAGGCTTCTGCCTTGTTTCCCTTGCCTAGAATGTCTTTGTTTCAGGCAATGCCTGCTTTGGCAACTAATACACCATTTAAACAGTGGAAGAACGTTTGTGTGCAGGGAAAAAAACAAAATACAAAAAAAAGGGAGAATTGGGTTTATCTAATTTAAATTGTATTTTACAGTTTACTGTTTTGGTTGGATGTAAGAGTAGATTTTGGTGAAAAACAGAAAGCATTTGGGATTAGAATCTCATGACCTGAGATTTGGATGGGATAGATATTTTTTAAAAATAATTATGTTAGATGTGCCATATTGAGAATATGGAATAGATAAAAACCCAGGTTGTGCCTCAAAACAAGAAGTATTTTATATACGACAATTAATAGGCAAACAGAAATGCCTCACTTATCCTGTGATACTAGAATTGTATTAAGGATTATGTAACCTAAAATCAAGAAAATTGATGTCTGAGGAATAGAATTGTTAATTGTTCTCTTATTTATAATGAAAAAGATTTAATATACATAAAATAATCTAAGGTTTTGAAAGCAGTAAGAATAAGTTTGAATAGAACTGTACTAATGAATGTGTAATTGTTAAAATATATAAATTTTTATTAAGAACTAAAAGAATATATGATAAAATGGCTAAAAGTTTTGATTATAATATACAAATTAAATTATAATCTTAAAGAGAATTTTTAGAAATTAACATGTGTCATCAGAGAAATTGACTAGAATGTATGAAAGTACTTCAAACTTATGTTTGAAATGTGAACAAGAAAGGACATTTTATCATGTTTGATGAACATATAAAAAAGCTAAAAAATTTTAAATTGATTTAGAAGATTTTAAAGATTGAAATACCTTTAAAATAAACCCAACATTTTTCTTTATGGATTGCTGGACAGTTGGAAAAAAAAGTTACACAACATTGTTTTTGTATATGATAACTACAGCATAATTATTGTATGCCCAAAGATGGAACTATTCAGCACTACCCATAATGGACGAATGGTTGATGAAGATGATGGAACTTTCTGAGATGGCTAAATTGACTTATTCGATTGGAGAAAAGACTATTTATGTTTATTGTTGAGTGGAAACTCCTTATTGACTGTTGGCTGTTGCTGAAAATGTTTAAAAAAATGAACTTGATATTTCTTGTTCCAATGATTAGACAGGATATATTATAGATTAGAAAAAAGAGAGTTATGCTGACAACAGAGATAAATTTATAACTATATTTATAACTGCTCTAAAGAAATTTGGAAGCTACTTCTTTGTATCTTTTTCCTTTCTTTTCTATTTTTCTTTTTTTACTTTTAGCTTTCTTTTTCTTTTCTTTCTTATTTTATATTAGTCTGTATCTTCCTTTTAAAAAAATTAATAAAAATTATGTTGAAGTTGTTGTCACATCAATCAATTGTGGAAAAAACTTTCCCAAGTATTAGGAAAAATAATAAGATACATCATTAAGAAATAGTATTATAATGCATGCTGGTCAGATGAAAGTAAAGTCCATGATTTCTGCAAAACAAAGAAAAATAAAAAAACAACTAAAAATAGTTTCAGTTATTTCTGCAGCTTCCAACAACTGAAAATCCTTATTAATTAATGAACAGGGACCAAGATTATACCATCTGGGCAGAACAGGTGGACTGTTTTGATAATAAACAAAAGTAAGTTTTAAGCAGTAAACAATTATCTGTTTCTAAAGGCAAAATAAAACAAAATAAAACAAGCATGGATTGTTAAACCTGAAGGTCGGGATATATCCTACTTAGACAAATAATACAGATACTAGCATTTCTAAAGCACATAAAAATACATTGAAAATTAAACTCATAGGAAAATAATCTGGAGCTGATATTTTATAATCCATGTTTCTACACTTTGAAATATTTCTCAGTTAATCTTTACCTGCAAAGATTCTAAGGCAGATCATAGAGTAAGTGATCTAAAAGCAATCTAAAAATGATGTGGTAATTACCAGATGTACTATAAGCAAGGATTTATTAAGAACAAGATTAGCCAAGCTAATTTTATTTCATTGTTGATCAGATAACTTTGATAAATTGAGAATAGCTATAAATATAATAGTACCTTGATTCTAACAAAGCATTTGTCCAATTAATTAATGACATTCTAATTAACAAGTAGTTAACTATGAGTTAGAGAGTGTGACAATTAAGCAAGGATAGATCTGGCTCAAAAGTCATATTCGGTGAATATTTATCATTAGTTCCTTGATAAATTGGAGTCCTCAAGTGGCAACTGGGGCAGAAATGCCATCACTAATGATGTGGTCATGAAACATGACATAATGTGACTTCATCACTTAGAGTTTCTTGCACTACCTATTGCCATCATTAAGAATCATAGATCATTAATCAAGCAGCTCTTCACAACTTCCTGCTGGTTTTTAATTACCAAAGATAATGGAGAAGCTGACAGGAAGTTGAAATCTGAAGCAGCTTGCAAGCAGGCCAACAGACAAGCAAGTGGCTGCTGCTGGTTGAGATAGGGAACAAGAGAACGTGCAGGTGGCCAGGAATAGAATAGAATAGAATAGAATAGAATAGAATAGAATAGAATAGAATAGAATAGAATAGAATAGAATAGAATAGAGCTGGAAGAGAACCTATACCATTTCAGACAAGTGACTGTCTAGCCTCTATGGTCTATGGCCTATATGAGCATGGTGAGATTTGGGGTGGCTGTTGCTGGTTGGGAAAAGGTGTGCTAGTAGCTGAGAAGGATGTGCAAAAAGCCTGACAAGCATAGTGCAAGTACGGTGGGGTTCGAAGAGGTATATGAGACTGCAGGGGCGGGATGGTGTAAGTGCAGTGGGCGTTGGGTGGCTCTTTCTGGATGAGGAAGAGTACATGAGGACACATGAATGGTCAGGGTGGGTGCAAAGAATGGGGAAGCATAGCATAAGGATGATGGAACTTGGAGTGGCTCCAGCCAGATGAGGAAGGTTGCACGAGAGAGCATGAATGGCCAGGAAGAGTGTGTGAGTGGCAGGGGAGGCATGCCACAAGCAGAGCAAGGCTCAGTGAGGGTGTGTGAGAGTGTGTGGGTAGACAGTGTAGCATGGCACAAGTGCAGAAGGGCTGAGGGGAAATGGGGAAGATTTACCTAGGCAACCTGCAACCTTCCCTGCCGGCTTCCTCACTGACTTTGCTTATGGGAAACCATCAGGGAAAGTCACAAATCACAATCTCATGATTGTGGGATGCTGCAACCATTGTAAGTGTCAGCCAATTGTCAAGTGTCCAGATCATAATCCCATTACCATGGACATATTGGCACAGCTGGAATTTCAAGGACTGATTGTAACCACCATCATAACTTTGAACAGTTGCTGATTGGTTGTCAATTGAAGACTGTTTATATGACATTGAGTGTGGTACAGTACTATAAAGTTTAGGTCTCAGCCTGATACTTGTTAATATTTTATTAATGACTAGGTTGTTTTTATGCTTACTAGAATTGTATATGACACAGAACTAAATGTTATAGAGTACAATACCTTAGAAAAATATATACATTTCAGACACGTTGAAGACATGTTAGAGACATCAGCTGATAATGACAGGGTGTTATTTAACAAAAATACATGCAAAGAAATATATGGAATCAAATGTACAAGTATAAACTAAACTTGTTTTGTGGAAAAGTAATATTGCAAACTGAACTTGAGTTAGCTATGGGATATGACAGTGGTCTTCAAACTTGGCCCTTTTATGACTTGTGGACTTCAACTCCCAGAATTCCTCACCCAGTGTGCCTGGCTGAGGAATTCTGGGAGTTGAAATCCACAAGTCATAAAAGGACCAAGTTTGAAGACCCCTGGGATATGAGATTTACCTTACAGGGGCTTCCTTGTGTAAAACTTACTTCCAGTTGGTAATTTTTGAGCTTTTAAGCACCCTTAACATATGAGATGACCTTAAAAATGATTTAATATGCTACTCAGGATATTTTGTTTTTTCCTTGATACTATTTCTGGTTACTTGGCAACAATTTCTTTGTCTTAGTAACAGAGTAGAGCTCTTTCTTAAAAAAAAAAGTTGGGAGGGAAGATTGAATACAAACATGAAGCCCAGTCATATTTCATTGCCACCAGAACATTCATTGAAGGCATATTGAGAAACAATGGAAATTGATTTTTACATTCATTTTTGGAAGCAGAAGGTGTGAAACAAAAACCTTCTACATAGTTTATTGAGGCATTTTAGGGCCTGTAAAGACAACATAATGCAAAATATATTCAGTGATTAATTGATTGCTAATTTTTAAACGTAAAATGTGGAGAATATGTATGAATGAGGATAATTACAGAATATAACAAATTATCTGTGAAATGTAGAATAAAGAAGGGCTCCTTTTTTAAAAAAAATAACTTAATAGCACAATCATGTTATATTAAATTTAAATAGCATTTCACAAAATATATTGCACATCATCTCTTACAATAGTGTTTTAGATACTACAATATGCTGTTATTTTCAGTTGTATCTGAAAAGTGGTGTGAAAATAAGGTAGGACCTTCAAGACTGCCTATATTGTTTCCCATTCCTTCCTGATAATGTTTGTTTCATTTACTACTGGTTACATCGTCATATTACAATGGGTTCCTTTTTTATATTAATGGCATTTACCTTAACCCCTTAAATTATATCAGTGGTTTAAGCATGACTTTTTCTGTGTCCTATAGTTTTAGTAATTTACTATTTATTTATTTTGTGACAGCATCAGGCTTATATTTGATAAATAAAGAAGAAACAAAGAGAATATATTGGGCATGTAAAGTTTAACTGTGATTCAGTTTAAGGTAGTACACTGATGAAGATTGTCATAATGATCTGATTTGAAACAATGCTTCTAATCTGTACAATTGATTTACTGTTCTGATTTAAAGCTTTGAAGCCGGTTTCACTTCAATCAGCTAAAGAAGAAAATACACATTTCATGATCTGGATCAAAGTAATATAATCCTGTTTTGATGGTTTAAACTGAACTATTACTTTGATTTGGTTTTGTATTTGAAGAGGTTAATTGATTGAAGTTTTATCAAATGGCTGCTTGGAAGGTCTGTATAGCATGAGTGTATATTATTTGTTATGTACAGAATTTCTTTCACACCACAGGTCTTCTGATTAATAAGTAAATACTTCAGGAAATAGTAGAACTAGGCACAATTCTAATAATGATCAAACCAGTTAACAAGTTCTGTTATAATATTAGAGCTGAAAATATACAACAGTTGTAAAGATCCGTTTCTTTCTGATGAGTATCTTTGCAAATATTTAATTACCATTTTGAACTTCATCAAATACAATGCCAACATATTTGTATCAACATTTCTATATTCTATGTTAATATCTCATAATTACTTCCAAATGGTATGGGATCAGTAGTGGGATTCAGCCGGTTTGCCCTACTTTGGCAGAACCGGTAGCTAATTTTTTGTTGCCCAGGACCAGAATAGACTTCCGGAAGAGGCATCCACACAGAGAACCAATTGTTCACATATTTGAATCCCACCACTGTATGGGATACATAGCAATGAGATTGTTGAAAATTCTTTATTTGTTATTCTTTATTACAGTTGAATTTCAGTTCTGGAATCTTTCTTTCTACAAAACTATGGAAATTCTATTAGGATATTTTGAGATTAATGTCTATTTATTTCAAGCTTCATGGACTTTCAATAGCCAATCCCTCATCATCCAACAATCATTTTAGCATAACTGCATATGTCACATTTTTTCTATGGAAAAACAAATTATGAATTTTTAAAAAGTGATTATGGTCAATGTAACTACAAACTTAGAACTTACCTGTATTATTTTTCTTCTAAATGTTCTTAAGTATTTGCTTTATGATAACTTATTTATTTGAAGAGATGTAGCTAGCAAATCTTCATAAATATTGCATTTGACCAATCTGGATTCAAGCAAATATATTACTTGTGAAGCATTTTGATTATTAACCATATTAGTTAAAGAAAAATTGTGTTCATTACAGATGATCCTTCATAAATCATCTCCAACCATCAAACTAAGAATGTAGCTAAGATTTTTCTTGGGAACCTTTCTTATCCATATTAACAAACAACTCACTATCTAAAGAAATGTTGTGTATATTTGCTTATTTTTTCACCATTCTTTGTGTTATTATTGTAGATCCTCCACCCTAACCTGCATGATTTGATTGGGCATGAGAAATATATTATAATATTATATATTATAATAGGAGGTACATTAATGTGCATAGCTAAAGCATAGTAATAATGAAAAATTCGTAGATCAGGGTAGCAATGTGATCAATGCATCAAGCTTTTTAAGTTTCATAACGGCTTTCAGATTTTGTAAAGAAGGTTTTGGAATGTTTAGAACCACAATACCTCCTGTAGATAGCAGAAGGTTCTGTGATAGACCTTATAGCATGTTTTGTAAAAAAGAAGTTTCCAGGTTTTACACTGACATATTCTATTAAAATAAAGCATCGTAAGAGATATGCAAAAAGCTACTAAACAATCAAAATATTAATGCTAAAACAAATGGAGTAAAATATTACATGTGAACTTTCTAATTGGAAAAATAAGAAAAAGGAACCAACAAAAAACATAAAATTAACATTGTAGATAGGGCATTTTTAAAAGGCAAGGCCTTGCTAAGCATACTGAAGTGCTACAACTCCTTTGGAGATGTCCATTTTAAACATTTTAAAAATTCAGGGACATCTATCCCTAACTCTGAGAGGTTCCCCCCCATTGGGATTTTTCTATGTATTTTACCAAGAAAGGTAGAAAGTGAGAGCTCAAAAGTCAGCTCCTACCTAACCACACCAAAGCTCTACAAATCCATTAGTGATGTCCATTTATCTTTCCAAATTCATGGAGGGCTAATAATAACCGTAAGTGGCTTTGCTTCCCCAATGGTATTTTTCAATGTATTTTACCAAGAAATGTAGATCGGGCAAGCTCACAACCTCCTAAGCATTCTATGGCATTACGAATTCATTGACAATGTCCATTTTGCTCTCCGAATTCAGGGAGACCGAATTCAGTGGGTTTGCCTCTCCAACGGGCACTCTCCTAAGCATTCAGAAGCACTATGAATCCATTGGTAATATCCTTTTTGCTCTCAAAACTCAAGGACAAGTAACCCTAAACCTAAGAATGAGATTTTTCATTGTATTTTACCAGGAAAAGTTGAAAGTGTGGACTCATAAAGTCAGTCCCTTCCTAACTATACCAAAGCACTATGGAACCATTGGTGATATACATTTTGCTGTTTGAATTCATGGAGACCTAACTTTCCAAATGTTATTACTTTCTAATTCCTATTACCCCAACCACCTAGTGAAATTGACGCTTTAGTCCAACTATCTCCAAACAGGTCTATTGCCTGCTGCAAGTCTCTTTTTAAAAAGAAAACAAAGAATTGGCACTCCTTTATATACCAATGTTTAAGCTTTTGCTATGCTAGTTGACTTATTGATTTAGTTAAAATATTCCTAGACTGATTTAAGGGGAAAAATCTGTAATGAGAATTGTCCAAAGACAGAATAACTTAGCCCACAGTTTGGATTGAATATTTGCAAACTGTTGCCAAAATGCATCAGTCTAAATGGAAATTCATGAAGCTTAAAAGGTAAGAGTGGATATCACTTCTGAACAATTACAAGTTCCCACTGAGAAAGGAAGAAATAGCATTTGTTCTTCTGCTATTATCTGGACTATTTTTAATAGACTCTAATCTGGAAACAAACATTTCAAAACATCTTTCTGTATTTATCTGGTAATATAAGCCTGAGGTGAAGAAAAGGCAGATGTGAAGCTATTGATAAATGTCTAACTAAAGATTGAACAAGAGGACCAATAATATTATTAATACAAGATTAAGAAGAAAGTGGATTCTTTTATAGAAGAATAACAGTTCCATTCAGATCTGCTTTTCAAAGTATTTTCTGTACACTTAAATACATAAAAGATATCAGTATCTTTCTGGCATAAAGTTAAAAAAAAGAAGTTTTCTTTACTGAAATAGCAAACAGAAAATAATAGTTATTTACATATTGAAAAATTGAAAGAAATGCTTTAGCAAAACTGTTTGTATACTTATGCTACTTATTTTACCCAATTTTAACCCACAACCTTAACATATTATTAATATTTTTATATATTAAAATTCAAATTGTATTTGGGGACAAATTTAATTTAATGCATGGATAAACATTTCTTAAAGTTACAAATGTGATCTTTTCATTAATACTTAAGTATCTTTAAAAGAAAAATATTTTATTAACCAATCACAGAGCACAGAAGCAATATTTTAAAACATAGTCAGGGGTTTTATTTTTATGCTAGATAATGTCTCGTTTTTAACATATACAGTATTGTGAAAATGGTTACATTACACATTTAACAAGTCAGTTAACATAATATCATAAATATTAAATTGTTTTAAAAAGTAACACTTTTCTATTTCGTGTTTCATACCCTCAAGTTGCAAAATAGATGAAAAAAAGATATTCCCAACTAGGATTATCACAAACTTCAGATTTACTTCTTTTTATCCTAGATAACTGCTCTTTAGAAGGCCAGATCCTGAAGTTGAAACTCAAATACTTTGGCCACCTAATGAGAAGGAAGGACTCACTGGAGAAGGGCCTAATGCTGGGAAAGATTGAGGGCAATAGAAGAAGGGGACGACAGAGAATGAGATGGCTGGATGGAGTCACTGAAGCAGTAGGTGTGAACTTAAATGGACTCCAGAAGATGGTAGAGGACAGGAAGACCTGGAGGAACGTTGTCCATGGGGTCGCGATGGGTCGGACACAACTTCGCATTTAACAACAACAACAACATCCTAGATAAATGTCCACTTTTCAGGAACCTGAAGAAGATCAACCATCCTGACTGTGAAGAGTTGTCCTGCAAGACAGGTAGCCTTTTTTAAAAAAAAATAGGTTCCTGCCTTTGGCATTTTCCCTAATCAGCAATATACTTATAATGGAATGTGTGGATGATCTTGAGGAATGGGAAGGGGGTGAAGAAGGGAAGAAATGCTATCTATGAAACAGACAAGAGAGGTAGGAGCCCCCAGTGATTTAATGTTCAGAGAAAGAAATGCAGGAAAGATCTGCCCTAATGCATCAAGCAGTTAAAAGTGGTATTGGGAAGTTTGAATCTTGGACTTCCAAGATTCTGTTAATGTACCTTGTAATAAAATAGAATTGTTGTGTTTTCTGTTTGGTTTACCTGAGAGGGCAGAAAATGCTAGAGACTCACATTTTGGAATTATGGAAAAATAGTTTTGGATAAAGACTTGTTTGTCATCTAGGCCAACAGATTAATTGCTAAAGAAACTTGAGGGTCTGAGCATTCTCAGTACATGGTTGTCCAAACTCTGCTTGAAGAGTTCCAGAGAGAGAGAGAGTGATTGCCTTGGTAATAATTTCAGTTGTTCAACTGCTCTTATCATCAAGTCACACCTCCAAGTACATATTTAAAATCTACCTTTATATAATTTAAGTCCATTAATTCTAGAACTGTTCTTTAGGGGCAGAAGAAAAGAAGTTTCTAAAGTGTTCTTTAAAAATAGGTCATTTGTCTTTTTGATTTAAGCAGAAAATGTCTCTTTTCTGCATATAGATTTTGTGGGACAATACAGAATAAGGCTAAATACTAAACATGGAGTGTGAAAATGGATGTCTAGCCCATAAGTAATGCATTTTGTTTCATGGGAGTAATTGATCTGAGGATATGCTACAATGTATATCTGTGCTTGGTACCATAGCTACTTAGCCTCAGATCCATAAAACATAGTTATCAAGGCTTATATGATCTTCCAATAAATAATGACTCCAAGTAGCTTAATTATTCATTCCAATAAAGGAGTAAAATACAAAAATAAATATAAAATTAACAAAACAACAATAAATGGTTCTCCTTCTGCAAAACCACTCACCATTTCCAGCCACCCCAAAGATTTTAATAAAAAAGATTTTCACAGCTTTCTGAAATTGTAGTAGAAATGGGCCAGTCTTATATCTTCCACTAATCCAGAGGACGGATTTTGAGAAGGTACATGCTTGGGTCCCTGATGCTTCCATTTCCTAGAGGTTGAGAGTTGCAAAGTACATTGGCTGTTCAATGGCAATGAATGGGCAAAAGCCACTTGCAGAAAGCAGCCTCATAGATGACCGGGTCTTAAATCCTGGATATAAATAATAAACCAGTGCAGGTGCCAAAGTGGATGGGTGAATCATGATGTACTTATTATTACTTCATTCTGTACCAACTATATGTCAACGCTGTTAATATAGGATATTATTGCTTTGACAAAAATATACAGAACTTTCTGGTATTTTTAGAGTTAATTCAGATGACAGAGAAAGGAGGAGGAGATTTATAAAGAAAGCCCGGGAAAAGGAATGGAAGTGAATCTTTGCTCTCCGGGCTGATTGGAAGATGTGACTTATGACTGCAAAATAAGGGAGGGGTTCAGCAAGAAAAGTAAGATGCAAGCAAGAGAAAATCAGATTCTGGCATACACCCATGATGTGCTATTAATCTGTTACACTGATAATAAAGAATTTTAGAATAAAACAATGCCTGGAAGTTCTTTGAAGTGTTTCATTAGTCGGAACCATGACATCATACCTTGCAAACTACAGTACTTGAATAATCTCAAGGACAATTCTGGATAGAAGAAATAACAATATCCAATATTATGAGTTGATAAAGACATGAATAAGCTCTCTTGGTCCAGCAGTCCCTGCAACTAGTCTGGGCACCATACAGAGGATAATTTTATATAAATATAAATAAAAGTTGATATTAATAAATATCAGAATAGGAGCATACTTGCCACACCTTATACACAAGACTGATCAAAGTAATCTTAGTTCCACACTCAGCTAGAAAAATATGACTGAAAGGATCCATTTAATGCTGCTCATCTTGCCTTTATTTCCACTACTCACTTTGAATGCCTTCCCCTGAAGAAACATGGATTCCTTTCCAATTATATGAAACTTGTATTAGCCTCTGTGTGGCTCATTATTTTAAAGGGTAAGCCTACTCATCTGAGGTAATCTTATCTCTGGATTTCAGCATTGCATATTATCATTTGTATTCAGCGTATAGGAAACATTAAAACAATTAAAAATGTACTGTTATAAATATACAACATCTGTGGAATAGAAAATCATGGCATCTATAGTGTGTTAAAGCATTTTCTTTTTAAGTTAGAATCTATCCTTTTCTTTCTGATGATTCAAGATTTGCTAATTACATTGTACACTGATTAAATTCGTGGCATTGCTGTCTTGCATAAATGTGAATCATTGTCATTTCATAAAGTGAGTATCTGTCCAAGGAGACAGTTTGCTTAAGAATCCTTTCAGGGATCACTTAATTTTTTTCAGGAATCAGAGCTTTCTTACAACAAATAGAATAAAGGAACAGATTCATGTGACTGAGGTTTGCTACTTCCTCTTTGTTTCAATCATTTGTTCAGGATTCCCTCTTGTGGCAATATTTGGAAGCATTCATATTATGTCTCTTGAACTTCATTTTCAGCTCATAGAGTCATCAATGTCATATAATTCACTGCCATAATCCCAGTGTCAACCTAAGAACCACCTGATGTTCTTTTCTTGAAACCTAATAGCACTGATACTTTATAGCCTGCACGTTTACCCTAGGATTTCAAGGCTCAAACATCAGTCAAAAAAATGAGTTAATGTATTAATAGAAAATGTTTGTTTCAAAAAGGGAAGATTATAATTCAAGAATATACAGTTCATCGTCAACAACAACAACATTTTGCACTGTTTTTTACACCATTATTTTAAATGGTAGCAAATTCATCCATTAAGTACACGCTAGGACAGACATCTGTATTAATGATAGTGGTCCAGAGGTGAAGAATGTCAGATTGTATCATTGCTACTTGGTTATAAATAATTGCAAAAGGCTATTGGTGCTTTTCAATCTTATTGTGTTCATGAGTTTAGCTATTTGAAGAATTTAATGCAAGATAATAGACACTTTCTAAATTAATGGGATTTTTGTCTTCATTGTTCCTCCCCCCTCTTTCAACATGTTTTCTGCTTTCCAAGCACTGTTAACATCTGTACATATTTTATTTTTAAATCAGTGAAGGTTTACAAGGTATAATAATCTTTTACAATGCAATATACATTACTAAGGCATGTGCCAGCAAGCAAATGAGATGATGGGTTAAAATTGCAAAATGCTACCAACTGTAGAGATACTGCTTGGAGATTTGTAGATGAATCTGCAGAATGGAGACAACTGTACATTTCAGAAACAAAGCAGTTGTTTCATTGGGTATCATGATTTACAGTACATCCAAACATTCTAAGAATTGTCACTTCAATTGGTTAATAAATAATTTTCATTCTTGGAACGCTGGGTGGTATAAAGTTATTTCAACACTAATATTAAAATTTTCATATGCAGAAATAATTACAAACCTGGTTCAGTGTAGAGTCCTTTAGTTTCAAGATTATTGCAAAAAATAAAGAGGGAGGGAGGGAGGGAGGGAGGGAGGGAGGGAGAGAGAGAGAGAGAGAGAGAGAGAGAGAGAGAGAGAGAGAGAGAGAGAGAGAGTAAAATATCTTTCTAAATCAAAGTATATTAGAAGACAGCAGAAAACACACAGAACTGACATATGTCAGGAAAAGACTGTCATCTACTTTGCCACAATATATTGATCTATTCTTTCTGGATATTTGGTCGGGAAGAGATAACTTTTGTAGATAGTACCAACTAATTTCATGACTTAACAAAAAACAAAAAAAATGTCAAAATTACTGTGAAGTAAGTTAGAATAATCATAGCTATAAAAAATAATCAACTATACTGCTATGCCCTTAGGAAAGTGCTGTTGGAAAGACATGGCTGTTTCTGCTAGGTTTTTCTGTAGGTGTTAGGTGCTTCTAGACACTTGACAAGGAGGATATGAGACAACAGTCCCTACAGTTTTGTTTACAATGGAAATTCAGTGTAGTCATTGATAAAGTTATTTTCTATAAATTTGTTAGACAAAAATGACCCTACCCCTGATGAAAATGGGGCATTTCCAACCGGTGAATGAAACACAGATTAAAACACATCAACTACTATGAACATGTAGTATGGACAACCTTTCATAATTACTTTCCAGAAAACATTCAAGAAAAGTCCTCTAAGGTACCTATTGTTTTGTTATTAAAAAGTTTTTATTTTCCATTTATTCATACAAAATACAATTCAATTAAAATAAATTCCTAACCATTGGTACCGCCTGCCCATTCCCCCCAGGCCGTGTCCATCCTCTCTAATTGTTGATAACAATGTTTTATCTAAAATACAGGTTTTGCAAATATGTCATTGCTTACTGGTTGCATAAACATTCCTGACATTTCAATCCATTTTCCTATTACTTCCAAAATAAGCTATACTGTATTAATGAGTAATCCGCATATCCTTGTTTTAAAGTTCTAGCATCCACGTGTATAAAGAGTTACTATTAAAATAGTTTAATTCCTTGATGTCACAATAAGATTTATTTTAACATGATTCAAAATATCATACAGTAGCATTTAAGAGCCATCCAGCCATATGTATCCATTACTGTAATGTTAACAATTTAAATGTCTATGGGGATTGTAATATTCCATATAACATTAACATTAGCATTGTAAAAAGAGACGTCAGTAATAAACACTATTTTATTGAAAGTATTTCACAATTTATTGTGATCCAAAATGCACATCTACAAGGCATCAATTGATACAGGGTTCCAGCTGAGAATAAAATTAAATTGTAATAATACTAATTTATTCCAATTACTATCCTTTCTGAATAAGTTTTATTCTGCAATACACAGCTCCATATAAGTTTTCACCTATCAACAGAAATTAACTGTCTGTGGTTGCGAGAGAAGAAATTTGGTAAAGCCTCATGTTGGTAATCAAGGTGATAATGTTGGTAATCATATCCAGGAAGACCAGATTAGAAGAGCTGAACACTTTTGTTTATTTATGCTTTTGAAAACAGGAAGAAGAACTGGTCATAACCTGCCATTTTTAATGAGGAGAAAACCTGGATAATTGAACTAATAATACATTTGTTGAACTTCCTTTCAGGAACCCTCCCCTCCAACATTATGTTCTAGAGCAGCAAAAATGTAATTCCAGCTCAGAAATAGAAAGGAAAGCAAAACTGAAAAGACTTTTTAGATGAAAAGTGATCTGCGGCCTGACTTCAATATATTCACCAATAGGATTGCAGTTATAAATGGTCACATATATTGTGAATATGATTTCCCATATGCATCCAATTCACGGATGGCTCAAATGTGAATTTTATATGAGGATGGGTTCCAGAACGAGTCCTAAAACTCAGTAGACTAAACCTCTGGTCCCAGTGACCGATCCAGATTGGATCCTGCAACATTATCCTGGGATACGTGTAGTTGCTTTCATTCGTAATAATTTTTTAATTTTTTTAAAAAAGAACTTATTTAATATAGCCACTATAAAATGTAAGTCTGAATTGCATCATATTTGAGATAAACTCTTTGATATCTACTACTTTTAATATGTATTGCCACATGAAGTAATTAAACTAAACTATAATGTTATTTATTTGGCTTAACACAATGTATGAACCAACAATTGACTGCATGGCTTATGTGATAAATGAACATGATAGAATAGTTTTTCAGAAAACTATGACTAAAATCAACACTAACTTACACTGTGAATTTAGACAGAACAAAAAAAATCGTAATTATGAATGCACAGAAAAAGTTTTCTGTTATAAAGAACTGAAACTGCCTGAAAAGCACATTCTCTATTTACTGCAAAGGAAGTAAAACAGTCTGATGCTTTTACTAACAATTTGTACTTGCTCTCCTTATTTCTTTCATATAATAGAAATAATCATTTCTTACCAGTATTGGTAGGGATGATTTCTTCTACCAAAGCTCAGTTACTACAATAATTACATTAAAAACCTATTGAAGAATAAGACTTAATATTTGATAGCTTCTTTCTGGCCCTATTCCCATTGTAATTCCATACCATGACCTATACTTCATTTTAAAAAGCAAGATAAATTGCTTCTCACTCAAGCAGATAAGTGCTTTATGCACTGGTCCAACACAGACAAGATAATTGAACAAAATTAGCATTTAGAATATGGATGTTAAGGTGACAAATGGTGTATGAGAATGGCATGAAGAGATAGAATTGACTATCTACTGAGAATCCCAGGCTGAAGAAAACAAGGATGCCTGGAATCACTTTTACCTCTTTTTAAAGAAATCATGAAAGTGTCCAGACTGAGCACTCATATAGCCAAAGAACTATGGATGCAGAATAGATAAACAGAAGATTGATCAGGCCCAGAGAAGATAAATCAGTATGAAATAAAATGAAGATAGGTGTCAATATATTGTATAATCTTTCAACCACAAAGAATACCAAACTAAACACTAACAGAATTTCTTAATTGTAAAATTATTTACAGCTAATATGAAAGTGAGTGCTTCGCAACCAATGGCTTAGCATAGGGGAAAGTGTTTCAGGAAGCAGAAACCATTGTGTGATGTTGTGTGATGTCTTAGGCAGTAAATACATATTTTTAAAGCAATACAAAGTGCTGAAAAGTTCTCACATAATAATGCAGATCATACGAACTTGGCAGCCTTGTGATATTTAGATGATGGGAATTATGATGATGATTGATGATGAGCAGCAGTGGCAGCAACTGCAGCATTTAAGTACCATTTAATGATGCTGTGGTCCATATTACCAACATTTAGAAGAGAATCACATATTACAGGCCAAAAACAAAATAAAAAATCTAACAGGTTGCATTGATTTAATCAGATTTAGTAACTAATATTTCTGGCAGATCCATAAATATCTGAAATCACATGGTCAAACAGAGAGCTCCTTCTCCTGCTATGCTTCTGTTCTGTCTCTATATCTTGGAATCAGAGATCTGCCAGTCCATTTTCT
Source organism: Crotalus tigris (assembly GCF_016545835.1). Classification (NCBI taxonomy): domain Eukaryota; kingdom Metazoa; phylum Chordata; class Lepidosauria; order Squamata; family Viperidae; genus Crotalus; species Crotalus tigris. The sequence continues at coordinate 507,050 of NW_024097783.1, read as the reverse complement.
CACCCATTATCTCCAGCTCTCATTGCCATTGTCTGGTTGATTCCACTTTGTTATCTCCCTTGAGCCAGCTATGCTCTTTAATCTTGCCTAAAGGCTATCAATAATCTTTCAGGATTCAGGTAGGAATGCCCATTCAGTTATCAATCTATTAGACCAGTGCTTCTCCACCTTAAAGTCCATCTTGTATGTACTTAATCTGGGGCAACTGGGAATTCTGAAAATTTAAATCCATACATATCTTGAAGTTGCCAAGGTTGTGGAACACAACATTAGTAATCAGTCTGAAATTATGTAAAGGACTGTAACTTTGTTAGTTAGCTGTTATTTAATATATATAATATATTAAATATAATACATATCAATGCATATTATGGATATTATTCTGTATTTTTTACTATTTTTAATCAGTTTGATGGAGAGGTAATTGTAAATTTGGTGATAATTGGATGTCCTTTAAGGAAGCATCTCCCAATTTATTCTTGACTAAAAGTAACAATTTTCTCATTTTTCTTTATTACTTGGAACATTCTGCACTCTTTTAGTAATTCCATTTTTACTTCACTATTTTTTGAAGACACTGTAAGTCTGTGGTAGCCAAAAAGTAAAGTCTGGTAGGAGCTTTTCAGGTTCATGAAAGCTTATGCATTTTTAATAAATGTGTTAGTCAGAAAAAGTGTTATTTGACTCTTTCTGATTTTTGGAATGATATTCCAGAAGGCATTATTCTTAATTATTCTTGGAATACAATGGTGATGGTTCCCGGTAAGATTTAGTTTTATTTGAAATAGCTTTTCTTTTTCTGTATGTACATCTCTTTGACCCTTTATTGTACTGTATTGTTCTAGCTTTTTATAGTTTAAATCATGCGAGGACAGGGGACGTTTGCATTTTTAAAAATATTTTCACAAATAAATAAAATTTTAAAAACCATATTCTTTCTCTTCTGTGAGTTTGTTAGCATATCAAACTAAAGTACATAAGAAATACATATATGTATGAAATGTATACATATCAAAGATGGGACTGTAAAATTGGATGGACAATGTCTCTATATAAAGAAAAAAATTGTCAGTTATTTCTTGGGGTTAAATGTTTCTGTATTATATAAAGAATGATACCAGTTGTGTCTGTTTATGACTGAGTGTATTTTGGCAACTTGTTCAGAAAAGAAGATAAGGACATTATTTTGTGTTTATCGCTTTTGGTTTAGGTCTTTAGGAGCACCAGAAAGAATATGTGGTCAAATTACTCTTTCCCTTTTTATCTCTATTACAAAGTCAGTATGGACAGTGACAATTTGTTTTAATAAAGATAAGATGTTGACAAAGTGCTAGTAAATGATTTATTGATGACATGACCCTCCCACCCTTAATTAAATTCATTGTATGTATGCATGTTTTATTTTTACCAACCCCCCAAGAAAAAGTTGTAATCAATCATCTGTTCTTTAGTATGCTTTATTCTTAAAGTATAAAGGGTTTCTATAATCTCATTATAATTTAAATTACTGCATAAAAGTACCTTAAATTTTGGATACTTTGGTCTGATGAGGAAATATTTCATTTATAAAAAATATTTTACAATTTTTTGTTACATTTTTTTCAAATTAATAATGTATGCAGTATAATTGCATAATGTGACAGCTGCAGAATTGGTAGAATTTGCAAGAGGGACCTGAATTTTAATAGGGATAACTTATCACATATTGAAGTAAGTGAAATACAGTGCAGATAGTTCCTTTAAAAGAGACATTTTACTTCAGTGAGATCAGAGTCTAAACGTTATCTATTTATTCTGGTGTCTGGTTACTCAACTGACACAGTTATGCTTTAATCTCTTGCTGCCTCTATCTTTTTTCTTTGGTGTCTGTCACCTCTTGTACTCTTATTTTTCTGAATAAAAATTTGAGATTTGACCACAAATCAGCAGAGAATAAACGGCTAATGGAGTAAGCATAATTTGATTACTAGGATTACTAGAAGATTTTACTGTACCTTTTAATTAATTTTCTGTGGTTCATAGAAATCATGCTTTTACTTTTCTGAATATCATTTATTATTTTTGCCTTTTGTAATTGTTGCAACAGACAGACATGAAATTTCATTAAAATGAAATTCTGGGTGACTTCAAACTGTTATAGGAGTATTGTTCCAAGATGACTATGACTCATCCTACATATAGAGTAGAGTCAGGTGGCCTTTCAAGATCGGCTGATTGCGATAGTTAAACACTGTTCAGGATTCTAATTGGTAATGAGAAAATGTTTTTGGCAATTCCTTACTGTATTGGAAAAGTGCAAGGACAATAATCCATATGAATACAATAAGGTGTTCTCCAGCATGATTGGATGGAGAACCCATGGATGGGTTGTCTTAATCTATCTGCTCCAATTAGACTAAATCTGAAATTTAGTACCACCCCCTCTGTGCCAACTGCACCCCAGTTTTAGACTTACTTTGCTCTAAGACGCGTTTTTTCTTCGCTCCTGGAGCAGAAGACTGTGTATTTTCCCTTTTTCTTATTCTGTTAACCTAGCTCTAACTACTCATTTTTCATTATTTAATTGATTTCATTAATTTCATAATATAAAGAAGATTTCCAGCGATTGGAATCATCTTCACCTGACTGCCCGGCCAGGCTGACAGGCTGGGCATCCATAGACCCTTTTTTTCCTCTCCTCTTCTGAGAGCTTCCTTGAATTGCTGCTAACAGAGCCAAGCTCTAGTCTGACTTTTACAACTGACTACAGCTCCGGAAGCTCCGAAACTTCACCGAGGCCTGAAGGCCTTATCGGGCCTAGGCCAGTCTCAGCGTCTCCCAGCTGACCATCCAAACACCCTCCACTGTGTTAGGAGCCCAGGCGATTCTCTGGAATGAGGGCTCATCGCAGCTTAGGCCTCAGGCCTCACAGGCCTTCCTTCCAACAGCCGTTTTTGGCGCACAGAGCTGCGGCCGCCATTTTGAATCCTCCGCTGCGTTAGGAGCCCAGGCGATTCTCTGGAACGAGGGCTCATCGCAGCTTAGGCCTCAGGCCTCACAGGCCTTCCTTCCAACGGCCGTTTTTGGTGTGCAGAGCTGCGGCCGCCATTTTGAATCACCTCCCGGTGGCCATTTTGAGACTTACAGAGGCCCAGACTGCCTGCAGGAACATTCCAGAAGGCAGTTTTTGACAATTTGAGGCAGAGGCCTCTAAAATTGATGAACCTTTCACAGGCAGGTCGGATTGGGGAGAGCAAGCTCGTTCCGGAAGGATGCACTGCCTACCAACCCCCCATTGCCCACCCCCCTCACTGGGCCGGATCATCTCTGCTGGGCTCCCTTAGTAAGTTACAATGCGGAGGGGGGGCGTTTTTGCTGAGGTTGAGCCCAAAGCAGATTCATCATGGCATAAAAGTCTACCAACGAGCCGGCCAAGAGGAAACATACTACTGAGGCAAGTGGAAAGAATAATTCCAAGCGAGCCAAGTCAAGCAGGGAAACCACTAATCCACAGAGGGCAGCCTCCCCAGGTCAGACAGGCACAATGGGAAGGTCCATTTTTGAACCCCTTTCCTCACATTGTGCCTCAGCCCCAGGGGCCTGGTCTCCCCCCAGAACCAGCCACAAGAGCGGCTCCAGGGACAGGCTTGACTAGCCAGGATACCCTTAATTTGGGCCCTCAGGCCACATTCACCCCCACTGCAGCAGGGCTTCGCCCTCCTGAGAACCAGACTCTAAACCCGGACTACCTTCAGTCCATGATAGCCCAGGCTGTGGCTCAATTCATGGCTTCCAACGCCCAACAGCCACCCCCACAATCCATGTATCATTCCCAATCTCCAGATATCATGGATGAACCTTCATCAGATCTAGAATCAACAGGGGCTGAACCATCGGGCCTGATTATGTCAGAGGATGAAGTTATCACTTCATCTGACCCTACCCCTCCTGTTGGTCTCTTTGACCATTCACTTTTTAATTCCCTGCTAATCAAGGCCTGCACAACTGTAAACCTCCCTCAAAAGCAGGAGACCCTACCTACAACATCCAAGGGTCCCCACGCCATATATACCGAGCCCTCAGTCTCTCAGAACCATATCCCCTGCCCTCCCCTTTTTCTCAATATGGTTCAAAAACAATGGGAGAATTTAGGATCCCTCTCAAGTCCTGGTGCCGTAGAGAAGACATTATTCAATGTTGCCCCTTCTCTGACCTCCCTATTGGAGATTCCTGAGATTGATGAGCCATTGAACTCATTGTTTCCCAATGCTAACATTCCTGGGGATATAAATGAGGCACTTAGGGCAGAGGATAAAAAGATTGAGTCCGCATTACATAAGTCCCATGTGGCATCAGCCTGGGCGCCAAAGGCGGCAATATCCATGGCCTTCTTCGCCAGGGCGTCAGTCCTGTGGTTACGTGAGCTCCAGGACATGATTACTCCGGAACAGCTCAGAGCTCACCAAAATCTGGGTAAGTTAGTGGCTACGTCCCAGTACCTAGCCGACGCTTCTCTGCACACGGCTAGATACACTGCCCGGACCATCGCTGCAGACATCTCAGCACAAAGGCTCCTTTGGCTCAGGAATTGGCGAGCAGACACCAAGGCCAAGTGGCGTCTGGCCTCTAAACCTTACACAGGTGGACATCTCTTTGGTAAAGCATTAGAACCATACTTAACTGAAGGTAAGGACAAACGTAAAACTCTGGTTAACTCATCAAAGAAAGGAGATAAATGCTCGGGGAACAGCATGTCACAGAGCAATTACAGGAGGCAGCCCTTTCGGCCAGCTCCATCCTGGGACTGGGCCCAGGCATCTTGCTATTCCTTTCAGAGACAAGAACGACAGCAAGATCGTTCAGCATACAGAAGCAGGCCACAGATCCAGGCCAAGCGGCCCTTTCGAGGCGCGGGGGGCTGTTCCTTTAAACGAGGCAAGTGATCTCGCAGTCTCATCTCCCATAGGAAGCCGGCTGGCCCTTTATTCCAGCACTTGGGCAGCCACCACTGCAGATGCATGGGTGTTAGACACCATCACCCAAGGTCTGAGACTAGAATTTTGTTCTCAACCACCTGACAAATTCCGCTCTTGCCCTATTCCAACGAGCAGGTCCAGAGCTGATCTTATGTCAGAGGCCATAGCTCATTTATTACAAATACAAGCAATTGAACCAGTACCACAAGACCAAGAAGGACAAGGGTTTTACTCAAACCTCTTCATCATCCCTAAGACTTCGGGGGGCTAGAGGACGATCTTAGACTTGAAAGGTCTAAACCTTTACTTGAGGTATAAGAAGTTTAAGATGCAATCATTTCAATCAATCCTGGCCAGCATCAGGCAAGGTGACTTTCTTACCTCAATAGACCTGACTGAGGCATATTTGCACATTCCTATTTTTCCTGACCACCGCAAATTCCTCAGATTCAGTTATGCCCACCTTAGACAAATTCCAATCAGAATTCAATGCAATTTAGATGACATACTAATTCAGTCATCACCATTCCAAAACGCTCAGTCAGACCTCGCCCTAGCCATCAGGGTCTTTCAGGAGCACGGATTTTCTGTTAATTTCCAGAAAAGTCATACCGTACCAACAACCCGGCTCCTACATTTGGGCACTGTTATAGACACAGACAATTGTATGGTCTACCTATCTCAGGACCGAAGGAACTCTATTCAGACTCTTGTACATTGGATCCGAAGGGACAGAGTAGTCACATTGGCCTCCCTATCACAGCTACTAGGGAAGATGGTGTCCTGCATGCAAATTGTGCCATGGGCACGTCTCCATGCCAGAGAATTACAGTGGCTTCTCCTTCCATTTCAGAGACTTCACACCAGCACATCCCACCAGAAGGTCCGAGTTCCACAGTCGGTGTTGAACTCCCTTCGATGGTGGGACTCTCCGGCACTGTCATGGGGCACAGAATTCAAAGAACCAGACAGGATCACCATCACCACAGACGCAAGCCTGTTTGGGTGGGGGGCACACCTCCACACGCACTGGGCTCAAGGTCAGTGGTCCAAGCAGGATCTAAAGAACAATATAAACTGGCTGGAACTCAAAGCCATACATATGGCCCTAAAGAGATTCAGCGATATAGTACAGGGCCAACATGTCCTGATTTTAACCAACAACATTACAGCCAAGGCCCATGTCAACAGACAAGGGGGGACAAGGTCCAGGCCTCTCATGCAGGAGGCCAAATTGCTGGGGTCCTGGGCGGAACTGAATCTTGCCTCCATCAGGGCGGAGCACATATCCGGAGTGACCAACCAGCAGGCGGACTCACTGAGCAGAGCCACCGTGGACCATTCCGAATGGCAGCTGGATCCGAAGGTGTTCAGAGAGATCGTGGACAGGTTTGGTTCCCCAACCTTAGACCTTTTTGCCTCCCCAACCAACTCACAACTTCCCAGATTCCTTTCCAGGTTCCCGTCTCCATCAGCAGAGGGAACAGATGCGCTCTGCAGTCCCTGGCCCAGGGAACTGCTCTATGCCTTCCCTCCCCTGCCGCTTCTTCCTGCCACGATCAGGAAGATCCTTCGCGAATGAGCAGAGGTCCTCCTGATTGCGCCGCATTGGCCGAGATGCTCTTGGTTCGCCGACCTGATGGAGCTCTCCGCATCCCCTCCATGTTGGATCCCAGCAAATCGCATCTCCCTCATTCAGGGGGAAATACACCATCCGGACCCTCAGTGGCTCCAGTTAACCATCTGGCACTTGAGAGACAGGCCTTAGGCCGAGACTCATATTCGTCAAGGGTCATAGCTATGATTCAGCAATCCAGGTGACCCTTGACGAATAGAATATACGATGCCACATGGAAAAGCTTCTGTAATTGGTGTTCGGTTCGCAAAATTGACCTTTTGGCGGTTTCAGTGCCAGTTATCTTGGAGTTCCTGATGGATGGTCGGGACAAGGGGCTTTCCACAAGCACTATCCACAGGCAGGTAGCAGCACTTGCCACAGTTATTTGCTGCAGCAATGAATCCTTAACACATCACCCTATGATATGCTCATTCCTGAAGGGAGCTAACAATGCCAGACCATCAACTGTACATAGATACCCCTCGTGGGATCTTCATCAGGTTTTATAGGCTCTTGTTTCACCACCCTTTGAACCTACTGACACTTGTTTGTTCAAACAGTTATCGATGAAGGTGGCATTGCTTGTTGCTGTAACTTCAGCCAGAAGGATCTCTGAACTGGCTGCTCTTTCAGTGAGGAAGGACCTGTGTACTTTCCACAAGGACAGGATAACCCTTAGGCTAGACCCCTCCTTCGTGCCCAAGGTTAATTCCTTGTATCATAGATCTCAGGAAATAGTTTTGCCGGACTTCTGTCCTAACCCATCTAATGACATAGAGGTTCAGTGGAACAAATTGGATGTGCGCAGGGCTTTATATTGTTATATACAGAGAACCTCATCCTTTCGCAAAACAGAGGCTCTGTTTGGGTCCTTTCACCCTTCGTCACTAGGACAAAAGATTTCTTCACCCACAGTAGGCAGGTGGATTAGAGCTTGTATTTCTCTGGCCTACCAGACTCAGTCACTGCAAGCTCCTAGACATATCACGGCCCATTCCACCCGGGGCGCAGCTACTACAGCTGCCTGGTCTACCCAGGCCTCCGTAGAGGGAATTTGTAGAGCAGCAACATGGGCATCGCCCTCTTCCTTTGTCCGTCACTACAAGATGGATATATATGCCTCTTCTACGGCTTCATTTGGCCGCAAGGTTCTAGAACACGCATTAACGTTGGATGGGACCCAGGCCCAATCTAATTCCCCACCCTAGGGACACAGGGCTTTGGTATGTCCCATCCGTGGGTTCTCCATCCAATCATGCTGGAGAAAGGGGCGTTGTCTTACCTGAACGCCTTTTCTCAGCATGATGATGGAGAATCCACTCCCTCCCATAAGGTCAGTTGGCCTGGTTCCCATATTGATCAGATGCATCGGACTAAAGTCTGAGTATCGCCTTAGCCTAAAACTGGGGTGCAGTTGGCACAGAGGGGGCGGTACTAAATTTCAGACTTAGTCTAATTGGAGCAGATAAATTAAGACAACCCATCCGTGGATTCTCCATCATCATGCTGAGAAAAGGCGTTCAGGTAAGACAACGCCCCTTTTTATACTAAGTAGTAGTTTAGATGTATGAGCCTATTGCATCTATATTGATATATATTGTGGCAATTGACTGGCAATCATTCTCCAGGGTTTCACATAGTTTCATAATTTTTTTTCCTACCAGTTATTTTTGAGGAAATAGAAATTACTTCAGAAAGTGTTTCAAACAGAGTGTGATGTTCTTGTACTTACAGAATTTAATAAGAAGGCCACAGACCATGTGAATAGCTGTTTCTCATTTTACACTCATCTCTTTAGGGGTCTGCTGCTGACATGACTATACAAGAATAGCCAGCATAACAAGCATTGTTTCCACATCAGGTTTTTCAATCAGGCATCTCTCAGAAGATTGGATTCCAATTTCTATAATTCCCAACTAACAGATTATGTTTTTTGGGATATTGTGAAATCTGTATGATACAATTCTGGAGGTGGCACTTCAGGAGACTAGTACTGGGCTGTGCTTTCACATACACACAAAGACTCTGGGAAATCATTTAAAAACTTATCATAATAATGGATGGCCAAAGCAATACTCTTTTAACAGTTTCTAAAATTGCTCAGTCATGCAGCTATACAGATTGTGCTGTTGTCACTGCTTACTATAATAAATTGACCTATTCTCTGGCTGAGAGCTCCTTGTTCCCTCTCTTTAACAGTGGGCTTGATCTTCAACTCCCGTCTCCTTCAACCTGATGCCTTCCAGCTAAGTTGCCCTACATCTTCCAGAATCCTTGATGAGCATTAGCGTTAGCAATGCTGGATTCCTCAGCATTTTAATCCAACATGTCTGAAATGCATCAAATTAGGGAGCACTCGTCTATTTTATTCTAAAATGTTCAGTACAGTTGCCAAAAAGTACTTAAGAGTAATCTGTGTGAAGCAGAGCTAGACATAATTCTACTATATCAACTGGGAAGCATTCAAAAATGCCAACAAATACATTCTAATTACTTTTTAAGGTCTCTTAATCATTTTAGTGTTGAGAGTAAAAAATGATAAGAAATTCCTGATACATATCCTAAAACTGAACATTCATCCACACACTGATGCTGTGTTTTGCTAATGGTCATAGGTGTCATTTAAATCTTGTTTTGATTGTTTGTAGTGCTGTCTTTTACATGACAATATTTCCATTTCATACTTTGTTTTTAAAGCATACATTTGCAGAAAAAAATCTATGTTGGAAGAGGTTTTATACTTTGTGGCCAAAACAATTCATGGAGAGTAGCATTCATAATAAACATAACAAACAGGATGACTTACAACCACGAGTAAGCCCAAACTTTCTGTTGCTAACTGAGACATTTGTTAAGTGAGTTTTGTCCCACTTTATGACCTTACTTGCAAGTTGTTAAGTGAATCACTGAATTTGTTAAGTTAGTAATATGGTTGTTAAGTGAATCTAGCTTCCCCCTTAACTATGCTTGTCAGAAAGTCGCAAAAGGTGATCACATGACCCGGGACACTGCAACCATCATAAATATGAGCCAGTTGCCAAGCTTCCAAATTTTGATCATGTGAGCATGATCAAATGCCGTGATGATCATAAGTATAAAAAATGGTCATTGGTCACTTTTTTCAGTGCCACTGTAACTTTAGGCATTAACAAACTGTTGTAAGTCGAGGACTACCTCTATTTTATTTTCAGTACTGTAGTTATAATATATGGTGGTATCTTATCAGATGTTTCAATCTGTTACATCACAATAAAAATTTAAACCCAAGTGATACAGTATCACATATCATGAACTCTACCAGATATGATACGTTACCCAATCTAAATATCATCCTTGTTGATGATTAATAAAACCATCCACTTGATTTCTTTAACCTCTAGTAACATCAAGGCTTGACTCAGCTGAAAACTAATATTTTGAAGCAAATCCAATTCTGGCCACTTTTGAAATGCTGCCCTAAGAAAAATTTAATCTTGTTTTTCAAAAAGTCATCATCTTAAATATAATAAAAGAATAACCTTTTAACCTGCAGTGCTTTTCTAACTTTTCTGAAAGTTAGAAACACAAGTTTCTGTAAAGATTAACTTGAAACACATACATGCATGTTATGTTACATTTAGGAGGAAAAAGAAGAACTATTAGCAATACAGCCTGCTGTTAACAAAAACTCATCCAAAAGCAGTGAGGAAAATGAACCTAACAAGCAAACAATGAGCCTTTCTGAAAGAAAATAAAGCTAGCAAAACAAACAAACAAACAAATATTCATAGCAATTGTAGATATGTGAGCACTTCCTGAAAGGCACTGTCAGTTAGGTGCCTAGTAACTGCTCTAGGCATGCATAAAGCATACTTTGCAAGGGTAAACATCAGTCATTTAGTAAAAGGGACATTGGTTACATGTCCTAGCCAGAGGCCTTTTTTCAAGCAACATGGAAGCTGATTTATTTGATCTAAAATTGATCCCTGAGACTATGAAGTGAAAGTTTAGGAGATAATGCAGATAATGGAATTATAATGCCATATACTATAAGTTTTACAGATTTTTTTTAATAAATAAAGATTAAGAATTTCAGATTAATTCAAAACCCAGCATCCTATTTTGATTTTATTGTGCTTTATTTTTTAAAAACTCTTGAGGTCTCAAGATGTTAGAATGATGAAGATTCTGAAAACTTGTATCATAAAAGTCCATAATTACTTGACATATTTTCTATATGACCAAAAACAAGTTGGTGGCTATTTCTGTAACAGAACTCATTAAAAGCTTTTGCTGTATAATTTCTGGATTACAAGATCCTTTGAACCATAGAATCATAGAGTTGGAAGTGGTCTTACAGGTCTTCTAGGCCAACTCCCTGACCAATGCAGGAATACTCAGGCTATCCTTGACAAATAGCTGTCCAATTTTTCTTTGAAAACCTCTGGTGATGGAACACCCAAATGTCCAGGGGGCAAGCTGTTCTGCTTAATAGCTCTCAAGGACAGGGATTTCCTTCTAATTTTGAGTTTGTATTAATCAGTTTAAGGTTCTGCCCATTGATTCTTGTCCTACTCTTGGGCACTATAGAGAATACATCCATATCGTCTTCCCATACAGTCCTTTGAGTATTGGAAGACTCCTATTATGTCTGCACCTTTAGCCTTCTCTTCTTTAGATTTAGCATATCTAGTTGTTTTAATCATTCTTCACAGTATCTAGCCTCTATGCTCCTTATCTTTATTACTTCTCTCAACATCCTTCTTGTATTGTGACAACAAAAACTGAGTACAGTATTCTAGGTCCACTCTGATCAATGAAGAATAGTGCAGAACTATCACTTCCCAAGATTTATCAATGATGCCCAGGACTGTAATGGTTCTTTTGGCAGCTTCACTATACTGCTGGGTCATCTGGCATGAAGATCATTCTTACAAGTACTATTCAAAGTACAATAAGCCAGGTACCTCCCATCATCACTTGTACATCTGATTTTTCCTACCCAGTTGCAGAAGCTTTTATTTCTCACCCTTGAACAACAATTACATTTCACATGAAGTACCTTTGTTGAAGCAGCAATCTTCATATGTTGCATTGAGGTGCACAGTAATCCACTTTTAGTAATGTTAAACTGTGAGGCCAAATTGATTGTTAGAAAAAGCTAACATGTCAAATAGTTATTGTTGCCTACCACAAGACATTAACATTATTGCACTGAATTTCATAATATATATTTACATGTAAAACAAAATGTATTTTATTTTATTGCTAAACCTGTTTAACTGGATTAAACAAACAGATACAATGTAATCAAAGCAAAACAAGATATTATCCAAATAAGTCTTCTTGTGTCTGATGGGGTTTGCAAAGGGCTTAAGAATTAAAGTCTAAAGCAATTAGTTTGTAACCTCAGCATGAGATAGGAGGTTGGCAATATGCAGAGTAACTTAAAATATTTTTCTGAATTAACTGAAGTGGTAAAACAATGGGTTGTAGCTTAGAACTTTATACTGGCCTAAATTAAAAAAAAATACACTTTCACCTCTTTACAAGGCTCTGAAAGCCAATTAAACTTGGATTTTGAAAGGAAAAGCCATAGAGCCTTATTCCCTATAAGGGATAGCAACCAAAGATTAAGACTTATACCTATCAAATTATACAGTCATAAATATTGTTTTCAGATAACCTTTTCCATTAACACTAAGATGATGATTTTATGCAGCAAAGAGTATTAGAAATTAGTTATCTTTTCAAATGTTACCAGGAAAATGGTTATGGGTTTTTGGATAAAAAGTAGAATCTAAATCCAAACCTGGGTAATCATATCAAAAATACTGTTGTTCTTTTTCAGTACAGTAAGGCAACATTTATCACAATGCATTGAGAGGAAAGAAAACCTTTGTACTTGCTTTCAATCCAGTTTACATCCTTAGTCTTTGAGAGTATTTTATGGATGTTTTTTTCCCTCTCAAACTTGTTAGGAAATGTGTCTACCAAGCCATGTCCCCAGAGACATCCAGAAATAAACAGACAGGTAGTTCGAACCAAGCAAACTTGAAAAGCAGGCATTGGCTGTAAAGTCAGACCCTTTGGTGTAAAGCAGCCAACCTTGGCCTCCTAACCCAAGGACAGCATGTCTTCTGCAGCAAACCATGTGATCCTCTCCCACTGAGCCTGGCTGCACTAGTGTTGCCATAGAACTGACAGACAAACCTAACAACAGGCTCTCAATTTCAAAGACATATAACTCCAAATGGCATTTTAAAAATAAAATTAATTGTTAGTCTTGCCTGTTTCAAAGCATATTATACTGTTTTAAGAGAGACGTTATAGTAGTTTTTGTTACTGAAAAATATGCTTTGAGGAAAGGCTAATTGCTATTCAAGTTAAGAAGAAAGATTTTATAATGCAAGGATGATCTTGCTAATCCAACCCTTTCAATAAGTTTACAAATGGAATTTGTTCCCAGCAAATTTATTCTGACTGAAGCACTTCTTTCAAAAAGGAACAGTAATGAAGGACACTCATTTGGTTCACTTAAATTTAAGACCCACTGTATCCATGGCTTATTACAGTTATGTTTACTTTAATGGTTGTGTCAGTATAGCTAGATAAATAATATTTATTTCAGACAGTGGGGTTAGAAGAAGAAATGCTGTTGTGTAATTCATCTGGGGACAGGGAGGTGGTTCTGCAGTCCCAGTCTCAGAGTGCAGAATCTAGCACAATGGGGGCACTGGAAGTCCATTGCTGAAGCAACTGTTGTTTTATTCTGTGATATCACTCACACTTTTTTTAAATCAGTTTTTGGTGGTGCCAGTCTTCAAAGTCAGTAGAGGCTTCATAGCACAATGCTCATCCTCAGTTTTTGTCAACAGCCACAGCTTCTAGTACCTTTGGCTGGAAGTCACAGTAACATAGGGATTTTTTCACAACTTCTTTATAGTGTTTCCATGGTCAACCTCAACGTCTCCTTTCAGATTGTGGGATACCTTAGAGCAACTGGCAATATATCCAGTGGTCATCCACTCTGATAATGTGTCCTACCCATCTCATCTGGGCTTTGAAAATGAGGTACTCAATGTTGGTGGAATGTTGCAGCCTGTGTAATGATATCTTTAAACCATGTCCACTTTTCCAAGCAGATCCCGGTAAGTGGTAAATTACCAGAGAATTTTTCATTAAGAATATCTTGAAAATCTTGGACATGGTCTGGGTCTTGTAGTCTGCTGATGTTGAATGATTTTCCAATAGTCCTTGTTTGCTTATCATGCATAAGGGATATGTTTAAGTGGTCCTGTGACTGGACTACAGGCTTCTGTTGTGCAATTCAGCTTCATCTACAACTCATTTGCAAATATAAACTAAGGCATATAAAAAAATCATCTACATAATGATCAGAAATTCCTGTCAATGTAGATATTGTGTCTCTAATGTTTGCTTAGAACTAGACAGATGTGCATTGTATGTTGCTTGTTGACATTGTGGGAAAAAGAGTATCTTAATCAATAGAAGCAAAAAAGAAAGAAAGAAAGAAAGAAAGAAAGAAAGAAAGAAAGAAAGAAAGAAAGAAAGAAAGAAAGAAAGAAAACCCTGATAACAATTTGTTACAAATGTTACAAAATAGCATAAACTTTTAAGAATATCATCAGACAGAGGGAATGGCTAAGCTGGTTTAGAATTTAAAATGGGATGAAAACGTTACAAAAGTCAAATTCAGCAATGATCCATATTTCACGAGTTTAATAGAATGCTGAAAAGTGACACTACGTCCTCTTAAGTAATAAACATTACAACAGGCATCTGTCAAATAAAGATGCTTGGAACTGTTTTGAGTTGGACTCCTGTTGTGTAGGTTCTTTAGGCTAATTTATCCAGAAAAACAATATAATATTTTGAAGCAGTTCAGGGATAGCACAAACTTGCAAAATTCTGTTGTTATAGCCATTCTCAATGAAACTATTTTTTAGCTTTCATATGGAGTTTATTTCTTGATCTGGTCTACTTAGTAGAACTGATATCAATTGAGATACAACTGACTTAGCTATCTGGGAAGAGTTTGAACTTGCTAGTCCAGAGGAAGTAAACAAGCCCCTAAATAGCCAGCTGTATATTAGCAATAGCACTTAGACTTACATACTGCTTAATAGTGCTTTACAGCCCTCTCTAAGAAGTTTATATAGTCAGCACATTGTCCCCAACAATCTGGGTCCTCATTTTATCAATCTCAGAAAGGTGGAAGGCTAAGTCAACCTTAAGCCAGTGAGAATATTACGTATTAGATCCATTTCCTTCCCAGTGGGTCAAGTCTCTCCAGGAAATTCCCTGTAGTTGGGTTCATGTAATGGTGAATGCATCCTTAGAGGAAGAGTTGATTTTACCATCTCTTAAAGGGGTGATGGTTTGCCCCTTCCTCAAGAAGCCATTCAAGAGTGTTGGACAATTTTTGTCCTATCTAAGATTCTTAGGAAGGTATTGGTTGGCAACATTATAGGGATCCGAATTCTTTTCAGTCAGGTTTCACACCAAGAATTGTGTCTGCATGGAGGCACAAGAATGTTACTACTCAACTTAGCTTCAGAAAACTGTTTTGTTCTGTACATGTAATCCTAACCCATATAATTTTAAAATTCTAGTGAAACAAATGGAAGAACTATTATTCATTACAAAATAACAGTAGGTATCAAAAATTTCAGTACTGGACAAGAACTTTAATTTTTATTAAACTTTTCACTTTTTAAATTAACAACTATACCTTTTTCAGTAAGTAGTAGAATGATAATTAATGGGTAGCCAAATACTCCCCCAAATTATACCATCTGGTATAATTAGTCAGCCTGAAGGATAGTTAATGAAGTATATTATGCACAATTAAAAGTGTGCATATATATATTTACCTATGAAATGTATGCATAGATTAGTTCATAAGAAGCAATGTAATTTTTTTTTCTATTCCCTGTCCTTTCTCTTGAAACATTTTTATCCTCAGCTAGTTTTATGTTTGCTGACATCTTGGAAAACAAATGCACAGAAGAATGAGTTTTCTAAATGTCATGAAGGAGTTTGATAACTGACATTAGGGAACATTAAAAACAAGCCATATCAAGCTCCAACTGGATTTGAGATCTTTCTGTGCATGCAAAACATATACTGGTGGAAGAAAACCCTTATTAAAATTCAGCTATTCAAGTCTATTTGAATGTGGAGGTTCTCAGCCATGCATCAACTATGACAGATGCCACCATTTCCTGAAATTCATTCTTTTACATATACTCATTAGGGGTGTCTGAAGAATTCATCTTAATCTGTTTGTCCACTGAGAGAAATGAACAGCTGTTAACTTTTCCTTGCAGACATTTTTGTAGCTTTCCTCTTAGCCAACTGTCAGGAAAAAAAAAATAACATCTAACATATGTAATTTTATAGAAGCTCTCACTACCATTCCATCAGTATTATTTTGTGACTGTCCCCAAAGAGTTGACTGTTTACAAAGAAAACTTTGAATGCAGCACTGAGCAATTGACTGAAATGCATTCACCTGGTACCAGTCCCGTCAACCACAAATTACACATGCTCTTTAGAAATTATTTATTTTAAGCATTTGTATAATCATACCTACTCCTACCAGGGCATCTCTACTGCCTACTCATACCTTCCACACTCTCTTCCCAACTTCCGAGAAGAGTCACTTCAGTGATGCTGGTGCCCTCTTACATTCTTCCTTGGAGAAATTCCTTTTGTGATTTCTCAAAAGAAAGTAAGTGGCAACCACTTGATGTTGACCAGATGGGAAAAATGCATGCTAAAGTCTGGATCCTTTTTTCTGGAATGAAACTGATTAAGAAACTCTGTGTTATGTACCTCAAGGTTAGAGAACTAGAAGAATATTGAAAGGCACAAAGGAGAAGCAAAAGAAAACAGAAGAAATGAATTACTTCTAAAGAGGCTGTTTTCTGCCCACTGCTCTTTAATCTGGATTGATTCTTCTCACGTAGGCTATTTCTGTGGGTGGCATTTTTCTTTTCTTACTTAGCTTTTGGCCATTTCTATGGGATGGGTGAACAATGACAAAAAGCAAAAACAAAACTAAAGCTTTCCCCTCCTTTCTTTAAAAGTGTATCTGAGATGGGGACTTTCTTGCTCCTTTTTGATTTCTCAGAGTTTTATCCAGGTTTCCTTTCAGTGTATGCATAGTACCTCTTTGAATGTAATTATATCAGTGAATTTCTATGGCTTCTTTACTTTCTAGGAAATAAAAGAAAACACAAAAATATTATTGAATTCTTTCCAGGAAATAAAAGAAAACACAAAAATATTATTGAATTCTGCAGCAACTATGAAATTATTCTCTTAGAGTTGTGAAACATGCAACCATAAATTATGCTGTAAGAAAATGGGAAAGCCATTCCATTCCCACCAACATTTTTTCAAGATTAAAAATAGCCACCAGCAAAATTGAGATAGCATTCCACTACCTTTTCAAAAGTTAGCCTTCTCAAATGCTTCCTGGAATAATAAGAGGATCATGTGATGCGGTTGAAATTTTTCCTAGAGTGTACAACATACAAGTAAAATGGCTCTAATCTCATGATTATGGAGCTTACTGACAAGCAACAGTGTTTAATTCTCTATCTTATTCCTTTTCCAGTTTTTTTTTCATAACCCAGTTTTTCAAAGGCAGTGTTAGACCTTCCAAAATTTTGCTGTGCTTGCATATTAGTCTTAATTTTTCTTCAGTCTTACCCAAGAGTTAGTCTGCCTACTGTGGTCCTGATCTTTCTCAGATGTGGGCAGAACTATAATGGTTTCCCACCTGAGCAGGCTCTGCTTACTTATCACTCAAGATGTATTGTCACCCGGGGCAACACATTGATGTTTATCATTGACGTCAGTTACAGTCACTTGCTGCTGACCCTGACTGTGAGGTAAGCACTGTTAGTCTCTTTTTGTCATTGGGCAGCTGTTTACTGGCTCTGTCAAGGCATGTGCTGCTAGATCCTGCTGTTGGCGGTACTATCTATTCAAACTGTTCTTACTATCCCCTTTTGTTTTTCAAGTCTCCAAAATCTTCAGGTTTCCAAATCTTCAAGGATAGGGAGAGTTCAGGGAAATCTCTGCAAAAGATGAGAGATAAATGGATAAAGCTGTGCTACAATTATAGTTTTTATCTCAAATAGTATGAGTAGATGCCTCCACCACCTTGTTTATATGCAAATATAATTGGACTAGTGATTTTTCTATGGATAAAAAAGATTCTGTGGAAAAAAGTATAATTCCAGACTAGAGGAAATTTTGCCAAAACAATGCAGAAGCATGAAGGCCTACGTATTCCTTGTTCTAGAGTTACAGTTTCCTGGCCTCTTTGGTGATTAATTCTAATATATTTAAAACTTTTCATATTAGACTAAAAATTCATAATGTCACTTTCATCAGAAACATTTCATTCTAAAGGTTCTGCATAGACTTATCCTCTGCTTTAAAGCCAAATACTTTGTAGCCTTTATCATGTATCACCAGTAAAACTGCGCTGCAATTTCTTTCTATTTGAACTGAGCATATTCCATCACAGCATTTGCCATTGCATTTTGGAATGCTATGGGGAAAAACTAGTTTCTCTTCAGGGCCACTCAAAATGCCTGTGACATTTCAAGCTTGTACAGAAGACACCTAACCAGTTCCAAATGAAGTGACTTTATGTCCAAGCTTTCTGCCACTAAAGACCAAGGCTTCATTTTTATTTACCAATCCTTCATTCTGACCTTAGCTTTTTCATTATATCCTGGCTTTAGATTAAAAAAAGAATAGATAGTGTTGGCATTTGTAGGAAATGTAAATGTTATTCTAATTAATTAGATTTCAACCCAAAATTTAATACCCAGCTTTGTCTGTATAAGACAAACTTTCTTTTGGTATCTCTGTAGCTTAGCAAAGAGCCATTAATAAGATTATTAAATTTAGTTGAAACAATACCCAACTACTGTTAAAATAGCTAATAAATGTTTTAATCATATTTTTCAATGTATTTCCTTTACACAGTTGTAGCTCTTTCAGGTATATTTGATACTGAAGATTAGTATCAGACCAGTAGATACAGATGGAATGAAACTTGATCCACTACTTCCTCCATCAATTTTGTACATACAACACATTATAGCAAGCTTCAGTGTACTCAGTAAAATTGTGTCTCCAAAGCCAGAATGTTAATTATTTCCTCAAATAAAAAAAAGCAGTTAGCTCTGCCAGCTCTAGTACATTACAACTGATTTGATGGCCAAATCACATTTTTTCAAATATTGCTCAATGACTGATTTTTCAACTCATAGCACACTGAGCTTATATTTATTTAATTTTTTAATTAGTTATTCTTTATACACATAGTCTTTCAAAGCAATTAGATTTAGAATATACCATTTTATTTCTAATGATGTAACCAGAATCTCCACAGACCATCAATTATAGTATCTTATCTGGAATTCTAGCTTCATTTGAGACTGACTTAGCAGGAAGTATTATAAGGAATTGTTGAATTCTTTTACACAGAGTGGAAAGAAAATGAAAGCAAATTATTATTATTATTTATTTGGGTGAATTATGTGAGGTTTTGGTAAATTTCCACCAATGGGGATGAGCCCTCAAAGCACATTCAGCCATTGGTCAGCCAGAACAAGCAATCATTTACAACTATTTTGAAACTGTAACAAGATAGAGTATTAACTTTTAGTAATGACATACAGTAGATAGAGCTTTTCCAGGATGATTTGTGTCTTACCTGGCCCCTCAGGCTCTTCTACTGGTGGCCATAAATAAATAGCAGCATTGATATAGAAAAAAGTAAGGCAACTAATCAAGGAGAGAAGCAACCTAGAACTAAGGAGAAACTTCCTGACAGTTAGAACAATTAACCAGTGGAACAACCTGCCTCCAGAGGTGGTGAATGCTCCAACACTGGAAGTTTTTAAGAAGAGACTGGACGGCCATTTGTCTGAAATGGTATAGGGCAGGGGTAGGCAACCGTGGCTCTTTTATGACTCATGGACTTCAACTCCCAGAATTCCTGAGCCAGCATAGCTCAGCTTGGAAACCTCTCTCTTTCCCCTCAGCATAGCTGACTCAGGAATTCTGGGAGTTGACGTCCACGAGTCATAAAAGAGCCAAGGTTGCCTACCCCTGGTATACGGTTTCCTGCCTGAGCAGGGAGTTGGACCAGATGACCTCCAAGGTCCCTTCCAACTTTATTATTATTATTATTATTTAACTTGATTAGTGTTATTCAGTGATTTAAACATCCATTATAAAAATGGTGAAAGTGTTGAGAGATTGGTTACATTTTTCTGTTTCAGAGAAAGTTTGAAAATAGATTAAGAATAAGCATTTTTTAAAAAACTAAAGCAGCACTCAAACCTGAAGTTTAGCATCCTTTCATTTCTTCTATTTACTCTTTGCCGAATATTTTGTGAGAAATTTCATTTCTTGAAATAGAAGCTAGTTCATTTTCTTCCTTTGTATGTCTGCTCACAAATGTTGCTGCTGTTGCAGTGTGTTCCATGTTAATCTGCTAACTTTTCCTTTTTAATTGAACAGTTTTTACAATGATAGCTTTCTCTATGGATTTTCACATAGAAAGAGAAACAAGTTTAATCATTCAGTAGGGTTGGTCCATGCATTCCAAGGCACAGGCTTGCGGGTATTAGTCAGTCATTCTCTGCTATTCTTTCTTTCAGAGCAGACATAGTGGTGCAATATTTGAACAAGAAATAGTGCTGGTCTCCCTGCTGAAAAGCTCTGACATTCCTTTCTCCCTGGATCTCAACAGACCAAGCAGTGACTTTAATTGTGGACAAGTAAACATTTGTCTGATGGCTTGAGAATTTTGTAACTGAAATGAAACAGAAGCTATCACCACAGGTGGGTTAACAGCTGCTGCCAAGTAGCTTTTCATCTTTCAATCTTACAGAAATGGCACACAGGAAAGAGGATAATTTTCCAAGTCACAGATGCTGGTGAAACAGTGTGAAAAATGAAATATTTTACATGAAACTAAATTACTAATAATATGCATTAAATGCAGTGATAAAGTAGTATTCTTCATCTAAAATACACATCTTCCCTTTGCTTTACTAATGGATAGCTGCTGCTGCTTTTTCCTATTAAGGAAATTCTTATTAATTAAAAAAAACACATTAATTTGTGAATCATCAAATTACCCCCCCCCCCAGAATTGCTCAGACTGAAGCAAAACTAACCAACTAAACAAAAACATCAGGAAAACAATTAAGGAATGGAATAAATCTGCCAATGGTTGTTTTGCAGAATTTGATGTTAGCTTTATTTTTTTTTCAACACAGTACATATTTATAGATATTTAAATTTTATTTCTCATAATGTATGTATTTCAGTCCATTACTCTATTTTGCTATTGGCTGTTTGCAAGTTTTTGAAACTGCCCTATGAAAGAACAAATGTAGTCCTTCTACAGCAATGTGTGCTTCTAATGTCAGCAACTTTCAAATTAGTGGGAACATCATTACATATCACTCATTTATTTTTAACTAGTTATCAAGATGTTACTAAAACTTCACATAGGTCAAAACTGAGCTATATTTTCCCATTTTAACTATTACATTCAAATTATTACCTTCCCATAAACTAATTAGAATGCAATGAAAGTGGACAAAAGTTTGAATTCTTCTGAACAACAGATGCTGCAACATTGAACAGCTATACCTGATAACCAGTTGTTTCAATATTCAATCATACAGTTCAGTTATTGATTTATCCCCATAAAGACTGGATATATCCCATTTAAAAACAGTTAACAGTTTTTTTTCTTAGCACATCTATCATTCTCTCATATCCATGTACTATGGAATTACTTTTCATGAGAAAGTACTTCTGCTTTATTTTAGCTAGTCTTATTTTAGCCTCTATTTTTACCTGACATGTTCCTATTGTATAATCACCTTTAATCTGACCCACAGATTCTGATCATTTATATTTATTTGATATTGTGATATCTGTCCATGTATATTCTAGAAATTAGTGTAATATTTGTAATACTATGATTCAAAGAAAAAAAATATAAACATGTAAAATATACTCTATTAGTAAGCATGGAAGGATGTTAAAATTCATTCATGCAAAACTTTCACTGTTCATAATATTCATTTTTTCTGAACAATTGCAACCTTTTTGCTCTGTTTCTTTCAGTCAATCAATCAGCTCATCTCATTTTCTCTGAAGTGGTTAAACAGAAGATTCCTTTCTTTAAAAATATGGTCACCTAATTTTTTTAATTTTTTTTTTTTTTTAGCAAAGGGATGGATACAGGGGGACAAATTTGGCCACAACAGAAAGAAACCATATCCTAAGCGAAACAAGCATGCTTTCAAAGACTCTTTTTTTAAAAAACAAAACAAAACAAGTTTTATTAGTTTTTTCATTTTACAAGCCAGTGCTTAAGAATCACTGTGGTGGTAGAGCAATCAATTGTCCAAATACAAAGTCATACTCATAAAGATCAAATTAAATCATTGAAAAAAAAGTTAAAAGAAAAGCACCCATCTCTATTCCTTCTAGTAGTATATTATATTCAAGTTAATATATTTCAGTACAACTAAGTCATTCAAAACAGTCATCAATAAGATTTCATCTAAATAAATCCAAATCCTATATTAAGCTTTACTATTTCAATTGCTATATTCCATATGGGTAACATAAATACATAATTAACACTTCAAATGTCTCTCCATACCCTTTTTTCCATTAAAACAATCAATATTCATTTATTAATATCATTCCTTCTTTTTTCTTAATCAGTAACATTTCATCTAAATAAGTCCAAATCCTGTATAAATCTTTACTATTTCAATTACTATCTTCCATATTGCTAATCTAAATACATAATTAACACTTTGGGTGTCTCCCCATTCCCTTTTTCTTTAACATAATCAATAAACATTTGTTAATATCATTTCTTCTTTTTTTTCTTATTCTTCTTCCATTACAAAATAGCTATCATTTCTAATAATAAAAATATTAATTCAAACTCAATATCTGGGTCAAACTCCTTTAACCTCCTCCCAAAATTACTATTACCACAACAAACATATTAATATATAGACAAACATCTTATTAAATTCAAACCTTTAATTAATTTTTATTCAATCTAACATCTTATGGTCTTAAACCATAAATCAATCCATATCTAGTAAACCTTAAAATCCAATATATAGAGCCTTACGTAAAAACTCTTAAATCTTATTCTAGCTTTCCTTTTATGCCAAATAGGTTTCCATAACACCGCTTCTATATCAATGAATAAATCACTTTTTATGCCTTGTAGTATCCTTTGAGTCAAACAAGAGCGTCTCCTTTTCTGTTTTAAAGACCTAGCTCGTTTGTAAGTAATCCCTTGCTGTTTTAAAGAGTCAAGTCTCCACATTTGAAACTGTTGAATAACAGGCTCAGTTATGTCCAATTTTGTAGTTAATAGATGCTTATCCAAGCTGCCATAGTTTTCAGTTAGTGGAGCTTGTCTGTTCATTTTTGTTAATTTTAAAGTTGTAAGTGGTTCAGTTACAGTTCTTTTTGGTTCCTCAGAGATCTCATCAGCATGCATATAAAGTAAGGTAGAATCTTCTTTAATATTAGTTGATTCCACTTCTGTTGTTTTTTGATCTATAAAATACTCAGATGTAGTCTGGAAGTCATTTTGTAAATTCAAAGCAAAATGTCTGTTTTTTATTGCCATAGTACACTCTTTTATTTGGAAACATATTTGGTCAGTAGCTTCATAAAGTTTTTCCAGTATAAGTTTATAGTCAAGTTGAACATTAGATTTCTCCATTTCAATGAAAATTAGAAACAATCTGTATCTTTAGTAGAGGCTGTGTTCAAAGAACATTTAATCAGTATCCACCCCCACAAATACAGCTGTTGAATTTCTTTGTCTTTTCCTTTTTATGGTAGTCTGAAGATCAAAGACAGTCTCACCAACAGAAAAAGAAATAGTGCAATTTTAACTTTATCCACAAGGTGTCCTCAGTAGAATATAAAATCTCCTCCCAGACACCAGAAATATCATTAACAAGATCAGAAAACGTAGAAAAAGGAGAATTCTTCAAATGTAGACAAAGTCCAATAGTAAATTCAATATTCAATATTAAAAAGATTTTCCAAGACCCCAAAGTGAATAAAAAATAAAATAAAAATAGAGAAAGAAAAAAAGTCACTTTAAATTAATTCAATCCATAAACTTCTTTTTCCCACACTCACCAACGCCGTCTTCTCAGAGCAGGGAAATGATTTCAAAAGTGCTTTTTACAGGCACACACAAAAAAAGGAGAACCAAGAGAGGAAGAGAAAAAAGTCTCACCTGGTTCAGCCACGGTGGTTCCTGTGCTTAGATGTTCTTCTGACTTCTGGTTTCAGCAGCAAGGTAAGTGGCCATTTTACTGGCTGCTCTTTCCACTGTCGGCCCAAAGGAGCAATCTCAGTCCTTGGAAGAAGCTATTGCTCTCCCAAGGACGACGAGGATCTCCTCACTGGTAGCCGCCCCTCCAAGGTGGTTTTTCGACCCGATTAAGGGTCTACTGGCAGCGGAGAATCAGCTGGCGAGGAGAGCAGTCTCCTCGTACAGCTGCGAGCGCCGTGATCCGGAACCGGAAGTTGCTTTCAGAGCCTCTTGATCCAAATCACAAATACAACTTCCTTTAAAATCAATATCATATGCAGATTTGTGTACAACTTGGGTTCTCACCAAAGACCAGTGCATTGATACAGTGCTTGGATCATAAAACTGAAGAGACTGGGTGGAACCCCAAAAGCTTAGGGGTTCTACATGAAGCCCATGGACCTGTGCCTCAAATTTTTTTCATTTTCAGCTATTGATTTATTTATTGATTGATTGATTATGTCCTATTAAGCCAATGTTCACTCTTAATGACCATACAAACTTTGCCTATGATGATCTGCCACTATCCTGGTATTTCACATCTTCCAACAGTGCACCTATTACAGGTAGTCCTCTACTTATGACCACAATTGAACCCAAAATTTCCATTGTTAAGTAAAACAGGTGTTAAATGAGTTTTGCCCCTTTTAACAACTTTTCTTGCCACAGTTGTTAAGTAAATCATTGAGAGTATTAAGATAGTAACATGATTGTAGAGTGAACCTGGCTTCCCCATTGACTTTCCTTGTCAGAAGTTCACAAAATGTGATGACATAACCCAGGGACACTGCAACCATCGTAAATATGAACCAGTTGTTTTAGAAAAAGTCATTTTACAGCGATTACATGATGATGCTACTGTCAACACTGCAACAATCCTGGCTGAAGCCATTTTTTCTTCGTTTTCAGTTGCCACAGTACTGGTATGGGGGATGAGTAGTTTTAAGGTTAGACTAAACAATAATTTGTCCCTTGGGAACCAAGGTCATAGCTGCCTGATTTTTGGCAGGCTGAGCTTTCTGTTAGAAAGCCTGCCAAAGTATTCTATTGGGGAAAATGGATAATTACATAGTGCTGGAGTGGGAAGTGTTTCAGATGTGGGCAGCTTGGACACTGAGCAGCTGATTGTCCAGTCCCATTTCCTCCAACTAAGAATGTGCCTACTGCCTCCACAAAATCCAAGAAGAAACCTTGTGCAGTGAGAGAGAAGTCAAATTGGGTTAGCCAGGAGCAACTGCGTGAGTTACTTCTCCTACCCAGGGGAAACATGAGATCTCAGCAGAACACTTGCCTACACTTGCCCCTTATGACAGTGATGATGAGGGAGAAGACAACCCAATGGTGAGTCAGCCCGTCCCACCTTTTGCCATCTCTGTGAAGCTCTTAGTCCCTAAGACAGGAGCCCAGATGGACTTGCATGTTTTAATTGACTCAGGCTGCACCAGATGCCTAATCAACCTCCCACAGAATTTAAGCTAGATATAAGAGCCTTTTATTTCTAAGAGTTATCCATTCTTTTATCCATGTTAATGCAGATGCATGATAATATAAAAACCACTCCGGTAAACCAAGACTTCCATTTTCCTTGGTATCTTGTAACATTTTCATCTTAATTCTAGCTTTCTTTTCTTGCCAAATAAATTTCAAGATTAATAAATTTAAGTCTTCAAATAGTTTTTTCTCAAGTTTTATAGATATTCTTTGGAATAAGAATAAGATTTTTGGTAGTATGTTCATTTTCACTATAGCAATTTTTTCTAATATTGACAATTGCAAGTTTTTCCATTTTTCCAAATCCAGTCTTATTTGATTCAATAGTTTTGTATAATTATCTTCTTTTATCATTGAACATCTTGCTGTTAAATATATTCCCACATATTTGACCTTTTTAACTATTTGCAATTCTATTTTTTCCAACATTTGGAGTTTTTTTTGCTTATCTGTAAGGTTTTTAACTATTACTTTGTTTTTTTCTCTGTTTATTTTCAGTCCTGCCATTTCTCTGTATTGTTCTCTTTCCCAATAGTTTAGGAATCATCTCCAAAGGTTCTTCTAAAATAAATACCAAATGATCAGCAAATGCTTGTAATTTATATGTTTTGCCTTTTATTTCTAATTGTTGCGTCCCTCGCGAAATGGCAAGACACGAGAAGCAGTTGTAGTTCTCAGATTTGCTTTATTCTTCATTCAGCTTACAGATTGAATGCTCCGACAACGCCCAAAACTCCTGGCCTCTTATATAGGCCTTCCCCGGGTCAATGTGTTACTTTTCGCATGCCAGCACCGCGCATGCGCACAGGCGCTGGCGACAGCCTGTCTGGTCCCGGGCAGCTTGCACCTGCACGGGACCGCCTGCAAATGCCCCAAGCCCGTTTGCAAGGCTCAGGACATAACACCCCTTTCCCCCGGGCTAAAACTACTACCAACATACAACCCTTTTTCTTGATGCAGTGCTCTACTCCCCCGTGCTCCTACCCTTCTACTGGCTCTGTTTAGCCAGCAATGTTATGTAATCCTCTAAGTACTTAGGAGATTTCTTTGCTCTCTGTGACCTCCTAAGCTCTGGGTGTCTGGCAGGTGCCCCCTGACCAAGGGGTGATGTGTGCCTGTTCCCCTTATCATGCCTTGGTGCGTTCCAAGGACTATGCCCCAATGCCTGGCCTGCTTGCTTGCCCACCGGGCTCGTCAGGCCAGGGCTTCTGTCACTTTGTGACCTGGTTGACCCACCTAGCTGTAGGCTCTCTGTCCCTTCTAAGTGATGGCCACTGTTGGGCGTCTCTGTAGAACCTCCTAGGTCTGTCCAAGACCTGTCAGGAGGCTGTCCATCCCCTGAATCCCGTTCTGTGCCCGGGCTTGTGTGGGTTTCTGTGTTTTCCCAAAACTCAGTTACTCCCTGATTTGGGTCAGAGGTGTTGTAGTCGGGACTTGGGTCCTCGACCACCTCCCTGTATGTTTGCCCCCTTGTAGGACTAGGGGTAAGGTCAGGCCAACTCTGGGGATTATGTGCCAGCTCTCTTGCAGGGTATGATTTATTGGGATGCTCCCGGGTATCCTCCCTGACTGGAGTACTGAGTGGTGCAGGTGAATAGTGATTGTGCCCCCAGGGTCACTCCCTGGCTGGAGTAGGCGTGAATGCCTGATGACTGGATAAGCTCCTTGAATTCCTGTTTGGAGCACTCGTGGAATCTTGGAATGGGCCATTTGTGGCTCCATCATTGTTGATGGGCAGCAGCCCGTGTCCTTCCCTTTGCCCAAAGGGGTCCCCCTCTCCCCCTGGAAAAGACCCAGGAGTCTCAGTTGGAAGGTCCCGCCTAGGGCGGAGTTGGTCAATGTGTCGACGCAGGACACAACCGTTGTCCAGGGAGACCTCGTAAGACAGAGGACCTGTGACCCTGGATATAGAAGCGGGGACCCATGTATGACCAGGCCCGTAATTATGAGTCCAAACCAGGGCACCCACAAGTAGTTGTCTAGGTGCCCTGGGGTGTGAGGTAGATAAAGGCAGTCTGTCTGGATGCAACCGGTCAAGCTTAGTAGTCAGTTTGCGCCCCCAGCGAAGTTCAGCTGGGCTTCTTCCTGTAGAAGTGGACGGTGTGGTGCGATAAGAAAGGAGGAAGTCAGCCAACCTGTGATGCCAGTCCCTGTAGGTGAGTTTCTTCAAAGCGTCCTTGGTGATGTGAACCATGCGTTCAGCCATACCGTTGGTGGACGAGTGGAAGGGTGCAGAAGTGGCATGACGAATCATGTTAGCCTGCAAGAAAGCTTGGAATTCGGAGGAAGTAAATTGAGGGCCGTTGTCAGACACAATGACGTCAGGGAGCCCGTGTGCAGCAAAAATCTCCCTCAGTACCTGGATAGTCTTCGCAGTGGTGGTGGATGAGACAGGTACAACCTCAAGCCATTTTGAATGGCTATCAACGAGGACCAAGAAGAATTGGCCCTGAAAGGGCCCAGCATAGTCAATGTGTACCCTAGACCATGGGGACTGTGTTTCCTCCCATCTATGCACAGGAGCTTGGGGCATTTCTGGGCGAGAGTGTTGGCAAAGGTGGCATGCATACACCTTAGCCTCAATGTCCTTGTCCAGGCCAGGCCACCACAAGTGGCTGCGTGCAAGGGCCTTCATTCGAACAATGCCAGGATGACCCTCGTGGAGGGACCCTAAGATCCTAGTCCTCATTGAGGTGGGAATGACAACTCTGCTTCCCCAAAGCAGACAACCCTGAGAGGTGGACAACTCTGAAACTCAGGACTAGGACAGTGCTCAGGCCATCCAGACAAAACAAAAGGACACGCGAAAGTGTGTGATCTGTGCCCGATTCAGCAGCTACATCCCTAGCGTTCAGAGGGGACTCGGGCAAGGCTTGGATAGATAGAATGTTGACAGCTGGCGCAGGGTCAGCTTCTATTACTGGCAGGGGTAATCTACTGAGGCCATCAGCGTGGCCCATTTCTTTCCCAGGCTTGTGAAGTAAGGAAAAATCATATGCGGACAAAAAAATAGACCACCTAAGCATTCTGGGGGAGATGATTTGGGGAGTTTGCTTACGTGTGGTAAACAGTCCCAGCAGAGGCTTATTCAGTGAAGACCGTGAAATGCCTGCCATATAAAAAATCATGGAATTTTTTAATTCCAGCAACAACAGCCAAGGCCTCCCTGTCTATCTGAGCATAGTTGCGCTTGGCAGAAGACAATGTTCTGGAGTAATATGCAACAGGAACCTGAGTTCCATCAGACCTGAGGTGGCTCAGGACAGCTCCTACCCCATAAGGGGAAGCATCACAAGCGATGCACACAGGAAGGGACTCATTGAAGTGTGCAAGTACACTGTTAGAAGTGAGTAAAGCCTTGACCTCATTGAAGCTAGCCTCATGTTTTTGTGACCACTGCCACACTGCTTGTTTATCTAATAGCCTGTGAAGAGGCTCAGCTACACTAGCTTTATGTGGAAGAAAAGAATTGTAAAAGTTCAGGAGGCCCAGAAAGGCCTGAAGTTCGGCCTTAGACTTTGGCCTAGGTGCTTCTAAAATGGCAGTTAGTTTGGATTCAGCAGGGTGAATCCCAGCAGCATCAATTTTGAACCCCAAAAATTCAGTAGAAGGCACCCCTATTTTGCATTTGTCCTTCTTAAGCTTGAGGCCTGCTTTCCTGAACCTTAACAGGACAGCCCTTAGCCTTTCAGCTAAAATGTCTGTGGAGTCTCCTGCAATTAAGACATCATCAAAGTAGGGGCAAACCCCCGGTATACCCCGTAGTGTGTTTTCCATTACGCTTTGGAAAATCCCAGGAGCGACATTCCAAACTGTAGCCTCTTTACCTTAAAGGCCCCTCTGTGGGTCACAATAGTCTGAGCTATAGCAGCATCATCATCAACAGGCAGCTGTTGATACGCTTGAGCTAGGTCAAGCTTTGCAAAAACACGCCCCCCCCCTTGAGGGAGGCCAGAATATGACTGACCACAGGAACAGGATAGGCATGTTGCTGCAATGGCTTATTCAGAGTGCATTTGTAGTCAGCACAAATGCGAATGTCCCCATTTGCCTTTAGAGGCGTGACAATGGGGGTCTCCCAGGGACTGGAATCAACAGGCTCTAGAATTCCCTGTTGGATCAGTCTGTCCAACTCAGTGTCAATTTTACTCTTTAAAGCAAAAGGGACCCTTCTTGCTTTAATTCTAATGGGAGTGACAGTGGGGTCTAGTTTTAAGGACACAGGGGGTCCTTTGAATGTGCCCAGCTGGGGGCTGAAAACATCTGCAAATTCTTTGCAGACTTCCTGTAGGTCGAGTGTTTGTAGGCTGTTGAGCCCCGTGACGTGTATCCCCAAGGCCTCAAACCAATCGAGTCCTATGAGACTCGTTCGTTTACCCCCTACTACTAATAGGTCTAGTGGACCTTCAAAATTCTTATACTGTACGTTAAGAGTGGCCTCCCCCTTAACACACACTCTCGAATTTTGAAAGTCTGTTAGCAAAATGTCAGAAGGCCTTAACTTGGCCTGAGTTCCACTGCCGGAACAAATCTTCCTAAATGTATGCAAAGAGATGATTGAAAGTGCAGACCCCATGTCTAGTTCCATAGTTAATGGAACCCCTTGTAGCTTCACCTTAAGTGACAGCTTTTTCTTAATGGGCTTGTGTGTGCCTGTCCTAAAGATGCTTCTTCGCGAAGCACAAAACCCCACCCTATTCTGGCTGGGGACCCTGGTACCTTTCAGGCGCAATTCTTCCTGGGGTTGTACCTTTCGTTGGCCCAGGCACACAGCTGCAATGTGTCCTTGTTTTCCGCACGCCCTGCAGATAGCAGAGCGGAACTTGCAGTCGGTTCTCCTGTGGCGACCTCCACAGCCAATGCACTTGGGGAGAGCTGAAGAGCTTCCTTTCTGGTTCCCTTCCCTTGTGGGGTGGAGACGGTCAACTTCCTCGTCCGGATCCTCCTCGGAGTTCCCTTGGACTTCTTCTTGGTGTCACGGATGCAACATCTGGACTGTTCCTGATCGGCCGCATGTTCTTGATGATGCCGCCTGCTGCTTCTTCTGCGGTGACCTCTCTCAAGGCATCTTGGAAAGACAAGTCCTCTTTGGCGAAAAGCCTCTGTTGTAGCTCTCGATGCCTTAGCCCGCACACGAATCGGTCCCTCAGTCGTTCTTCGAGGTCCTTGAATTCGCAGTGCTTGGCGGCCTTCCTCAATGCGGCGATGTACTCTTTGGCCGATTCTCCGGATCGTTGATCCCTCTGCTCGAAGGTGTGGCGCCATGCGATGACGGACATCTTGGGCTGGAAGTGCTCCTTCAGTAGCTTTTTTAGATCTGCGTAGCTGACAGACTCTAGTGGGACAGGTGCTGCAAGGTTCTTCGCAATTTCGAAGGCGTCTTGACCGCAGACACACAGCAGGGTGGCAGCCTTCAAGCTATCTTCCCTCACTTGGTTCACCTTGAGGTAGTTCTCCACCCTGGCTACGTAGGACTCCCACCTCTCTGGATGTGAGACGTCGAACTCCGAAAGCCTTCCAATTTTTGCCATTTTAGGAGACGGGTCTATCAGACAGCCTACCCCCGAATGCGCACTGGATTGGCGGGTAGCTGCCGAGTCAACGCCGCTCCGCTTGGGTAAGTTTACACCTCTTTCTTTTCTGTTGATGTAAGGCATCCCACCTTCGTCGCCAGTGTTGCGTCTCTCGCGAAATGTCAAGACACGAGAAACAGTTGTAGTTCTCAGATTTGCTTTATTCTTCATTCAGCTTACAGATTGAATGCTCCGACAACGCCCAAAACTCCCGGCCTCTTATATAGGCCTTCCCCAGGTCAATGTGTTATTTTTCGCACGCCAGCACCCGCGCATGCGCACAGGCGCTGGCGACAGCCTGTCTGGTCCCGGGCAGCTTGCACCTGCCCGGGACCGCCTGCAAACGCCCCGAGCCCGTTTGCAAGGCTCAGGACATAACACTAATCCTTTAATTTCTATATCTTGTCTGATATTTCTATTTAGAACTTCCAAGGTGAAAATAAATAACAGTGGAGATAATAGACATCCTTGCCTTGTATCTTTCTTATCTCAAAGTTTTCAGTATAGTCTCCATTCACAATCACTTTCACTGTTTGTTTATTGTATATTGTTTTTATCATGTTTATAAAGTTCTGCCCAAAGTCCATTATTTTTAATTGCTGAATCATAAATTGCCAGGAAACATTATCAAATGCCTTTTGAACATCTAGAAATATTAGTGCCAGTTATTTCCCTAGATGTGATTCATAATATTCCAATACATCCATTATCACTGTTAAATTATTTTTAATTTATCTCTTTGGCAAAAAACCATCTTGGTCTGAATGTATAAATTCAATTAGGAATCTTTTCAGTCTCTCTGCCATTATTGAAGTAAAAATTTTATAATCCACATTTAGTAACAATATCAATCTATAATTTTTTTATTTGTGTCAAATCTGAGTCTTTTGGTATTAAGGTAATATTTGCTTTTATCCATGTATTTGGGAGTTTAGCCTTCATTGCAAACATCTTTCAGCAGTTCATTTAGTATACCTTGTAATGGTTTGTATAATTCCACTGGTAGGATTATGAACCACAGAAAACAGTGACTTACCTTTTCCTATCACATTCTTCTCAGGATATGAGCACTCCTGATTAAAAAGTCAAAATACACACAGAGAAACACACAAATCCACCAGTAAAACTGTCTCTTTTTCAAGATCAACAACTCTGGGAATCCTGGATTACAAACTTATAGTAGCTCAATTTTTAGATAATACAGTTTTAAAAACAAAACTCTGTAAATAAAGCTACCTGGTCCAGATAAATGTAGATGTCTTTACATATAAAGGGGTTATATGATATAATATCAAGGAATTAGCTGAGAAAGGATTTTCTCTGATGATGGTGTGGCAGGATGAGATTTTTTTAATTAACATCTCAACTCTGTATGTGTCTGAACCAGTTCATATCCTTAACCTATTACAAGACAAAAAAAAATCTTGTGGCAGCATAGTAACAAGGTGATAGTAGCAGTAACTTGGTAGCATAGCAAAGATGTTGTCAACTTGTGGGACCAAGAAAGCATGTTTTCTCTGGTTCAGCTTCTGTCCCCTGGAATAGCATAGACATTCATATGTAGCCAGACTCTTGAGTCAGTGTTCGTAGCCCTGTAAGTAAAATATTTTGATTTAAAAGACATTATAAAAGACAGTTATTGAATCTAGATAAAGCCAACTGGACTTTGAAACCAGCAGGACTAAATGTTCATAAGATTCACTGCTTTTAATGGTATCTAATTAGAAATAACTTCATTTAGATGGATTATGTTATTATACAGCTAAGAAAAATATTGGCTTGGTCATGGAAAAACCTCATAGTTAGCTTGAAAGTATCATTGGAATTTGACCCTTTCCAGAATGAAAGAGACATCGTATTTTCATTCATTAGCAGATGCTTACTGCCCCTTTTTATATGCTACAAACTTGAGAGGATAAGAGATAGAGATATGAGCAACTTCCATGATTTTTTCCCAGTGTGCAGAAGGAAATCCTCTGAACATCTAAATATGAGTCCAATATACAGAATCCAACATATTGTTCATCTGTTTGAAACAATCTTACACATGACAAGTTGAAAAACTAATAAAAAAACAACTAGAGAAAAAAAATACCCATCAGAAATAACAGATAAACTGGCAAAATGATGAGAAAGTCTCTGGAATGAGAGAGATTCATTTCTGTATCTTTACAAGATAATAAATCACAATCCTTCTATTTTGGCTCAGTCAGCTTGAAAACAGATAGCTTGTGGCAAATGCTTGTTCTCTGTGTATGATATTTACTATTTGTTATTTCAAAAAGTCACTGGAGAGGAAAGGACCAATCCTTTGATGACATTCTCTCCAGGCAATTGCCAGGATAAGTCTCAGCGGCCTTCTGTCACCACAAAAATGTCTGGCCTAGATCAAATGAAAGTTGGTGTTAAAGGAAGCCTGTTTACCAGACTTTATTAAGCCACAGGAATAGGCAGACTAATATGTCTATATTATAAGACAGACAATGCCTTTCAGAATCCAAACAAAGACATTCCTGTTAAGAACTCAGACTCAGCTGTTTGCTAGGGAACAGAAGGTGTTAGCTGAGAAATTCAGTGCCTGCAAGGTGCCCTTTAAATTTATATTCCCCCCCCCCATCACATCACACTAAGTACATAGTATCCTTCTTTCTATCCATCCTCTTAAGGGCTACCACAAACATATAACTCTGCCAGCATGCTCTGATCTGAGACTGATAGAAACATAGGCATGATAAAACTTACAAAAGATGGGGCTTTTTGCCTCAAAATTTAGCAAATCAGCATTTACTAAAAATAACACTTGCCAACTGAGAAGGCTTCAAAATTGAATAAATGAACCCAAGCTGGGGTTCATTTATAGTGTGGTGGCTATGATTCAAACGTAAAAAGCTTTTATAAAAAGCAGCATTATTCCCTGAAGGCTACATCACACACATATAGAGAGCATTCAGACTTTCATCATTTTTTTTATATTTAATATATCCATAAGTTACAACAATACAATAGGCCAAAGACCAGCTACCTAGATTCCTTGTTTTGATGGCAGGAAAAAATTCAGTAAGATTTCAGAATAGATGAAGCAGAACACTTATTGTATCTGCTAAAAAATAATTGGCTCCTGGCTGACAGTGGGTTCAAGCACACTACTATTCTGAAGTTTCTTCTCTGTGTGTTGGCCTGAGCCATCTGAACCAAAGAGCTGTAATCTTCCATTAGGATGGTTTTCTAAACCAAGTATTTCTGATCTGCAATTCTCATATTCTTTTACCCATTCCAGTGCTGCAGGTGTTATGATTTAGACTGTAAATATAGCCCCAAATTATATATTTAATTTTCATAACATCAGGAATCTGCATGACAATATCTTTAGGCCAAAGCAAGCAATGCCCCAAACTGCAAAATGCTAATATATGTGCTATTTTCATGAAATAATTAAAGGGGACAAGGTGGTGGATAAAAATCCCACTCCTCTGTATGTGCATGTGATGTCAAGATACTATCAAAAAGATGATACCCACCATCTTGGTTTCTTTGGTTCCAGACACATGAACAACCCTCCAAATCTATTTTAATTGTCTTACTGCAAAGCCACATTTCCTCCAAAAATGCTTGTGCCTTACATTTTTCTTATACAATTAGATAACTTCACATTTTTTCCTGTTAAAATCATTTCACTGCTTAAGTATATTTAGATCTTGTTAAATTTTCATCTAAAATACTGATACTTTCTCCACTTTTGTGTCCTCTGTATACATTATTTTATTTGTAAAATTTATTGGCTGTCCATCTTACCACACAGTAATGCTGAGCGGCTTATAGTATTAAAAGACAGAAATGTATAAAACCTGATAATATACTGTAAATACAATACTATAAAAATCAACCTAGCTAAAAAGAGGGAGAGGAAGGGAGTATGATGAGAAGGAGGATTGTTAATTATAACTGTTTTCTCAAATCCTTCATCTAAATCATTGATAAGCAGATTTGATATCAAATGTTCACAATAGTGTCCTATGCCATTACACTCAATACTTTCTTCCAAGCTGAAGTGGAACCATTGATACAATTTCTTAAGCATGATCCTCCAGCCTGTGAGTCCATATAAGACTAGTATCATCTTGGTCAGAATTTACCATTTTGTTAAAGACTATAGCATAAGGCATTTTGTCAAAGGCTTGACTGACTTCTACAGCATTCCCCTGAACTACAAAGCTAATATCTCTATCAAAGAGGGAAGCAAGGCTGGTCTGGCATAACCTATTTGGAATAAATGCATTCTGACTCCTGTTAATTCTAGCCTGACTATCCAAATGCTCATAAACATGCTACCTGATTAATCTTTTCCAGAAAAGATGTCAAGCAATAATCAACTAGCTAAAATTTCTGGGCAATCTCTGTTAGATCCAGAAACAAATGATCTTTCTAAATTGTCTTCTAAATTTGGGAAAGAGAATCTGGATGCATGATTTTACTCAATGTCTGCAGAGAAAGAAGAAATTGCCTTCCAACAATGTTTCACTAAGAGGGTACTCCATTAGCAGTGAAAGCTTAACTAAAGTTTCTATTTTTATATCATCATTGGATTTAAATCAAACACGGAAAGTCAAGGAAACTGCAGATCAATTTAAGATGGTATAAATCTTAAATTGTTCTGGGATATCAATCACACAAGACTGATGTTTGGGATCATAAGTGAAGCTTATATCAAATCTTGAAATACAGAAAACTATGGTTGTTTACTTCATGACACAACCTTATTATACATTTTTCATTGAGTGATATTTAATGTATATTGATGCAGACAATGCTCAGAAAGCTTACTTATCTGCCTGTCACTTCCTCATAATTATAATTCAACACCTGCAATGCTTTATGGCACTGCATTATATTTATATTTCTATAGCATATGCATTTTATCTGTTCAATTTTTCGTGATATCCATAGTCACCACAAAACTGAGATAACATTCATAATTAAATTATGAGTGCTAATACTCTATTAAGAATCCTAATTTCATCTGAGTTCCCTCACTCTGACTCTTCAAGATTGAAAGAAAAGGATGAATATTTCAGTACCATCCACTCTGGTGATGTCACCATATTATCAGCCATGGCTCCTGAAATTCTTAGAGGTAGAAAAACCTATTTTTCAGAAAAGTGCTTACTATAAAAAGGATTTCCAGGACCACATTTCAATCCATACAGCCACAGAATGACTTCTGCTGCAAAACAGAAGTAAAAGCTTACAGTTATGCTGGAGGAAAAATAAAGGGAAAAGGCATCATATGCCTGTAATTTATTAAAATTATCAAAGCTTTACAGAGCCTAAAGATTAGCCAAATTATACACAAGAAAAATCTAAAGAAAATGAATTAGTAAAATGTTAACCAGAAACTGTTTTCTTTATGTCACAATAGAAAAAAATATAGTTTATAAATAGATATCTGAGCAGAACTGAGCCATTAATCCAATGCTTTGCTTGACTGAGTATTTCTATATAATCTAGCTGATGTTTTTATTTCCTCTAAAAGGATATTGCACCCAACTCTTAGCATGTAGAAGTTTTAGGAGTATCAATTCTTACCATTATTATTTGGAATTAAGACAGAAGAGACTAATGCATTGTATGACACATTATTTGTTTGTACATCACCATATGAAATTTGAAGTAGCCCCAAAGTGCCCCCTAAATCTCCCAGATCTGCCATTTCTATGGTAAATATCACTGTCATGTCTCTTTTATCTGTTGCTTATATATACATATACATACTCATCATGTTATTGTCTTTCAAATAAGAAGTGTTATGCAAAGTGTTTCTGAGCATCTTGTGCCATTGTTGTTGTTAATTGCGAAGTTGTGTCCAACCCATCACGACCCCATGGACAACGTTCCTCCAGGTCTTCCTGTCCTCTATCATTTTCTGGAGTCCATTTAAGTTCACACCTACTGCTTCAGTGACTTCATCCAGCCATCTCATTCTCTGTCGTCCCCTTCTTCTATTGCCCTCAATCTTTCCCAGCATTAGGCCCTTCTCCAGTGAGTCCTTCCCTCTCATTAGGTGACCAAATTATTTGAGTTTCAACTTCAGAATCTGGCCTTCTAAAGAGCAGTCGGGGTTGATCTCTTCTAGGACTGACCGGTTTGAACGCCTTGCAGTCCAAGGGACTCGCAGGACTCTTCTCCAGCACCATAGTTCAAAGGCCTCAATTCTTTGGCGCTCAGCCTTTCTTATGGTCCAACTTTCACATCCATACATTGCAACTGGGAAAACCATGGCCTGGACTATACGCACTTTTGTTGGCAGGGTGATGTCTCTGCTTTTTAGTATGCTGTCTAGATTTGCCATAGCTTTCCTCCCCAGGAGCAAGCGTCTTTTAATTTCTTGGCTGCAGTCCCCATCTGAGGTGATCTTGGAGCCCAGAAAAATAAAATCTGTCACTACCTCCATTTCTTCCCCATCTATTTGCCAGGAATTGAGAAGGCCAGATGCCATGATTTTGGTTTTCTTAATGTTGAGTTTCAAGCCAACTTTTGCACTCTCCTTCTTCACCCGCATCAAGAGGCTCTTTAGTTCCTCTTCACTTTCTGCCATTAGAGTGGTATTATCTGCATATCTTAGGTTGTTGATATTTCTCCCGGCAATCTTAATTCCAACTTTTGTTTCATCTAGCCCTGCCTTTCTCATGATGTGCTCTGCATATAAGTTAAATAGGCAGGGCGACAGTATACAGCCTTGCCGGACTCCTTTTCCAATTTTGAACCAATCAGTGGTTCCGTGTCCAGTTCTCACTGTTGCTTCTTGACCTGCATATAGGTTTCTCAAGAGACAAATAAGATGGTCTGGTATTCCCATCTCTTTAAGAACTTGCCACAATTTGTTGTGATCCACACAATCAAAGGCTTTAGCATAGTCAATGAAGCAGAAGTAGATGTTTTTCTGGAACTCCCTAGCTTTCTCCATGATCCAGCGTATGTTGGCAATTTGATCTCTAGTTCCTCTGCCTCTTCGAAATCCTGCCTGTACTTCTGGTAGTTCTCGATCCACATACTGCTGGAGTCTAGCTTGTAGGATTTTAAGCATAACTTTACTAGCATGTGAAATGAGTGCAATGGTGCGATAGTTTGAACATTCTTTGGCATTGCCTTTCTTTGGAATTGGAATGTAAACTGACCTTTTCCAATCCTGTGGCCACTGTTGAGTTTTCCAAATTTGCTGGCAAATTGAGTGTAGCACTTTTACTGCTTTTAAGATTTTGAATAGCTTTTAAGATTTTGAATAGCTTTTAAGATTTTGAATAGCTCAGCTGGAATACTGTCACCTCCACTAGCTTTGTTGTTGCTCAGATTTTCTAAGGCCCATTTCACTTCACATTCTAGGATGTCTGGTTCGAGGTCAGTGACCATCTCATTGTGGTTATCTGGGACGTTAAGCTCATTCTTGTATAGTTCTTCTGTGTAGTTTTGCCATCTCTTCTTAATCTCTTCTGCCTCTGTTAGGTCTCTGCCATTTTGGTCCTTTATCATGCCCATCTTTGCATGAAACGTTCCCTTCATATCTCCAATTTTCTTGAAGAGATCTCTGGTCCTCCCTATTCTGTTGTTTTCTTCTATTTCTTTGCACTGTTCATTTAAGAAGGCATTCTTATCTCTTCTAGCTATTCTCTGGAATTCTGCATTCATTTGGGTGTATCTTTCTCTTTCTCCTTTGCCTTTCGCTTCCCTTCTTTCCTCATCTATTTGCAAAGCTTCCTCAGACAGCCATTTTGCTTTCTTGCATTTCTTTTTCTTTGGGATGGTTTTAGTTGCTACCTCTTGTACAATGTTGCGAACTTCCATCCATAGTTCTTCAGGCACTCTGTCTATCAGATCTAATTCCTTAAATCTATTTGTCATCTCTATTGTATATTCATCAGGAATATGATTTAGTTCATACCTGAGTGGCCTAATGCTTTTCCCTACTTTTTTCAATTTAAGCCTAAATTTTGCAATGAGAAGCTCATGATCTGAGCCACAGTCAGCTCCTGGTCTTGTTTTTACTGACTGTATAGAGCTTCTCCATCTTTGGCTGCAGAGCACATAGTCAATCTGATTTCTATGTTGACCGTCAGGTGATGTCCATGTGTAGAGCCGTCTCTTGGGTTGTTGGAAAAGAGTGTTTGTTATGACTATCATATTCTCTTGACAAAATTCTATCAGCCTGTGCCCTGCTTCATTTTGTACTCCAAGGCCAAAGTTGCCTGTTATTCTCGTTATCTTTTGGCTTCCTACCTTAGCATTCCAATCCCCCATGATGATAAGGACATCATTTTTTGGTGTTAATTCTATAAGGTGCTGTAGGGCTTCATAGAACCGGTCAATTTCATCCTCTTCAGCACCAATGGTTGGGGCATAGATTTGGATTATTGTGATATTGAATGGTTTGCCTTGGATTCGAATTGAGATCATTCTGTTTGCAATTGACACTTTTTCTGTTTACATGACCAAACAAAATATTTCTTTCTCATTTATTGATACAAAATACTGTATTTGTAACATACATTCCCTTTTCTTATTCGATTCACATTCATTCATTTTTTTATCTAATTATTTCTTCTATAATTATCAGATACTATTCTTGAATACTCCATTTCATTTCATTCAAAGACTTTCACAACTTAAAATTTCTCCATTTTACAATCGTTAGTTAATAATCTACCAAAGTACAGAAATTCATCTATTTGCTCTAATTTTTTGCTGTAACTACTCAAAAACTAGAAAGAGGAAAGAAATCCAATCCTCTAATATAATGATTTAATCAGCATACAAAAGTATCCACTAATTCACTCTTCTCACTAATTATAATACCAATATTCCTTATAAATTTATTATAAACACATTAAACTTTCTTTAGACATACCTGCTCAGGGTTGAATCATTTTCTAAGCATTGTATTTATTTTCATTCATGCTTTATTTCTATTATGTTCCATTGTATTAAGAAGCAATCTTTCTATTCATATAAAATATTCCATAATTCATAATTAGTAACTTTATTTTTACTTTCTATAAATCAAACAAGCACAACAGAATTTCTTTACTTCACCTATACAATTCTTAAAGACCTGCCATTTTCACCTCATCTCCCTTTTCAGCCAGAATTCTGTCAAATATTTCCGCAAGGATACTTAACAAATTAATTCCCAGGGGCCGGGGAAGGGGAGGAAAGGAAAAAAAAAACAACACATTGTTTTTAAAAAAACGCTCAGTTTTTACAGCCATCATTAAATCTTGACAACATGGAATGATATTGATTAGTCCTTGAATTATATCAATTAAGGCTCAGTTCATAGGCAGAGAATGAACAACTTATCATCAACTGAGGACTATAAATCCAAGATAGCTATATCTTTTTGTCTTAAAATCTAAAGACTTTGCTTTCCCACAATATAATATTGTTCTTTCTTTTTCAATTGAAAGGACAATAATTTACTAAGTATCTTTCCTTTATGCAATCAATGAATATTGTATCAGGTATAAACAGAAAATTAAGTATTTATTTAAAGACTTTAAAGCTTTCTAATCCAGGGTTACCCAATCCTTGATCCCTGGACCAGCACTGGTCCATGGCATGCCAGAAACAGGACTGAGCAAACAAGCGAAGCCCCATTCGCAGGATGCAGGTAGCACATAAAACCACATTCCCTCTAGTCCACAGAAAAAAACTTTGCCCATGGAACTGGTCCCTGGTGCCCAAAAGGTTGGGAGCTGCCTTTCTAGTCTCATGTAGTTGTCTTTCATGGATACTCAAAAGTTCTTTAATATTCCAAATGTTCTTTAGAGGAGGTTTTTTTTTCATATTTTTATATAATTTTATAACCGTGAATCTTTAATAATGATATATTGAAACACTAGGTTTTTTTTCTTATGATAGCATTACTACATGACTGGATAGTTCAATAACACTTGTAGGATCTATACTACATTAATTTATCTGATCAGCTGGAGATCAAGATACTAAAATATAATAAAGTGAGATGCAGAGGTGAATAAAAACTACAGTCATACAGAGAAGGAAATAAATTTCACTGTATAAATTCCATTGTACAGGAAATAAATTTAACTGATGTAATTAATTACAATCTAGGAAAGGACATAAAACCTGATTAAAATATTAATTATGTTATTCACAACTAAACTAAAAATATATTCAAGACACCTGTGTAAAACATTCCTTAGTTGGGCTGTGCTAATTAATAAAAACTAAAAATATTTCAATAATAATAATTATTGTTATTAAAAATATATTTCAGCATCACTTTTTTTTGTTCCACTTGTTTTGAAGATTAGCTACAACGTTAGCAAATTTTGTGAGTTCTAGTCCTGCCTGAGGCATGAAAGCTGGCTGGGTGCTAGCTTCCTCAACAATTCTTAAAAATTTACGTTCATACTACCAAAAACAGTAATTATAGTCTGGCTATGCCTGTTCTTTAAATTTAATGCTACAGCTACTATTTAAAATTCACGTGCTAATGCTCTAGTACACGGGTCGGCAACCCGCAGCTCCGGCTGGGGTGGCGGCAGGGACATTGCTTCCTGTGCCGTCCCTGGGCCACTCACCCGGCCATATGTCTCCCTGGGCTGGGCAGGCTGCAGCAGGGGGGGCATCACTTCCTGGTCCATCCCCAGGCCGTTCCCTAGGAGCCGAGCTCACCACGCATCTCCCTGGGCTGGTCCGTGGGGTCCCGGGCACCTCTCAGCGACTTTTACTGCTTCCTGCCTCCCTGCCCCTTTGGCGCCGTTTGCCTTTCTTTCTCTCTCTCTCTCTTCATCTGGAGAGGGGGGGGGCAGAGGAAAGAGAGAAAGAGAGAGGGTGACTTGTTCGGGCAAAGAACCAGTGGGGGACAAGGCGAGCTAAGTCAAAAGACACGGAACTTTCATGCTAGCTTCTCCTGAGTCCTTGTTATCCCTGCCACAAACTCAGCTCATCCGCCCTCACTCTCTCCTCTCCTCTCCTCTCCTCTCCTCTCCTCTCCTCTCCTCTCTCTGCGGATGAGGCTGCTTGCTTCAAATGGTTTGCTACCGAGGCCCGGGAGCCAGGCAGGCGGGTAAGTCTCGATCGCAGTATTTTGTTGCTGTTGTTTTGCACACGCGTGGCACTGGTTGGGAACAGAGCCAAGCAAGCTCTATGGTTGGAAGTCCCTGCAGCTTAGGAGCCAGGATTTCCCCCCCTCTCAGTCCCAATTCCCAAGCAGGATTCACCACTTTGGGATTGGAAGTGAGCTGCGAGGAGATGGTCTGTCTCTTTTCCTCCCCTGCTCTCTTCCACGCCGGCTACTGAGGCTCCCTGCTGGGTGCAGTTGGCTTGAAGCGGAGGAGGGGGAGGGGCCTTTCAAAGCGTGACATTGCAATGGATGGGACAGCCTTTCAGGAGGGTGCGGATGAACTGTAGCTCTCCAGATATTGCTAACATACAGCGTTTGCTGTTCCTGCAGCAGAATTGATGAGAGGTGCTGGCATTTCTTTGTCAGAATGTGGTGAATCTACATTGCCCATTTCTAAGGGAGGAAGTTAAACGTTTTGGTAGGTGAACTGGTTCTGTTAGTAAAGGGGGGGAGGTGAAGAGAGGGAGAGAGGGAGGAAAGAGGGAGGAAAGAAAGAGAAAGGAAAGGAAGAAAGAGAAAGGGAGAGGAAAGAGAGAGGGAGAGGGGAGAGAAAGGAAAGAAAGAGGGAGAAAGAGAAAGGGAGATGAAAGAAAGGGAGAGGGTGAGAGAGAGGAAAGAGAAAGAGGAAAGGAAGGAAAGAGGAAAGGGAGAAAGGAAAGAAAGAGAAAGGAAGAAAGAGAAAGGGAGATGAAAGAAAGGGAGAGGGTGAGAGAGAGGAAAGAGAAAGAGGAAAGGAAGGAAAGAGGAAAGGGAGAAAGGAAAGAAAGAGAAAGGAAGAAAGAGAAAGGGAGATGAAAGAAAGGGAGAGAGGAAAGAGGAAAGAAATAGAAAGAGGGAGAAAGAGGAAAGAAAGAAAGGGAAAGAAAAGAGAAAGAGGGGGAGGGGGAGAGAGGAAAGAGAGAGGAAAGGAAGGGAGAAAGAGAAAAGGAGATGAAAGAAGGTGAGGGAGAGGGGGAGAGGAAAGAAATAGAAAGAGGGAGACAGGAAAGAAAGGGAGAAAAGAAAAGAAGAAAGAGAAAAGAAAGGGAGGGGAGAGAGGAAAGAGGAAAGAAAGGGAGAAAGAGAAAGGGAGATGAAAGAAAGGGAGAGTAGGAGAGAGGAAAGAAATAGAAAGAGGGAGAAAGAGAGGAAAGAGGAAGAAAAGAGAAAGGGAGAGGAAAGAGGAAAGGGAGAAAGAAAAGAGAAAGGGAGATGAAAGAAGGGAAGGGAGAGGGAGAGGGAGAGGAAAGAAATAGAAAGGGGGAAAGAGGGAGAAAGGAAAAAAGGGAGAGAGGAAAGAAAAAAGAGGAAAGAAAGGGAGAAAGAGAAAAGGAAAGAGGAAAGAAAGGGAGAAAGAGAGGAAGGAAAGAGAAAGGGAGAGGGAGAGGAAAGGGGGAGAGAGTAAATAGAAAGAGGAAAGGGAGAAAGGAAAGAAAAAGGGAGAAGAAAGAGGAAAGAGAAAGGGAGGAGAGGAAAGAAAGGGAGAGAAGAAAGAGGGAGAGGAAAGAGAGAAAGGGGGGGGGAAGCGCAAGTGCCTCTCTCTCTCTCTCTCTCTCTCTCTCTCACACACACACACACACACACACACACACACGCACACACAGACACACACAAAGGGGGAAGAAGACTAGCAGACCAAGGGCAGAAAGAGGGAGGGGGAGAGGGAGAGAGAGAGAGACAGATCCTTTTGACATCTAAAATGAAGATAAGACTGCATAT
The DNA here is from genome assembly GCF_016545835.1 of Crotalus tigris. Classification (NCBI taxonomy): domain Eukaryota; kingdom Metazoa; phylum Chordata; class Lepidosauria; order Squamata; family Viperidae; genus Crotalus; species Crotalus tigris. Next base: position 463,144 of record NW_024097783.1, on the reverse strand, counting down.
ATCCATATATATATGTGGATATATGCAGTCTTATCTTCATTTTAGATATCCAAAGGGTTTTGCGGCTCCCTGTGTTTTGTTTTCAGTGGGAAACGGGTCCAAGTGGCTCTTTGAGTATTTTGGGTTGCCTACCCCTGCTGTAGTAAATACTTACATTCTGTTTTGAATTCAGTTTTTTTCCACAAAAAGAGTTTGCATTCTCATTAAACTGGGTATTTCATATTAAATTTGTTTATATTTTAGAATAACTTTATTATTTATGCCTCATTCCAAATTATTAAAACTGCATATCTTATTTGAGACTTGAGTAATCACTCATCTGTGAATAAACAGACAATTTTCTACTGTAGTTTCAAAATAATCTAAACCATCAGAGCAAGTTCATGCATGTCTAATACTTTCTCATTTGGTTCATTTGATGAACCTGGATCAGGAATTATCCAGTTATAAGATAATTTCAAGTGTTATGTTGCATTTTTTCTAATGTTTTCATATATGGAGCTGCCCTAAACATACAGTATCTCCAAACAGATGCTTTGGGCATCAAAATGTATTGCCTGCTTAATTCTTCTTTATGTTCATTGTGTATTTTCAGAATAACTTTTGAAAGCAAAGTGACTTTACAAAATTATGCAGGACAAGGCTAAGGCTTGTCAAGTTGTCATCCTGTTTGTTGCATAGACATTTTAAAGACACCTGATTAGCTTTTCATGCTATAACAAAGGAAAAGAAAGAAAAAAGAAAATGTTTTCCTAAAGCCTGCAACCAAATTAAAAATACTCCAAATGTTGACTTCTTTGTTGACTCTTTCAACAAAGGCCATCAGGGCAAAACATTTGTTGTACAGTAACACAACAAGAAATGAATGAAATGCAAATACCCTATGCTTAAATTCTATCCTTGGGTACTCTGTAGATTGAATTATTCAGTGATTCATAATTTGAGATAAATCAACAGCCAACATTACATTAGTGTGAGGGATTGTTCTCCTATAGAACTAAAGTGAAATAACGCAAGCTTTAGAGTGATTTTGAAAAACCATTCAATAGCAAAGGATTATAAAGTGTTTCTTCAGGTAATATTTTTGGAATGTGCATACTTGTTCTAGACATATTAATAAATGAGATTCCAATCTGCCTCACCAGTACTTATTATGATAAAAAGGATGGATAAAATAATAATAACCAGATATTCTCTCTTTTGCCTATTCGTCCTAAAGAATGAAGCCCTCTGACTGGAAAAGAAGAGTTGGAACAAAGAGTAAATGAATCTTTAAAACAGCACAAAAACAGCAGATAGGGTTGCTTGAATTGAAACTTGTTTCAAACAAACAGCTAGCACAAGTATTAAAAGATGCCAATACCGTAATATTAAATATAAGCACCAGGTCATTGCAAGAAACAAACCAATTAATGTAGAGTATAGTCGCCTATGGATACCTGGGATGCAAAATTAACAAACAAGAAAAAAAAGCCAAAACAGTCTACCACCAAAATGGAGGCTGGAAAATAATATCAGCATGCTAAGATCAGATGCAAGCAAGCTAGGACAGATGAAAAGAAGCTGAGGAACAAAAAAGACTAAAGAATACCTGATCAAGAAATATCAACTAGAAACAAGGAAGATTAAGGAAGCACTGGAAATAATAAAGCAGAAAACCACACTTTTAGCCAAGAAGATCAGCAGATATGAAGCTCTAAATGTCCACGATAGGTAGAATCTTCAATTTTAGTCAAATCAGAAACATTTCTAGCAATTCATAAATGGGGAGATTGCAGGGAACCATTCAATACCTGACAAAGAAAAAAAAACTATAATTCTGGAAATAGGGTTGGGATCTTGGAACAGCTTATATCCTTGCAATACCTTTAACACCATGAAACAACAACATCAAAGGAATTATTCACTATCTAATTTCACATTTTATTACCCAGCCAAGAAAAGTTTTCTGATGATTCTGAATTCAATTCAACCAACCCATTCATTATTTTTACTGCAGATGTTACTTCTGCTACATACTTCCAGCTGTTTTTTAGAACTGCTCTCTCTTTCTCTCTGACAATAACATCAGCAGCTTTTGATTCTTTTCCCATTTTAATATTGAGGAGAAATCCATTCAGTATAGAAAACTGTGAGATGAAGAGTTTATAGAATTATATATGTAACTGTGTAATCAACATTTTTTCCCCAAGGGATTGGATGGAAATACCAACTTAATATCAAATGACTCATGCTCAATTATTTCTTCATAAACTATATAGACCAGGGGTGTCAAACTGCCGGCCCACGGTTGCATCATGCAGAGGCCACGCCCACCCCAGATCCGGCAATGCAAAAAAAGTTGTGATACATCGTAACACATCACATGACACAGTGAGTTTGACACCCGTGATATAGACTATATCATTCATAATCACTAGCAATATTCAGAGACTGTTTATCTTGTTTAATAATAGAGGTATGGCATAAGTGTTGCATTAACTATTATATTAAGCATGTTGGATTTTTTTTCATACCCTGAAATATTCACAATGATTTGGGCAATAAACTTGATACATATTTGAATTCTTTGGGGCATAGAATTATTTTTTAATTTATGAAAGCAAAATATTGATTGTAAAAACAATATATAGATAGTACTGTATCCTGCTGAGATTATATCCCGTAAACTATTGGTAGGAATATAAAACATTGGAAACCATCTTTCAATGGTTTCAAAGTAGTCTAAACAATTTGGCTTAAAAAATAAAGAAGAGTGCTTCAAATTCTCCAATGAAAAACAAATTCAAACGAACATTGTCCCTATTCATTAATGAATTTATTTTTTTTCCTGATGGATTACCTTCAATTTGTATTGGTTTTCATCTGTATTGTACAATATTGTTTCATAGAGAAACTGTGAAAGTGGATGCTTTTTTATATTTCTGTACAAGATTGCATATTTCAATTAATTAATTGGAAAAGTATTTGCCAAATATATTTTTCAGTTTTGTTGACACTGGTGTTACAAATAACATCAATATTTCTTCAATGGAAAATTCTGTTAGCCATTTGTTTTAAAACTCAACAAGATTTTTACTGGACAGTGACAGCATTAAGCTAATAAAAAACCAACATGATGAACTTTACTATATTATCTGCTGTAATCCCAGATTTTTGTATATTTGTTTGTGTGCATATTACCTTGGTTCCCATATTTATTTCTCTGAGAAATTTGGATTTTCTATTAATTCAAGATGATGAATAACAACAAAATTAAGTGAATGAATATATTGCTAGATAGTTTGGATTTGTATTGAGTTTATTTTTCAAAAATGCACATGGATTGCATTTGAAATGTTTTCTATTGACTTAATTTCACTGTAAAAATGATGCATGACTAATAAGCAAGTGGCACCAATCTCAAATATACACTGTAATTTCATGGTGTGATACAGTGTTTGCATAAGTCACTTCAAACTATCATACTTACTCATGTTATTTATTTTATTATATATCACATATATTTTGCTGTCTTATACGCAATATATTTGCTCATTCGCTAACACTTGGTTAGAAGTAAGAAATAAAATACATTATTCAAAATAGAGAAAGTATAAAAAGTGTTGGGCTCGGGGTGGAAATATCCATACATTGTGAGGAGCTTCTGATTCACATCAGCAGCTTCCATGTCTTTCTATGCCAGCTAACTATATTGGCAAGATATCCGATGACTGGCAAGACATGCATGTTGATAGTATGGATCTTGTTCTTCTCACTAATCCAGTTGTCCAGAAGCTGTTTTAGCCTTTGATGGTTTTTGGATGTTGCTGTCTTCTGTGCCTCCTTATTGTGGTTCCCATGTAACTGTGGGATACCAAGGTACTTCTACCCTATTAGCTTTAATTACCTTCCTTATCTTGACTATTATTTAATCACATTTTTCCAGTCTGAATGACATCCCAATGTCCTCATTTTAGATCTCTATCAGCTGGGTCAACGAGTTGATGTCTCATTCATTCTTAGCATACAGCTATGCAGAACAGCAGAGGGGCAACACCCACAAACTTCGCAGAAAATTGCAGAAATTATTCCATGAAAAATCCAGGTATCATGGGCAGAAATACCCAAGTAACATTCTGATATTTTTTTTCAGGGTAGGCAACTTTTTCTTAAGAAACAAAACTATTGGGTAGTATTTGCATTTATTATTAATTTATTAACTGATGTACATACATTAGAAGCAAAGCAGTTATAACCATGGATTTGCTTAAATAAGCAGGCTGTGATTTGAAAGCATTCAGTAATCTCTTATGGTAGCCAACTTTGGTTTAATTCCTTCCAGATTTTTTTTTTCCAAACTGAATTTGGTACCACTTTAACAGAATAATCAAAGAAACTCAAGGGAAAATACATTTGTGAAAGTATCCTCATGTGACTCAACTAACACTCCTCAGTTAAACTATTATATCTAGCTACACATTTCTCTTCATCTAATATTTAAACTGTCAGGAAAGGCTAATCAATGCTCCCAAAGGAGAGAATTAAATGGGTTGATAAGAGAAATTTCCAAATATCTTGCACTTTTATATTAAAAAAAAATACTTAATGATTTTTATGAAAGTAACATATTTATTCATTGATTGGATTAATAATGTGTGTTCTCTGTTAATCAGCAAAGGATGAAAGGTACTGGACACCTTCCTATAAATTAGTAAATACATTTCTTTCTGGAAGAGACCAATAACTGTTTTCATACTTTGGATATTTGAAGTTAGTTAACTGTCATAATAGAAAAGGTGGTCCAATTAGACACAACTTCTTTCCAAATAAATACACAGCAGGGTACTGCTAGACTTAGATTTTAAGAAGAGGCTTAAATTTGAGATAAAAAAAATGTGACGTGAATATTTATTGGCATGAATTTGGGTAATCAATTGTTGGACGAATGCTAGCCAGCATTTAATGTTTGTCTTTTCAAAGGGGAAAAATATCAGTTGCACAGATTGCTATTCTAGAAGGTATCAGAAGATTGTTTAGATACTGTTGATTTTTATAACCCACTCTCAATTGTGCAACTAGAACATTTTTTTTTGCCTACAATATTTATGTTGACAAAGACAGAAAAACCAAGAATGTTTTAATTAATAACGTTAAGAGCTGTCCACATGAAACCATACATAAAAATCAATGCGATGCAATTTCATGAAATTTTGCATGATCTTATAAAGAGCGTTTAGAAGAATTTCATACATATTTTTACAGCTTCCTTTATTTTCCTCCATGCTATCTCAAAGCACCTCAGATATTCAATCAGAAGTGTCCTCAGGGAGATCAAGGGAAGCAAACAAGAGTAGCATAAATGTGTATTTTAAATTTTGTTGTTGCTAAGCTTTTAACAAATAGTTTGTGTAAGATGCTTTAAGCAACTTGTTTGTTGGAAGGAAAGTGGGATAAAAAAAATCTAAACATGCATCGATCCCTGCAGAAATTAGACTGCCCTCCACTCTAGCACTCTTTCAGAAGGCCCTTAAGATGTGGTTCTGCCAGAGGGCCTGGGGAACCCAGAGCAGGATGGAGTCCATTAAATGGCTGGTATGAATGTGTGCTGTCACCAGGGTATGGGGGTGAAGAGTTATTATTTTATAATTTTCATTTTACTACTTTTATTTTCATTTCTTGCATATTGTGCTTTTATTTCTTATAAGCCACCTTGAGTTGCCATGTGTGAGTAGGCAACAATATCAATTTTCTAAATAAATAAATAATATCCATCTATCCGTTCACTCATCTGTATCTAGAACTAATATCTCTATATTGGAGAATAGTGCAGTTAGGTGGCTACATGAAATGAGAAGTTATTTACTGACACTGGAAAGAACAGATAGTGGACTTCAACCTGAGATTTGGTTCATAATTTACAGATATTATTTATTTCTTGGTTTATTAATCTATTCTATCATTCCATCTTAAGAATCCCCACTTGCAATCCGAAGTGCAATCTTCCACACATTCTACTTATTCTTCCATTTTAACTGAAAAATAAGCCCAAATTCTAGCAATACCCATTAATATTTCTTTTCTCCACTGACCAAAATTTGAAATACTTAATTTCCTTAAATATACTGTTTTGAGAGGACGTGATCTCCCACTTTATAGAAGGCAGCCAGATCTTTGAAGATGTCCTCTGTGGGAAGGCTGGTTAAAGCTAAAGATTCATTAAAGGAAGTTGGGCTTCTTGAAATGACTAAGATGCAGCAAACTTAGCAGATATGTATTTTTCTTAGTCCTCCCCACCATAGTTTTTGGAGGGTTATTTTTTAAGTTATAATCATCATTGCCAAATCTTAATCTATACATGTAGATTGGAATATAGACATTTTCCACACACTACTGTATAAACATGCATCTTCTTTGATGATGTTATTTCTCTTTTCTAGTTATTTATTTTCTTTGAAACTGTTTGTCAGGACATTTTGAAATGTGGTCTCTGCTGACAATAATTATCTTATTACTTCCTAGTCATGAACACATCTCAGTCTAAGCTAGCGACTCAGATAGCAAATAAATGGTCAGTTAAAGCCTTAAGGGAGAAGTGAATTGTCCTCTTTGAAATTCTTAGTAAGCATTTCCAGGGAACAACATCTTGCCCTTCCCTGGCAAATGATCCATCTACCTGAAGTTTTATACCCCAAAGTGGTAAGATCTTGTTTCTCAGCAGTGCATATTCATTTCAACAACAACAAAAAAAAAATGTCAGTATAAATATATTGTTTACTTGACTAGAAGTGCAACACATATGGAACTCCTTGGAGCGGCACACAAAGATATGCAACCCATATTAGTAGGCTTAGTAATGAGTTATTAAAGTTAAATAATGGGAGGGGGGGGAAATAATGGGAAAAAAGACAGAATAAAAAACAGAGGCGGGAGGGAGAACAAACTTATGCAGTTTGTCAAAACCTAGAGATTAGTAAAAAGGGATTCTAAACTGTTTTAATTTGCAATGTGTTAAATCAACATTCTGTAGCTAAGGTGGGTTGCAGCCACTATGCAGCTGTAAAACACAGTTTTGAGAATTTGAAAAAGAGACATGTAAAAGAAATAAAGTTTGGCTGCTTGTCAGAACCACAGCTTAACAATTGGAGCATATTCCCTAGTGCATGATGGCTAACTTTCTGGGCTCAGTGTGTTAAAAAATTGGAAAATGTCTAACTTGACACTGTTGGCATGTTAACCCCTCCTTCTTAACAAAAGAGAAACAATTCTTTATATATTCATTTATTTTTAAAAATAGAGTCCAATCATGTGTAGGCCCTGGAATCTGCCATTTGCTGCTTACCTTCAAGCGGTGTTCTCTTTCTATTGACAGGCCCTATGGCTTACCCAAGACAGGTCCAGGTTGCATGAGGCTTGAAGTGGCTGAAGTATCTGAAAACCATATGAAAGCATATACCATTCTTGTGCTCCAGAGCCCATGTGAGAATATATCCTCTCATATAACTTTGTGAGGGTCTATAAGCCACACGAGAACATACCCCATTCTCATGTGACTTCCACAATCTCTAAAAATCACTCAAGAATAGGATGTGCTTTTGAGAATAGTTGTTAAATGTTGGTGAACACGGGTGTCACCCAGAATGTTGTGGCATGTCATCTTTGACATGTGTATCTTAAGTTTGCCAACACTACCCTAGTGTCTGAACTAGCAGTGGGATTCATATCACTAATGATTACAGAAGCATATTCCTGCATGCATTTGCAAACAATATGATGAACATCATTTATTGTGTTATGAGTCATTTACTGATTATCAGTGTCATCAGAGCATCAATTTATTTGGTTATAGGCTAGCTCAGGATAAGCAACCTTGGCTCTTTTATGACTCGTGGACTTCAACTCCCAGAATTCCTGCTGGCTCAGGAGTTCTGGGAGTTGAAGTCCATGAGTCATAAAAGAGCCAAGGTTGCCTACCCCTGGGCTAGCTTATCATCCCTGCTTTCACTATGATAATATATCTTTGCTATCATGAAGAAAGTTTGTAAAAGAAGGGAGCTTTTTAATATTTAATGTGGTTAAAGAAATTTTATTTTAAATTAGAAAATATATTTCCACAGCAAAGAGCTGAAGGTGGATTCAATCAGAATTCCTTATATCCATATGAAATTAAAGATTGGCGTATAATCCCTTGGATCATTTCAACTTCAAATTAAGTTTCTCAGCCCATGCAATTGCCCAGTTCTCTAGCTATCCAATTTTACCTCATGAAGGGATATTTAACTTCCATTTCTTCTCAAAAGATAAATCCAGGAGGACCATTATAAGTAGTCCATTTCATTGAGGCATGTTTTAACTTTCAAAGTTGGAAAATAAAAGTAAAATTCCATGGCAGGTAATACATTGTTCTAACACACACACACACACACACACACACACAGAGAGAGAGAGAGAGAGAGAGAGAGAGAGAGAGAGAGAAACACACACACGATGTAAGCAGAATTTTCACTGTGTTTTGTAATCCATACAGGGATAATTTGGATGTCTAATCTATAGTCAAATCAGAATTAATTTTAATACTTAAGGGTCTTTCTAAATAATTTTAAAATCAATACTGATATCATATTTTATTTCAAATTATCAGTGGATAAGTTTGTGAAACCAGCAGTGTCTGTAGTGAATGGGGAAAACAAGAAAGAATTAGCCTGAGAAACACAATCTTGTGGCATTGCAATGCATTCCACATACATACACACTATAAATGGTCAGAGCTTGAAGCATAATGGTGAGACATTACTCATGTCAATTTAATGAAAGCATTCTGTGGATGCTGCTGAACCTTGCTTATGGTAGATCTTTGCTGAAAGAGAGTAACAGATCTAGGTGATTCTCCTTATGCATTAATGTTTGAACAATCTTCTGTTTAATCTTCTAACTGAAATTATGAGGCTTAATTGGGTCTAAAAATGTTGTTAAGCCACTCTTATTGAGGAATAAATCTTTAACGTATTAATAAACTAAACTAATTAACTTATCCAATGCCTCCCTCTTTCCTAACCTTAGTTTGCAAAAGATATAGCAATCGTGAAATGATTCAGGTACCAGAGATTTCCTCCAATGTTTTCCAAATAACAATTTTTTCATATAAATGGCTATGGAATAGAATCAGCAGAAGACCAAAAGATGGCAAGGGCAAGGGCAAGGGCAAGGGCAAGGGAAGGCAATCTCTTTCAATCACTGTCCATAGAATAATTTGAATGTTACCCCATTCCTCAAATGAAAAATATAAATTCAGAAAAACCATTCTTAAGTGGTAAACAAATTTTCAAATATGTAAAAAAACCCTGCTAAAACAGCTAATTTGAAACAATCTTATTTTTTCCTTTTCACATAACAAACATGCAATATATCTTACTATTTCATATCTTCAGAAAATGCTGAATATAATGGAATTATTGAGAATACAAATAAGAATACAAGCCATACCTTATTTTTAGAAACTAATCAATCACAGAAATGTGTAGCATTTTTCCTTTCTGTAGCAGCTGCTTTTGATAAAATGAAATCCTATGAAGACATATGTTGGAGAATTATTAATCAGTGGAAGTTTTCACTGGAGGTTTTCAAATAAAAATTGGATAGCCATTTGTCTGTAATCATTTGAGGATTCCTGCCCTGGACAGAGGTTTTGACTGGAAGATCTCTAATGAACTTTCCAACCCACTGATTCTATGATATATGCATCATTTTTTTGGGACATACCAGGTAGAGTGGTTTTCCTCTCATCCTGTCTCTCATCTCTTGACTCTTCCCTTCTCTCACAAGACAGCAAGGTATCTTGACACCCAAACCTGGTTCTTTAGAAGTAGTCAGAGTAAAAGCTTTTGCCAATTCATTGTGTTGTTTTTCTTTTTCTATGGAAGAAAAGTTAGAATGGGAAGCAAGTACCCCAGTTGTTCAATTCCCTTATTGGCTACTGAAAGGTATTTCAAGCTTCCCTCTTTATCATCTACCCAAGCCACAGATAGCAGCAGTGAAGATAGGCAGGAGGTGGTACTGCAGCATATTGTAAATCAGATATTTATACTTCCTGCTTGTTGAGTCCTCAGCGAAAGGCAATAACTTCAGGAGTCATTTGGTAGTTCTCAGGAGCCTCTTTATTGGAGTTCATCAGCCGAGGCACACAAGCCTCTCTCCTCCTCTTAAAGACAATCCCCAGGCCAAACGGCAACATTTGGCGCGCTTTGCACTTCACGCATGTGCGTGAGTGCTGGCGCCAGCCAGTCTGGTCCCGGGCAGCTTGCAACTGCCCGGGACTGTTGCAACGTCCCAAGCCTGCCTTTGCAGGCTCAGGACACAACACTGCTAAAAGCAGGAATCTTTATTGCAGACTTCATACAAATGTGTACTGAGATACAGTAATGAAAACAATGCATTAGATAGATAAGATAACCTTTATTGTCATTTTTTACGGTGAGCATGACACACATCAAAAATGAAATTTAGTTTCCCATTCTCAAAGTGAACACATACATGACACTCACCTAAACATACTATATACAACATGTACATACTATATACAACATATGCATAGACCTACACCCATACATATACATAACATATGAATATTAAACACTGTCCATCTTGAATATATAATGGAGGAGGAAGCTTGAGAGTTCACAAGGTTTATACTGTATGGAACGATGGATGTTTTGCTTTGGATACCACAGAGCCTCTTCCCAGAAGGTAACAAGGAAAACAGGTCGTGAAGAGGATGTATAGTGTCCCAGACAATCTTACGGACCCTGCTCAAGCAACGCTATGTCCTGGATGGGAGGGAGGGAACTGCCAATGATCTTTTCAGCTATCCTCACCACTCTCTGCACCGCCTTCCTGTTTGAAGCAGTGATGCTTCCAAACCAGACTGTGATGCTGTATGACGGGATGCTCTTGATCGTCCCCTTGTACAAATTGGTAAGGATAGGAGAAGGAAGATGTGCATTATTGGATGGAGTTGGATAGCACAGTATGAAGATTGGTAGTTAGCGAGTTAGATATAGATAGAAGTCTAATGGTTTAATTCTATCTCTTTTTTAGGTATCTGAACATATACTCTATTATTCATCATTATAAGTTCATTCTGTAGTTTATTTTTTTAAAAGAATTGATAGTTTATCTTTCTCTTTTAAACATTTAGCTTTTCTGCAGATAAAGCACTGCTTTCATTATATTTCAAATTGGATTGAGAAATGTATTTGAAGAATTTGTGTTTCTCTCTCTCTCTCTCTCTTTCTCTGTCTCTTTCTCTCTGTGTGTGTGTTCGCGTATGTGTGTGTACACAGTGGCATTATTATAATACTATCTTAAAATGTTCATTATTTTGATGTTTAACACAAAATAGATAGCAACATCTTATTTGCTAACCAACTATGTCTCACCAGATGCTTCAGTAAAACTAAGTCATTGGGCATGATGAAGCAGTATAATTTGTGTGCTACTGAATTCTATTAATCAATTTAGCAATCTAGTATAATATTTATTTTGAACTGTTGTTAGGTATAAATTTTAATCTATTGATATTATAAAAGAACTAGTTTCATTTTAGTTTATAACTAAAGACTAAATCGTGGCTTAAATATGTTATTAAAAGTATATGCTTTATCTATATATTTATATAACATATATGGCCATCCATATAACAACAGTGACCTGGGTACCAATACACCCCAATCTTACAGCTACATCATCCTCAGACCTTGCCTAACTTCCTACTCTTGCAGAAAGAGCCAGGTTTTCAGAACTTTACAAAAAATAAAATAGGGATCTCGATCTCAGAGGTTGCGGGGAATACTGTTCTAAAGGCAAGAGCTGTCAATTAATTTCAATGAAAAAGTGCTTAACTCTGTTAATGATTACCTATTATTTACACTAAATTGATATGTGCTAATCCAAAGGTTCTGATGTAAGCTCCCAGTGCATGGCCAAACGCCTTATTTCAGAAGAGTCCAATGTCATCCAGAAAATGAGATTCTGAAACTCAGAAGACCATACAATGAAAGAATGTGAAAGAGAGTAGAAAAATAATCTTGAACAGATTTCTGGTGGGAAGTGACATCAGACTGATTGTGCACACTGCTAAAAGTTATATATATTTAGAACTTTATTTTAGGAAATCAAAAGAAAAGAAAAGAAAACCCAAGGCTGTTAATTAGCTTTTAATTCATCTTTCAGTTCCAAACTTTATGGAGAAAACTCTGCCTTCTCCGTCTGGATGATTAAATACTGTATCCATTAGATTATTTCAGGGAAATATTTTTGAATAATAATAAAAAAGAGTTGATGAATCTCAGTCTGACAGGAATTTTTCAATACCAAGTTCTTCTTTCAAGATGAAAATATTGGTAGACAGAAGGCAAATAGGCCAGAAAACGTCTGCAACTAGAATAATTTTGTTTTCTAAAGTTGCTTAGGAGCGCAGATTAACTTCTCATTTAAAACACTTTTAGCTGATAATTTGTCATAATGAATAAATCTGGAAATTCTTAGATACAAATGTTCCATGAATCTGCTTTTACTTTTGTGACCAAAAGCAGATCTTCCAAAAGCCCCTAAATATATCATCGCCTGGTTCTATCTACTGCTAATGTTCTCCTCTCCCCATACACGAACAAATTCCATGAGTAAAAAAAAATAACACCTGTTGAAGAAACAGAAACTCATTGGAATAGCTACTTACACCCAAATTGGGAATCATCCTCATTGGTTCTGATATGGGCAGCTACAGAAATATTTTAAATCAATTAATAAATAAATCAAGGCTGAAGTCCTTCTACATTTCCTTAGATGAGTGTATATCTCATTGAATTTAATGGAGTGTACTTTTAGGAGAGATACTGTAGAAAATATTATACAATTCTTATATTATCTTCCATAAAATCAATACAATAACCAAATATGTAGTTATGCAGAATAGTATATAAATATGTAAAATATATGTAATTTGAAGGAATACTTTTAGTACACCTGGTCCAATAATAAAATCTTCAAACTAACATAGGTACTATTCAAGTTCAGTTACTACTCTCTCCTAGCAAGACTTTTTTTTACAACCCTGTAATCCCTTCTATTGAGGTAGAGTATTAATATCACTTTACAATGCCTTGTTAAGGCCACACTTGGAATACTGCATCCAGTTTTGGTCACCACGGTGTAAAAAAGATGTTGAGACTCTAGAAAGAGTACAGAGAAGAACAACAAAGATGATTAGGGGACTGGAGGCTAAAACATATAAGGAACGGTTGCTGGAATTGGGTATGTCTACTTTAATGAAGAGAAGGACGAGGGGGGACATGATAGCCATGTTCCAATATCTCAGGGGCTGCCACAAAGAAGAGGGAGTCAAGCTATTTTCCAAAGTACCTGAAGGCAGGACAAGAAACAATGGATGGAAACTAACCAAAGAGAGAAGCAACCTAGAACTAAGGAGAAACTTCCTGACAGTTAGAACAATTAACCAGTGGAACAACCTGCCTCCAGAAGCAGTGAATGCTCCAATGTTGGAAGTTTTTAAGAAGAAACTGGACAATCATTTGTCTGAAATGGTATAGGGTTACCTGCCTGAGCAGGGGGTTGGACCTGATGACCTCCAAGGTCCTTTCCAACTTTTTAATTATTATTGAGGATCATCGCACAGTCAGCTAGATGTTCAGACTGGATTTGGCATTTTGTCTACCTATCCAGTCCTTACCCAGGACCTGGGATAGGCAGATGTGGATGTTTGATGGTATTACAGATATCGCCGCAGGATGGAAGCAGTTCCTAGTAAGGCCACCTTTTGCAATTGATTAATAGTGAATTTGTCAATGCCAATGGTGTTCAAGTGGTGCTCCAGTTGTTTTGGGATTGCACCCAAGGAGCCTATTACTATTGGTACTACCCTTGCTTGTTTTTGCCACAGTCTTTCTATTTCTATTTGTAGGTCTTTGTATTTTGTTATCTTCTCCAGTTCTTTCTCGTCTATTCTGCTGTCTCCAGGCACTGCCACGTCCACTATCCAGACTATTTTGTCTTTCTTATCAACAATTGTTAAGTCTGGGGTGTTATGTTGCAGGTGCTTGTCTGTTTGAATTCTGAAGTCCCAGAACAGTTTATTTTTATCATTTTCTATGACTTTCTCTATATGATGATGATGATGATGATGATGATGATGATGATGATGATGATTATTATTATTATTATTATTATTATTATTATAGTTGAAACAACTAAATGGAGCTATGCATTTACTAGTCGGATGTCCTTCCCGCCACCTACGTGGAGTTCACAGCAGATATTTTCTCTTTGCACCCTGATAGAGAAGAATCTGTCACTATCTACTATAGGATTGAACTCTCAACCTTCCAAGTGGGAGGTGAACATCTTCACCTCTAGGCCAACGTGCCACTCCTAGCAAGTCTTACCTTTGGAAAATTTATCTATGAAAGGATGGATATTACAATTGAAATATGATTTGTTCCTATAAACTTATACTTTTTAAAAATCTTATTATTACTTTATTTCTTCATGGAGAAGTAACAACCCTAACTCTAACTACCACATTATTTATATCTGGATTTTACTTTTACAGATATGTGTAAAATATTGAATAAAAAGAATTTATTCTAATCCTTGACTTAATATCTGTTTGAATTAGAAATGTGTATTTTAAAAGAATGTTTAGAATTATGGTTCAGAATGAATTTACAGAATGGTTATGTAAGTTTGTGTTGCAATATAAACAAATGAAGAGTTTTGAGGCGCTTTAAAAATCATTATAAACTTTTCTGTTTTCATTTAATTATCTGTATCTCATCAAGCCTAGCTGCTCATTTACTTAGTTTAGAGGAGCTATTTTTAAATAAATAAATTTCCAAATAAGTAAATTTCAATTCAACAGTAGAATCAATATCATTGCCTATAACCTGAAGGCTTCAGTAGAGAATATGTACCCATTCCAGCTATACGCATACATTATGCTTGGGTTTGAGCATACAACACCATGGTTTATGTTTTGTGTTAAAAGTAAAGAAAATGAATATTTATTTATTTATTCATTCATTTATTCATTCATTAATCAATTTTTATGCTGTCAATTCCCCCCTAGGCCCTATAATAAGGCTTCTTCAATAAACCACAGTTAAGAGAAACTGTTCTCAAAGTGATGTTACCCAGGCTGCCTATCTTAATCACTGATACAATGATGACTACATGACTAGCCTTGGTCTTTCAAACTGACATCGAAACACCCAAACTAAATAAATAAACAAAACTCAGGAGCTTGATCTCATACAGTTCACATAGAAATGTGTGAATAATTGCATAATTGCAGTGTATTGTGCCAGTTAATTAAGTCATGCCCTAAATTACATTCAAAATACTTAAGATTCTGACATGTAAGGCTGTGAGAAAATCCACATCTTATAAAGCAGGGTTACAAAGTCAAATAAATATAGTGCCAAGGGCTGCTTTTTCAGCATTTTTAACACTTTGAGTAATAGACAAAGAAAATCTTTTGACATCTACATTTATGTACTGTAAAAAAGTACAAGTCGATACAAAATGAACAGAAAGCATTGTAGACATTAATTGGCTTTCCAAGATGAAAAATTTAATCTTGAAAACCTGTGAATACCCTTGGCTGGTTGAACAAGAGTCTAGACATCATTTAATAAAAATCCACTGAAATCAAAGGCTAAAACATTTTTACAACATTTTTACCCCCTTCTCAATTTTGGAATGTTGTAGAACATTTAACGACCTTGGTAATAATCAGGCTTCCAAATATTCTGAATGATACTACTTTCAGATATTAGAAAAACTTATAAAAAATAATAAACAGCTTGTAATGTTCATTGCATACCAGGATCTCAGCAGGTCCACATTATCTATTATTGTAGTTTGCAAAATGGGTTTATGCCAGTATCTAAAAAAACAGGGCTGGAGGATCTGGCAATAGCTTTAGATCAACCTTCCTTGACCTTCAGATAGAGAATCAGATTATTTAGTGTTTCAAATATTACTACTATGACACCAACTTGTAGCGCTGCGACTAGTTTAAATAAGCTGTTTGCCTTCACGTGACAGCTGTCATACAGACATTTCCCATCCTTAACAGATTAATCTTTATTAGCTGCTAGCAAGAGACAGAACCACTGAGATAACAGGGAATAAAACATCCTGGTAACAGTTTGGAAAGAGGTGAATGGTGTTGTCAGGATTAAAAACAGTCTTTAAAAGGACACTGTTTTATGAACAGTGGTTCTTAAAATATCTAAATTTACCCAGCCTAAAAGAATTAGAATAGCAATTGCCTTTCATTTGCATCAACTCATAATGCTATGCAGGTAGTCCTTGACTGACAACCATAACTCATGTTCTTGTAACCTCTATGTTAGACTATTGTAACATGCTCTGCATGGGGCTACTCTTGAAGACCATCGAGAAACTTTAACTGGTGCAGAATGTAGCCACACACGTAGTAAATGGTGCCAGATATGTAGCACACATAACACCACTTCTGTGTGAGCTGCATTGGTCACCAATATATTTCTGAGCATAATTCAAGTTCCTTAAAAGCCCTACATGACTTAGGACCAGGGTACCTGAGAGATCACTTTTATATATTGGGGTTCGCTGCATTGAAGCGACACGCAATACCAGTTTCAACCAAGTTCTTCTTTATTCAATTCCAGTTCCACTCAACAAACAAAAGGCTCGCAGGCCTTTTATAGTTTCCCAAACAGCCTATCATAAGTCTTCCTTTTTGCGCCTTGCACATGCGCACAAGGCTGGCACCAACCAGTCTGGTCCCGGGCAGCTTTTGGAATCCCTGGGACCATTTGCAACCTTCTGGGCCTGCTGAGCTGCTTCAACAGAGCCAGGACATAACACCCCTCCCCCCTAGATAAAACACACAAATACACTTGTTCACCTGCCCAGCACACCTAGGCAGACACATATTTTTTTATAAAATAATGTTAACTTAAACCACCCGCTCTCCAAAATAAAATTAGTGTTTGTGTATTTTACCCGGTGTAGGTTCCCAACACCTCATTGTGGACATAAGGTTCCTTTGTGATGACAGAAACCTCACATAGTCTCCCAGATGCTTGGGAGGGCTTTAGCTCTTTGAGACCTACGTAAGGTCAGGGAGGGTGCCTGGCCTGTTAGCTCACCTGCCCTGCTAGGCAGACCAGGACTTGTGCTTAAGGGTGCCTGGCCTACCTGTCCATCTGTTGGGCTTGATAGACCAGGACTTTGATGCTCATAAGTTACAGATGACCCCCGTGTTGACAGGGTGGCAGATTCTTCTCGCCTCCATTCATGTTCCCTTGGAGAGGAGGAAATCCCCAAACCTGGTAGTGGAGCGAAGTTTTCCCCATCCACCATGGACTGCTCCTGGGAACTTAGTCCCTCGAACCCGCAACCTGTCTCGGACGTGACCTATGTTTCAGCAGTGCCCCAATAGTTCCAGTCCCCCGTGTACGTGGCTGAGGTGCCAGAGTCAGGAGCTGCCTCTATGGCAAACTCCTTCACAGGGGTATTCCTGTTTGGTGCTCTTGTGGATGCGCTGGCCACCCCCCGGGATGACTTCCTGTTGGGAGCAATTACTGATGCACAGGATTCGCTGTTCGGAGCGATAACTGAATTGTGAGTATGCCCTTGCTCCACCGCTGTGGAATTCCTAGCAACCTGTGATAATTCCCAGAAACAATAAAGCTGGTTCTCAGGAGTTTGACCTGAAGTGTGACCATGTTCCTGGATCCCAAGATTTTGACCTGAAGTGTGACCATGTTCCTGGGGCCCCCTCCCCCCGAGAGCAGAGTCAGGGGCAGAAGTGACAGGGGACAACCATCAGCACAGTTGGTCGATGTGACGCCGAAGGACGCGGCCATCTCCCAAGGTCACTTCATATGATAGTGGCCCCGAGATCTTGCAGATGACAGCGGGGACCCAGAGATGTCCAGGACCATAGTTCCTCAGCCAGACTGGATTGCCCACCTGAAGCCTCCTAGGTGCCCACGGCTGCGACACCTGTGAAGTCACCTGGTCTGGGTGCAATCTGTCCAACTTCGTGATGAGGCGGCGACCCCAGCAGAGTTCAGCTGGGCTCTTTCCGGTGGCAGTGCATGGTGTAGTGTGGTATGCAAGAAGAAAATCCGCTAATCTGTGATGCCAGCTACCGTGCGTGATTCTTTTGAGCGTGTCTTTAGTGGTGCGCACCATCCTTTCAGCTTGCCCGTTGGTGGAAGGGTGGAAAGGAGCTGATGTGGCATGCTGGATCAAGTTGGCCTGAAGAAAAGCCTGGAACTCAAAAGAAGTAAATTGAGGACCGTTGTCAGAAACTATGACATCCGGAAGGCCATGGGTAGCGAAGATTCCTCTCAACACCTGGATAATCCTGGCAGCAGTAGTGGAGGAGACAGGTACAATCTCTAGCCATTTGGAATGGCTATCCACCAGGATAAGGAAGAATTGCTCCTGAAAGGGGCCAGCGTAATCTAAATGTACCCTTGACCAAGGGGTTTGCATCTCCTCCCACCTGTGTACAGGGGCATGAGACATTTCAGGCCATGACTGTTGGCACACCTGGCACCCGTGCACCTGGCCCTCGATAGCTTTATCAAGGCCAGGCCACCACAGATGGCTTCTTGCGAGCACTTTCATGCGCACAATGCTTGGATGTCCCTCTTGCAGAGAGGACAAGACTCTAGACCTCAGTGAGGCAGAAATAACTACTCTACTACCCCATAACAGGCACCCATTAAAAGTAGAGTGCTTTCTTTGCCAGAAACTTTGAAATACAGTATCTGGACACATGTCAGGCCATCCTGACAAAACCCAAGTCAGCATGCGTGTGAGCGTGTGATCAGTGGCAATTTCTGCAGCCACATCCCTAGCATTGAGGGGAGATTCAGGTAACTCCTGAATGGATAGAATACGAATACTAGGAGCAGGGTCAGCCTCTATTTGTTTGAGAGGCAACCTGCTGAGGCCATCAGCATGGCTCATCTCTTTTCCTGGTTTATGAGTAAGTGTATAGTCATATGCTGACAGGAAAATTGACCATATCAACATACGTGGGGAAATGATGAGTAGTGTCTGTTTGTTGGTAGTAAACAACCCCAGCAAAGGTTTATGCTCTGTATAGACCATGAAATGGCGGCTATATAAGAAATCATGGAATTTCTTTATGCCAGCCACTATGGCCAAGGCTTCTCTGTCAATCTGAGCGTAATTCCTCTCTGCAGAGGACAGAGTTCTTGAATAATAGGCTACAGGGACTTGTGTCCCATCAGCCTTCTGGTGGCTCAATACTGGTCCCACTCTATAAGGAGATGCATCGCATGCAATGCATACAGGCAGTTGCTCATTGAAATGCGCTAAAACAGCATTTGAAGAGAGCAAGGCCTTAACCTCATTGAAACTCCTTTCATGAACCTGAGTCCACTGCCATGGAGCCTGCTTGTCTAAGAGCCGGTGTAATGGCTCTGCCACTGCAGCCTTATGTGGGAGAAATGTGTGATAAAAATTGAAAAGCCCCAATAAAGCTTGCAGCTCACTCTTGGACTTGGGACTTGGGGCCTGCTGAATCACCTGAAACTTGGATTCAGCAGGATGAATGCCTTGAGCATCAATCCTGAAACCCAAAAAGTCAGCAGAAGTGACTCCTATTTTGCACTTGTCTTGCTTCAATTTAAGGCCTGCTTTGCGAAAACGAAGCAAAACAACCCTTAACCTTTCTGCCAGATTTTGAGATGACTCCCTAGCAATGAGGACATCATCGAAGTAGGGATAGACCCCAGGAATACCACAAAGTGTGCGTTCCATAACACTTTGAAATATGCCAGGGGCTACATTAACCCCAAACTGCAGTCTTTTAACTTTAAAGGCTCCTCTATGTGTTACAATTGTTTGGGCCTCTGCAGTTGCCTCATCAACAGGTAGCTGTTGAGAAGCCTGTGCCAAATCAAGTTTTGCAAAAAGGCACCCCCCCTTCAGGGAGGCCAAAATGTGGCTCACCACTGGCACTGGATAAGCGTGCTGTTGCAATGCTTTATTCAGTGTACACTTATAGTCTGCACATATGCGGACTTCTCCATTAGCCTTTAAAGGCGTGACAATGGGGGTTTCCCATGAACTAGAGTCCACAGGTTCTAAAATGCCTTGCTGGAGCAACTTGTCCAGCTCTGCATCTATTTTGCTTTTGAGGGCAAAAGGCACCCTTCTAGACTTGATCCTGATGGGCGTGATAGTGGGGTCTAAACGTAATGCAATGGGAAGCCCCTTGTAGGATCCAAGCTCTGAGCTAAACACATCAGCAAACTCCTTGCAGACTTCTACAAGGCCCAACGTTTGCACACTGTGAAGCCCAGTCACCTGGATTCCAAGGGCCTCAAACCAATCGAGTCCAATAAGACTTGTGCATTCACGCCCAACTACCACCACATCAAGAAAACCTTCAAAAGCTTTGCGCTGCACTTTGAGCATAGTCTCCCTCTTCACAATGACTTTGGAATTCTGGAAGTAGTGAGGATTAAATTCGATGGCCTGAGTTTGACTCGTAGGCCACTCCTACTACAAATCCTCTTGAATGTGTCAAGTGAAATGATGGATAGAGCAGACCCGGTGTCTAACTCCATTGATAAGGGAACCCCCTGTAACTTCATCTCAATGCAAAGTTTTTTCTTAAGGGGCTTGTGTGTCCCTGTCCTCAGAATACTCCTGCGCGATACGCAGAAACCCACCCTGTGTTGGCTGATGACCCTGGTACCTTTCTGAAGTAATTCTTCCTGAGGTTGGACATTTTCACAACCCAAACAGATGGAGGCAATGTGGCCTTGCCTACCACATGCCCTGAAAATGGCAGAACAGAACCTGCAGTCAGCTTGCTTGTGACAACCTCTGCAACTGAGACACTGAGGAGATGCTGGGGCCTTGATGGGATGCCCTTTAAGCCTTCTTTCTGCTGGCTAGTGAAGTCTGTCCACCTCCTGTTCAGGATCTGCTTCTGACCCTTCTTGAGCGTCCTCTTGAAGAACAGACATTGCTGCTGTAGTGCTTTTGGCGAGTCGCAAGGCCTTCATAGTGCCTTCTGAGGCCTCTTCAGCTGCAACTTCTTGCAAGACATCTTGGAAAGTGATTTTCAGCATTAGCAAATATTTTTTGTTGCAGCTCTCTGCTTCTCAGACCACAGACAAAAAGGTCTCGTAAGCACTCTTCCAGGTCCTTGAACTCACAAGGCCTGGCAGCTTATCTCAAGGCAGCAATGAATTCAGCAGCAGACTCACCAGGCTTCTGGTCCCTCTGCTCAAAAGCATGCCTCCATGCGATTACAGATAGCTTCGAATGAAAATGATCCTTTAGCACAGTGGTTCTCAACCTGTGGGTCGGGACCCCATTTGGGGTTGAACGACCATTTCACGGGGGTCGCCAAACAAAGCAGTACGCCATTTTTCCCCCTTTTCCTTAGTTGTGCTACTCCCTTTTATTCTATTGGCTTTTGAAAGCCAATAGAATAGATTCTCTTGAATAGAGTCTAATTCTATTGGCTTTCAAAAGCCAATAGGAATTGTCCAGGCTGTCTCTGCTCTGCTGAGCCCACCAAAAGTCCCATTCTGCAAACGGTGCTGCACCAGTTGAGTAGTCCTCAACTTACGACCGGTTGAGTAGTTCTCGACTTACGACCGGTTGGGGGTCGCAGCATTAAAAAGGTTGAGAACCACTGCTTTAGCATATTTTTTAAGTCTGTGAGTGTTACAGACTCAAGCGGTACAGGAGCGACTAGATTTTCAGCCACATCAAAATTGTCCTGTCCACCGACACACAGCAGAGTTGCTGCCTTTAAGCTATCTTCTCGAACCTGGTTGACTT
The DNA here is from genome assembly GCF_016545835.1 of Crotalus tigris. Lineage (NCBI taxonomy): Eukaryota > Metazoa > Chordata > Lepidosauria > Squamata > Viperidae > Crotalus > Crotalus tigris. The sequence continues at coordinate 441,256 of NW_024097783.1, read as the reverse complement.
GCAGGTAGTTCTCCACCCAGGCCACATACGAGTTCCAACGCTCTGGGTGCGACATGTTGAATTTGGACAGCCGACCGATTTTCGACATCTCTTGCTTCTGTTAGCCTTGCTGCAATTCAGGCTGGGAAGAGGCCCATTTGCCAAGCCCACCTCCAGCGTTTGCGTACTGGTAGGTGAATGCCGATCTGGGCGCTGACTTCCCATCTTCCAGGTCTTTTTGTAAAGACTAGGTTCCTTGCGTTGTCTCCTTCTTTGCAGCGATCCCACCCTCATCACCTGTTTTATGTATTGGGGTTCACGGCATTGAAGCGACATGCAATACCAGTTTCAACCAAGTTCTTCTTTATTCAATTCCAGTTCCACTCAACAAACAACAGGCTCACAGGCCTTTTATAGTTTCCCAAACAGCCTATTATAAGTCTTCCTTTTCGCGCCTTGAGCATGCACACAAGGTTGGCGCCAACCAGTCTGCTCCCAGACAGCTTTTGGAATCCCCGGGACCATTTGCAACCTTCTGGCCCTGCTGAGCTGCCTCAACAGACCCAGGACACAACAATCACCTTTTTCCAAGAGTCTCTATCTGTCCAACTAGATCAAGCAGAATGAGCATGCTGCAGATCCTGTCAGCCAAAGAGTGTCAGCTGGTGGGGACAAGCAGTGGCCCATGCTTTACCGAGCATCCTCCCTTCCAAGATTAGAATGGCCACCACCCTGTTAGCCTTTTATAAAGCTCTAAGAAAAGGGCAATGTTTCCATGTCTGGGGTGCTGATTGTGTCAAGGACCCCATTTCCTGATTGTATTGCTAGCTGGTCAAGTATTTTGGTCCATGTATATTTAATCAGGGTGTGTTCAATGTGTTTAATGTTTTCAGTGATTTAAAATATTTTTTTAATATTTTTAATTGTAATATATTTTTGAATTGTAAGCAGCCCAGAGTTATTAGCTGAGATGGGTGGCAATAGAAATTGAATGAATGAATGAATGAATGAATGAATGAATGAATGAATGAATGAAATATGGTCATAATTTGTGATGATATAAAACAGGTCACCGTGTTACCAACTCGATATTATAAATTTTAGCAGTGGTTGTTCAGCGAAAACCACAGTTCATTATGGGCTCTTTTTGCTGAAAACTGGAAGTAAACATCAAGGGGTTTTTTTCCCCAAAAAACATTGTAAATCATGGTCACGTGGCTGGAATCAGGCTGTAAATGTGGGCTGGTTGCTGATCACCTGGAATGCAATCATGTGACTCAGGGTGCGGGTTGACAGTTTGAACTTTGGAACTAGATCATAAATGCCATCCTACATTTGAAAAGTCACTAAGTGATCAGTTATAAGTCAAAGACTACTGCAGAGCTATGTTTTCTGATTGCTGAATTGATGAAGTAAGGGATTCTGTAAATTCTGAATGATACCCAAAAGTAATAATCTTAGATTGTTTTCTAACCTGATGATAATGTTGAAAGTGTGATATAGTTGTTGTTGTTGCTTTGGGCCAGAAGAGACGTTCAACATTTCCATGTTTCTCCATTGTGATAGCAGGGAAGAAAACTAATTGGAAGGAAAATTCACAGATATTATCACTAGATGCAGCTCGGAAGATGCTCATCCTTCCAGGTTAAAAATATTTTACCAAAGTGGATGAGGGGAAGAAAAAGAAGAGTAAGGATTGTGTTTTGCAACGTCATAACTTTTATTTTATCTGCTTTTAGTGGTTTTTCCATTTTTCCTTCTGTTTTACAATAGTGACAACCACCTGCACCAAACACTTAATGTAAAAGCAAGTGCCTTCATGCTGGCTAGAAACCACATAATATAGCTCTAAACTATCTACTACTTCTTGGAGGGAAATAAAAGATTCCTGGATCCAGATTTTCTTGCCAGAATTTTGAACACATAAGTAGCAGCAGAACCTGGAATGGAGTACTCTCTAAGTTTAAATTTTGATCGGATTATTGTTGATTTTCTACATTTATTATTATTTATTTATTTTATTTTGTACCTGCCTTTATCATTTTTACAAATAATTCAAGGCAGTGTACGTATCCAACATGCCTTCCTCCTCCTATTTTCCTCATAACAACAATCTTATGAAGTGAGTTGGGTTGAGACAGAGTGATTGGCCCAAGGTAATCCAACTGGCTTTCATGGCTAAGGCAGGAATAGAACTCATGGTCTCCCAGTTTCTAGCCTGGTGCTTTAACCATGAGACCAAATTGGCTCTCATTCCAAGCAAGCTCTTTAATTTTGTACAACTTAAATTATTGTGTGTAATGCATACCAAGCATGGCAAGAAAACAAGGCATACTGTTCTTGTAAATTAGAATGGAGTGTAGGATGTAGCAAAAATATTTATTAAGCCTGATAATATTAGCAGTTCTTGAAGCAATAGATACAAATCTTAATTATAGCATTATGTAAAATGAATTATGGATGGAAAGAACCAGATAAACAGATTGTATCCAAAAAGAAACTTCTATTAGTCTCCACTTCTATATGTGAGATGGCCCCATACTGCAGCACAGACATCTCATCCAGATCAGAGTCTCTTGCCTATTCCTCTGCATCACTTGGATGCCAATTTCTTTATCTTATCTTCCCTGCCTCATCAAATCTTCTTCTCTGTGTAATGAAAAAGTCAATATAGTATAATGGACATAGAAAAAGGGAAAAACAGAAGAGAAAAGAGAGGTATAGAATGGTGTCTGAACTTCATCTAATTTTTCTCTCTTTCTCTCTTTTAGCCCATATTCACTTTTATTTTGACCACGTCTGCCTTGGGCATATGCTCTTTTGAGACATGAATGTAAGTGCTTAGGAAATATTTCCTACATCTGATTGGGAATCCCAAGAAACTATTTGACATGCTCAGTCATTGTCTAAAGAGTTTATTATTCAAAGTCATTAATAGTACTTGATGCAATTTGGTGGCAAAAAGTAAAAATATCTATCTATCTATCTATCTATCTATCTATCTATCTATCTATCTATCTATCTATCTTCAAACATTTTATCTAGAAGTTTATTTGCACATATGTGTTTTTATTAAGATGTTGAAATTTTTTTTTCCTACTTTGTGATTTGAGCATGAATACCTTGCTGATTTTCAGTGAAAAACAAATAAATAAAATAAACAGTGTAACAGAAGAGAAGGAAAAAACTGGGCCCCAAATCTCAATCTTGTCTCATTGGAGACAATATTACACTACTGCCCGCCTGTGATATCCCTTGTTCATGGAAAGGAAACCCAATTCTGTTGTAAGGCATAGGGAGAATTTTTGGACTAGCTTGTAAATAATTAAATATGCACAGCCAAGCTGGAAGGAACTGAGGCAGGGACAGCAACAGAGCACCATATGACCATAATGATATGTGCTATTCACAAAATACCTTCTAGAGTGGAAATGGGAAGGATCTATTCCCAAAGCTAATTCTTGTGATCTTTTTAGCTGGTATAAGATATCTCTATTGCAAAAAATAGATGACTATCTAATAGTCATCTAGATTTTTGCAGCTCAGATATGTTATGCCCAATGTTCAAGAATATAGAATCAGATGCTATAAAATATGCTAAAGTTTAAGTGACTTTGTAAAAATTAAGATATATCAATATGTTTACAGCCAACGATTTACCACCTTGTACATAATTAAAGGTGACAATCTGGCAAACAAATAAATGAAACAATCTTAGCAAAATTTCATTGCTTATCTCTTCTGATTTAGAAAGACTAAAATCATAATGATACTGAATGCACAAAAATGTTTCTGAAAGCATTATTTCTGTATGTAGGCAAAAGGAGAGAGAGGACAGCAATGAAGGGATAGGAAAATGCAAAGACAGAAATTGAACTTTTCCAGTATCGAGATCAGACACACTTTATGTCAGAGCTGCCACAGTGTTATACCAGAAACTCTAAGTGATGTCAAGAGAATACAATAATGTTAAAATCTCAAAGTATACAATGATGCCTTCAAGGCTTAGCATCTTCCTTCACTAGCCATATGCTATTCTGCACTGATTTGAGAACACCTTTGAAGTATTAAGGTGATTGACAGTGAAATACTAGATTGCAAAACAAGTCAATATAAAATGCATAGATCACCATTTATGTTTTGTACTAGGCATTAAATGAACAAAGATATATAAAGCTGTGGTCTGTATGCATTTATCTGGAAATTATTTCCAGGTCTAATAGTAGTACTGGATTGACTTCAGAATAAACAATAAACTACATGGGGCTTCAAAAGAGTCCTTTGAAGGGTCAGGAGATGGTCACTTAGAAATCATTTGCTACTCCTTAAAGTAGCTTCATGTTTTTCTGGAATTGTGCGTCTGCTCCCTGGAGCTGCAGTATGTTCCAGGGTGGGAGGATATATTTTGCTTCAGACAAATGTTATATGCTGCCATACCTTTATTTATTTATTGAATTTATATGCTGTCCATCTTCCAATAGAGCGACTCTTCAGCAAAGCATCATTTTCTTTCCAATCAGAAGTGCTGCATAGCCTTAGTAAGATCTTATTGAATTGTGTTGCAAGCAAAGCTTTCTTTGAAAATGGAATATATTTAAAACATTTTGTGGTTAGAATACTAACAAGTATCTAAAGTTTATGGATGTGTTTGCCACAATATTGTTCATAAGAAGTTACATAGAAATTCCACTGAATTCTTTTCCAGCTTGCTGAAAGAAATATCTTAGAATAGCCACCCAGCATCTTATATTAGGTGTACCTTAGAATTAATTAAGACGTGCAACATAATATTATCTCTTGAATTCTTGGCATTTAATTTGATGGTTTATTGGCTGATAGATTGCATATATAAATACTTTCCAATAAGAATGATTATGTTTGACTGGCACTGGAAAAGAGCCAGCATGATACAGTGATGAAGGTATTGGGCTAGAAGTGGGGAATGTTTTACTCCATATTCAACTATGGATATTCACGGGCTTTGGGCCAGTCATTAGCTATCAGATCAACCTAAACTGTAGGTTGATGATTCTGAAGAAATATGTACCATATTTAGATGTAATGTAAATGTGGGAAAATTACTCCCTGTATACTCCTTGTCAATCCTTACATTCAAAGTAGAGTAAGCATTCACCACCCAGTTCAGCTAGTCTGCATAAATCTTCATTTATTTATTTAAATTCAGAAAACTTCCAAAAATGAATAAAACCAGGCAAAATCAGGAAAAGGTAGAAAGGGAGAGAGGGAGAGGTTGGAAGTAGAGAGAGAGAGGAACTATAGGTAAGTTTTTACATTATCAATATATTTCTATGAAAAGAACTCAGACCTTTCTGGAGCCACTAGAAATCATATTATGTGTACTTATATCTATCTATCTATCTATCTATCTATCTATCTATCTATCTATCTATCTATCTATCTATCTATCTATCTAATTGATCTATCAATCTACACTAGGTAATCTCTACTTTATTCTGTCCAATGAAGAAACAATTTGGTGGACAGGGATGATGTATCAATAATATCAACATACTGAATAAAAATATTATATATTAAATGTTAGTTGTTCATACTAATAACTGCTGTAGTAAACAAATTTTAAAGATACATACATAAAATAGTTCATCAACCATGAATATCAGTTCATCTGTTTAATACTTTATGTACTATGTCAAAGTATAAACCCTAAAGTTTTGGAGTTCCATATATATTACGGAATGCCTCCTACCCTGTATCTCACTATTGTCTGGTTAAATAAAAAAACTGAAAGTTTTTCAGACAATGAACAATTCAAAAAAAATTATGTTCCTTTTCCTGCATATATTGGAGGCTTCCAGACTGAGGGCATCTTAGAAGTCTTGTGGGACAGTAGATGGAAAAGATTAAAATGGAAGAAGGATAAATACCAGTATTTCTCAACCTTGGCAACTTTAAGATATGTGTATTTCAGCTCCCAGAAATCTGCGAGTTATACATCTTAAAGTTGCCAAGGTTAAAAATCACTGATGTATACAAATGTACATAACAGTTATTCTTTTGCACATATTTGTGAAAAAGGTAATAGAGCCATTGCGTTCTCTCTCTCTCTCTCTCTCTCTCTCTCTCTCTCTCTCTCTCTCTCTCTCTCTCTCTCTCTCTCTCTCTCTCTCTCCCCTCTCTCTCCATTGAACTTAAGAACCAACATGGGAGATATGTTGAAGGTTGTTCTATTAATTCATATTTTGTTTATGCTTTAAAACATAATGTAGTTGAAATAAATATAAAATGTGAGCTAATTTCAATGTTTAAAATCAAGTCAGAGTTTTTAAAATATAGCATGCTTGCTCTTTCCTGAAACTTATCTGTCTAAACCATTCTGTATCTGTATTCTGGTCTAACACAAGGTACACTTCTGTGCATCATGTTGACAGTTACACTAGGAATGCTTCCCTAGGCACAGAACCTTATGCTATTATCGTAAAGCATAAATATTTCATGTATATTCATTGTGCTTGGCAAACTGTCAAACCTTGGGTAGATTTTAATCTAGCCTCCAAAGTACCATTTTAAGCAGAATTACTAATCTTGTCCAATGTCTATATTATAAAGTTGATATGTGCAGAGGAGCAAAATTAAAATTCCATCTGAATTCTGTTGCCGAGATCACAATTTTTTACAATTCAATTCAGTTTATTATGTAGTTCATAATATCACTTTTGCTGCTCTGGATGAATTAACTAATATGGATTATTCTATATTTATTTGGCTTTCAAGAAATCTGATTCAATCTCTAACTTAACAATTAGTGTGTTGTGAACTTTAAGACTTAGTCTGACAAAGCTTGGATCATAGCTTTGAGCAGGTTCATGAATCAAAACAGTGAATTGGATGGATAGTTCCAAGTATTTCAGAACCTACTAAAATTACTTGAATGACTTGATTGTCCTTCTCCTTTTGATTCTTACAGAAAGTGTGAACTATGGATTTCAAATCTATATATGGAGAATGCCAAGGAGGGTTGAGTAGTATCCTATGGTCTCTGATATGATTATCTGTCCAATGACTTTCATCACCTCATTAAACTCTGTCAGTCAGAGTCATTTGGGGATGGAATATCATTTTGTTTTTCTATTTCTCCCTACCTTGTGTTTTTCACTCCACCTGCTTAGTTGGCTTATTTAACCCATGAGCAGAATTCATTTGCCCTTGCTTAAGTGCTTCTTCAGACAAATTAAATATCCATTTTCACTATGTTGCATGCTGTTATTTTTAAAATAACAACCAAACACTTTGAATTTGTTTAGCACAATCTTCCAGGTCTGGACTATACCATCTGTTCAATTTTGGGGCAGAAATTGTTATTATCATTATCACCAATTCTCACATTCATTAACTCTAAACTTCATGGTTTAACTTAGGCTTCATCAAAAAAAATTCTAGCTCTCACATTTATTAATGGCTGAAAGTCTGCATCCTTCCACGTTCACTCATTCTGGAAATAAAGCTTCTGGGGAGACTTTTATTTGATATATACTGTTATTTGAGCTATGGTCTTCCATACTACTTTATCCTCCACCTTAATAGAAGCTCAAGAATCTTAAAAAAATACAGATAGACAAGAATTATTTTAGTTTTACTGGGACAGATATAAAATTCTCAACACCAAGGATTGTCTTGATTCGAAATTGATTTTGTTGCTCTTCTTAGGGTGCATGAACCGCAAATGGTTCTTAATTATTAATGGTAATTATTTGTTTTCTTTTAAATAGGGGAGTGTGCCAGCCTCTCTTCATATGCCTGTCCTTGTGAACCCAGTGAGATAAACACATGGGTGGGCTGTTGTCTCCAGTGGACCAATAAATGAGTGCATGTATCATTTCCATTCCCAAATACCAGACTGACAGGTCTGCTACTTGTCCTAATCTGATCCACCTAGATGCATTATTCAGTTTCAATAGGTTATCACTACTGCCTTTCCCATTTCCAGCCTGCCCTGCTGGCCTGCATTTCTCTATGTCCACAGTGCCTCAATGACTCAGGTGGGCTATTGACAGCATCAGTTTATAAGTGCATCCATGTGGCACTTTCTGGTCCTAAAATGCCAGGTGGCCAAGCCTGGTGCTGCCAAAAACTCTTGCCAAACCTGTTCCACTAGAAGACATCATTTCAGACCCAATAAATTGGCAATCCTTTTCTCTGTGCATCAGAATCCCTGGCTTAAGCTTGATAAAATCTTCCCGAATGCTCAACATGATACAAGTAGGAAAAAAGGTCTGTATTATTCTAGGAAGAAGCCACTTTAAACAATAGATTTCTCTGTGATAACATGAACTAGAGACCCTTCTGACATCTGTGGCAGTTATTTCCTCTTCTCACCTTACCGACTCTTTAATGCCTTGTACTTTCACCCCGGGGTAAGGCAACTGTTGGTGATTAATATGACTAACATTTCTGCTCTGCTCTAGCTTCCTCATTGTGTCATATTACCAGTGGTGGGATTCAGCCAGTTCACACCAGTTCAACAGAACTGGTAGCTAATTTTTTTGTTGCCCAGGCCCAGAATGGGCTTCTGGAAGTGGCATCCACACACAGAGAACTGGATGTTCACATATTTAAATCCTACCACTGCATACTACTCACTATTAGAAGATTTATTTCTATTTGCATTTACCGGAAGGCTGAGGTGTCTTGATAGACAAGCTTTCAAATCACATAGACTATTGTCAGCAAGCCACAATCTTTGTAGATTATGCTGCACTAAGTCATATAATTGTCATCCTTCAGGGCATTCCCATAAGTAGCTTGCTTGCATATTTAATATGGCAGCAAGGGAAGTAAAGAGACAGAGAATGGGAATATGGATTTGTATTATTTTTAAAATCTTAGTTTAGGAAACCCCAGGAGTTGCATATTCCCAAGGAAGTAGAAACCCCCCATCCTTAAGGTTCTGATAGTAGGCACTAACCCAAGATTTATCACAGAATTTACCTGTGGGAGGCTTAAAGTGTAAGTCATCAAAGAAAAGCAGAGAGGGGGAGTAGTCAGGCAAGCCTATTTTCCCAAATGAATAGTGTAATATGAGCTGTGAATGGGTGGGTATCTTTAAGATTGCTTAACCTAATTTTATTGATCAATGGCTGAAGAGTATCATAGTGTTTGGCTTCAATCACGTTCTCATTTCTTGAATATGGTTAAATCTAATTTTCCTTTTTCTTGGATTATTGGGATTATATTCTTGTTTCACCAACTGAAGTAAGAGTTTATCTTACATATCAGCACCTGCATATGCTCTCAGACCTGACCAAGCCGATAATATGTCATTTCAAGTCAAATCTGAGGACTGGAGAATCTTAAAGTGTCTCTATGTTACAATCATTGAATGTATGCCAAGCTGATACCAACAGGCATACTACTTTTAAGAAAGGTATGGAGCCTTGATGTCAATTGTACTATGATAGTTTCTTTCTCTGTCGTCCCTGTACATATTATTATATTTCACTTTGATGATCTTCTATTATTACATAATTAACTATTATTAAATAATTTTGATAAGAAACTGTGAAACTGATATTAGTAAGTCTGACTGTGTTGAGGAATCTTTCCCCATAAAGCACCAATTTTGCCATCTAGCTATGCCAATATCTTCTGGCAACTTAAAAAGATCAGAAATAGCAAAGCTACATCACCTCACAAGAGCACATTGGGAGGGGCATTATTCCAAGTCCTGCCCTAAAGACTTTGCCAATATATCATCCAAAAGACATCCTGTGAGGTCACGGATGATCAGCTTATTCCTAAAAAATAGCGAACTTGCCATACCTCCTTTTCTAAAAGGGTTTTTTAAATCAGTTTGTTAAAATAGCCTTTTTTTAAAAAAAAATGAATGTCTTCATTACAAGCTCTTTGTAGACTTAGGATAATATAAAAACAGTTGTAGTACCCTCCTCTTAATGCTACTCTTCCTTTCATAGAGATCTGAACATTATAGATATATGAGGGAAATATTTCCAAAATGTATTGCAGTGAAACCCTTGAAAGCATTTAGTTGAAATTAGTTTGGTAAATGGGCTTTAATTTACCATCCCTGCAATTTTCATTCCACTTTGTTAATAATTAAGCCATTTCAGACATTTTGAAATTTCCCTATAATACACAATGGACAGTTCTTTTTTCCAATCAAATATAAAGTAGCTAGAATCGGGCTGTCCTTGCATCTTCTGTCACAAACTTGAAACAAATCATACTTCTTTATATCTCTAACTCAAATATATTTGTTTCATTAAGGTCTATTAATGATGCCCATTTACTCTGAAGTAGAGCTCCCTAATGTGATAGTAATGTGCTTTTATATCATAATCTCGAGTTCACATAGCACTCTCTCCATGCAATAAAACCCCCCAAACTGCATTTTTCATTTGGCTTTGGGAGCCTCTAGGAATTAAAATTGAATTTTTAAAGAATGCATATTAGTAAAAACAGCAATACTCATAAGGCCTTGCTGCTTCCATCAAAACAAAAAAGCAGCAAGATCCTACAAACAGATGTACAAAAGGCTTGTCTTATACATGTCATGGCACATGGACAAAAGTCTTCAATGTGCTTCAATGCTGTTTTCATCTGTCGGCCCCCCTCCCCTTTTCCTCACTGAAGAAACCAGTAGATAAAATAGCAATTTATGTTCTTCCACAAGGGACAGAGAGAGAGAGAGAGAGAAGAGAGACAGAAGAGAGAGAGAGAACAAGAATGGAAGAATCAAGTCTATTCTAGTACAAAAGAATGTTCTTCAGAGGGATTCTGATCTGGAAGACAGAAATGTCAATTAGAAATGGGCTGTAAAATATATCCTGGCTTTTTAAGACAATAAAGCTTTTGCCCACAAAATAAAAGGTAAGGTTGCTTTCTTCTTTTCCCTTCAAGCAACAGGTAAATAAAAACAGATAAATACTTCCTCCATTTCTACTGACACATTATATGATTTTCTCTTCCCAGGAGGCTATTTAACATATGAAAATTTGAGTGGCAAATGTCTAACCCAATTTACTGTTTTATCTATCAATATACTAATATAAACCAATAAACAAGGTGTTGGGAGAGATTGATGTGCTTAATAAATGTGGTTATTTGACATAATGAGGCAATAATCAGATTGTTTTACAGTAGTGGATGTTTAGTCTAGTAAAATATAATAGAAACTGTAGTTTCTTTAGAGAATTCTTGGAGAGCAGACAGCTCTGTTAAATCATCTCATATTAAAAGCACTCACAAGACCTACCAGTTATAAAACTGCAATAAGTCTGGAGAACATTGGAGAACAGGAATTCCCTTTACTGTTAATTCATATTATTCAGAAAGTTAAAACGCATTCTTCAATCACTTGACAAGTATTCCTCTATACACTTCTTTCAAAGGACCAAATATTTTTGTGACTCTTACAATTGAAGGGTCTTGATCTTTCAGTTGACAATGAGGAGGAATAGAAAATCACCATCCTTTGCATCTTGAAAGATAAGATGCTGCAGCTGGCAAAAACAAAAACTATTAATACTAAAATGCAAGAGAAAATCATCATCCATCTGCAAAGCTATGAAACTAGACAGTCAGGCTATTTTTAACAATATAAGTAATTTATCTTTAATATCTTTTAACACGAGAATTCATGCTAATAAAACTCCTCTATTTTCATGTATGACAATGTAGGATATTCAGAAAAGCCTCCACTGTTTGTGTAACACTCCACTGTTTCATGGGATGCCATCCAAAGAGAACACTAGTTTATGTTACTGAGAAAACTGAATTTATTTGAATAGAAAACTTGAAATTTGCTGTTGTGCTTTTGATTCACATTGCAATTTTGGTTCAGCCTGAGTGACAACTGAGCCCTTGACTTGTGAGATGATTTGGAATCATTCTGTGAGTTTTAAACAAATGGAAAGGTACTTCTGCAGAATCAGCCATCACTTCTCAGATGGATCCCTGGCTCTTATAGATGGTTAAGGCCTCCCATGAGATGACAAGAGATTGGATTTAGGAGATAAATGATGCTATATTTAGTTCTCTTCACTCACCTTTAGATATGTCTCTGGCCTTCTCTCATTAGGAAGGTCATGGAAAATGTGGGGAAATAATAGCCCTGCAAATAATAAAGACCTAAACAGAGTGGACTATTTGGACCCTTGGTTGATCAGTATATAGCATGGAAACCACATTGGTTGCTTTTGTGAGTAACTAAGATAAAAATGGATCAGAGGAGTGAAACCCTCTCAGGTTTTTTTGATCTCTCAGTGGGTTTTGATACCATTCAATACCATTCAATCTTGGCACCAACCAAGATCCCAGGGCAAGGGATGGAGGGTAGCAGTCATCACTGAGAACTCTCTATTTGTTTTTCACAAGATGACAGCTGTAAAACCCTGTTTTTGAAGATAGGCTTGAAGGATCAGTTGCAATCAGTTGGGATGGCTACCGTATCAACTTCCATGCTGCATAGCAACCTCCCTGCCTGAGTTGCTCGAGGTGATTTCTTAGAGTTGGCTGTGGAATTCCTCAGGCTTATAGTCTTGGGGGACTTCACCTGCAGATAATAAAATTGGAAGTGACCTTGGAGGTCATCTAGTCCAACACCCTGCTCAGGCAGGAAACCCTATACCATTTCAGACAAATGGTTGTCCAGTCTCTTCTTAAAAACTTCCAGTGTTGGAGCATTCACAGCTTCTGGAGGCAGGTTGTTCCATTGATTAATTGTTCTAACTGTCAGGAAATTTTTCCTTAGTTCTAGGTTACTTCTCTCCTTGATTAGTTTCCATAGTTTCCATGATCTAAGGAATGAGTTATTTCTGTCCTCTTTGTCATAGTCAGATCCCACCCTAGTACTTTGAGATTGTCTTATCTACCTCCCTTCCACAGAGAGATAGACCCATTCAAATGGTCTGCACTGGTGCCTGATGGACCTGGCAGATTCCTAAGAGAACTGGGGGTTCTAACTGAGGTTTTGCTGCACACTTTTGCTGAAACATTTATTTATTTCATTTTTATGTTGCCCATCTCACTAATACATGACTCTACATGGCTTACAATATGATAAAAAGTAAAACAGTAATAGAAGACAATTAAATTAAAAGAATTCAATAGAAAAACTAAAATCAAAATGATAAACAGCTTCGGGGTTTGGATCTTCTCTACATGGTCAGCTACCCACAGTGTAGCAGGCCCATGTCAGGGCTCCAGGCTAAGCAGCAAAGCCAGGTTTTCAGCCTCTCCTGGAAGGCTAGGAGGTGGACCTCACTTCCAACAGGAAAATATTCCAGAGAGTAGGGGACACAGCAAAAAATGCTCTTGTCTTGGACTCTACCAGCTGAAATTATTTGGCAGATGGAATCAGAAGTAGACCTTTTCCATTGGAATGAGTGGGGTAGGTTAATCCTATGAAGGTGAGATGGCTCCTCAGATACCCTGGACCCAACACCTTGAATTGGATCCAAAAGCAAAAAGTGTTGACTCCTCCCTGGAATAGGAAGGTAGCTAAGGCCTTGGATAGCATTGCACCCATGACCTTTCTTGGCCCATTGTTCCTGGCACTCCCCGTGGTTTAGACAGGAGCTGACAGTGCTGAATGGGATTTTCACCTAATGGCCCCTTGAAAACTGCCATTTTCACTAGCTGCCAAACTGTTTGCATTATCACCTCACCCACTAGAGTTGTGGCCAGCTTTGCCCTTCTTTGGCTTCAGGAATATGTTAAAGATCTATCACAGGAGGAGGATATGTTATAAATGAAACTATGGAACATGGATATATGACATTTGTATTTTTCCATTTCTTATGGTTTTTGTTTATGTTATTATTATATGTTCTTGGAATTTTGGAGTGTTGTTTTTATTTTTAAAATGGATAGCATCTAAACAAATTAAACAAACGAACAGTTTTGTGCATTTTCAAGCATTCTCTATAGGTGTATTTTAACACAGAGTGAAAAATATCCTTTTATTGAAGTGGAATTAATGCTTATTAAAATTTGTATTTTCTTTTAGTGATGTCCCTCATTTAAATATTTATTTTTTATTCATTTATTTTTCACATTTCTCAAGTAAATATATTCCAGTGAGGAATATATTTGCTTTAAAAACACTAGAAAACAAAGTGGAATTGTCTGTGCTGAAATAAAAAATTGACAAGAAATAAAACACATGGAATCAGTAAATTGCAGACATTAGAGCACAGTCTGGATGCAAAGTATAGGCAGCAATCTTGCTTTAGTGAACTTCAGCTGAGACACTGCAACCTTGAATAAACAGGGGCCAAGTTGATGAAGTGTTTTTTTTTCTTCTAAATTGCTACAATTATGAAAGGAAGGTCATCTCCACCCTTTAAATTACACAATAAAATGACCAAGGGCTTTCTTTTTAATCTTTTTTGTAATTACTTAATTAATCCTAGTAGCAGTTCAGTCTGAATTATAAAAATATGGCTTTCAAAATATCTTCCTTTTTTCCAGAAGAAGAATGCATATGAGTAAGGTAATGTATCAGTTGTAACTCATATTTGAAAAATATCAGATAAATAAAAGAATAAAATATGATAAGTTTACAACTCAAACTGATGATAAGTACAAAAATTAGGGCAGATAGGTTGCGTAAGTTCCTGTGGGAAACAGAGCAAAGACAGATGGCCCAGTGACTGAAACTGGGAATTTTTGATGGGAAAAAAAGTGTTTGCTATAGTTTCCATTTCAATAGAGCTACTCCTGGCAAACTTCCTCTGTTTCAGCCTTACTCCCCCCCTCCCCACCAAAAAAAAAAAAATCCTTGCAAAGCTTTTGACTCTGCATGATCTACCACTGAGTAATCAAAGCTGATGTATCTGCCATTGCAATTACTACAGTTCATTGTGTTTTGCTTTAAGGATGAAAAATCTGCTACTGAACATCAAGGTATTTTGATAACTTATTCCTTTTTTTTTTCTCCAACCAGAGATATTTGACTAGAAGTTTCCAGATGAACAGCTCCTAATCTTTTCAATTAAAAAGGCATTGTGTGGCCATCCATCCATCTTTCTTTAATGGTTTTTCTGCAGAAATAGCAATAACAACAACTTAATGAGGAGACATAGAAGGAAAATGACATCATATGCTCCTATACAATTCCTTGAAACAATAGGATAAGGTTTTTTTATTTTTGTTTTTTTTAAACTAGCCTTAAGCACACTCAGTCTTTTTGCTGGTGTTTCATAGTGATTCTGTTTTGGCCACAGAAGAATATGTGATCATCTTAACTACAATGAAGTATTCTATAAATAGATTGGATAGACAACTCTTGTAGATAGTCTGAAAATTCTTTTAAATGGGTTACTTTTTTTAAAGAAATAAAACTTTTTAATATATGATTTTAAAAATACAATGATTTTGTTTTGTGTCACTTTATACAAAACTGTGAGGAAATTAATTTCAAGGTTAAATTAGAATCTTTTATATAATCATAAGTTCATAGCATTTAATGTGTTACAAAATGTTACATAAACATTAATGAACAAAAATTCAACTGTTCTTAGACAATGATTATTTATTTTAGTATAATTTAATAGGACACAAATTTATTGTATCCTCACTCTCATAATTCCATGGATTTTATGGCCATTGGTTATTTGTTGTCAGCAAGGTGATAGAATCTGTCAGGGTGGAGCTCTATGTATTCATCCAGACTGTCTCCTGGTATCAATGGATGTTGATAAACATTTCAAGGGGATATATTGTAAAGCTGTAATGAAATTTTAATTGTGCTCCTGACAATTAAATACACAAACATAAAAATAAGATTTATGGAGTGTTTGGGAAGAAGGAAAAAAGGTGTTTTTTATTAATTTAAATATTCAATTGTATGAATCTTTCTGGCTTCATGGATGATGGGATTGATTCTCAAGCCTGCAGACTAAGAAACAACATTAAAAATCACATTGCTGGAATAATTCAAGAAGGCAGAAAGAGGCATTTGGTGTAGCCAAATACTTTAAGCTGATTAAGGGGTCCTTGCCTTTCCCATTTTTTATTTATTCTTATTATCCTTACAATAATTCAGTGTTACATGCCCCAGACATAACTGTGAACATAAGAAAAAACCCACATTGGTCTAATAACAGGTTATATTATTTAATTATCTGTTGCTATGTACCTGTAGTAGGTATATATGTATATATATTCTTTCACAGATTGTTAAATTCCTAAGTGAGATCAGTTACTTTAACTTATGAAATCTCATAAGTGTGTGTGTGTGTGTGTGTGTGTGTGTGTGTGAAATGGTATAAAGTCTTCAAACTCTGGGATGGATTTAAAACAGCTGTTTATTGTTAAAACTATAAAAGCAACTATTTACAAACCTAAAACTCGGCTGTCTTAGCTTTCGCTGGTCCACTGCCAGTGTCATCAGAGTAAGCGTTTGGGGTGGGGAGTTTGCTTATAAACCCAGTTGACTCTGTGCTTTACCCATTAATTGTGTGATGGGGCCACCTGTTCTAACTAACCAAACTTTGAAGGTTGTATCAGAACCTTGAAGATTTTTTCCTGTTTTTGTCAAATTGTAATTCTTTTCCTTTGTTGTTTCATCAATTTGATCATACTCTTCTAATTCGTAGTCTGCTGTCTGATTTATTTGTGCCTTTGTTGTTATCTCCTGGGTATTTTTTAACTGTAAATTTAGATTGGAAATATGCTTATTTAAATCATCAAAGTTGTTTCAGATTTCCTTGTGGTTTGGGTCTATTGTCATTTGTATTTGTCCTAACATTACATGCTTTTCCTACTGGAAAGTATTTATCTTGCCTTGAAGTATTGCTTCTGGAGGCCCTTGAAAGTATCTATCTTACTTACTTCATCTTTTGTATTCCCAATATTTGTAAAAATACAGGAATTGCTGGGTAAGTAGATTACATCAGGTTGGAAAATTACTCAGCAAAAGAAGAAGACCAGAGACAGATACAAGAGATTTAACTTGCCCTACCAGATAGATGATTACATGAATAAACATTTGTTTGAATATGGCTAAAAGAACAGAGAAGTTTGAACACAAAGGGGCCTTATAACAAGAAGGAGAAGAGATTTAAGTAATATAGTATGTTTTATAATATATGAAATGTTAAAATAGTAGGTTGATGTAACTTTTATTAATATATAAGTGAAATAAACTGATTAAAAGGATGTTATATCGAGATATTATAAGATAGAGAAAAAGTATAGTATTTTTATAATATGTGATATAAAATATTTGGAGGATGTACCTAAATGGGAAAATTTGGACAGTTAGATGACAAATGAAGAAATTATGACTGATAAGAATTGGATTGAATGTAAGGGAATTTAAGTGAACAAAAATTATAAAAATAGGATGTATGCTGAACTAATGTGATGATGGTTCTGAGAATAAAATATGCTGAAAAAAATGTTATATAGAGAAATTATTATTATTTATATAAATATAAAAAATGCCTATATCTAATCATTTATATATTGAAAATATTAAGAATTATATTTTGGCTAAGGTTGAAGGAGAATGCAAACAGGAGAAGGGAAGATCAAAGAAATGAATCATTAATTAATATATTAATTATGGAATTATCAAATTTAATTATTATTGATGATTAATTAATTATTATTGTCCTATTTTTTTCTTGTTAAAATATAAACCAAAACAATACACTGTACACCAGGCACTGGAGATTGTTATAGTTAAAAACTAATAAAATATCTATAAAAAATAAAAATAAAATGTCCTATCCTTTAATTTATAGGTTATCCTCAATGATTCTATCCTTAGGTAATAGGTAAATCCATAAGAATGCATCACAGAAATAATTTACAACCCAATGGAATTTGTTTTCTTGGGATTGTGCTTAATCCTTCCTCTGATACTCTTTTCAGAAAGAAATCGAACCTCATTCTTTAGTTAGGTCTGTTTACTTTAAGCTATCTTATTACAGGTAGTCTTCAATTTATGACCACAACTGAGCCCAATATTTCTGTTAAGTCAGGCATTTGTTAAGCAAGTTTTACCCCATTTTAAAACCTTTCTTGTCACTGTTGTTAAGTGAATCATTGGAGTTGGTAAGTTAGTAACTGGTTGTTAAGTAAATCTGGCTTCCCCATTGAGTTTGCTTGTCAAAAGGTTGCCAAAGATAATCACATGACCTTGGGCTACAGCAATGGTCATAAGCATGAAACAGTTGCCAAGTATCTAAATTTTGATCACATGAACATGGGAATGCTACAAAGGTTGTAACTGTGAAAAAATAGTCATAAGTCATTTTTTCCAATGCTGCTGTAACTTTGAATGGTCACTAAATGAACTGTTGTAAGTTGAGGACTTATAATTTCAGGTGTTTTTTATTGTATCAGAAGTGTTTGTGTTTGATTTTGTATTGTGCTTACCTGTCTTTGTGTCATGTTCTTGTAGGCAAGGAAGAAGATGACTAAAAACCATAACTTTATTGCATTCCGGAAAATGAGAGCCATGATCATTTCTGAGCAAGCAAATACATATACACATATACATATACATACATACATACATACATATTTCAGAATTTATTCCTGGTCAGTTCCCAAATCCTTCACACTGTATTGCAGCACTACCTCTCAGAAAAGAAGGGTTGAATTATGGTCTGATTATGGCCTTTATAGTCTCCATTGAGGTTGGATACTTGTTTACATTTTGAGTATTCCTGTTTATCTATTCAGAAAAATCTACCATGTTGAGTGGATTCTTTCTGCCATTATCTGAACTTGGATGCTGGTTGTCCTATTGAAATAAAGACAAAATACATAGTGAAATAGTACAAAAGAAGATTCTTATAAGCATAAAAATAAGAAAAAAGTATATTGGCAAGACAGATACATGTTTTACAGTAGAACTGTAAAACATTCTGGAAAAAGGAACTCTTCTCATGCCTCATGCATGCTTTCTAAAGCAATCTCTGTAGATAAAACCTTCTTCTGGCATCTTGGAGGAGCATTCAGGAGGGGATGGCCTTCAATCCTAAATCTTATGAGACATTTATGTTCCAAAGCTGAGAATCAGAGTATCCAGTGTGTGTTTTGCATTGACTCTGCTTGGAAATCATTAAGAACTTTAGAGGTTCCGTTTCACTGCTTGACCTTTAAGGAAAAATCCTATGATTAAAATTTTGCAATTTTGAAAAAAAAAGATATGTTCTAAAAGCTAACACCAAATTGAAACATTAACTATTTTTATTCTCTTAATGTATTGGAAGGTCAAATAGATACAAATTAAAGGGAAGTTTAAAAAAAAAGAACAAGGAGAAAATGTTTCTTTTCAGAAGACCTATTGCACACCTGCAGCTTATTTTTATGATCAAGGGGGAAAAAAACCTTTGAAATACTAGGGTAATAATGGAAATGCTGACTGATTTATAACAAAAGGTGCTAGTGGGGACCATTATATGTTATGTTTTGCCATAAATTCTATTAACACAATGAAGCTATCTTAATTAAACTGCTTTTAAACAGAATAAATTATTAACAGAATCAAATTCTTTAAGTCTTTAACTGTGGTGGCCCAACAACTGGGCAAATCGTGGCCTAGCTCTCTGCAATTGAAGGCCATAACCAGTATTAGAATGGCTGCAATTAGTACAGCATATATTCCAATTAACAGGGGAATTCCTTTTGCCTTGCTAGCAGCAACTGCTGTTGAGAAGCTTTTACATGGCACTTGACTCAGTGAAAATAGTTTTTTTTTCCTCCCCTATTTTGGCAGAGATGTACCATGGATTAACTGTCTTCCTGTTCATTAATGGGTTTACATGTAATTTGGCAAATAAAAGCAAGGACCTCCTCATGAGAGCAATAGGACAAAAGCCAAAAATGCTCACAATAGATATCAGTTGGAGATCAATACTTTTTGTTTTTAAATTGTGTATTGCACAATGGATCATAATCATGTTTTTAAAAAAGCTGGTATGTCTATGGCATAATTGTTTAGAGTCAGCCAGTTGGCAATCATCCAGGATCCTGGCGAGCTGAGTCTGATTAAAAACACACTGTGGAAGAGTTGCTTTTTCACTCCCTCTAACATTGGAGTATTTAGCCACAGTAATCACATCAGATTATCAGAAAAGCAAATATACTTTAGGTAGATGGTCAGTCCCTAAAACTATTTCTGTGAAACTGTGGAGCTATTGTGTGGGCCTTTGAATCAGTCTTGTATGGTAGGGACAGAATGCTCAAACTAGTTTTATTAAGTGAGTATGTTAAAAAAATAGGCAATCTATCTACAATTTCTTCTTAAATGTACAAGATTCACATCAAGGGCACAATGAGCAAACTACACCAACTATAAACTCCTAACTTCCAGTCTTAACAGATACACATATCTTTAAAAGCCATCTGCTTTCCTTGTTCTTCAAGATAAAGAAATATTGCCTATTCATTAAATACAAGATGATTTCTTCCCATTTGTTCTGTGTAGAAAACAAAGCCTTATAGTATACAATAATGTTTTGATTAATGGCAAACATTCAGAACAATTGAATGAAATTCTCTCTGAAAATCACAATCATGTTAATTTTATATCCATGCATGCAACTGTTTGCTGTATTTCAAAATAGAAGAGGGAAAATACAGCAATATTTTCTTGGACCTACTACATGTACTGCACAGACCATATAATTTTTACTGTCACTGAATTATCTTATCAACTATGCATTCACTTTGGCCAACATGCCTATCTCCCATGTATTTTTTAAAAATAAATAATATACACCTTAGTAGAATAATATAGCTTCTAAATAAGCTTGATAGCTTTTCCACTATAGATATTTTCTATTTAAAGGAGCCAATTTTAGTATTAGAGGTATTTAGTATTTTATTAAGTAATAAGGTTGGAAACGTTTTCTCCTATAGATGCAAACTGATGAGACTTAATGTTTCATAACATGTTGCCTTTTACACAAATCATAGCTAAACTGTCATCACATTGCCATCAGATATGGTGATTACCACAATTTAAACAATTTTAAAAGGGAAGTAGGCTAGTTTTGATGGCTGTTTACTAACTCCAGAATCACAGATTACAAAGCTTAAATATCAGCTACTAGAAAGCAAGAATAAGATATTGTCCTCCCATCATTGCTCATGAACTTCCAGAATGGATTTGGCTGATCACTGTGGGTCAGGATGGTAGACTAAGTTGATCACTGCCCTGATCCAACAAGAATCATCTTCTCTTCTCTGAAGAAGATTTCATAGACTTTACATTAATAAATCAATAGATTTGTATTGAATTGTTTAGTCAATTGATTTGAATATTTCTCAGCTTCATGAAGTCTTATTCAGTTACACAGACTGTAATTGGACATATGGTGTCACAACTGTCCACAAAGAATCATTCTATAAATTAATAATTACAAAAGAAATATGAAAACTATAGCCCTGTATTTGGTAAATTATGTCTCCTTACCCTTGCTGTTCTAATATTAGATAAGCATCTAAGGATATGGTCTTATTTTTAAACCCTGTTAACTTTGCTAGATTCTCAAACTCTGAGTTTGCAAGTTTATCAGATCCATATAAGTCTACATATCTATCTGTATATTCACTGATTTTAATTGTCAATGAATGATGGATATTGAGGAAGTCCCAAGAACTTGGAATGAGATAACACAGCTCTGTTTATATTGTGTTTTCCTGTATGTAATACAAGATAGAATATACAATTAGTTTATTTCTTTATAACCAAAGATAACATAAAATACTGAGATCTTTCTTTGTCAAAAAAGAACATAATATAAATGCATCTTTTTCATTCTTTTTAATGCACTTTCCACCTTGCACTTTCTGCTGATGCAGTTTGTAACTTGTAAATAGGCATTTCAATTCTAAATCCAACTTCATAATTTTAAAAGATGAGATAACAATATAACTGTGTTGATTATAAACATATACTATATGTGCTAGAGAAACACAACATCCCATTTTCCTGGGGATGGAGTTTCCATTAAAAAGAGAGAGAGAGAGAGAGAGAGAGAGAGAGAGAGAGAGAGAGAGAGAGAGAGAGAGAGAGCCTTGATGGCATAGTGGTTAGAATTCAGTATTCAGGCTAATTCTACTGACTGCCAGAAGTTCAATTCTGACCAGCCCAAAGTTGGCTCAGCCTTCCATCCTTCCGAGGTCGGTAAAATGAGAACCCAGATTGTTGGGGGGGAGCAATATGCTGGCTTTGTAAACCACTTAGAGAGGGCTGTAAAGCACTGTTAAGCGGTATATAAGTGCTATAGCTATTATTAAAAGAGCTATTAGATGGCACTGCACTGATTCAGGGATGTCAGAAAAGTATTAACTTATATGTGAAAACATGAACTGATTATTTTCAGACAAATTTTTGCATTTGTTTTTCTTAACATTATACTAGCACAAAATGGATATGTATCAGAATTAAAAGTGGCTGGGATGATTAAATAAGCCTTCTATTTGTGTTTTCCCCATAGAATAATTTTTCTTCAGATATCCTAAACTTTTGAAATCCATACGTTTGGCCAAAAGAACCCTTCTTTTTCTCCTCTCTGTCTTCCACCATTCCTTCATAAAGGGGAAAAAGAGATAGATGTAATTTGGTCTCTAGCTTCAGGGCTACACTATCTGCTTTAAGGTTTTATTTTTATTTTGGGGACACTATGCAACATGCACAATTAAATAGTGAAAGTCTCCTTAGCAAATCCTTTCCCCACTGCTAAAAAAGAAAGAATGACCAACGTGAAGGATAGAAAAAATTTCAAGAATGTTAGATGATGTTTACTCCTGGAGGATGAGGGGATATTCACATTTGTTTTTAACTTACCCATAGCTTCAAAATCAATTACAGTATCTTAAGATCATCCTGATTCCAGCTGAATCTGTACAAGATAATAATAATAATAATAATAATAATAATAATAATAATAACAACAACAACAACTACTACTACTACTACATGACAAAGTAGCAACAATGGTGCATTGGAAGATCTGCAAAAAATATCATTTGCCTGTAAGCAAAAACTGGTGGGAT
Organism: Crotalus tigris; assembly: GCF_016545835.1. NCBI lineage: Eukaryota > Metazoa > Chordata > Lepidosauria > Squamata > Viperidae > Crotalus > Crotalus tigris. Next base: position 418,255 of record NW_024097783.1, on the reverse strand, counting down.
CATAAAATAGAGAAAGTCATAGAAAATGATAAAATTAAACTGCTCTGGGACTTCAGAATTCAAACAGACAAGCACCTGCAACATAACACCCCCCCAGATTTAACAATTGTCGATAAGAAAGACAAAAAAGTCTGGATAGTGGACGTGGCAGTGCCTGGAGACAGCAGAAGAGACGAGAAAGAACTGGAGAAGATAACAAAATACAAAGACCTACAAATAGAAATAGAAAGACTGTGGCAAAAGCAAGCAAGGGTAGTACCAATAGTAATAGGCTCCTTGGGTGCAATCCCAAAACAACTGGAGCACACTTGAACACCATTGGCATTGACAAATTTGCTATTAGTCAATTGCAAAAGGCGGCCTTACTAGGAACTGCCTCCATCCTGTGACGATACCTGTAATACCATCAAACATCCACATCTGCCTATCCCAGGTCCTGGGTAAGGACTCGATAGGTAGACAAAATGCCAAATCCAGTCTGAACATCTGGCTGACTGTGCGATGATCAATAATAATAATAATAATAATAATGAGGAGGAGGAGGAGGAGGTGGTGGAGGAGGATTAGGAGGAGGAGGAGGAGGAAGAGGAAGAAGAAGAAGAAGAAGAAGGAGGAGGAAGAGGAGGAGGAGGAGGAGGAGGAGGTGAAGAAGAAGAAGAAGAAGAGGAAGAAGAAGAAGAAGAAGAAGAAATAGAGTTGGAAGGGATCTTGGAGGTCTTCTAGTCCAACCCCCTGCTCAGGCAAGAAACCCTATACCATTTCAGACAAATGGTTGTCCGGTTTTTTCTTAAAAACTTCCAGTATTGGAGCATTCACAACTTCTGGAGGCAGATTGTTCTACTGATCAATTGTTCTAACTGTCAGGAAATTTCTCCTTAGTTCTGAGATCATTTCCCATGACTATTTTTTTGAGGTGATTGATGTAGTAACATACGTGAAGAAAAGAAAAACCTTTTACCATTTTTTATCTCGTATGTGTCAAGTTCTATTCTAATGACATGTTTTATTCTATGACACAGTGGATTCAAACATACAGCAGAAAACAAAACATCTAGTTTTAAATGGAAAGTTATATTCCCAAATTAGGTTATGTGTACAACTCTGGAAACCTAGAAATACTATAATTTATTTAAAATTAAATTAATATTAGACAGATTCAATAGCATCCTATTTTTATCTAACATTTTTATGATGTAACTTATATATTTTTTTACTTTTGTTTTATTTTCTTAAACTTCTCACCACAGAAATGTAAAAGTTTTGTTTACATAATAATCAATAATGTTATGAAGACTTTCTTTGAAGGTCATTATTCTTTAGATGATCAATTTAAAACTATAGAATTTCTCCATGATTATTTTATCCAACCTTTCTTGATATAAAAAGAAAAAAAAATCTGACTGTTGCATAGAAATATCTCATGTTTTGCAGTTTCTAGGTGTCTGATAGCATTCTTTATTTTAGCAACAGAGAAACTATATGTTATTCTGGATGTATATCCTGAAAATGTACACTTAACTATTAATAAAAGTTTGAGAAACTTTAAGATATGTTCACATATTCATTTAGTTGACCCATTATTTTTATACTAAAATTATTAAACATTACAATTAAAAAGTTAGAAACTAATACACACTAAGAAAAACAAAGCATAAAATAAAAATATATGTAAATATAGAAAAGAAATAAAAAACAATACTAGTAAAGTATTATTTCCATTCAACTGTGTCTCATTCTTGGATACTGCCTGCACCAGACCCAGTCCCAGCAGTTTTCTTGGCAAGGTTTTTCAAATGTTGTTTACAATTATCTCTTTCCAAGGACTTGAAGAAATGACTGGCCAAAAATCATCCATCCTACTTATGACCAAAGCAGTCTCCCAGTTTCCTGCCTGATGCCTTAACCAATAGACTAACCTGGCTCTTTTCTCATCTCTTGATAAACAAATCTTTAAACGCAGTTCTATTAAGCATTGCCAGAGGTAAGAGTATATCTCTTTTAATTTTTATCAAATAAACCAACTTTATATTCCTTCCTTTTATTTTTAACAATATTAATCTTCAATCACTTCAAATAATGTCCTACAAGTTTCTTTTTTTCATTTTTTTTCTTTTTCCCTTCCTTCAAAATTCCTCAAAACTTCACAAAACAGGTCTTTTTTGTAAATGCAATATAAGAAAGTTGTCAGATTGGGATTTTTTTTGGGGGGGGGGAGTATTAGTTGTACATCACTTAATTATTAATTTTATTTGTATATTATGTATATTTTTGTACTATTTTATAACCTGTCATTTTCAAATCTACTTTAGATCAGTTTTGTTCAGTATAACTTCTATAATATAACCACATTGCTCTTAAAATTAACTTCTGAGTCCATTGCTCACAAATATCTATCAATATGTACAATGTTGAAGTATTTTGCTCACTCTATATTAGCAAGTCAAATTTAAATGTTCTTTTCCTTTAATTGTAATTGTTAGTTCCTTCTGGTTCCTCCCAGTTTGCAACCTTAAAAGTCATATCTTTTTTAAAAAATTCAAAACAACAGCATTTTTTCCATAGGAAGCATTCTTATAATTAATTTCAAAATCTTACTTCAAATCCATCTGGATTTGGCGTGAGCTTAAATGGACTCCAGAAGATGGTAGAGGACAGGAAGGGCAAGGAGAAACGTTGTCCATGGGGTTACGATGGGTCGGACACGACTTCGCAACTAACAACAACAACAATATTCCAAAATGAATGTTCTAATTTAAAAAAATGTATTTAGAATTTCTTTCATGAAGGATCAGAGGAGACTCATCCTGTGCTGTAGAACCAAATAATTAATTGGCAGTTTCCAAAAGTGGTGATTTTAGAAATTTGTAGAAAAGGAACTCTGTAAAACCTGTGTCCATAAATGTGCTGACTGGAGCTTGGACAAAGACAACACTCCCCATTTCACCCAGCTCAAAACCCACTGGAGACTGCTTTCTTATAGTCTTCTCATGAGAAACAACTTTTTGGAGTGCTTGTGAGAGATCTCATGTCCTCTCCTTGTCTGGAGAGGAATCTCAAAGAGTCAACCCACTCGGCAACTCTTCTGTTTACTGCACGAAGTGGCAGAGTCATCTTCAGTTTGTCATTTCTTTCCTAGAAACCACTCAATGAAATTGCCCAATTATTGACCATTGTTTTCATTGTTTATTTTTCCAGTAAGTTGATTTTTTCTTTTGCCTTTTTAATATATATATAATAATCTCAAGAATTTGACTTTCTTGTCCTTAAGAAGGACTGAACGTAGTATCTATCTTTTTCATTAACCAGCTTAATTTTTTTAACAAGCTGCTTATGAAAGAAGCTAGCTGTGTGTGTTGTTATTAAATCAATAGTGCTGCCTGAGTTTTTGTATCTTTGGGAAGGATGCCTTTCTCCTCCCTAGAGATTTGATTAAGACAACTTTGCACTATAAATTTGGGAATGGACACACACATTCTGCCAATTTATCCATCCATTTAAACTGGTATTATATGCACAAATATCTATATCTTACTAGAGAAGGATAGGTCAGTTTTTTTTACAGAAAGCCATCTTTGTCTGAACTAAAGCAATGGTTTACTCAGTCTAGAGATATACAAGCTGATGTGCAAGTGTGCAGAATCTCAAATCAAGAGTATACATATTTCAAAATATTTTAAGTGATTAATAAATGCTAATTCATCTTATGTGTTTGCTAAGAACTGAATACATAGTCCTTATTTTTAATAAAATCCCAAAGAATATGCTGTCATTCAGGTGCTGGTTTCCACAGGTTTGCTGCATGCACATTTGCCTTTTCATTAAATTATTTTCCTTTTCTTTCTATTTTTAAACAAACAAAATCAGCACAATTCCCCATGCTACAAAAACTATTTGTCCTATGAGAGAAAATAAAAGATATTTCTCTTTCAAAATAACAGCCAAATGCTTTTTACCAATAATGCAACTAGTAGGCAATCAATTTCAAGGGTAAGCAGCTATGAATTCTATGTCATTTGTTTTGGGACTGCTTTCTAGATGAGCAACTGGACAGGTTGGCAATAGTACAGAATAAATTCCATATACTGACATGGAATTTGTTTTAGTGAGCATCTTTTTCTAAAATCAGCACTAAATATTTTAGATCAAGCTAAATTAAGACAAACACAGTTTCTGCAAATAATAATAATAATAATAACTTCCTGCAGTCAAGTTTTCTAAAAGCTGAGCATTGTCTCTTTTTTAAGATGCTGGGATAAATATATTCACTGACTATTAGGTACAGTAATTACAGAGAACTGCTTTAAAAAACTAGAAGCATAAAGCAATATTAGCTCATTATATTGATAAATGGATATCCAATGCATTAAACCCTATCCCAAAGTCAGATTAGTATGTGCAATGACTTCTTCCTAGAATATAAGAATTTTAAGACAGAGTAAAACATATTTTAATGCAGCATTATTTTGAGTTCATCTCCTAAAATAGTGTGATTCGCTTACTCCTCTTTGGTACAAACACAATGAAATATTATTTTTAATGAATGCTATATAAAACCTAAGAAGTATTGACAAGTTTCATATGGACATTAAGCCAGTCACCTTTTAAAATGAATCTCGAAGCCCTAAAGTCTAACACTGTCCAACAATACTAGACTTTGCTAATGAAATAGGGAAAAATAGTATAATGTTCTTTGGTAGGTTGTGGCATAATTGTAATATATGTTTCATTACATGAAGAAAATAAAGTTCTATTTTCAAAGATTACATTATTTCAGTGGTTCTCAACCTGTGGGTCGGGACCCCATTTGGGGTCGAATGACCATTTCACGGGGGTCGCCAAACAATGCAGTCTGCCATTTTTTTCTCCTTTTTCTTAGCTGTGCTACTCCCTTTTATTCTATTGGCTTTTGAAAGCCAATAGAATAGACTCTCTTGAATAGAGTCTAATTCTATTGGCTTCAAAAGCCAATAGGAATTGTCCAGGCTGTCTCTGCCCTGCTGAGCCCACCAAAAGTCCCATTCTGCAAACGGTGCTGCACCAGTTGAATAGTCCTCGACTTACGACCGGTTGAGTAGTCCTCGACTTATGACTGGTTGGGGGTCGCGGCATTAAAAAGGTTGAGAACCACTGCATTGTATGATCTTTGAAAATTGAATTTTATCTGCATGTATAAAGTATTACCTACATTTACTTTATATAACTGACAATTTTTTGGGACAAAAATATTAATAAATGTTTTATATCATTTTGCAAGAAAACCATACAATTCTGGTGCTTTACGGATTCCTATTCCTATTATTTTTTTTATACCATCCCTGGTCAGCGCAGTTAAGAACTGCTGTATGAGAAAGCCAACTATAAAACATAATATACATGTTTTCATTACATGAATTTTCAAATTTATCATATAATTCTGAATATATAAAAATTGAAAATGTATGTTGTCCAATAAGAGATCCAGTTTGGTCTAAAGTACTAGGTTAAAAAGTTGAAGTTCATGAGTTCTATTTCTGCTTTAGCCATGAAAAGCCAGCTGGACCAGTCCCTCTCTCTCAGCTGAGCTCACCTCACAGGTTTGCTGTTGTAAAGAAAATACAACAAATGTATTAACACCAGGTTCTATATCAGTTCCCCCATATTTTTATGTAAACGTGTTCACATAATTCAGTTATTTAAATAATTCTTTATCACAGGCCTGTAATAAAATATTATTCAACTCATTTTTAGTTTCTTGTAACTTTCTACACAGACTGATGGGAGAAAATCTGCTCAGCTGTGTGCAAAGTTTTTTCAGTATAACTTTAAAATTTAAAACAACACAACACACATGTGAGCCTTAAAAACCACCAATTGTAAAATTAAGGGAATGGCTTTTATTGCTTAAATTCAAAGTATTGCAATGTCTCAAAATTAATTTGTTTGATAAATTCACTGTCATTCAACTGACAGACATTAAAAGGTTTTGTGAATTGGTGTAGTTGTAAATTAAACCTGATTGAGCTATGATATCTTAGATAAAAAATGTCTATATTGCAAATTTGAGTTTGTTAAGATAATGATGAAGAAACCAAAAATAACTAAGTCTAAAAAAAATCTAATTCATTACTAAGATAAGCATGCACTCCTATTGTGCAGAATGCTGGCAACAGACACCAGGGATTAATCAAATTTAATTCATCCATATGTGTTCTAATTATAGTTTATACTAATGATTGCTTTTACAGAAGGATATATTCTTACTTAACTGAAAATATAATATCTCATTTAAATCTTCTATGGTCAGAAGTGATATGGTTTAAATGATGAAAATACTCATAGAATGTGGCAGACACATTTAAGTTATGACCATACTTAAATATTGATTACAACTACATTAAAAATTAGAAGTAAAAATGATCATTGACTTCACTATAACATATAATTTCCCTTTGACTTCCCTGTAAAAAGAAGAGTCACCCCTTTAATTCTGCTTGAAGCTTAGCCAAGTTCATCTGTCTAACACAGATTTTACATAAAAACTAGACAAGGTTTTATCTACTAGTGCTGTCTCCACGTTAAAAAAAAAAAGTCAGCCTTTAAAGATTTGAAATAGGTTAAAACATCATGTTGTTTCCAACCTTTTTATTTTAGAACTGACTAAATTCAGTTGAATATATTGTATTGGCTCACACACACACACACACACACACACACACACACATCACTGAAATACTAACATAAGACCCAAGTGTATGATTGTACATCTATAATACAAAGTATTCTTGAAATAAACTTATTAACCTTGTTTCCAGAATTGCACTTTAATAGTTGATAACGGTATCAATACAAAATATAGTATAAACCTGTAGTAGTTGAACAAAGAAAAACAGCAAAACTTAAAAGAAAATAATTAATCATGAAACAAAAATAGAATAACAGAAACTGTACAAAAACTAAAACTAAGGAGAATTTTTCTGACAGTTAGAACAATTAATCAGTGGAACAACCTGCCTCCGGAAGCTGTGAATGCTCCAACACTGGAAGTTTTTAAGAAGAGACAAGACAGCCATTAGTATGAAATGGTATAGGCTATCCTACCTGAGCAGGGGGTTGGACTAGATGACCTCCAAGATCCCTTCCAACTTTATTATTGTTGTTGTTATAAAAATAGTATTGGTCTTTATTACTTAAATAGTTGAGAACAGACAGAATCAGCTCGAAGTTATCATTTTAATATAAACAAAAAATTGGCAATTGAAACTTATTGTTGATACAAAGTAAAACAGAATGTAAAATATTGTAGCTGCAGAGACTTCTTAAAAATATGCTTTAAAACATAATTGTTTTTTGTCTACAACTTCCAAAGTAAAACCTGGATAGATATTTTATTCTTTTAGAATTAAATTTTAGACAATTAAACTCACAGATTTTTGTCTAAATCCATGGAAAGTCTCATCTCTTGCAGTAGTATGCAGAAACTGAACAATATTTGAGTACAGGAACTCCCACATACTGATCTTCAGGTAATGAAATTTTAATTAAGAATTCCATAATAAAATAAAATAAAATTTCCATAAATGTTGTCAATTGAATTGGATTACGGATATTTTCAATAGCAATCACATACTTTTTTTCCTGCACTACTGAGTTTCCAGAGAAATGTGATTATTCAGAACACTGTGACTGTCCATATTATCAGTCCTGAATTTTCATTTGTTCCTCTATGTTAAATTCTTTCTCTTGGATCTGTTTATGAGTCTTATTAGTTTCTGCAGTTATTGTTTGAAAAAGAGAGAGATGGATTCTTAGATTGGCTTTGAAATGTTTAATTGGCAAAGCATCTTGTTTAATAGCTAGATATTCTTCCTTGGCTGCTTTTGAAAGCACAGATGGGAGAGACATACACTGAAACTGCAGCAGGAGATTTCTTGGCCCTAGTTCACCTATTTAGAGGAAAATAATTGGCTACAGTTAGATATTACAATGTAAATATCCTTAATTTATTTGTTTGATGAATACTGCAGCACAGGATTTTAAATACTTCATAAAAGACAAAAATGAATGTTAGCTCACATCACTATACACTATACGCAGAGAGAAGGAGCCATAAAATCATATCAATCAGGAATGATATATATTTTATATTGTTTTTCCTCTATACATATTTTTGTTTCCTTTTTTATTTTCTTAATTTGTATGGCTATTTTTTGCTTAATTAGTAGTTATAAAATATTATTGTGCAGTTGGACATAGTATCAGTTTTAAAGCTATACATACACAAATGGGTGATTACAGTTTGGATGAAACATTGGTATCTTACTGCCTTAACTATGGGCCAATAGAAAATATTTAAATGAGCTTAATCTTAATGTGAAGAATTCACATCATCATCTTACTGGCAGACAAAGGCAGACTGACGATAGTAATGGACAAGACTGACTATATCAGCAAAGCCGAAAACTATCTAAATGACACCAGCACCTACCAAATAACCCACAACGATCCAACAAAACAGCTAGAAAACAAAATAAAAGACACCCTAAGAAAAATGGAAAAAGAAAAACAGCTAACACCACTAGAGAGAAAGCACATGCAACCACAAGACTCTTCCATACCTAGGTTCTATGGACTCCCCAATGTATACACAAATGGGATCTCCTTATGCCCAATTGTTTCTCTACCTGTAACACCGACGTACAAACTAGCAAAAGCCCTGCAGAGTAAACTCAGATACCTGGTCAACAACTCAACCCACTCAATAAACTTCCCAGAACAATTTGTCCAGCGCATCAAGCACACCAAGATCAAGGAAGAAATCATGGTCTCCTTCCATATGACTGCTCTCCTCAACTTGATTGGCATTGATCTGGCTAAACAAACCATAGACCACCTACTCAATAAACACCATACCTAAAAAGATGATGCCACCATAGAACAGTCCGTGTCTATAGAAACCATCATGAAAGTCCTGGATCTATGCCTCAACACATACTGTTCTTTAAGTTCAATGGAAAAATCTATAAGCAAGTACAAGGTACCCTGATGGGATTACCCATTTCAGGCCTAATAGCAGAAGCAGTCCATAGCTCTATCCACCATCCAACCAAAATTCTGGACGTGCTACGTCAATGACACCTTCATCATTATCAAATGCTCCCAGATTGAAGAAACACACCACCTACTGAATAACATATTCTATGGGATCAAATTCACATGTGAAGAGGAAACAGACAACAGACTCCCATTCCTTGACATCAATATAAGGAGACTAGACAATGGAGAACTGGAAACTCACATCTACCACACAAATGGACCAGATCTTCAGCTTCACAAGCAACCACCCCACTGTGCACAAAAGAAGCTGTGTCCAGACCCTCTTCAGAAAGGCCAGGACATACTGCAGCACCACAACACTAAGAAAGTGGAAGAGAAATGGCCACCTGATGTCTTTCTCTGTAACCGCTATCCAAAAACCTTCATATTCTGACACACAGCACCCAAACCACACCACACCACAAAACCAACCACGATGCAAAAACTAACCCTACCATACACAAACGGGGTGTCAGAAATGAGAGCCAGAATTCTACAATCCCTAGAAATAGAAATAGCCCACAAACCACAGCCACACTCTGCCAAGAATTATCCAGAACCAAAGACAAGATACAGAAGCGTGAAAGAAACAATATAATCTACAAAATCAACTGTAACCATTGCAACCAATTCTACATGGGACAAACATCACATCAATTAAAAACCAGGATCCACAAACATCGGCTGGTAGTCATATGCCACAATCCCAAATCCTTAATCTCTACCCACACCAACACCAAACAGCACCAGTTCGACTGGAGCAACACAAAAATCATTGGCAATTCCATCAACAGATATATTGACCTACAACCAACCTATGAACTCCTCAGAATCCAACCAGAGACAGCACAGACTCTCAACCAACCCATGCAAGGTCTCCCAACCATCACTCCACCTTCAAATGACCCTCACCTGATTTCTCAAGATTCCTCCATCACAAGATCCATCAAAAGACTCTCCTTGATAACTCATACCTGACCCATCACAATGCCCATTACAAGACCCTCACTTGACACACCCACACCTGATCCATCACAAGAGCTACTGACCACATGAAGTCCTTATAAACAAAAGTACACTGACACTGACATCCCCTAAATTCCGCTGAAGATTTTACCTAGCCTGGTAACGAAACATTCGGATACTAACCCACAAGCTTGGAGAAGAAATCTTCACGTTCATATGTTGTTTTGTTCATCATAATAAATAAGATTCTCAACTTGGAATGCAATTTGAGAAACTAAAATTGCTATATACAGGAGTATTTTTTATTTGCAAAATGCTGATATGTAAGAGAAATTTACTGTTGACTAACAATGCTATAAATATGAGTGACATTCAGTATTCCTCATCATTCAAAGTTTTGCATGACCACAACTTTTTAAACCATTTTGGGGAATTTCAAAAGACATTTCCAGCACTTTGATATTCTTTTGTATTGAGATCATGATCTGCCATTTCATGTTAGACATACAGACAGACAGAGATGATCTATAGACAGAGAGAGAATCTTCATTTAAAAAAAATGGAGGAATCTTGAGAAATAAAGATGCATATAAGCCATGTTAATATAGCAAAGCAAATATTGCCAAACATTTCTAACAAATGATCCAATTTATTATATTCCATTAGAAAACACATTGCCTAATATTTGGTGGAAAAAAAACAAAGTTTTACAGGGCCTTTTTTCTATATTCTTCTAACACTTTCATATATTACCTGTGAACTTCAAATTTGTAATTTATTTTCAATATTAATAAAAAGCAAGTATTTGCAGTAAGGAAAAATGTATGATATTCCTATAAAATTCCTAGATATATATAGGAATTGTTAATCAGTAGAAATGGCTTCATAAAAGAAACTTTTTAAAACAATTTAAAAACAAAATGTAGTTCAGTACTTGATTTCCATCAAGGTAAAGGATCTTGACATTCCTAGAGAATGGAGAACAGAGACTAAAATTCCTTAATTCACCCTAACCAACCTATAAAATTAGCTGTCAGGAACTCTCAGTGTAAATCAAAGTAAATTATGTTTGTTCACTGTTGTTATATACAAACTAGCACTACTTTCCTTCTAATACTACAACATGTGAAGAATGCTTAACACTTACACACAAATAAGACAACTTTTCAAAGTTATCTCACCAGAAAACGCTGCATGAGATTTCATATTGTTGCAATATGAAGTCCTTAGTGGTTATCACATTCTAGGCAGGTGTCTCACGATCTGTCTGATTAGACATCAGAATTCTCCCTTGGTGCTGTTTCTCAAGGACATTCGCCAAGTTTGCATAATGTAGTTTTTCCTTTGTAGAGTTTCATTGCATTGTATGGCAACTGATAAAAATTCAACTAAAGATAGTGCTCAGAAATTCTTGACAAACAAAATTTGATAATCCTTTTACTATTAAAGGTTTCCTGATGAATTATACTGTTATTCTGTGCTATATCACATGTGAAGAAAAGCCAAAAGTGAAATTCATCTTTATATAGATACACAGTCCATGTTATAGGAAATTAAAAACAGTAATGGATTCTTCTCAAAGGAACTGATTCATAAATACTATTTTCAAATTGGATCAGGATGGATTCTCAAGAAAGTAAATGACCAAGTAATCAAATGATCCTACACTATACAATGGAAAGGAGAAGAATTTGCAATTGCCTCAACAGAGAGTAGAAGGCAGATTTACTTATTGCTATAAGCAGGGATTTTCTTATAAGGATCGATGGAGAAGCAATTTCAGTTTTTTCTTCCAGGATCCAATAGAAAACTCTCTTCTGCACTTAGTTGTTTCTGTGGGAAACTGTTAGATTACATTTGCAAATGCAATTTTGCAACAGATGCAATGTGATAATTTGCCTTTAGAGTCATATAGAGCAGGGGTGTCAAGTTCGCAATACCACATGACGTGTCGTGACATGTTGTGACTTTTTTCCCATTGCCGACAATCGGTTTCGCCATGACGCATCCAGCCCGTGGGCTGGCAGTTTGACTCCCCTGATATAGAGGATTACAAAAGGAAAACCTGGGCAATGCACTGATTGGATAACATTTTTTGCAAATTCCTATTGATCAGCTGGAAGGACAATACTGATTGACTCATTATCTTCAGCTGAACTAAGAATGCTGAAAACAGAATCAGTTGATCCATTTTAACCACTTAGAACAGGCATGTCAAACTCGCGATGTCACGTGACATCACGCAACGTATTGGGCTGGTTTTGCCATTCCCAGCATTGGGATGGGTGCAGCTTCCATGTGATGCATCTAGCCCGTGGGCCGGCAGTCTGACACCCCTGACTTAGAATGAGGGGATGGAAAAATTCCATGCACATTTATCAAACATTATTTCTTAGTAATTGCACATATAATTGTTTTGGAAATGGACAATTGGTTGGCTGACAAGAACAAGATCAACCATAATTCTTTAAAGGTCATTATCTTTCCTTTTAAGGTATCAATCTTTCACACCATAATAAGTAATCATGAAAATTATGACAATTTATCCCAAATCTCAAATGCTTTGAGACAGACCTATACAATAATAAGGGATATTTTAAAGCTAAATAATGATTCTGACCAATGCATTAGACTTAACAGTACAATGAAGCTTCTAACTACAGTTCTGCTGATTGCAGCAATACTATTCTGAACAAGGAAAACCACATGCTTTTTCTCTTGCTACTTTCAAAGAGGTCTCTATTGATGTTTCCTTTGTGATTGGCTAGGCTAGCTAAGAATCCCACATAGTTTTTAAAATACATTTTCTTTGGAAAAAATGGCAAAAATGTATGGTAAATCAATATATTGTGTCATAATCTGAAATATTTTATTTCAGTCTACAAGTAGGACATCAAAACAGACTATTTCTGTGCTGATATTTCACAAATAAAAGAATTTACACTATGTTTTGCTGGATTACAATGTTCTTTTTATATATAATTTTACTAAAAGTAAAATGCTAACACAAATTAATATAGGGTAAAAAAGAAAAAAATAAATAAATCAAAAAGCAAGAAGTGCAAGAAAATAAAAAAGTTGAAAAATAGAAAAAGAAAAATATATAAAGAAGTGGCTTCTTATATCATGGGTGTCAAACTTGCCGCGTCATGTGAAGTGTTGCAATGTATCGTGACTTTTTTTTGCATTGCTGGAGCTGGGATGGGTGCAGCCTTCTCATGATGCAACCGGCCCGTGGGCTGGCAATTTGACATCTCTGTCTTATATTCTTCATAAAAATAAGAAGCTTCACAATTTTCTGAAAGAAATGGAACCAGTAAAAGATGGGAGGGGATTGAATATATATTGTAAAACTTCTTTCATTCCACTAAATATTATGTAGTATAATAGTTTAAGTAGTATAAGTGTATATTGATTGATAATATTGGATTTATAGGGACATTCTTCAATTTTAGAGACATTAACAACCTCTGTTTAGACGCAGTATTTCTCAACCTTGACAATTTTAAGGCATGTGGACTTCAACTCCCAGAATTCCACAGCCAGTGCTGGCTGTGGAATTCTGGGAGTTGAAGTCCACATGCCTTAAAATTGTCAAGGTTGAGAAACACTGGTTTAGAGTTAAGAAAAGACTAAAGTATTGCTGGCATTCTGCTTCTTTCAAGCTGGTGGATATTAATGTCCTCTTTTCTGATATTTCAGCAATCCAAGTTCCTTTTGATTTATCATTCCTAATATGGATCAAAATTTTAATTAAGAAATTTCTTAATTAAAACAACAAATTTTCAACAGGTAGCATTGCCTAGATCTATCTTACTTTGTAACTCTTCTATATCACAGTACTAGTGACTCTCACTTGCTGTAATGTCTCCTTTTTTTCCTTTCTTCCTCTCCTTATTTCATCCTTTGTTTTACTGTTCAAGGTCAGCCTTTCCTTCTTCTATGAGGAAAATCCTTCTGTGAGAAAATAAACTAACTACCACATACTCTCAGCTTCTGCATATTAGCTCACCAGGACAAGGCATTCATTAGGGTATCTGGCTATCTTTATGCTTCTGAAGCAGATTCCCAGGGAAGCATGGCTTCCTGTAACCTGTCATTATATGCTAATCTTAAATGAGATTTGTTCAATGTAATCTGCAAGACTAGCCTATGCAGATGTATTATAATTCAGTGTGTGATCTTAAATCAGGCAATTCAGTCAAATCATGTAATTGAGACCAGTCAGTAAATGATGAATTTAAAAAATAATGATTTATCTTTTGGTGTGAATATAGACTCTTCAGAAGAAACTATGTTAGGAGGTTTGGTTTGGTTTTCCTTTTATGTTTTTAAGGAGTATTTAGTACAGTGGTGGCGAACCTATGGCACGCATGCCAGAGGCAGCACTCTCTGTGGCACCCAGCCCCACCTCCTCCCACAGCCCCCTCCTCACCAGCAGCCCCCCAGAGAAGAGTCGCTCCCAGGCATGGGGCGCAGGCAGAGGACATGGCCACCATGGCGCTTCAGGGCTGCCTGGGTGATCTGCGGCAGGCTGTGAAGGCAGTGGGTGGCCCTGCAGGCAGGCGGAGCAGGGTGGGGGGAGCAGGCAGAGGCAGAGTGGGGGCAGGGCAGTTTTGGGGCACTCGGTCTCTAAAAGGTTTGCCATCACTGATTTAGTAGTTCACCTTCCATGGCATCCATGATTATATTCAAGCTGTGCCAAGAAGGCAGTTGTATCTTTCACTAAAAGTTGGGTTTATCAAAATATCTAGACATTTCATGGGCAAACACAAAATATGGGTGATTTGTACTAGGTCTGGCAAAGATTCAACTAAATCTTCAACTTTTCTGATTGAATTGAAATGTCAAAATAAGTTTGTTTTTACCAAGTAAATTTGGAATGATTCAAGATGCTTCTGAAGTTGGTAACAAGAAACTTCTTGGAAACAATGATGGGCCATCAATAGAGCTGATGACTGCAGCAGAAAAAGGAAGCAATGAATGGATGGGCTCCTTGGAATCCTTCTCCAGAACACAGAGGAAGTCAAGATTGCCCACATATGCTCTGTTCTTCACAAAGAACCACAAGACAGTAGGTTTTAAAGCTCTGGAGGCTAGGGGAAAATAATCTTGTCTAAGCCATAGTTTAATGCCTTCAAACAGACACTGGGTTTGTGCACTTTCTCTCTTCACCACCTTAGGAAATTGCTTCTTAGTGACATTTTGAATAATAATAATAATAATAATAATAATAATCCCCCAGTGAGGCACTACCTTGACATGGTTGTGGGGCTTGTGTACTCTGAGGAAGATGAAAGCTATGCCAGAGGTTCAACCATACTGGACAGGTTTCATCAGAGGAGTCAGACAAAGAGTGTCTCTCCTATAAAAAATATGGTGAGACGTAAATTGCAGAATGCCATACCGGCTCGGACGTCGCCCAGGTTAACAAGGTCTGCACTAGATATCGGAGTTCCTGGATATCTGGTGAAAAAGGGGTTACAGGACTCAGGACTGTTGGCTGAGCAACCAGGGCCAGCAGCTGCAGAACTACTGGAAGAAAAGGTGTTTACCCGTCGCAGATACACAGTGATGGAAAACAAAGAAATAATGATCTGTTACTACAGATCAAGTCCAACAAGAAGAGGATATCTAAAACGAATGCACCAGTTCTGGAAAGAACAACATCCAGAATCAGAAATAACAGAACAGAGACTAGCAGATCAACGCCGATTTATAACACGAAATAAAATATTCACAGAAACAGAATTGGACGAACTGCAAAGGTTTACCCAGGGCAAAGAAATCAAAGCCTTACCAGAAGTAATTCAGAATGTAGAGGCAAACCAGGGGGAGTTGGCAGTGAAGGAATCCAGCAGAGATATACAACTGTTCTCATTTGGAAACCAGGCAACTCTTCCTCAGGAAGAACAAAACCCTCTAACTAAAGAAATAAAAGAATTGAAACAAAGAATAACTGAGCATCTAGAACAGCACAAAAACAACAGAATAAGGCTACCTGCATTGAAGCTTGTTCCAAAGAAACAGCTAGCACAAGCATTAAAAGATGCAAATACTGCAATATCAAGTATAAGCACCAATTCACTGCAAGAAACAAACCAACTAAAGTACAACACAGCTGCAGTTATAACAGAATACCTGGGATGCAAAATCAACAAAAAAGAAAAACAAACAAACAGTGCTCCAGAAAAATGGAAGGTTAGATTAGAAAATAAGATCAGCAAGTTAAGATCACATGCAAGCAAGCTAGAACAGATGAAAGAAAAGAAGCTGAAGAACAAGAAGACCAAAGAATACCTAATCAAGAAATACCACTTAGAAACAAGGAAGATCAAGGAAGCACTAGAAATAATAAAGCAACAAATAACAGCTATAGCCAGGAAAATAAACTATAGGCAGAACCTCCAATTTCAATCCAATCAGAAACATTTCTACCAATCCATCAATGGAGAAACTGCAAGGAATCAGTCAGTACCTGACAAGGAACAAACAGTGCAGTTCTGGAAGCAGATATGGGATAACTCAACGAAATACAACAAGGATGCGGCTTGGTTAAAAGAGGTAGATGCAAATAAAACAGAAGTTGAAATGAAAGAACTAGTAATAACAACAAAAATGGTAGAAAAAAGAGCAAAGAAAATCAAAAATTGGTCAGCACCAGGTGAAGATGAACTGCATGGGTTTTGGTTGAAACATCTAACTGTTATACACCCACTCATTGCCAAGCAGTTCAACAATATACTACAAGGAGGAGAAATTGAAAAGTGGCTAACAACTGGGAAAACCTACCTAATAATGAAAAATCCAGCAAAAGGGGCAACACCAGGTAACTACAGGCCAATTACCTGCTTACCAACAACTTTCAAATTACTAACTGGTGTGGTAGCTGATGCAGTACAACAGCATCTAGTTGAAAACAATCTCTTTCCACCTGAGCAGAAAGGAAACCGCCCCAATAGCAGAGGAACAAAAGATCAACTCCTAATAGACAAAATGATCTTGGAAAACTGCAAGAGAAGGAAGACCAACCTGAATGTGGCATGGATTGACTACAAAAAGGCATTTGACTCTCTGCCACATGATTGGATAATAAAGTGCCTAGAAATAACAGGAGTCAGTAGAAACATCAGAAAATTTGTGCAAAGATCGATGGCACAATGGAAGACACAGTTGCAGATCAATGGTGAGAGGCTGGGAGAGGTTAATATCAAGAGAGGAATATTTCAAGGAGATTCATTATCACCATTACTATTTGTTATTGCACTGTTTCCTCTGTCAACAATACTGAATAACTCAGGACATGGCTATCAAACATCAAAAACATCTGCCAGACTATCCCACCTCCTTTATATGGATGATCTGAAGCTGTATGGAAAAACATCATCTGAAATAGAATCGCTGCTCAACACTGTCCGTATATATAGCCAAGATATTGTAATGGAGTTTGGCTTGGACAAATGTGCCACACTTACTATCAAACAAGGAAAAATAATGAAAACTGAAGGAATCAAGATGCCCCACGAAAATAACATTAAGAGTCTGGATGAGGAAGAGTACTACAAATACTTGGGTATCCTTCAAGCTGACAACATCAAGCACACTGAAGTCAAGAAAAAGATTAGAGGTGAATACATCAAGAGAGTGAAGAAGATCTTAAAATCCAAACTCAATGGAGGAAATACCATAAAGGCAATCAACACCTGGGCAATCCCAGTCATTAGGTACACAGCTGGAATAGTGGACTGGACTCAAGCAGAACTAAAAGCAATGGATAGGCAGACCAGAAAAATAATGACAATGAATCATGCCCTTCATCCACGCAGTGACATTGATAGACTTTATCTACCAAGGCAAATAGGTGGGCGTGGAATGCTACAAGTACATCAGATGGTTGAAGAAGAAAAAATGGCTTTGGAAGAATATCTGAAGAACAATGATGAAGATGCACTGAAATTAGTATATCAGGAAGGCTTACTAACTACTGGAGAGACCAAACTGGCCTACAAGAAAGACCAAATGAAGAACAGAATAGAGGCATGGGAAGACAAAGCACTACATGGCCAATACATGAAAAAAATAGCTGGGAAAGCAGATAATAATAAAACCTGGCAATGGCTAAGAGCAGGAAAATTGAAGAAAGAGACCGAGGGACTAATTCTGGCTGCACAAGACCAAGCCTTAAGGAACAAATGCAGACAAAGTCAAAATTGAGAAGACAGCAACAGACAGTAAGTGCGCCTATGCAAAGAAGCTGAAGAAACAGTGGACCACTTGGTAAGCTGTTGCAAGAAGATTGCACAGACTGATTACAAGCAGCGGCATGACAAAGTAGCAACAATGGTGCATTGGAAGATCTGCAAAAAATATCATTTGCCTGTAAGCAAAAACTGGTGGGATCATAAAATAGAGAAAGTCATAGAAAATGATAAAATTAAACTGCTCTGGGACTTCAGAATTCAAACAGACAAGCACCTGCAACATAACACCCCAGACTTAACAATTGTCGATAAGAAAGACAAAAAAGTCTGGATAGTGGACGTGGCAGTGCCTGGAGATAGCAGAATAGAAGAGAAAGAACTGGAGAAGATAACAAAATACAAAGACCTACAAATAGAAATAGAAAGACTGTGGCAAAAGCAAGCAAGGGTAGTACCAATAGTAATAGGCTCCTTGGGTGCAATCCCAAAACAACTGGAGCACCACTTGAACACCATTGGCATTGACAAATTGCTATTAGTCAATTGCAAAAGGCGGCCTTACTAGGAACTGCTTCCATCCTGCGACGATACCTGTAATACCATCAAACATCCACATCTGCCTATCCCAGGTCCTTGGGTAAGGACTCGATAGGTAGACAAAATGCCAAATCAGTCTGAACATCTGGCTGACTGTGCGATGATTGATAATAATAATAATAATAATAATAATAATAATAAAATAAGAAGAAGAAGAAGAAGAAGAGAAGAAGAAGAAGAAGAAGAAGAAGAAGAAGAAGAAGAAGAAGAAGAAGAAGAAGAAGAAGAAGAAGAAGAAGAAGAAGAAGAAGAAGAAGAAGAAGAAGAAGAAGAAACTTTAGAAAGGCAAGTTTCATTTCATCAGGTGAGTTTCCTTCTATGTTTGATGAAAGTGTAAGTACTTTCAAAAGAAATTTTTTTTTAATGAACACCAAAAGTGTGACTAGAATACTAATTTTACAGTTATGAATAAATTAAGGAGTCAGATGGATTTCAAAGAATATTTTAAACAATATGACAATTGTTTAAATTTTTACAAAAATATATATGAAGACTTTGAAACTTTAAGAGTTAGTTCCTTTTTTGGTGTAACTGTTTATAAAATTGTTCCTGTTGTTGATTTGGAGCATAAAGTCCAACTATAAGTACTTTCTTACCATAAATACCAAGTTCAATCATCACATATCTCCCCTGGGGATCTGCTTCTACCAGACAAGCTGGCAGATTTTGTTTGACATATATAACAACTCCCCCTTTCTTCCCAGGTGCAGGAGATATAAAATGAGATCCCAAACGAGCATTAACTAAATATTTCTGATCTTTAAGTAAAATATGAGTTTCCTGTAAACAAATAACATCATTGGTATGTTGCTTCAAATAATAAAAGATTTTTTTCCGTTTCTGAGGAGAATTCAATCCATTAACATTCCAGGTCAAAAACTTTGCCATCTCCCTTGGCACGCAGCCTGGAGAAGACACCATCAAACTCTGACAGAGCTGCGTGTGTTGCATAACTCTTGGGTCTTGCTCCTCCCACCGGCGGTGATGCACTTCCAGGAGAATTCTCTTTGGGCTCTTTTTTACGTTGCTCTTTCTCTTTACGCTTATAGGCTGCACGAGTCATCCTCTGCTCTTTAGCCTCCGTTTGGCGTTGCTTTGCCACTTCTATCATCCCTGCGGAAACCAAATCTAGTGCCTCAGATTGCTGCTCAGGTTCCTTAGCACTCAAAGATTTCCGACCAGTTGAAGTTGAGCCTGCACTCAGGACCGAAGTATAAAAATCTCTAGCTTTATCAACTGTATTCAATCTGTAACGTGTCCCAGCATGGCTCAAAACGATACCCATCGGAATTTCCCATCTGAATGGCATCGATCTAGCTTTAAGCTCATTGGTTAAAAAAGCAAAGTCTTTCCTACTTCTTAAAATTTTAGATGGGATTTCCTTTAGAATGATGACATCTTGGGCGGCAATCTGAAATCTTTTGTTGTAAAAAGCTTGTATAATCTCATTCCGCAGGGACTTCTTTGTAAAGTAAATCACCACATCTCTGGGCAAATTCTTCTGCTTAGCAATCCAGGAGTTGAGTCTATAAATTTTTTCTACTTCTCTCTGTAATTCTCCTTTATCCATATCCAAAGCCAGCGCCAGATCACTAAGAACCACCTCCATCAAATCTTGATTCATATCTTCCTTGAGGCCTCTAATCCTCAGAGCATACTCCATCTGTCTGTACTGAAACATCAAAATATCTTCTTGTGAGGAGTCCACCTTCCTTTCCACGTCTTGAATTTTGTCATCTAAAGAGTCAACTTTGTCTTCCACTTCCTCAAGCCTTGCATCGAGCTTAACCACCACAGTAGCCAAACCTGAAACAGCTGCCAGTATATCTTGTCGTAATTCATTATTATTTTCTTGCAATTTAGACTTTATCCCCGTTATCTCTTCTTTGAGATCAGATTTAATTTCTGATTTAATCTGTGAAACAAATTGAGTCATTTCCTCTCTCATTTGAACTACAATCTCTCCCATTATGCCTCTAACCTCTTGTACTGAAAGTCCAGGTAGAGGAGGGGAGGGTGGTGGCTGAGCCGGTGGTGCATGTTTAGATTGTTGTTGTAGCTGTGCAGTGGAAGTTATAGGAGAAGAAATAACCTTGGGTACTGAGGAAGGCTGCTGCCTCTTTGAAGCCATTTTAAAAAGCACAATTGTCACTTCCCTTTCCCCTCCAGCCAAAAAGAGAGGAGGAAAAAAAGGAAAAAAGAATTTTTTAAAAAGAGACAAACTATAATCATTAAAAGTCCAGAATAAATCCCAAGAATAAGTAGTAAAAGAGCAGACAATTCAAAAGAAAAAATTCTAAGCCAAAAGCAAAAGCAAAAGCAAAAAACAATCCTTAAAAAGGGAAAGTAAAACAAAAGAGAAAGGAAAAAAAAACTCCGACACTTTCAAAACGCCATCTTAAGTCCTTTCACTAATATAACAAAGAAAAGGAGGAAAAATAGTAAAAATCAAAAGATAAAAAAATAAACACCTAAAATATAACAAAAAATCCTTTAAACTGCTCCGTCCGTTTAAAAATTACTCACCAAAATGCTGTAAACACGGAGATAGAAGCGGCGGTTTCTTTTGCTTCCAAGGAAGCAAAAACAGCTGGGAGGCGGAGATCAGCAAGAGCTCCGAGGGAACACTCCTTTCACCCCCTCTAGAAATAAATCCAGAGGGGGTTCAGGGGTTCTACCTCTACTCTTGCGTTCTCTATCCCTTCCCTTTGCCCGGGAAGGGATTTCCGAGCCGCGGGCCAGCTGATGCGCGCTGCGCTCCGCGGCTCTGACACTTCCCCAGCTGGACGGCTAAAAGCTAGCCGCCATCGCCGTCGCCTCCCACCGGAAGCTCAGTTACACCAAAAAATAACTTTGCTTGATTATAGATCAGTGGTATTAATGGGTGATTGGAATGGTGTCTTAGACACACAAAGGGATAAGAAAGGTTCCTCTCCTTTTCTTAAACAAGCAAAGTTACCTAAAGCCTTTTTTGATATGAAAGAAGACTGGGAATTAAGGGACTATTGGCGGGAACGTAATCATGAGGAGAGAGACTTTACTTTTTTTTCTGACAGACACCAATCTTTTTCAAGAATTGACTTTTTCTTGATTACCACGGATTTGTATAATAAAGTAAAGAATGTAAAGATTTTTCCTAGATCACTGACGGATCATAGTCCAGTTTGGATGGAGTTGATTCAAGAGAAAGAGGAAAGAAGATCCTGGAGAGTTAATGAAAATTTGTTTAGACAAGAGAAGAATGTTCAAAAACTAAAGGAGTGTTTAAAGGACTATTTTGCTTTGAATATGTACAAGGGGACTTCAATGTCAATGGTATGGGATGCAGGTAAAGCATTTATGCGCGGTGTTTTGATAAAAATGAATAATTTTTATAAGCGAAATCAGATTCAGAAACGTAGAGAACTTGAAGATGAAATTAAACTAAAAGAAAGGGCTTTGATTCTAAATCCTTCTGATGAAAGTACTAAAGAATCTGTAAAGTTATTAAGGTCACAATTTAATATGTTGATAGCAGATCAAGCTGCAACCAATTTATTATTTATGAAACAAAATACATTTTGTAATGCTAATAAGCCGGGGAGATGGTTGGCTTATCAATTAAGAAAGAAACAGAGACAGAGAATAATAGAGAAAATAAATTATAAGGGTAAACTAGTTTCTCAGAAGGAATTAATTAAAAAATCTTTTTTGGATTATTATCAAAACCTATACAAATCTACTAATGTACAACTGTTAGATATAAATAAATATTTAGCTGAGGCAAGTTTTCCTAAACTGACTGAGGATCAGAAATATGAAATTAATGGTTTAATTACTAAGGAGGAAATTGCCTCAGCAATTCAACAATTGAAATTAGGGAAAGCACCGGGTACGGATGGGTTAACAGCTGTTTATTATAAAGTTTAATGGAGGAGATGATTCAACCATTAAATGATCTTTTTAATGGTATTTTACAGGGTTTAGAGATTCCTCCTTCATGGCGTAGTGCTTTTATATCATTGATTCCAAAGGAGGATCAAGATCTTACTTTACCAAAAAATTATAGGCCTATATCTCTTTTAAACGTGGATTATAAGATATTTGTAAAAATTTTGGTAAATAGGCTTATGAGGGTGGTGCATCATCTTGTGCATAAAGATCAATCAGGGTTTATAACAGGAAGGTATATGAAAAACAATGTTAGACAAATTATTAATTTATTAGAATACTTAGATAAGAACAACCAAGTTCCTGCAGGGCTCATATTTTTAGATGCTGAAAAAGCATTTGACCAACTGAATTGGCATTTTATGCTAAGAGTAATGGAAGAAATGAATTTTGGTGAAAACATATTACAAGCCCTTAAGGTAATATATCAAAAACAAACAGCACAACTTATTGTTAATGGAGGTTTGTCGGAGGTTTTCACAATAGAGAAAGGTACTAGACAGGGGTGTCCTTTATCGCCATTGTTGTTTGTTTTAACATTGGAAATATTATTGATCAAAATTCGAGAGTCTCAGGAAATTAAAGGAATATATGTTAATAAAAAAGAATATAAGTTGAGAGCTTTTGCGGATGACTTGGTTGTTACTTTGTCGCAACCTGATTATTCTGTAGTAAACTTATTACAGTTGATTCACCATTATGGTTTGGTTTCGGGTTTTAAGATTAATGTAAATAAGACTAAAATTTTACCTAAAAATATGTCGAGTCAGGAGAAGCAGATTTTGGTTAACTCGACGGGTTTTGAGATTGTTAATAAGGTAAAATATTTGGGGGTGATGCTGTCTGTTTCTAATGCAAAACTATTTAAAAATAATTATGAAAGGTTGTGGGTCGGGGTACAGAAAGACTTGAAGAACTGGGAAAAGCTGCAATTATCCCTCATGGGAAGAATTGCAGTGATAAAAATGAATATTCTACCCAAGTTTCTTTTTTTGTTTCAAATGTTACCAATTTTGAAAAATGAGATTAATTTAAATGAGTGGCAGAAGGGTCTCAATAAATTTATTTGGGCAGGGAAAAAACCAAGGGTTAAGTTCAAAATTATGCAAGACTTCCGTGAGAGGGGTGGACTCAAGGTACCAAATTTGAAATTATATTATGATGCGGTGGTTTTAACATTAATTAGTGACTGGGTAAATTTGACAAATTCTGAGATACTTTATCTAGAGGGATGGGATTTACTTTATGGGTGGCATGCCTATTTAATATTTAATAAAAAAATAGATTGGGCTTTTAAATCTCATATTTTAAGAATTTCTTTACTTAGGATCTGGAGAAAATATTATAAAAGTGATTTTAAAGTACCATTATGGGCTATACCTTGGCATGCGATAGAAGGAATAAAAAGAGGGGTTAAAATGGATATGGTGTCTTACAGACAGTTACTTAAATGGGATGGACAAAACTGGCAATTAAAATCACGGGAAGAATTAGCACAAGAAAATTTTATTTATTCTTGGTTCCAATATAGGCAATTACTAGATAGATGGAAGATGGATTGTAAGGTGGGTTTTCTTAGAGAAGATGAAAATCTTATTAAGCAACTGAAGGATCAAAGACAAACCCACATTAAGAGAATTTATGGGGTTTTAGTTGAATTGGACTCAGAAACGGAACTAATTAAAGATTGTATGATTAGATGGGCGCAGAACTTTGGTGAGCCAGTTTCATTGGACACCTGGGAAACTATTTTGGTGAGAAATGTCAAATTTACTCAAGCACAGAATTTAAGGGAGAATTTTTATAAAATGTTTTATAGATGGCACCTTGATCCACAAAAAATGTCTTACATGTACCCTGACGTGCAACCTAAATGCTGGAGATGTGGTTATAAGGAGGCTTCCTATTATCATATTTGGTGGTCATGCAGAGAGATAAAAGCATTTTGGATCAAAATATGGTGGAATATCCAGAGAATTTTTAGAAGGAGGGTAAAATTTACTCCGCAATTATTTTTGTTAGGTATTGTTACAGATTGTGATACAAAGGAGGTTGTATTGATGTTAAATTTGATCACAGCCGCGAGGCTGTTAGTTGGACAATATTGGAAGAAGGAATCTTTGCCTACATTGCAGGAATGGTTTTTTAAAGTAGCTTATCTGGCAGAAATGGCAAAGATTTCGGCTTTCTTAAAGCAACAAACGCAAGAGAAGTTTTTTGCTATCTGGGACAAATGGATAAAATTTATACAATTTAGATTGGGTATACAAAAATATCATATAGCTTTTTCATAAGTTTTATTTTTATATATATTATAGATATCTTTTTTATATATATAAATATAAAGTTTTTAATTTAATTTTTATTTTTTTTCTTATTATTTCTTAAGCCTATATTCTGCTCTGGGAAGCTCAGGGGGGGGGAAGGGAGGGTTTTTGGGAGGGGTGTGGGGTGGGGTTTTTTTTTTTATATGTATTGTTTTTTATATGTATTGTTTAATTTTTTTTTCTTTTGTATATGTTGTTTTTTGTTCTGTATTGTTTTTGTTTTTCTTGTAAAATTTATAAAACTTTTAATAAAAAAAAAAAAGAGTTAGTTCCATGGGAAAATGTTGTTGATTATGAAAAAAAAGAGATGATTTTGACTAAAAGGAGCCAGAGAGAACTAAAGATTACAATTAAAGGGGAAGAGACATTTAATACAGTTGACTGTAGAAGGATGCAACGATATTTGGTAATAATGCATTCAGAATTTATTCTTAAGGTTGTCTGCTATTATTAAAATGATGTTAAAAGAAGAACAGAAAAATGGACAAAATGGAACCTGGGTCTGAGACTGAAGTGGATCTGAAAGTGGATTTTAAAATTCCAGATTACAAGAATTATAGGAAAAATATGCCACACTGGACTTACAAATGAAACTGGCTTAATAATTAAAGTGACATCAAAACAGTGCCTTGGTTATCTTTCTTATCTTATCTTTCTTATTTTTACAAAAGAGATGTGTTAAATTAGTGAAGGAATTTCTAAGAAGGGTCAAGAGAAAATGTTAAGAAATCAACTTGTGGGATATTATTTCAAGAAATTAAAGATCAAGCTTTTAAAAAGCAGATAAGAATTTAAAGTGGATTTATTTGATTAAAGTATATATATTGGTCTTAATGTGTATTCATATATTTTCAAATCTATATTATTTACCCTTTTATTTTCATACCCAATCACTAGAGTGTTTCGGAGTTGTCTGTTTGTGCTCCCAAGTCATTCATTTCATTTCCCTTTATTCTGCCTCACTGCTTGCAAATTTTAACCCTCCCCCCAAACCCTTTCCTCCTTGCTATTTACGAATTTCTCTTAAATGAAGCAGGTCTGAATAAGTACAATAGATGAGGTGGTAGAGAGACCTGGAGGCAGAAGTTGAGTAATTTCCTTGTGCCAATGGTAGAAGAGCTAGTAGTCTTATAGCACAATGTACAAAAATAAATGTTGTTCCTATTTAGTATTTTTGGCTCATTATATTTTAAATGATGATTCTATGAGCATTTTTGTGACAAGACTTTTGAAACCACTGTCATGCAGGAGATAGGTTTGCAGCATTTTCCCACAGATAAAGAAACACTGCCATATGGCATTAAATCACTTCAGATTTCTTCCTGCCAAATGAAGGAGGACATAACTTAGAGAGGTGATTATTTTTCACAGTAAACAAGTACCGTTTACTATTTAAATTAAGTAGTTGTCAAGTTTCCCCTTTTTGCTTAAAATTTCCTAATATTTGGAGTCAAGAGGATGTATAGTTATGTCTGATTTATCTTGTTAAAAGAAATCTCTTGAAAATGACAGATTACAAGAATATATTATGAAAAGAATGCAATCATTGAGTATTATGTGGGATTATTTCTACCTGCAAGAGAAATGTCATCACCCTTTTAAATCTTTCAGGAAAGAATTAAGGAGGGTTTCCTTTTTGACACAAAGTTTAAACACTTCGCCCCTATAGGTGGTACATGTCTCAGGTTTTCCATCAAAGACCTGGGACTAGTGTTTTTAACAGTGCATTCTTTTCAGTACAGAGCTCTGATGTAGATCCTGAGATCTGTTGGATCCACTTTCCCACTTAAGAGTCATTGCCCTGAGTGCCCCTACCACTACCAGGACCACTTTGGCCTTTACTTTCCACATCCTCTCTAATTCTTCCTTCAGGCTCTGGTACTTCTCCAGCATCTTATAATCCTTCCTGCTGCTGCTGTCACTTGGCACCACTATATTTATCACAACCGCTTTATTCTAGTCCTATCACAATGCCTGTTTAATAGCCAGTTAGTTATTAGCATCTTCTAGCATACTAGCTAAGGAGACCAAAACAGTCAATCCTAAAGGAAATCAAACTTGACTGTTCTTTGGGAAAAAAAGAAACTGAAGCTGAAGTTCAAATACTTTGGCCGCCTAATGAAAAGAGAAGGTTCATTTGAAAAGATATTGGGAAAGATTGAAGGCAAAAAAAAGAAAGGGACAGCAGAAGATCAGATGGTTAGATAATGTCATTCATGCAATGAACATTGTGTGTCCAATCACACTTGGCCAGTAAAGAATATTCTATTCTATTCTAACATGAATTTTGGCAAACTTCAGGAAACAATAGAGGACAGGGGAGGCTGGATACTGTGGTCCATGGAGTCGCAAAAAGTCAGACATGGCTTAGTGACTGAACAACAAAAGCATACTATCTGATGGTACTTCTGTACTGAGTCTTGGTAATCCGTCTTGAGATTGTAGCTAATTTATCCATTATCTTATGTCTCATATCATCTGCTGTGCTCTGTAATGTACTGGGTGGCAATGACATTCCAGCTATAAATGTTGGTTACACATCTACCAGTAGTTGCTCCAGTTGTTCTTCTAAATCTTCTTAATTCTGAGATATAATGTGTGGGTGATCTTCTTCAAGTTGTGAGAGTAGCTTCTTCTTCACTATATTGTAGCATTGAGTCACTAGCTGTTTCTCAGTGTGGATGTAACAGAATAACAGAATTGGAAGAGACCTTGGAATTCTTCCAGTCCCACTCCTTGCTCAAGCAGGAGACCCTATACAATTCCAGACAAGTGGCTGTCCAGTCTTTTCTTAAAAGCCTCCAGCGACAGAGCACCCATGGCTTCTGAACACAAGCCATACCACTGGTTAATTGTTCTCACTATTAGGAAATTTCTCCTTAGTTTTAGGTTACTTCTTTCCTTGAATAGTTTCCATCCATTGTTTCTTGTCTTGCCTTCTGGGTGCTTTGGAAAATAGGTTGCCCCTCTATTCTTTATGGCAGCCCCTTAAATATTGAGGTAGATCTTTCTAGATGTATGGTTTGTTCCAACAGCCTATTTTTTTATCATGGGACCTCAAAATCTGACATGGTTAGTCCAGGCAATGTCTGAACTGGCATGATTCTTAGCTTAAGTCACAACGATTTCCTGCATTAAAGGACAGCTTTCTAACCACTAGGCTATCCAGCTGCCAGATGGATGAATGGATGGATGGATGGATGGATGGATGGATGGATGGATATATGTGTGCATGTATGTGTGTGTATATCAAGGTGGCAAACATACTTAAAACTGCCTTCTCTTTGCTGACAACTACAATCTGTGAATTGGGTTGGGCTCTAAGCACCCAGCCAATTTTTGTTCCTAAAGAATTCACTGTTGTCTTGTCTTTAGGGCAGCACTGACTCATATACATTATGGCATCAACAAAATAAGAATTATAAAGTAAAGTAGACTAGATATATTATTTAAAAGATATCAAAAGACTCAGTGTTCTCCCACTGCTCTGTGTTATAACAGAATCACACTAGTGTGTTGGACAATTTAGAAATTTGATATAGATATGTTGTGTAACTATTACATATTTCACTTCATGGCTTTTCTGTAGTTTAAAAAATTAACAAGAAAAGGAGAGAAAACAAATGAGGACAATAGAAAGGAATTGTTTGCCTATCCCAGGTATTTTCCATCAATTCTCACATCTTTCTCAACTGCACAATAACCATGGCTCATACAAACTGTGCAGCATATAAAATGAGGAGAAAGAACTGTGATGTTCCCTGTGCCTGTTTTGCTGAAAAATTGCAACTGGCCTACAGAGCATGGACAACTGTTCAAATAAAGAGTTGTCTCTTTCCCTTCTGTGGGGAATGTCAGAAATTTCATCCTGGAGGCTGCAGACTCATAAATATTCTCAAATATTTAAAAGCAACAGGTGTGACCCACACCTTCACTACCCCCTTTAGATAAAGACTAGCCTCCTAAAAATAAATTTGTCTTAAAAATATGAAGTAGATTGATTGATTGATGCTGTCTGCAGCTTTTTAAATATTTGCTAGCCTAGAAATCATTTTTCCATTTGACCTTTTAAGGCACAACTTCACCACATGGCTTCTCTCTCTATAGTAATCATGAAATTTTCATTCCTTTTTAAAGCAGTGTATCTCTTCCTCTTCTAAAAACAGGGTTAATGGTGGTAAAGTTCATGCCGGAGAGAACAAAACTTTTCCTAAAAATGTTCATTGTTATATGTGATATCCAACGAAGACTGGATTTAAAATAAAAGTAAACTCTGAGTTGAAGTAAACTCTGATTTCTTCTCATGAACATATATGCATATGCAGAGCAGTTTGTCAGTACTGCCTTCTCCCTTTTTTAATTTTAGTATAAACTTAAAATGAATAGTGGTCACATATCTAAGTACTGACCTGGCTCAACTATAAAGTGAGATCAGCTGATGCCAAAGCTGCCATTAACAATTTTCACAGAACAAATAGGTATTCAGGATATTGTGTTTCCTATTATAAATATTGTCATTCTATTTAAATGGCACTCATTATAAATTTGGATTATTAATATAAATCAGCAGGTGACAATTTTGTGTGATCTGTGTACTCTGTTGCCTTTTTTAGTGATGCATAAATGGCTAAGATGAATACAAAATATGTTCTATAAATATTAGCAATTGTATTACTAGGAAAGTGGAAGACTTCCAGCTTTCAGGATAGAGTTCTCCCAAAGAATTATATAGAAAGCTTCAAAAAAGTAGGAACAGTAGGACATATAAACCTGTTATAGGATCTAAGTAGAATTAAAGTTTTCTTCTTCTGGAAGAAGAATGATCTTCCTTCAGTCAAAACTTCAGCCTAACAAGCTTCCAGTTAAAATGCCAGTTATTAATTGCAATATCAAATAAAAATTCTGTGCTAATCCTAATATAATGCAATCTACTTTTGTGAACTTTCCAATAACAAATGGCACTGGAACTAGTATAGTATAGTTCGACTCTATCTGTCATAGAGACTAAAGATTTCTTAATTATATTATTATAGTATTTTTAATGAATATGCTATATATCCTTTAAAGAGTTCAGCTCTTGCCTCTTAACTCTATCACAATTTACCATTTTTCCATAAAATAAATTCTGTGACTGCATTCTATATATAACAATAACACTTAGACTTATCTTCTGCTTCATAATGCTTTCCAGCCCTCTCTAAGCAGTTTATATTGTCAGCATATTGTCTCCCCCCCCCCAACAATCTGGGTCCTCATTTTACTGATCTCGGAAGGACGGAAGACTGAGTCAACCCTGAGCTGGTGAGTCAGCAGTCGGCAAATTCAGCCTGCAATATCACATTCTAACCATTGTGCCTTCACGGCTATTATTTAGACACAAGTAAATTTGACCAAATATATATGTATTGATTTAAGTGGATTTTTTTTTGTAGTTAAGAGACATTAGAGCAGGCTGTGCATTTTAAAGCATTACTCACTACATAAATATAGTAGAATTATGAATTTTACTTGCATACTTTTCTAAAGCATTGAATCTGATTTTACTTCAAATCAGCCCTGAACATTTTCTTTAAGAAACATAATATTGCACACTAAGGCTATGAGTGGTAAAGTTAGCACACCATCTGCAACACACACTACTCATAGTCAAGCATACGATACTCTCATAAAGCAAGCTCTATTTCCATCTCTAAACCAAACACTCCCACACCTTCTTTGTGTTCTTCTGGATAACTTTTCTATACACAAAGCAAAGCATTCCAGCAAGGGGTATGTGGAGACAAGGTATAGGCTAGCCTCTCTCCTTTAAAATCCCTCCTGCCAAAAAGAAGGGGGGGAGACTCGAATCATGGACTATTCAGTTTACAATCAGCTATTGTTCTACTAACCTATTTTACCATGGGAAATACCTTTGTTGCTGTGGTTAACAATGAAGTGGAATGTAAGCGATGTGGCCAGGTTCCAAAATTAAAATATCTATTATAACTTCCAAATGCCAAGTTATGCAGTAGGTCCACTTAAAATACATCTGATATTATTTCCTTATGACTAATTTACTGAGAAATTGGATTTCAAAGTTTTATCAGGCAGATAGCCATTGACCTAGTTCGTTGCATTTGTGAATGTCCTATTGCAAAAAGACTAACCTTAGTCAAAGTCACAATTAAGGCATGCCTTCCCTCCTGCATTGCTTCAACAGACAATGATGCCTGAATCAATTCAGCATCTGCAGATTAAGCAAGAAAAATGATTATCAGAGTTTGTTCAAATATATGGTAGTCATGCTAAATAAGATTATAATAATATGATCTTTTGGACAGCCTGGGCCAAAATAGTGAAAAAAATCTGCTGAAAATTGAATATTGTCATAAAAACTTTTTTACTCTGAATAATTTAGAAAAACTAGAATATATCCCAGAGCTGTGATATCACAGCATGTAATGTAGAATGCAATGTACAATGTTATCAATAAACTCAGATCACATCCAAAATCACATTCCAATCAAAAATGGCTGCTGGTTCTTCTCTGATAACATTTCAACATTTAATCCACATTTGTATATGTATATACATATATACATGTATGTCTTTGGTTATTCGGGTTTTCTCCTGCGTCAAATTGGAAGTGTCTTGGCGACATTTTGACGAAGTCTCATTCGTCATCTTCAGGGTGGTGTTTTCGGCTTCGTGCTTCTAGGAGCAATGTGTGATCGTAGCTGTTTCTTCCTTTTAACTACCAGTGGGGGTATGAACTGATTGGATGAGAGCTTGGCTGTGTTCTGATTGTATGGAGGTGTGTTCTGATTGGTTAGGAGCTTGGCTGTGCTCTGATTGGATGGGGGGTTGGCTGTGCTCTGATTGGTTGGGGGAGTGTTCTGTTTGGGTGGGGGCTTTGTTGTGCATCTAGTTCGCTATTGTTTGGCTTCGCGTTCGTGGTCGTACCTCATCTTCATGGTGGGTGTCAGTTTGCTTCATGTATGGATTGGAGGGGTTTAAAGTGGCTAATGATGCAGCTGTGGTCTGGCTTCTGGTTTGTGGTCGTGCCTCATCATCAGTGTGGGTTTGGGTTTGCTTTTTGCGTGGACGTGTGGTGGTGACATCCTGTGTGGCTTTCGTGAGTGTGGGTCTGGTGTCATTCTCTGTGTTAGGGACTCGTTTGTCAATAGGGGAAGTTGGTTATCCTAGATCTGACCAACCACTGCCTATCCAACACATACTTCATCTATAATGGACAAAAATACAAACAAATAGAAGGAGTACCCATGGGATCACCCCTCTCACCTGTCATTGCAAACCTCTACATGGAACACTTTGAAACCCAAGCTCTAGAAAAATCTGATCACAAACCCAAACTCTGGCTCAGATATGTAGATGACACCTTCATAATCTGGTCACATGGGAAAGAAAAACTGGACAACTTCCTCATACTCCTCAACAGCTTATACCCCTAAATACAGTTCACCATGGAAACAGAAGCTAATAACCAACTTCCCTTCCTGGATGTCTTAGTCTACAAGAAATCCAATGGCTCCCTAGGACACACCATCTACCAGAAGAAAACACACACAAACCGCTATCTGCACGCTCTCTCACACCACCACCCAGCACAGATCAACTCTGTAGCCAAGACACTCATCTCTAGAACAAAACGCTTAGCTGATGAACAACACCTAAAAACCGAACTACACACTCTCACTAATGTACTTACATCCAATGGATTCCAAAGAAATAAGATTACCAAACTAATCCAAAAAGAAACCCCCACTAAAATTCAAGGCAGAGAACAAGAAAACAGCAAAGCCCTCCTCCCATACATAAAAGGCACCACAGACAGAATCAGCAAGATCCTCCACAAACACAACATTAAGACAGCATTCTGCACAAACAGAAAAATATCCACCATCCTAAGAAACCCCAAAGACAAAATAGAGTTAGAAAATCAAGGAATATACGAAATCCCATGCACTGCTTGTCCCACCACATACATCGGACAAACCAACAGAAGAATAAGTGCACACATTGAAGAACATAAGAACTCAGTGAAAAAAGAGGAACCAACTTCTTCCCTGGTCCAACACCTTAAAATCACAGGACATGAAATTGGCTTTAAAAAGACCAGAACTATTGCCAAAACTGAACACTTTAATAACAGAATAATCAGAGAAACCATTGAGATAGAAAAACCCCCACACAGCATGAACAAACGAGATGATACCTTCCACCTACCTGCCATTTGGAAACCTGCCCTTATTGACAAACGAGTCCCTAACACAAAGAATGACACCAGACCCACACTCACGAAAGTCACACAGGATGTCACCACCACACATCCACGCAAAAAGCAAACCCAAACCCACACCGATGATGAGGCACGACCACAAACCAGAAGCCAGACCACAGCTGCATCATTAGCCACTTTAAACCCCTCCAATCCATACATGAAGCAAACTGACACCCACCATGAAGATGAGGTACAACCACGAACGCAAAGCCAAACAATAGCGAACTAGATGCTCACCATCTCACATCCCCCTGCAACTCAGATTAACCTGAGCACAACAAAGCCCCCACCCAAACAGAACACTCCCCCAACCAATCAGAGCACAGCCAACCCCCCATCCAATCAGAGCACAGCCAAGCTCCTAACCAATCAGAACACACCTCCATCCAATCAGAACACAGCCAAGCTCTCATCCAATCAGTTCATACCCCCACTGGCAGTTAAAAGGAAGAAACAGCTACGATCACACATTGCTCCTAGAAGCATGAAGCCGAAAACACCAGCCTGAAGATGATGAATGAGACTTCGTCGAAACGTCGCCAAGACACTTCCAATTTGACACGGGAGAAAACCCGAATAACCAAAGACCTACATACAAACACCCGCGAAAACCTCAGAAAACAAATATACGTGTATATGTGTATATACATATAAATGTGAATTTGAAAAGAAAAAAGGTGGTTTGCTTATGGTATAATTTGAAAACTAGCTATTACAGTTTGTAAGCCATGGCTTGGTGTGGAATGTGATTCAGTGAATTGTTAAACAACAGTTAAATAAGCATGGTTTTACTCAGTGTACAAACTGAGACAAACTGAGAACTGTAGGTTTTTGACTTAAACATAGTGTTCCTTCTTTTATTACAAGCTAGTGGGTTCAAATCAAGAATGTTTATCAGTTAGGTAGAATTAGATGGCTGCTATACACAGAAGTTCAATCTCTATAAATCTGACCATCCAAAATTCTTCAGCCAGTATATTCATTATTAAGAAATTAGGGAAGTAAACTCAATATCTCATGATGTTACCCAGGTTGACAAGGCTACAGTAAATAAGAAGTTTGGAAAATACAAAATGGAAGCCATGGATGAACCATGCTTACTACCAACAAGTGTGAAAACAGACATTGTTATTGCTAATGCTAAAATAACATTTTCCTACAAGACAGCTTAGTTTCTGGATGTGGAAAGGACAGGATACAATCTTGCTGTTGGTAGTACATTGTAAAATGCAGAAACTTCAATTGCTAGCAAAAAGTTCAAGGTTTAGAATGCAATGTTGATTGAAATATACAATCTGTATAAATGCTTTCATTCCCCCAATCAGCCATGAAGTTCACTAAGTGATTTGGACATAGTTAAGACTGGGCCTAATAAGCAAATCACATATATTTCAGACCAGTATTCTTCACTTAGCATCCTTCAGATTTGTTAGAAATGCATCTCCTGAAGAGTTGGAGGAAGATTTGATAAACCAACTTTATGAAATTGATGTTGCTTAAGCAATAATGCCTTTGTTTTTACTGTGAAAAATTATTAGACCTTTGTTCTGCCATGTTTTAATTCACTATGCCATAACCAAATCTGTATCAAAGCCTGACATTTACACAATTTTACTGTTTAATATATTTCAATTTCTACCACTATTTGGAAAAAAATCACAAAAATTTAAAGTCACAGGAGTCCCCTAAAATATACAAATATCAGTCATGTGTCTTAATATTACTATAGTCTCTAAATGCAATGTAGTCCCATTTAAATAATTAGCCTTCTATTTAACACAAGCTTTTGTCCTATCACAGATTGGATAATTGAGGCTTCTGTAGTAAATCCCTGCAAAGACAATGTATTTATTTTCAAGAAAATCTTTTTGGTTTCACTTATTGATTTATATCATTGCACTAGCATTGTGCATGCATAAGACTGAGGCCAGTAAAGTCTTCTAGCATCTGATGGGCTGATTTAAGGCTTCAGGTTTATTCACAAGAATGTGTTTCCCTGGGATTTGAGATCATGTATAAATAGTGGCAGCATACTCTAGATATTTCTAACATTTCTCCCATGTTGGTAATTGAGATGCTACTTGAAAAAAACAAGTAGAGCAGCTGTTGCAAATATTTCATGTTTCAGTAGAACATCCTCCATTTCATCTATCACAGCAGCTAGCTCTGTATTCCTTAGCAACCTTTCCCTTCTGGCTCTTTCCATATAAGAAACCAACTTGAACTCTTTGCTGTAAAAATGCTGTCACTTAACACATGCAAGTAAACAAACTACTTAGCAGCCTCACTAAACATGTCAAGGAAACAGTCACTGGAACCATTACACAGGATATGATAAACAGAAGGCAACATGTATACATCTGGTTTTCTCCTGTCTCTGAACAGATTATGGCCCCAACTATTTCTAATCCCTTTATGGATTACTGCCCCCCTTTATGGATTACTGCCTTGTCGTGGCGAAGGGGCTTGCGTAACTCAATGAAGCTATAAGCTATGCCGTGCAGGGCCACCCAAGACGGACAGGTCATAGCAGAGAGTTCTGACAAAATGTGATCCACTGGAGAAGGAAATGGCAAACCACTCCAGTATCTTTGCCATGAAAACCCCATTGACAGTACTAAAAGGAAAAAAGATATGACGCTGGAAGATGAGCCCCTCAGGTCGGAAGGTGTCCAATATGCTACTGGGGAAGAGCAGAGGGCTAGTACTAGTAGCGCCAGAAAGAATGAAGCGACTGGGCCAAAGCCGAAAGGACGCTCAGCTGTGGATATATCTGGTGGTGAAAGGAAAGTCCGATGCTGTAAAGATTTTTTCTCCATAGGAACCTGGAATGTAAGATCCATGAATCAAGGCAAGCTAGACGTAGTCAAAAAAGAGATGACAAGACTGAACATCGACATCTTAGGAATCAGCGAACTAAAATGGACAGGAATGGGTGAATTTAACTCAGATGACCATCAGGTATACTACTGTGGGCAAGAATCCCTCAGAAGAAATGGAGTAGCCTTCATAGTCAATAAAAGAATAGGAAAAGCAATACTGGGATACAATCCCCAAAATGACAGAATGATCTCAATTCGAATCCAAGGCAAACCATTCAATATCACAGTAGTCCAAATCTATGCCCCAACCACTGGTGCTGAAGAGGATGAAATTGACCGGTTCTATGAAGCCCTACAGCACCTTATAGAATTAACACCAAAAAATGATGTCCTTATCATCATGGG
The DNA here is from genome assembly GCF_016545835.1 of Crotalus tigris. Taxonomy (NCBI): domain Eukaryota; kingdom Metazoa; phylum Chordata; class Lepidosauria; order Squamata; family Viperidae; genus Crotalus; species Crotalus tigris. The sequence continues at coordinate 381,654 of NW_024097783.1, read as the reverse complement.
GGATTGGAATGCTAAGGTAGGAAGCCAAAAGATAACCGGAATAACAGGCAAGTTTGGCCTTGGAGTACAAAATGAAGCAGGGCACAGGCTAATAGAATTTTGTCAAGAGAATACGATGGTCATAACAAACACTCTTTTCCAACAACCCAAGAGACGGCTCTACACATGGACATCACCAGACGGTCAACATAGAAATCAGATTGACTATGTGCTCTGCAGCCAAAGATGGAGAAGCTCTATACAGTCAGTAAAAACAAGACCAGGAGCTGACTGTGGCTCAGATCATGAGCTTCTCGTTGCAAAATTTAGGCTTAAATTGAAAAAAGTAGGGAAAAGCACTAGGCCACTCAGGTATGAACTAAATCATATTCCTGATGAATATACAGTAGAGGTGACAAATAGATTTAAGGAACTGGATCTGATAGACAGAGTGCCTGAAGAACTATGGATGGAAGTTCGCAACATTGTACAAGAGGTAGCAACTAAAACCATCCCAAAGAAAAAGAAATGCAAGAAAGCAAAATGGCTGTCTGAGGAAGCTTTGCAAATAGCTGAGGAAAGAAGGGAAGCGAAAGGCAAAGGAGAAAGAGAAAGATACACCCAATTGAATGCAGAATTCCAGAGAGTAGCTAGAAGAGATAAGAATGCCTTCTTAAATGAACAGTGCAAAGAAATAGAAGAAAACAACAGAATAGGGAGGACCAGAGATCTCTTCAAGAAAATTGGAGATATGAAGGGAACGTTTCATGCAAAGATGGGCATGATAAAGGACCAAAATGGCAGAGACCTAACAGAGGCAGAAGAGATTAAGAAGAGATGGCAAAACTACACAGAAGAACTATACAAGAATGAGCTTAACATCCCAGATAACCACAATGAGATGGTCACTGACCTCGAACCAGACATCCTAGAATGTGAAGTGAAATGGGCCTTAGAAAATCTGAGCAACAACAAAGCTAGTGGAGGTGACAGTATTCCAGCTGAGCTATTCAAAATCTTAAAAGACGATGCAGTAAAAGTGCTACACTCAATTTGCCAGCAAATTTGGAAAACTCAACAGTGGCCACAGGATTGGAAAAGGTCAGTTTACATTCCAATTCCAAAGAAAGGCAATGCCAAAGAATGTTCAAACTATCGCACCATTGCACTCATTTCACATGCTAGTAAAGTTATGCTTAAAATCCTACAAGCTAGACTCCAGCAGTATGTGGATCGAGAACTACCAGAAGTACAGGCAGGATTTCGAAGAGGCAGAGGAACTAGAGATCAAATTGCCAACATACGCTGGATCATGGAGAAAGCTAGGGAGTTCCAGAAAAACATCTACTTCTGCTTCATTGACTATGCAAAAGCCTTTGTTTGTGTGGATCACAACAAATTGTGGCAAGTCCTTAAAGAGATGGGAGTACCAGACCATCTCATTTGTCTCTTGAGAAACCTATATGTGGGTCAAGAAGCAACAGTGAGAACCGAACACGGAACCACTGATTGGTTCAAAATTGGAAAAGGAGTCCGGCAAGGCTGTATACTGTCGCCCTGCCTATTTAACTTATATGCAGAGCACATCATGAGAAAGGCAGGGCTAGATGAATCAAAAGTTGGAATTAAGATTGCCGGGAGAAATATCAACAACCTAAGATATGCAGATGATACCACTCTAATGGCAGAAAGTGAAGAGGAACTAAAGAGCCTCTTGATGCGGGTGAAGAAGGAGAGTGCAAAAGTTGGCTTGAAACTCAACATTAAGAAAACCAAAATCATGGCATCCGGCCCTCTCAATTCCTGGCAAATAGATGGGGAAGAAATGGAGGTAGTGACAGATTTTATTTTTCTGGGCTCCAAGATCACCTCAGATGGGGACTGCAGCCAAGAAATTAAAAGACGCTTGCTCCTGGGGAGGAAAGCTATGGCAAATCTAGACAGCATTCTAAAAAGCAGAGACATCACCCTGCCAACAAAAGTGCGTATAGTCCAGGCCATGGTTTTCCCAGTTGCAATGTATGGCTGTGAAAGTTGGACCATAAGAAAGGCTGAGCACAAAAGAATTGAGGCCTTTGAACTATGGTGCTGGAGAAGACTCCTGCGAGTCCCTTGGACTGCAAGGCGTTCAAACCGGTCAGTCCTAGAAGAGATCAACCCCGACTGCTCTTTAGAAGGCCAGATCCTGAAGTTGAAACTCAAGTACTTTGGCCACCTAATGAGAAGGAAGGATTCACTGGAGAAGAGCCTAATGCTGGGAAAGATTGAGGGCAATAGAAGAAGGGGACGACAGAGAATGAGATGGCTGGATGGAGTCACTGAAGCAGTAGGTGTGAATTTAAATGGACTCCAGAAGATGGTAGAGGACAGGAAGACCTGGAGGAACGTTGTCCATGGGGTCACGATGGGTCGGACACGACTTCGCAATTAACAACAACATTTCTAATTGGTGAAATAAATACAATGTTAGAGAAAAACTTGATAAGGTTAAATTTGAAGCAACTGGTATTCAACAATAAGAAAAATTACTGATACACTAGTACATTACCGATACATAGAAGAGCCAGTTTGGAGTAATGGTTAAGGCATCAGGCTACAAAACTAGGAGACTGTGAATTCTAGTCCTACCTTAGTCATAAAACCAGTGGCATGATCTTGAGCCAGTCACCCTTTCTCAACCTTAAGAAGGAGTCAATGGCAAACTACTTCTGAAATCTTGCCAAGAAAACTATAGGGAAATTATTAAGAGTTAACACTGACTAAAAGGCACATACACACACACAAACAAAAAAAAATTAGGATAGGCTACCAGGACTGCATGTGAGAGCTGCCTCTGATCAAGATTGCTGAAAACTGAAGACATTGTTTCCTATTATTTGAAATGTGAAACAAACTTAATATAATTCTAAAATGTGCAGATAACCATTTAAACAAAAAAGCTAAACCCAAACCTTGCAAGACTCCACCAACTATAGCAATAGCACTTAAACTTATGAGGACAATTCAGAAATAAACCTCCATTTGAGCATTAAAGATTATTTAAGGAAAACAATGCCTCAAAGTTCTTTTGAAGAGATTCATCTGTTGGAACCATGACATACAGCTGTCCAGATGGCACCACTTTGCAAGCAAAATTACATGACATTAGACTAGGAGGGCAATTTGACAGATTGAAATATTTTGTCCCATTAAGAGGACACTGTCTAGATTACATTAATGCATATTGCTGGGGAATAAGTAACAGTGGATTATAAAAATAGAATCTAATATTTGGTTCATTCAATGAATATTTGGACGGATTGCAATGTGCAGGCAACTGGAAAAATTACAATCTTGGCTTAATTTAAAAAGTAATAATGTTTAATAAGTAATCTGCCTGTGCAAATTAATAGGGATAAAACTTTCTGAGGTGCTTCAATTCATGGGAACACAACAGACAACCTCAACATAGTGAGGTATCTAAAAGTATATTGTTGCACTCAACAAAAGTTGAGATAGCTTCTAATTTTTACTAGAGATTCTCTGGGAATAACACTTTTTGCTCTGTAAGTTCTGATTTCTGCTACTGTTATACTTTAGAACTTTGTTTTTAAGAAATTCCTTTGCAAACAATTGCTATAAGATTCTAGTCACACAACAATGATTTGGACAAGGGGATAGATGGAGAACTCATCTAATTTCCAGATGACACCAAGTTGGCAGGAATCGCCAACACTCCAGAAAACAGGCTTAAGATACAGAAGGATCTTGACAGATTTGAATATTGGATGCTATCTAACAAAATGAAATTCAATGGTGAAAAAAGTAAGGTTCTACATTTAGGCAAGAAAAACCAAATGCACAGATATAGTAGGAGGTGGTACCTTGCTCAATAGTAGTAATTGTGAGAGGGATTTTGGAGTTCTAGTGGACAATCACTTTATGAGCAAGCAGTGTGCTGCAGCTGTCAAAAAAGCCAGCACAGCACTAGGCTGCATTAACAGGGATAGAATCAAGATCACATGAAGTGTTAATACCACTTTGCAATGCCTTGGTAATGCCATACTTGGAATACTGCATCCAGTTTTGGTTACCATGATGTAAAAAAGATGTTGAGACTCTAGAAAGAGTACAGAGAATAGCAACAAAGATGATTAGGGGACTGGAGGCTAAAACATATAAGGAAAGTTGCTGGAATTGGGTATGCCTAGTTTAATGAAGAAAAGGACGAGGGGGGACATGATAGCAGTGTTCCAGTATCTCAGGGGGCTTGCCACAAAGAAGAGGGAATCAAGCTATTCTCCAAAGCATCTGAAGGCAGGACAAGAAGTCACGGACGGAAACTAACCATAGAGAGAAGCAATCTAGAACTAAGTAGAAATTTCCTGACAGTTAGAACAATTGGAACAACTTGCTTCCAGAAGCTGTGGATGTTTTTAAGAAGAGACTGGATAGCCATTTGTCTGAAATGGTATAAGGTTTCCTGCCTCAGCAAGGGTTGGACAAATGATCTTCAAGGTCCCTTCCAACAATATTATTATTATTATCAATCATCGCACAGTCAACCAGATGTTCAGACTGGATTTGGCATTTTGTCTACCTATTGAGTCCTTACCCAGGACCTGGGATAGGCAGATGTGGATGTTTGATGGTATTACAGATATCGTCGCAGGATGGAAGCAGTTCCTAATAAGGCCGCTTTTTGCAATTGACTAATAGCAAATTTGTCAATGCCAATGGTGTTCAAGAGGTGCTCCAGTTGTTTTGGGATACACCCAAGGAGCCTATTACTATTGGTAGTACCCTTGCTTGCTTTTGCCACAGTCTTTCTATTTCTATTTGTAGGTCTTTGTGTTTTGTTATCTTCTCCAGTTCTTTCTCTTCTATTCTGCTATCTCCAGGCACTGCCACGTCCACTATCCAGACTTTTTTGTCTTTCTTATCGACAATTGTTAAGTCTGGGGTGTTATGTTGCAGATGATGATGATGATGATGATTATTATTATTATTATTATTATTACATTTGTATTAGACCTGAAGAAGTATTGATATAGTATAGCTGGGCAGTATCTTTAGATGCTGATGCTCATTAATAAACAAACATTCCTACTTTTTTCCTGAATCTTTTTCCTCAGTACATCATATGACAGAAAACTTTTGTAATAAATATGCCCTCAATTATTAAAAGATCCATAAACATTTCATAATGGTAGTTTAGCCACTGACTGGGAAAGATGGGTAAATAAAAATGACAAGTTTCAATTATTCAAAAATTCCATTGCAAACAATTACTTTGAAATTATTTGTTTATTAGAATAATTGTTAGGGGGGTTACAGTTCAAGATTCTGCATTTTTGTCAAGCAGTGCAAGTTTAAAGAACTGTAGAAATCAGTTAAGAAATAAAGGGTTTGTAATTTCTAAAATCAAATGGATTAACAAACTATTCAAGACTGGAAAATAGCTATGAGATAGACTGAGAAAGGAAATACATTTTTGCAAATAGATGTTATCCTATTTTTCACTCATTTTAAATAGGACTAAGTTAATGGCAACGATAATTCAAAAAGACAGTAGAAGCTAATTCAAAAGACTCCTACTGTGTTTCAGGAGACTGGCCTGGAAAAGCTCAGGGAGAGGGATTAAGACAAATTAAAGAAAAAAGTAAGAACATTTGAAGACAACTACTTTTTTGTTTTCACTGTTTCTAAATTCCAAAGAAGGGAGAAGAGTACTAACATCAAATTACTCTGGTATAAAATTCAAATTGTCCCTAGTTCTCTGTTGCTGCAATAGTCTTTAAAAGCACTGAAACTAATAATCAAACTGAGTGAATTTACTATTGTGGCATTATTACAATTACAGCAGATAACATCATATTTTAAAATATTCCCAACATGAAGTTTGAAATTGCTTAATTTTTTCACTGAGGCTACTGCTTAAGCTGCTTCGGTGCTATGATTATGCTGGTTGGATTCTAAACAACTGAAAAAAATCCTGTCTGGACTGAAATATTTAATCGAAAGCAGAATATGTGGTCTGGATTGCAAGTCATTGCATTCTCCCATTGGACAATCTCACTGTAGTTAGGCCCTCACACTTTTCTTGCAATTTGGTTTTCTTTCTGTGGATGGATCTTCTTGGGTTTATATACTTTTATGTTAACACAGTCACATGGTAAAATTAAATGTATATAAACAAAGTTGTAGCATCAACAATTACCTACAATCAATAATGATTGTCAATAATAATGAGCAGGAGTATAGAGAATAAATTTATACAGTCAGTATAAATCAATAAGCTGGTGATGGCCATGGGCAGGAAGGCCTTTGCACAACTCCATTTGGTATGCCAGTTGCACGCTTTCTCGATGAGGGGCCTTCAGTCAGTCACTCATACTCTGGTCACCTTACAAGTTACCTATTTCTATATATGGGGCTGTCTTCAAGACTACCCAAAAGCTTCAACTGATACAGAATGCAGTGGCATGAGTAGTGATGTGCATAACCTCCATTTTGTGAGCTGCACTTATTACTAGTTTGCTCCAGGTTCCTTCACTTTAGCAATGCCATCTATCAGGATCCCAGAAGGATACCTTCCTGCCTTATGGAACTAGATCTGCATCCTGCTAGCATATTGAAGCAGATTGAAAACATTGTTTTTCACCCAGGTCTTTAACTGAAGCCTCCTTTTAACCCATTTCCCTCCAGTTTGTTATGTTGGCATCTCTACGTTTTTATTTCTTGTTGTTTTTATTGTATTGTTTATGTGTTTTAAATCATTGGTAAACTAGGGTCACTGGGAAGTAGGTATTGTGTAAATGTAATAAATAATCAGAATTTAATTTAAAATAAAAATCATTAATTGTCTAAATTTATTCTAATTGTTTCTTTGCAAATCTAAGCTCATTTGATTACAACCATCAATTTACAGGTATTTATAATATAGAACGTTAGTAAATACCCAGAGATCCCTGTAGAATATCAATGTGCAACCTGTTGGAATACTTTCTGGGCTGAGAATACAGTAATTTAATTTGTTGTGTATGCCAGTGGAAATGGTAGAATATTTTGTTTGGCTCAGACTTACTCAGATTCATGCACTTTTTAAAAAACAGAATGGGAAAAATAAATATATTATGATTTAAAAGTGTACTTGGTGCTAATGACTTAAAACATTTTATATAGTGGAAAGAATAAACAAGTGTAATACGAGACAAAGAAAAATTGACCCTCATTTCTCACTGCCTGTGTTGGGTTTGGCAACTAGTAATTTTACATTCTTCAGCTTCAGTATAAATATGAAAATGCCTTCACTCATTTTTTTCTGAGTTTGTGTTACCTTCTGTTAAAGCTGTATAGCACCTTTCTTAGGAAACATTTGTCCAGAATTCATTTGAAGTTGGGCCAATGCTTGGCATTTCTAACAGCTATTTATAATATTGTTTTGCACAAATCACTTCAACACAAAAAAGCATAGAGGCTTTGCTGCTGTAGTCCAGCTTTCCAAAAATGATTAAGTACCATAATGTTTATTATCTATTGACTTGTTATATTAAAGAGATTGTAACTACCATTCCAGTTTTCCTTTGCTTTCTTGCTCATTTTTAAAATAAGCTTTTTGTGTTCTTCAAAAGTTTATTGTCATATTTTATACTGTGCCAGATGTGGATGTGCTATATAACTAAAATGTACTTAGTAGATCTCTACGTATTACACACTTTACTTCAAATAATTACCTCAAATATTTTATGCAAGTTTTTGATACGTTTGTTTTTGTAGAAAGATTTTTTCTGAAAAATTAAGTGCATTGTTCCCTATGATCATAAAACTATAAAGTTACGAGAATTTACAGATTTACTAATAATTCTGGTTCAGTCTGATTCAATTTGCATAAACTACACAAATCAGAATTAGTCTTGCCTCTGTTTGACTGAAGCGTGGATACATGCTAGGAATCCATCCCACTGTCATTCTGTTAAGGTAATGAAGCAATTTGTCCTAAATTTCAGCTAAAATTATTTTCTTGTACATTAAGAGCCCACTCCTTGGGGACATCAAAGAGCTTTGACTAATTTTTTCATATCACCAGCCTTCTTCCAACAGTGATTAAACAGATGAATCTGGCAAGTTTTTTTCAACTATTTGTGCTTTTTTTTTTCTATGCCATTTTTGATATGTCAATGGTGTGGAATCTACTTTGGAAGGTGTAACATTTGTGTCGCTCAGGATTTAGGGAAATAATATTTTTTTTCCCCTCAGTTTCCCACCCACCCCAAGATCGTGTCATCTGCCACACATTTCATGAAGTTCTGCAAAATCAATCAATGTCGAAAATGTCCAGGGACTTTGAAGTTACCTGCTGTGCTTTCAGTCAAAACAAGCAAGTTGTTTCTAGAAGCCTTCTTCCCAGCTGATTCTTCTCAGTTTTTGAATTTCTGAATCCGGCTGTTTTTTCTGAGTGTGAATGAATAGATCAGAACAAACTACTGGGAACAGATTTCTAGACCACCAAATTCATATTAATTTTTAATTTAACGTTATTAGAAAAAAAATCATCAATTTAAATCAGAGTGTAAATAGTTACCACTTTTAAAATAGAAAAGGTGACAGGTTTTTTTCCTGTGCTTTATTTTACCTTTTAAAAAGCTTGGCACACTCTTAGTAATATCAGGTTTTTTGAAGAACAGCAGCATCTTCTAAAGTATTTCCTGAAATGTCACATGATCACATTATATGAACCCTTCCTTTCAATGCTGTCAGCTAGTTAATCGGTGTTTTTTTTTTCCCAAAGCAAAGACAAATTTTGAAGGAGGGACTCAAAAATTGTTAATACAGTATGATGTTTGAACCTGAGAAGGTGAAGTCTTGTGAGTATATGGCTAATGTTTTCAGTTACCAAAAAGTATTTAAAATGTTATGAGTGTACAACATGAAATATTGTTTCACATTTTAGAACATAAAATATAAGCAAAACCAGGGGAAGAATTCTTTGCTTTACAATGTTTTCTCTAATTACATTATTTGGCACTTGACAGCGGCAATGAGCTGAAACAGTGACTGTTTGTTTATAATATGACATTCAATTATATATGATGTATTGCTCTATTTTGGCTTTATCCAAACTTCTAAATGTGAAGGACTACCATGGCCTTCATTACAATCCAAGATTTTCAGTGGTCTTGCTGCCTAAAGGTGATAGGAATGGTAATCCACTGAATCTGGAGGGCACCAAATTTGACATAACTAGAGGGAAATTATATTTGGTTATTCCCTCTGCATTATATTACCTCTCAGAAGCTGTTTGTTAATACAACATTATTTTCAGAATTCATTTCTAATAAAATGTATAACCCCAGGTATTTTTACTGGAAACTAGAGATCAGTATGAATGTGGTTTCTGATAAGCTAGTGAGGTTTAGGTACCTGTTTGTGAATAATAAACTATGCTAGTAATATAATGTATATATCAATGTGAAATCTGCAATCTTTGTACCTGAATAATTTGAGGAACATAAACAGAAAGTAAAGACAACAATTCTCTTCCTTATAATTAAAAGCTATTCACAAAGGTGAAAAAGCACTTAAGCAAATAATGTAAACATCTAAAACCTTATTTTAAAGTGGACTAGCTGATCAAAAATGTTGTATCCCAAAATAGTAAACAAAAGGCATCAAGGTACTAATTAATCTAAATCAATACACAATGCATTTGTAGAAATTTATGAAATATATTATTTCTTTAATCCAATTTCCTCAGTAAGAATAAGATGGAAGAAAGAAACAAACTCTGAATTGGTAAGCCGTGAAAACTGGATAACCCAACAGGAAGATCAACATTTCATTATTTTTTTCTGCTGATAACTGTTGGGACATATCATTGTCATTGTGCCATGATAACTTTGCATGGTGGGGGGAGGGGTCAGAAATCACAATGTTCCTAAGGGTTATACCGGGGGAGCAAGACCAAGAGCTCTTAATACATTCACCCTTGGGAAAAATCAAAACGAAAGGGTGAAGTTAAGACTTAATGGGATAATGGGAGCCTGACTCAGCATCTATCAAATAGAAAAGAAGCAGGAAGAGATGGAATATGACACTTATTGAAATGTTTAAACCTACAGAAAAGGTAGTTAAAGTGCTAACATATAAAGAAATATGAAACACAATTATTTGGTTTAGGGATTAGCAAAGATCAGCATATATATATATTTGTTTTCTGAGGTTTTCGCGGGTGTTTGTATGTAGGTCTTTGGTTATTCAGGTTTTCTCCCGTGTAAAATTGGAAGTGTCTTGGCGCCCTTATTGACAAACGACTCCCTAACACAAAAAATGACACCAGACCCACACTCACAAAAACCACATAGGATGTCACCACCACACATCCACGAAAAAAGCAAACCCAAAGCCACACCGATGATGAGGCATGACCACAAACCAGAAGCCAGACCACAGCTGCATCATTAGCCACTTTAAACCCCTCCAATCCATACATGAAGCAAACTGACACCTACCTTGAGGATGAGGCACGACCACGAACGTGAAGCCAAAAAATAGCAATGCAGTTCACCATTTTAACCCCCCTGCAACTCAGACTAACCTGAGCACAACAAGCCCCCACCCAAACAGAACACTCCTCCAGCCAATCAGAGCACAGCCAACCCCGCAGCCAATCAGAGCACAGCCAAGCCCCTAACCAATCAGAACACACCTCCACCCAATCAGAACACAGTCAAGCTCCCACCCAATCAGTTCATACCCCCACTGGCAGTTAAAAGGAAGAAACAGCTAAGATCACACATTGCTCCTCGAAGCACGAAACTGAAAACACCAACCTGAAGATGACGAGTGGGACTTCATCGAAATGTCGCCAAGACACTTCCAATTTTACGTGGGAGAAAACCCGAATAACCAAAGACCTACATATATATATATGTAGAAAGAAGACACAAGCATAATAATCCTACCAGCAGACAAGGGCAACGCCACGGTGGTTATGAACACATCTGACTACCAAACCAAATTAACCAACCTACTCCAAGACTCCAAGACTCCACATACAAACCCCTAAATACAGATCCCACCACCTACCTGGAAAAAACCACCAGATCCAAAATAAAAGCCTCCCCCATTAGCGAAGAGATCAGCAAAGAATCATTCCCAGAGAGAAATCATCCAGATGCCCCAAACTCTATGGTCTCCCCAAGATACACAAAGAAGGAACCCCACTCAGACCTATAGTAAGCTCCATAGGCTCACCTCTACAAAACCTAGCCAAATTTCTCGCCAAACAACTACAGCCCTATGCAGAATCCATCACCTCACACGTAAAAAAATCATTCCAGTTTATAGAGATCATAAAAAAACAAAACTTACAGCCCAGCGACCTACTAGTGAGCTTCGATGTCCTATCCCTCTTCACCCAAGTGCCTATCAAAGAAGCCTTGACAGCTATCAAAACAAATATAACCCCCCCAAACACATCTTAGATCTGACCAACCACTGCGTATCCAACACATACTTCATCTATAATGGACAAAAATACAAACAAACAGAAGGAGCACCCATGGGATCACCCCCTCTCACCTGTCATTGCAAACCTCTACATGGAACACTTTGAAACCAAGCTCTAGAAAAATCGGATCACAAACCCAAACTCTGGCTCAGATACGTAGACGACACCTTCATAATCTGGCCACATGGGAAAGAAAAACTGGACAACTTCCTCACACACCTCAACAGCCTACACCCCAAAATACAGTTCACCATGGAAACAGAAGCTAACAACCAACTTCCCTTCCTGGATGTCTTAGTCTACAAGAAATCCAATGGCTCCCTAGGACACACCATCTACCAGAAGAAAACACACACAAACCGCTATCTGCACGCTCTCTCACACCACCACCCAGCACAGATCAACTCCGTAGCCAAGATACTCATCTCCAGAACAAAACGCTTAGCTGACGAACAACACCTAAAAACCGAACTACACACTCTCACCAATGTATTAACATCCAATGGATTCCAAAGAAATAAGATTACAAACCTAATCCAAAAAGAAACCCCCACTAAAATCCAAGACAAAGAACAAGAAAACGCAAAGCCCTCCTCCCATACATAAAAGGCACCACAGACAGAATCAGTAAGATCCTCCATAAACACAACATCAAAACAGCATTCTGCACAAACAGAAAAATATCCACCATCCTTAGAAACCCCAAAGATAAAATTTACTTAGAAAATCAAGGAGTATACGAAATCCCATGCACCACTTGTCCCACCACATACATCGGACAAACCAACAGAAGAATAAGTGCACGCATTGAAGAACATAAGAACTCAGTCAAAAAAGAGGAACCAACATCTTCCCTGGTCCAACACCTTAAAGCCACAGGACACGAAATTGACTTTAAAAATACCAGAACCATTGCCAAAAGTGAACATTTTAATAACAGAATAATCAGAGAAGCCATCGAGATAGAAAAACGCCCACACAGCATGAACAAGCGAGATGATACCTCCCGCCTACCAGCCATTTGGAAACCCGCCCTTATTGACAAACGACTCCCTAACACAAAAAATGATACCAGACCCACACTCACAAAAACCACACAGGATGTCACCACCAACATCCACACAAAAAGCAAACCCAAAGCCACACCGATGATGAGGCACGACCACAAACCAGAAGCCAGACCACAGCTGCATCATTAGCCACTTTAAACCCCTCCAATCCATACATGAAGCAAACTGACACCCTCCATGAAGAGGAGACACGACCACGAACGCGAAGCCAAAAAATAGCAAGGCAGCCCAAAATCTTAAACCCCTCTGCAACTCAGACTAACCTGAGCACAACCAAACAGAACACTCCCCCAGCCAATCAGAGCACAGCCAAGCCCCTAACCATTCAGAACACACCTCCACCCAATCAGAACACAGCCAAGCTCCCACCCAATCAGTTCATACCCCCACTGGCAGTTAAAAGGAAGAAACAGCTAAGACCACACATTGCTGCTCAAAGCACGAAGCTGAAAACACCAGCCTGAGATGACGAATGGACTTCGTCGAAACGTCGCCAAGACACTTCCAATTTTACGGGGAGAAAACCCGAACAACCAAAGACATATTATATATATATATATATATATATATATATATATATATATATATATATATATTCGCGTTTAAGAAAATTAAAAACGTGAACCCTGGGAGTATTCATGGTGAGAAATAAAATGATCACCAGGGTAATAAAAACTATAAAATTTATTAAAAAGCGCCTAGCTTTCGCCGTCACCTGCCGGCATCCTCAGGGCTAGTGCGCCAGGGAGTGAGAGAGTCACTTTTATAGGTGCAACAAGGTCTGCGCACGACTCCTCGACCTCGTCATCGGGCCTGAATAGAGTGACTGCGCACGGCTGGTCTGTTCTTTTCTATTCATTTCAACTGCACATTCATCCTCCTCCATCCTTCTTTCCCTCAATCTTAAGGTGGATGGGCAAATGTCTCTGTAATTGCAATAGTCTCTATGTTTTAACCCTTCTCCGCCGGGGGCAGGTGGCAATACACCTTTCATGTTTATTTTGCGATCCTCCTTCGTCCCATTGTTCTTCCTATGGCAAGTTTTTCTTTTGGTTTTGATGTTTTTACTTCTTATATGGATGTCGTCTGGGTGGTCCTGTGGGTCCTTTCGGGGTAGTTGTAATCCACTGATGGTCTGGGGCTGGAGGGGAAGCCGTTCGGTCACAGAGGGGGGGCGGCAATTCCTCAATCACCCCTGCATCCGGCCGCTTTACGCGCACCGCACCATAATCATGCAGTCCGGGGGGGGCAGCGACGGAACCATGTCCTCGCTCTTCCCCCTGGGGCAAGCACCGTCCAGATGATCCCACAGACCCCTCCCAGGTGGTTGCAGCTGGTCGATGGTCCGGAACTAGAGGATGAACCGCTCGGTCGTGGGTGGAGGGGGGCGGCGGCTCCCCGGTCGTCACTACGCCCAGCCGTCCTGTGCGTCCCCTACTGCGGGTAATCGGTCCGGGGGGGAGGGTAATGATGGAATCACGATCTATTTGATCCTCACAGCGTCCCTCCTCAGCTTGTCTCCTCCCTCTTGCGTCGTTGGTGGCTGTACAGATCCTCCGGAGTTCTCTGGGATGCGCAAGCAGGGGGGCTGACAGTTCGATCTCCTGAGTTCTTTCTCCTTCTCCAATGCCATTCAAGGGTCCGCCTCCGATCGTGCTCTGCGGTTCCCTCCCTCCCAAACCGGTCATCCTGGTCTGACAGGGGGATCTCTCCTTTCCTTCCGAAATAGCCAACGCATTTTCTCCCATATGCGGATGGATTGCCGTATCCAAGGGTCTCTCCCCCCCTCCAACCGCAATATCTTCCTTTATACTGGTCACAACACCTCGGGTATCTGTGGTATCTGGGTTCTGAGTTTTGATTCCCACAGTCCCTTTAATCCTTCGGAGCTGTGATGGTGTTACCGACATGGTAGAGGTGTTTTCCGGTTGTGTTTCCTCATTCGGATTACTTTGGATCAATTGGGGAGTTGGTTCCTCCTCCTTAGTGCCATTAAAGTTGTTATTGGGACGTCGGGGGTGCTGTCCTTGATTATTTGTGCTCCACAACCTTAAAGCCATATATGCCGGGCACAGGTCCACATGCCGATTAATAGAATTGTCATCAGAGAGCCATGCCTCCTTAAGTAGGCGGCCCCCCTTGGTGTTGTCACTAGTCAGTATGCTAACTTCACTGAAATTGAATTTATGGTCTAATTCCGCCATGTGTGCCCATATCTGGGAGTGTTGGTCTCCCCTTTTCACTGCTAACCTATGCTCATGGACCCTGGTTTTAATCCGTTTAGCTGTCTCCCCAACATAGTTGGATTGGCAGTCCATGCAGTTGATCTTGTAGACGGCTGCCGATCTTTCAATGTTGGGGAGTGGGTCCTTGGGGCGCATTATAGCTGCCCGCAGTGTTTGGTTAGGTCTATGGGCCACTTGTATCTTGTGCGGTGCCAAAATCCTTGCAGTGGCCTCTGAGACATTGTGAATGTAGGGGAGAGTAACACGTGTGGTTGCCTGAGGTGTAAGTCTTTGGGGTGTGGGGTCACTCCGGGGTCCAGATGGTTTATTGAACCGATTAATGAACTTGGCCGGGTACCCATTACGTTTGCACACCTGGAAGAGATAATTTCTCTCCTCTCTCTTAGCTCTGGCAGTGCTGCAATGCGACTCCACTCACTTAAATAGAGTCCTGACACAGCTGACTTTATGGACCATGGGGTGATTACTCTCGAAGTGTAAAATCCTGTCTGTACATGTGGGTTTTCGGTATACCTTAGTAGTCAGACATCCGTCCACCTGGCGCTGCACTAACACATCTAAAAACGCTAAACTGCCCTGGTGTTCCTCTTCCATGGTGAACTGGATGTCTGGGTATACCGAATTCAGGACGTTCATGAAGTCAGTCTTGTGCCGCTCCTTGATGACCACAAACGTGTCGTCCACATAGCGGGCCCAAAATTTTGGTTGATATTGGGCCAACGCTATGTGTTCCAATCGCTGGAGCACCACCTCCGCAATCACACTGGAGATCGGCGACCCCATAGGAGTTCCCTTAATCTGTTCATATATCGTGCCCTGAAAGGTGAAATAGGTGTTAAGACAGACTCCCATTAATTTTATGAGGTCTTCCGTCCGAAGGGAGTCTTGGTGTAATCCTTGGTCTCCCTGATTCAGTCGGTCCCTTAAAACCGCAATGGCAAGTTCCTGCGGGATGGAAGTAAATAGGGAGACTACATCGAAGGAGACCATGACTTCATCTTTTTCCACCTTCAGGGCCCTAATTTTGCCAAGGAACTCCTCTGTCGACCTCACAGTAGTGTTGCTGTTATCCGTCAAGTGGCTGATGCGTGTGCTCAGCCACTTAGCTAGTTCATAAGTGGGTGTGCCTCTGAACGCGACGATGGGGCGTAGGGGGACGTCAGGTTTATGCACCTTTGGTAAGCCATAGAATCTGGCAAGCGCTGAATCGCCAGGGCGTACCTTCCTCAATACGTCCTTCCCCATTCTCCCATTGCGTTTTAGGGCATCAAGGAGTTTATTGGTATAATTCTTTAGCGTAGTGGAGGGATCTCTATTGATTATTCTATAGGCAGCACTGTCTTGAAGTAGTTCCAAAGCTTTACTTACATACACCTCTTTATCTAAGACAACCGTTGCTCTCCCCTTATCAGCTGGAAGGATGACAATAGTGTCATCCTTTCTAAGCTGGCTCAGGGCTACTTTTTCCCTTGCTGACAGTGTTTGGTAGCGTTTATGGCTCATGATAAGGCTTGTGACCTGTTGCCTGACTAAGTTCTTAGTCTCCTCTCCCGCTCCCATACGGAGCAAAGCAGGCTCTAACGCTGCTACAAAATCAAGTGCGCTAGCGTCAGTAAGATTATGGCCTGTGTCTCGCTGTAACAGGGAGAGTTGTGACTGGCTTAATACTTTAGAAGATAGGTTGTGTACTACTTTTCCCGGTGGGATATTATTACGAGACTCACGTAGCGTGTTCATTCTTTTTAGGAACACCTCCGTCATGCGCCGAGTCATCTGGGTCATGGTTTGCCGGATATATTGGTCTAGCATCATGAAATGTTGGTTTCTCAATTCCATGTTACAAAAGTCTCGGTGTTCTTGAATCCGTGCCTTTAGGTACCGTATCCTCCTATGCTGGTCATTGATTAATGCGTACAGCGTACGTCATTGGAATTGGTGAACTGCTCGCCAGCATTCCAAGGAGTCCACCGTTGGTCTTCTCCTTAATGATTTCGGTGTTAAGTTCTCCTTAATACATCCATGGAGGAATGCTAGTTTGCAGTAGTAGTCGTGCAGACTTCTCCCACTTCCTGGCTCTAAGCAAAACTGCTCTATCATATTCGCGTTTAAGAAAATTAAAAACGTGAACCCTAAGACAACCGTTTAATTTTCTTAAACGCGAATATGATAGAGCAGTTTTGCTTAGAGCCAGGAAGTGGGAGAAGTCTGCACGACGCGTATCAGCCAACTACTGCAAACTAGCATTCCTCCATGGATGTATTAAGGAGAACTTAACACCGAAATCATTAAGGAGAAGACCAACGGTGGACTCCTTGGAATGCTGGCGAGCAGTTCGCCAATTCCAACGACGTACGCTGTACGCATTAATCAATGACCAGCATAGGAGGATACGGTACCTAAAGGCACGGATTCAAGAACACCAAGACTTTTGTAACATGGAATTGAGAAACCAACATTTCATGATGCTAGACCAATATATCCGGCAAACCATGACCCAGATGACTCGGCGCATGACGGAGGTGTTCCTAAAAAGAATGAACACGCTACGTGAGTCTCGTAATAATATCCCACCGGGAAAAGTAGTACACAACCTATCTTCTAAAGTATTAAGCCAGTCACAACTCTCCCTGTTACAGCGAGACACAGGCCATAATCTTACTGACGCTAGCGCACTTGATTTTGTAGCAGCGTTAGAGCCTGCTTTGCTCCGTATGGGAGCGGGAGAGGAGACTAAGAACTTAGTCAGGCAACAGGTCACAAGCCTTATCATGAGCCATAAACGCTACCAAACACTGTCAGCAAGGGAAAAAGTAGCCCTGAGCCAGCTTAGAAAGGATGACACTATTGTCATCCTTCCAGCTGATAAGGGGAGAGCAACGGTTGTCTTAGATAAAGAGGTGTATGTAAGTAAAGCTTTGGAACTACTTCAAGACAGTGCTGCCTATAGAATAATCAATAGAGATCCCTCCACTACGCTAAAGAATTATACCAATAAACTCCTTGATGCCCTAAAACGCAATGGGAGAATGGGGGAGGACGTATTGAGGAAGGTATGCCCTGGCGATTCAGCGCTTGCCAGATTCTATGGCTTACCAAAGGTGCATAAACCTGACGTCCCCCTACGCCCCATCGTCGCGTTCAGAGGCACACCCACTTATGAACTAGCTAAGTGGCTGAGCACACGCATCAGCCACTTGACGGATAACAGCAACACTACTGTGAGGTCGACAGAGGAGTTCCTTGGCAAAATTAGGGCCCTGAAGGTGGAAAAAGATGAAGTCATGGTCTCCTTCGATGTAGTCTCCCTATTTACTTCCATCCCGCAGGAACTTGCCATTGCGGTTTTAAGGGACCGACTGAATCAGGGAGACCAAGGATTACACCAAGACTCCCTTCAGACGGAAGACCTCATAAAATTAATGGGAGTCTGTCTTAACACTTATTTCACCTTCCAGGGCACGATATACGAACAGATTAAGGGAACTCCTATGGGGTCGCCGATCTCCAGTGTGATTGCGGAGGTGGTGCTCCAGCGATTGGAACACATAGCGTTGGCCCAATATCAACCAAAATTTTGGGCCCGCTATGTGGACGACACGTTTGTGGTCATCAAGGAGCGGCACAAGACTGACTTCATGAACGTCCTGAATTCGGTATACCCAGACATCCAGTTCACCATGGAAGAGGAACACCAGGGCAGTTTAGCGTTTTTAGATGTGTTAGTGCAGTGCCAGGTGGACGGATGTCTGACTACTAAGGTATACCGAAAATCCACATGTACAGACAGGATTTTACACTTCGAGAGTAATCACCCCATGGCCCATAAAGTCAGCTGTGTCAGGACTCTATTTAAGCGAGTGGAGTCGCATTGCAGCACTGCCAGAGCTAAGAGAGAGGAGAGAAATTATCTCTTCCAGGTGTGCAAACATAATGGGTACCTGGCCAAGTTCATTAATCGGTTCAATAAACCATCTGGACCCCGGAGTGACCCCACACCCCAAAGACTTACACCTCAGGCAACCACACGTGTTACTCTCCCCTACATTCACAATGTCTCAGAGGCCACTGCAAGGATTTTGGCACCGCACAAGATACAAGTGGCCCATAGACCTAACCAAACACTGCGGGCAGCTATAATGCGCCCCAAGGACCCACTCCCCAACATTGAAAGATCGGCAGCCGTCTACAAGATCAACTGCATGGACTGCCAATCCAACTATGTTGGGGAGACAGCTAAACGGATTAAAACCAGGGTCCATGAGCATAAGTTAGCAGTGAAAAGGGGAGACCAACACTCCCAGATATGGGCACACATGGCGAAATTAGACCATAAATTCAATTTCAGTGAGGTTAGCATACTGACTAGTGACAACACCAAGGGGGGCCGCCTACTTAAGGAGGCATGGCTCTCGGATGACAATTCTATTAATCGGCATGTGGACCTGTGCCCGGCATATATGGCTTTAAGGTTGTGGAGCACAAATAATCAAGGACAGCACCCCCGACGTCCCAATAACAACTTTAATGGCACTAAGGAGGAGGAACCAACTCCCCAATTGATCCAAAGTAATCTGAATGAGGAAACACAACCGGAAAACACCTCTACCATGTCGGTAACACCATCACAGCTCCGAAGGATTAAAGGGACTGTGGGAATCAAAACTCAGAACCCAGATACCACAGATACCCGAGGTGTTGTGACCAGTATAAAGGAAGATATTGCGGTTGGAGGGGGGGAGAGACCCTTGGATACGGCAATCCATCCGCATATGGGAGAAAATGCGTTGGCTATTTCGGAAGGAAAGGAGAGATCCCCCTGTCAGACCAGGATGACCGGTTTGGGAGGGAGGGAACCGCAGAGCACGATCGGAGGCGGACCCTTGAATGGCATTGGAGAAGGAGAAAGAACTCAGGAGATCGAACTGTCATCCCCCCTGCTTGCGCATCCCAGAGAACTCCGGAGGATCTGTACAGCCACCAACGACGCAAGAGGGAGGAGACAAGCTGAGGAGGGACGCTGTGAGGATCAAATAGATCGTGATTCCATCATTACCCTCCCCCCCGGACCGATTACCCGCAGTAGGGGACGCACAGGACGGCTGGGCGTAGTGACGACCGGGGAGCCGCCGCCCCCCTCCACCCACGACCGAGCGGTTCATCCTCTAGTTCCGGACCATCGACCAGCTGCAACCACCTGGGAGGGGTCTGTGGGATCATCTGGATGGTGCTTGCCCCAGGGGGAAGAGCGAGGACATGGTTCCGTCGCTGCCCCCCCCCGGACTGCATGATTATGGTGCGGCGCGCGTAAAGCGGCCGGATGCAGGGGTGATTGAGGAATCGCCGCCCCCCCCCTGTGACCGAACGGCTTCCCCTCCAGCCCCAGACCATCAGTGGATTACAACTACCCCGAAAGGACCCACAGGACCACCCAGACGACATCCATATAAGAAGTAAAAACATCAAAACCAAAAGAAAAACTTGCCATAGGAAGAACAATGGGACGAAGGAGGATCGCAAAATAAACATGAAATGTGTATTGCCACCTGCCCCCGGTGGAGAAGGGTTAAAACATAGAGACTATTGCAATTACAGAGACATTTGCCCATCCACCTTAAGATTGAGGGAAAGAAGGATGGAGGAGGATGAATGTGCAGTTGAAATGAATAGAAAAGAACAGACCAGCCGTGCGCAGTCACTCTATTCAGGCCCGATGACGAGGTCGAGGAGTCGTGCGCAGACCTTGTTGCACCTATAAAAGTGACTCTCTCACTCCCTGGCGCACTAGCCCTGAGGATGCCGGCAGGTGACGGCGAAAGCTAGGCGCTTTTTAATAAATTTTATAGTTTTTATTACCCTGGTGATCATTTTATTTCTCACCATGAATACTCCCAGGGTTCACGTTTTTAATTTTCTTAAACACGAATATATATATATATATATATATATATATATATATATATATATATATATATATATATATATTATTTTATATATATATATATATATATATATATAGTCAATTACCAATAAAACGTGAACACCAGGAATATAATAAACTATAAAAGTTTAATACCATCACCGATCACCAAGCTTTCGTCAGATACTTCTGACATCGTCAGGGTTAATGCTGGTCTGTGGGAGAGTGCCTTTATAGGTGAGCCATCATTTGCACACGGCTCTTAGATCTTGTCATAGGTCCTAATTCATTTAACTGCTTTTTAAATATGGCTTCCATACTGATGACTCCTCTTTTCTTGCTTTTACTGCTTGTGGGTGTATATATATATACACATACATACATATATTGAAGAAAGGAGATACGCAAGAATTATAAACTACTGAGGAACAGCATTAATTTCTTTCATAAAGAAAATTCACTTAAGCTCTACTATAGAGAAGTTATTGGTCCTCTTTATTCTGCACTAGTCAAATAAAATCTAGAATACTGTTTTCAGGTTTAGGCACCATATTTTATGAAGAACATTTACTAACTGGACCATGTCCACAAAGGATGTTGTTCTTCTGGGGTATATGCTATAGTCTGGGCTGGGAAGACACTATCCAGATTTTTTGCTTAGCTTGGCGATACAAAGAATACCTACACAATAATATCTTCATTGTTTTCCCTTCCCTAGTATTCTCACCCAAATTCTGTTAATTGGAAATCATGCTCAAATTCCTGGATCTCAATACATATGAGAACTTCTTCCACATATGATGCCAGTCTTCCCTTCTTTTATCTGATCTATTCATTTAGATAAGTTGTCAATCCTTTCATTCCATTACAGATTTTCATCTCACTAGATTTCAGTACTTACTAAATGATAGTTGTCACTTTGCATTTAAATTTAATTCCCCAGTCCCTGGATATTTGTATAGAATGTTTCCCAGCCCCTAATATCCTTGGAAAAATAAAAGTGAAGAATTTGAAGGGATCTTAGATGTAATAACCTGTGCTAAGAGATCCACCACAATTTGCTCTGTACTGATTCTACTGTAATCTAATCTATGGCATTATTACTTGGTCTATTTTTTTTTATATTTATGTATTCAGTACTGAGTACCTTCACATCTTACATATCCTGACCAATCCTGTACTGAGACACTATTTTCTGGGGTATCTCTTTCTCTCTGTAAGAGCACTTAGTTCTATACCTAGGGCCCTAGGCTCAAGAAAGCAGGGTGAATAGTATGCTGAATATGTAACTAATCCTAAAAAGGAAATGACAAATTTAAATAAATTATAAAGTCTGACAATATTTATACAAGAAGTATCAGAATAGTTGAGACAATGATTTGCCAAATGGTAATGTTTGGATGTGAAAGCTGTACATTATCAGAGTGAAGAAAAAACAATTTATTTCAAAATACCACAAATTGCAATCCAAATACATATTTTGAAGAAACTGCTATCCTTTTTTTCACCAGTTTTAATTGTAGGACCATGAACTGCATGAAGAACCAAAATCAACTTATGTACTCTGGGCAAGTGGATGAGGAAAAGGCAGGCAAGCATGGGAAGCTTCATTTGCACATACGTAGATTAGATTCAGTATGCTTATTAATACCTCTTAGGACCTTTCATTTTATTCTGTGAGAGTTCATCTGCGAGCCAGTGGTTTCTAGGATATTGCTAAGGTCAGTCAATGACTTCTCATTTTTAAGGTCATAAAACCTATAACAAAGAATGGAAGTGCAACAGAAAAAAAAGGCAGTGTATTTGAAGACTTGTGGATGTAAGTTAATTTGTATCCTTACTCTAAGACAAAATGATATATGACTTCATCTGAGTATATAATTATTTCTTATCTAGCTATGTAACATCATGTATCTAGAAGTCTTCAGCTGACTTCAAGCCTAGTAGCCAAACTGAGACAGCTATCCAATAATTTCTGCTGAGATAACCTAGTGGCTTGACTCTTTCCTTTTTCCCATTACTACAACAACTATACCCAAGGATCCAAACAATGACTATTGACCACTGGGAGCTCCACAAACTATCCATCTATAAGGCAATGTTTTGTTCCAGTATCAGACCACATAACTCCCTGATGGACTAGCTAACCCAACAGGTGGGATAGAACCAGAGTCTTCTAGTGGGGGTTCAGGCGAATGCAATAACTGCTACTGGGATAGTTGTAGCCCTTCAACTCTGTTCCTACTTTCCTATTAGATGAATATGACAGAAATCCAAGCAAATGTTTTGACTTCCTTGCTCAGTAAAAAGCTCTACATCTGTGTTCAGATAACTCTTCCAATGGCCATGCTCATATAGGAATTGAATTAACTTAATGACGAGGGCGCTACAAAGTGAGCTGCAAAGTGAACAATTACCCTCTGATTCAAGTCAGCTTGGATCTGAAAATTTACATGAATTTTGTGCCATGCCTGAGATTTAATTTAGAGGAATCTTGCTTGACAGATAACCAGGAAATTTGCCATCTCATTTGGGGTAAGCATTCAGTTTAAGAATATGCTGCTAATTTTTTAGCTTGTAACTAAGGATGTGGGCTGAAATTTAAGAGGTTTAATTGTCCACTGCATAGAGCTGCTGGCATATAAAATGTAAGATGAGGTAATTTGTGAATGCATCACAATTATTGTTTTAATGTAAGTCTGCTTGGTACTGAATGACTCAAAATAATGTAATAGAATATAGGTGGAGAGGAAAGACGCCACTGTTCACCATCATACTTTCCTCCTGATTCATCCACTTGTAAATCAGACACTCAGAAGTTAAACTCATGTAGCTGAGAGACAACAAAGCTTAACTGAGTGCTCAGAAAAAGTTGTGTCATCTCATTCTGGGCCTGTGGAGCAAATGGTTGCTACTCATTGCCATTTAAGACCATCCTGTTCCAAACCATTGGTAGAATGTCATACTTGTAGCAAAGGAGAGCTTTCAATAGCAAAAACTCAGTATACTCCATATTTGTTCTTTTGCAAAATGAAACACTTCCAAGGCTCAGATGCTGAGAATTATAGTTGGCTGTTCTAATGTTTATCCATCTTTAGGAGAAGAAATTTTGCAACTCTTTCATGAGAGCAGTTCAACTGAACATTTTGAAATATTTAAAACTTTTTGGCGATCTTACATTAGAGCAGGTATCAAGAATTAAATTTCTCTGTGTCACACTTGTCAAGCCACAAATCGACAAACCAGACTACCCACCTTGTACTGTATATGCCTTGAGTCTTATTTTCTATAGAAATTATACTTGACTTACCACATACCAAGAAATATAGTGGCATTTGGTATGTTAATGTTTAAAGGTAGCCCAGTTTATTTCTATAATTGCCTTATAAGTTTGTATGTGCTTGATGTCTTACACTTGTCTCGTCTTCCAGGTTTTAAGATTTTGCTCAATCATCTCATTTTGCGCATAAAAAAATCAATAAATTGGCTAACCATCAGACAATCAAAAAGTAAGCCAAGAACCAGAAAAATAATAAAAAAACACTACTGAATTGGATACATAAAAAATAAAAAGCCAGAAATAGAAATATGGTCATAAATAACTTATTTACTATTAATTTACTCTACAAATTAACCAGGCTGAAAAATTCAGATCTAAATTATTTATAAAACCAACCAGTCTACTATTGTTTCAATCAGTCATCTAGTCCTGACTGTTAGAGATAGAGCATAGGAAAATAAGCTTTATAATTTCTTACTGTAACAAGTTTTTGGAAAATCAGGAAAATTCTGGATATTTTCAATAAGAAGCCCCATTAGATGGTGGAACTATGCAGATAAAGAAAGATTTGCAGTGGTACTTGTATGTCCATTACTTTTTTATATTTACCCCCTCCTATGACCAAACAGAAAACCTACAGAGGACTTTTGTAAAACAGATCCATGAATTTACTGTGGTTTCTAGAGCAGTTTCTTTGGAGCTGCTTTTGCTCATCAGAATAGCACTCATATAAAGCTGCTTTTTGACGGCGATTAGAGTGTTGCTTTGGTAGTGCAGACTTTGATTTGGACACGTTGCTTTACAATAAGCCTGAGTGTGATGTTGGCTATTGTTTCCTCTGCTGATAAGAATATCTAAGAAGGATAGACTGTTATTCTCTTTTCTCTTTTGAATTTGATTCTGTTAAAGATACTACTGATTATGTTGTATGTGTTTATCAGATGCTGGAAATGGATAGAAAAAAGCCAGTCAAACATAAGTAGCTGGTAAGTGAAGAGAATATTACTATACAATAATTGTAATATTACTATAATTTACAATAGTGTAAAAGTATTCACAAGATTTTATGCATAAAAGTATTTATCTAACTCAGTGGTTCTCAACCAGTGGGTCGCGACCCCATTTGGGGTCGTACGACCATTTCACGGGGTCGCCAAACAATGCAGTCCACCATTTTTTTCCCCTTTTCCTTAGCTGTGCTACTCCCTTTTATTCTATTGGCTTTTGAAAGCCAATAGAATAGACTCTCTTGAATAGAGTCTAATTCTATTGGCTTTCAAAAGCCAATAGGAATTGTCCAGGCTGTCTCTGCCCTGCTGAGCCCACCAAATTCCCATTCTGCAAACAGTGCTGCACCAGTTGAGTAGTCCTTGACTTACGACCGGTTGAGTAGTCCTCAATTTATGACCGGTTGGGGGTCGCGGCATTAAAAAGGTTGAGAACCACTGATCTAACTGTATATCTATACTGATGTAGCATAAGTACATATTCTGCTACCTGCTTAATGCTTAAATCTTAACAAAACAATTCTTTAGCATAAGTACATATTCTGCTACCTGCTTAATGCTTAAATCTTAACAAAACAATTCT
The DNA here is from genome assembly GCF_016545835.1 of Crotalus tigris. NCBI lineage: Eukaryota > Metazoa > Chordata > Lepidosauria > Squamata > Viperidae > Crotalus > Crotalus tigris. Next base: position 356,081 of record NW_024097783.1, on the reverse strand, counting down.
TACTTATAATACAAACTGCTTCACTGCTATTTACTTCTTCGCACCATGCTACCTTATTATCTACCAGCTCAGAAATGATAACTGTTAAGTCCTTCAATCAATAGCGAATGATGAAGACACATCTTGCAGTAAACAGCACTTTTATTCGTTTTCAGCCAAACACCAACAACAAGCAAAGGCACATAGGCCTCTTTTTATCTGATCAGATCCCCAGGCAAAATGGCAAGAATCAGGGAGCGCTTTCGCGCCTTGCGCATGCGCACAAGGCTGGTGCCGCTCAATCTGGTCCCGGGCAGTTTCCGGAATGCCAGGGACCTTGCAACGTCCTGAGCCTACTTTTGCAGGCTCAGGACACAACACGAACAGCTTCTCTTTTTAACGCTCTCTTGCCCAGATATCCAGCAGCTGAAACTCATGGAGTTCACTCTGCCACCATTTAGAATACAGAACTGTGTCTTCTTCTAGCTCTTCTTTGTTTTCACCATTTCAGGCACATTCTGAGATTTTCTCCCTGGTTATAGATCCTTTGAGTTCTAGCTTTGTCAGTCTTTGCTTGCCCTGTTCCATATTTTGCCTTTTATGCGTGGGAGGGTTATTGCTTCTAAACACTGCATGTCTATCTCTGCTATGAACCCTATGATAGATGATCCCATAGAACAGTGGTTCTCAACCTTTTTAATGCCGTGACCCCCAACTGGTCGTAAGTTGAAGACTACCCAACTGGTCATAAGTCGAGGACTTTCCCTGCCAGGGAGTGCCGCGCATGTGTGGTGCCGCCCTCTGTGCCAGCTGAGACGTAGCTGGCAAGCGGCAGAGATGGTGCAGGCCGACCACTGGCTGGGCCACCAGCTGGCCAAGCCCAAGGGAGGTAAGGCACCCGCCGGGCCCTACGCACGCCAGCAACCCTACTTGCACCCGCCGGCCTCCCACCTCCCACCCCTGACCCTCTTTTACTTACATTTTTAGTAGTTGCTCAGCAGGGAGGGGTGAAAACTTCCAGACAGCTCGTCTTCGCTGCAGACAACTTGCAGCACCATTTGCAGAATGGGACTTTTGGCGGGCTCAGCAGGGCAGAGACAGCCTTGACAATTCCTATTGGCTTTTGAAAGCCAATAGAATTAGACTCTATTCAAGAGAGTCTATTCTATTGGCTTTCAAAAGCCAATAGAATAAAAGGGAGTAGCACAGCTAAGGAAAAGGGGGAAAAAATGGCAGACTGCGTTGTTTGGCGACCCCGTGAAATGGTCGTTCGACCCCAAATGGGGTCCCGACCCACAGGTTGAGAACCACTGCCATAGAAGATGTTTTAAATCTGTCCATGAAACTAAAAAGAATTGGTGAGGGAAAAGCCTATAAGTTCCATTATTCAGGATGTTTCAATTTTTTTATATTAAATGTACACCTAGAGAAAAATCAATGTAGTTAAAGCAACATGTGAGTTCTAATCATACCTTAACCATAAAGTCATCTGTGTCTCTCTCTCCCTCCCCTCCCTCCCTCTCTCTCTTACTTATCTCTCTCTTATATGCATTATTTCTGTTTCATCTCTAGGTAATTTCAAACCTATCTTGCTGAAAAGGCTAGAGGGGAAATTCATAGCTTAAAGGACTTCCATTGTAAATTTAAATACTAAAGCTTCTTAATAAATAATGGTACTTCTCGGAAAACTATAGTTAATATTTCAAATAAGCAATACTATGTAAATTGTAGCCAGGGGGCCACAATGGAAAAAAGGGAAGATAGACAAGAAGACTTTTAAAAAATAAGTGAATAAGTTGTACTTATTCTGTATAGCTATATCTGTGTAGGGCCAGGGGGCAAGAATGTGTAAATGGTACCATAGGTACTGCCTTCTAGAACTTTTTGGTTATTGTTTTATTTTCTAGATATGCTTACCACTCTGGGATTTTCTAGAAGTCTCCCATCAAATAAGCAGACCTTGCCCTGCTTAGCTTTTAAGCCCAAATAAGATCAGCAAGGGCCTATTCTACAAGGATGAGTGAAAGATGCAAAATATAACTCCCACACATAATTTTTGGTTATATAAGTACAACTTTCTCATAAAGCTGTGTCACAAGTTTTATATCAGCACTTAACCTTTGAGATAAAAGTAATACTAAGTATTATGGATGAATATATGAAAATGGCAATCATAGACCGGACAATTCTGAGTCTTTCCTACCAACTGCTTTCCTAGCTATTTGGACTGTTATGCTTGGTTTATGATATGCAGGTGTTTATAATGTGTTTTCTTTTTGTATGAAGACAACAACACGATCAATTCACATCCTAAGTGCATCATGCAGAGTTTTATGCATGCAAATTGTCTAATACTGACAGTGTAGTTAAATGTCAGCCAGCATTTCTAAATACTTATGAACAATTTGAGAGTGCCAACTATAATTTAAGTTTCCTTTATTGACTGCATGTTCCTTAGATTTGTTTCCCTTACTTCCATCCCTGATACTTCCTTTTTTTAAAGGAACTTAAGAGGAAAAATAGCAAAAATCTCTGACAAACAAATAAGGCCGCTTTGCAGATTTGTTTTTCATTTCAAACATACACTATCTTACTATTGATACTAATATTTGTATTAAATATTACCATTTAATACTAAGTAATATTAAACTATTACTACTATTTTAGCAATACTAAACCAGAGGTTATTGAAATGTATGTATTTCACAGGTATCATCACATCCATGCATTTGTATTATTTAAATTGTTGCTTTGGTTGCTAGCTTCTAAGAGGCAATGCCATTGAAATACAGCTGGTTGAAAAGTTTAGTGTTAAGAAGAAAGATTTTCAGTAGATGCCCAATGGTGTAAACAAGTATTATTTCCTGCAGCTTCAACACCAAGGTACAATCCATAAAGGTACTAACAATATGGAGTATTTCAGGGACAAATAATAATGTTTCACAAAGGCTTAAATAGAATATTAATTGATGTTTGCATTTCTAAGAGCTTTGCAACAGTTACGATGGAATCCCACTTCTATCTATCTAATGCAGGGGTGTTAAACTTGCAATGTCACATGATGTGTCATAACATGTCGCAACTTTTTTGCCAGTGCTGGCAATGGGTTTTGCTATCTGGCCTGCAGGCTGGCAGTTTGACATCCCTGATCTAATGCTATATTGCAGCTTGTGAATACATGTGGAATTGAATGACTGCAATTTTTGTCTCAATGTTCCACAAACTGCAATACCTTTAGTTGTGTTATGAAGGGCTTCTGAGCCAGTGACAATTGGCCACATCTGGAAGTTTTAGAACATGTTGTTCATATTATTGCAAAATATCTGCTATCCTGCGCTACATTCCTATTCACAAAATGGTTGTCATGCCGAATATGGCCAATTGCAAAACACTCTGCTTACAATAAAACTAACCAACCAACCAACCCAAAAAAATCCAGTGAGACATAAATATAAACAAGATCAGGGGAGAATATGTCTGAAGCTTACATATAATGCAACCAATATCCCTCCCTGTTACTAAGGGATCCTCATAATGGGAGAAGAGGAAGACAGTAGCAGCACTGGTAAGGGAATTACCTGATAGGCAAGCTACAGAAGTACAGAAGCCAAGTTGCTGTCACCTTTCAATTATGTGTTAAGCCAGACATAAGCTACTCATTTAAAATGCATAAGCCTTTCTAGGTGGAGCAGTTGATCAACACATAAAAAGAGGCACTGAAATTAATGTTTGATGTTTCTTGAAGCCAAAAGAGCCAGAAGCAGTCCCACAGGAAATTGGCAAAACCAAACTGGAACCACCAGATTGCCAGCATGGAACACATCGTGTGAAGCCATTTCCTCAAGGCACATAAATGTGAACAATACTATCTGCACACAGCAACGTGAGGCAGGATATTCCGAAAAATCTTAAAACAATCTCAGCTTTCAGTGGATACTGAGATACAGGCAGAGGCATGGTTAGGAAATTGTTACTGTAGTAGATGGTCCTTGGGGAATTTGTGTGGATTTGAAACAACTCTAAATCATTCTAAATTTAGCTTCCCAGCTGGCCCAGTCTCAATGGACAGATGACCCCATTGTGAAGCAGAAAGCAATAATTACTCAGCACCCTTGTTAGAATCTTAGAGTAAACTTGGGGAGGAAACAGTAGCTCAAAGTAAGATTTATTTGTAATATTCTAAACTCATGTTCTTGTTGTTGTGCCTGCTCCTCACTTTGCCACTAATCACCAGTCTTTAGGTTTACAACAGTCTATAAAATAACCCACCACACAGACTTATTCAATCTTTTAGCATACAAATCAGATCTCTCCAATGGCTAGGGATATACTTTATCGTATCTGAATAGCATCCAAGTAGGAAAAAGTTGCTCTAAGCACAGTAGAATGGAAACAAATACAACATAGAAACTGGGAGACAATTTTTCTTATATGTTGAAGATTATCTTGTCAAGCAAGTTATATGAGAAATGACTTTATTCTTTCTAGCAAATAATAGATGGAAAATTACAAGCCTTCATTTAATTTATAGTCTTTTGCAATAGAATAGCAAAAAGGAGAAATACAAACTCTGTGGAATTCTTTTAGCTATTTAAAATTTTGCTTAAAATCTATATATATGAAGAAATGTGGCAAAAAGGGAATGCTATTTTATTTGAATATGGAATTAAATCATGATAATTAGTATAAAAGAAATAATTTAATTCTTAAAAATCTACACTTAAGTATGGCCAAGTGAGAATTCTTTATAAATGCAATTATTTGCTATTATAATCATGCATAATAGCTATGGTATTAATATTTAGATGCTGTGGATGCAAGCTACAGTAAATCTATTAACAATAAAACTGTAAACAGGTTATATACGCTTAGACAATTATCAGTATGAAGCATAGTATTCTGAGAAGGAAACCCTATTCAGATTAATTGGCCATATTCCTTCCTAAGTGTGAGTAGAATTGACAATTTTAATATCTAAGTAAATGTATTTTTCATATAATCTCTTCTATGGTACTGGAATCCTTCAAGACTTTTCTCCTTCTTCTCCTCCTCATTCTCATGATTCTTTTGATTCTGATTCTTCTAATTCTTCTTCCTTTTTTCCGATTTAATTCTAGCCATGTGACAGAGAAGCAGATTATAGGATTTACAGTACTATGTAAACTAAATGACTGAGAGAAGTAAAAAAAAAAAATGCCTAAAATAAAATCCAGAAAAAAATCAAGTTACTTAGATATGTTCAGATGAAATATCATGTTTAAAATCATAAAAAATGAAATTTGGAAAAGATATTAATAGGATATGCAACTCATACCCCATAACATAAAATATATGTAACTCATGCATTTTTCATACTTATTTATAAAAAATTCTTGATTATCACCATAATTCAAAACTATGGAGGAATACAAAACAAAACAAAAAACCATAATATGATATTAAGACCATAAAACTAAATATATTAAAAAAATTAGTGAGGACAGAATATATTCAACTGAAAATCGATATAAACAAATGCACAATTAGCTGGCTTCTATTGTTTGCAAAGTATGGAAATACTTTCATGGTCAGAGTGCATTTATCAAGAATGTCCTTTCTCTGGTTGCACAACCAATTCTTGATGAATGAGGCACGATCAATAAGATGTACAGTATCTACTGATGATTTCCCTCAAAGCATCTAATTAAGATACCTCAGTTTTCATTTTTTTGTATAATCAGATAAATGTAAGCAACATAAGCATGTGGGAAAATAATCAATAACAATTTTTGTTCTGGTGAAATAAGCATGAGATTTAGTTTTAATTTTTTTCCCTTTCAGTCTGCAGTTAGTCCTTGACTTATGACCATTTATTTAATAACTGTTGGAAGTTATAATGACGCTGAAAAAGGTGACTTCTGACTGGTTCTAACTCCTACAACTGTTGCAGCATCCCCACAGCAATGTGATTGCACCCAGGCACTTGCATTTACAATGGTCACAGCTTTCCAGGGTCATGTGATCACCACTTGCAATCTCCCCAGCTGGCTTCCAACAAGCCAAATCAATGGAGGAAGCTGAATTAACTTAATAACTATGGCAAAAAAATGGGGATCAAATGGGGAATGACTCACTTTATTTAGTTCCAGGTCCTACTGTGGTCCTAAGTCGAGGTCTACCTTATAACATCAACAATAATCAATGCAGTAATGATCAAATGACTTTCCTCTGGTCTTTATTAGTCAAAATAAAGGAGCCCAGTTGGGTACATAATGTTCTGTACAAAAGATCACATTAGCTTCAAACTGCTTTATGAGATATTGGAGAGAGGAACTTATGATGGTATACAACTGTCATTGGCTAAACTGAGGGTACAGCAGATGTTATCAGTACAGTGGTATTTCCCCAAGACTGCTATAGTAGTATATATAGCAGTCATAAAAAAGATCTTCTATGTAGCCCATCGAGCTCCTTTTAAATATCTAATTTTTAACATGCTTTTACCAATTAATATCTTCTTTTTGAGGAGTATGACCTTAAGCATCATGAATAAATGTTCTTTATGAAATATAACTCCCATTGTATGAATAGTTCCCACATGAAAATTAATTGTTCTTTGGAAGATAGTAGCAGGTTCAAAAATAATTCCATGATTTTAACAACTCGTGACTGGGAGATACAAACCACCAAATGTTACTGTTGCAAGCATGTAAAGTAACTTTGTCATCAGAAAAATAAAATACAAATCACAACTTTAAAAAAAGCTATCTGGTTATAATTTGTTTGAGGCAGAAATGTTATTTTTCAATATTCATGATATCATCATATACAGTAAACACTTACCTATGAATAAATCTAATTGAATTCAGGAGAGCTTAGTTCAGAAGATGAAAGTGTATATGTGGTCATCTACTTTACCTCCAAAACAATAATTATATAATATAGGTTGGACTCTGAGGTAACAACTGACAAAAAGATACCTAGTAAACTCAGCTTGTATGAAGACTTAACCTTGGACTTTTCTACAGAGCCCCTTTTATCTATTATTTTGTAATAATTCTATACATTCTTGATATATTTACTGATATTGCTGTTTATCATGAAATAACTATGTGATTGTCAAAATACTCTTTACTCCTCTGTTAGTAAATAGGAGATGCAATCTGAGTTCCAAATGAGGCAAATGGCTGCAGGATATTATATGTTCAGCAAAAAGGGATGAAAAATGATATGAAGAAATAAGTTTCCCACAGGGAATTAAAGTTTGTACACAGCGGCATATGCTTGATTACACCTTCCAAAGTGCATTATAAAAAATGTACAACTTTATATCCAAGAGCTCTTTGTGGATAAAAAGAAATGAAAAATTCCATTTCCAGTTATTCTGATACTGTCATGGTCTTCAATACTAACTATGGCTTAAGCAGGCTCATGAGAGGAATAATTAAATCTAATTGAATTTAAACTGTAGAAGCTGGCTGCATTCAAAATACAAACAAAAAAACATCAACATATATCAGCTACAATGCCAGGGACTAAGTTCTTTGTGTTAAATTTCAACATGGTATTTGAGACAGAGCTAATTATCAATAGCTAATTGACTGGCTGAACCTAGCACCATCCAGTTCTCAAATCTTAATGGAATCTGTTCAAGCATTTGTATTAAACAATGTCTTTGCAGAATTCAGTATCACCATACATTAGCCATTCAGTCTGCAGCACAAGAATATATCAGCATAAAACTAGACTGAGTGTTAGGTGACTACTTGAGCAGACCTACCAATACAAAGGCTGTCTTTATATAAAATCAGAAAATCAAGTTAATATTTCTATTTCTGTGATCTTGTTCCCTTATCACTGGGGTCTGGGTCACTTGAATCACGGTAGCTGCCATTTTTCAGTTTTTAGAAACTAGAAATTGTAACCAAGTCTAACTGTAGTTACAAGCTAGTAAACCTAAAATGGCAGGGTTTTTTTGAGCAAGACTAAATGTGGTTAAAATTCACAGATGGATGGTGGAGAGCTAATGTGTAGGGAGTACACATAAAATTATGTGGGAACCAGAAACAGAAACTTTGTTCATTCATTCTGATGCACTTAGTACTGTGTAAAATGTATCCATTTCTTTTTCCATCCACTTTGCTTTCTTCACTTAAGATATATTTTGTCTCTAAAGACTTAGGGTTTGATTCAGCAGACATAAATAATTGGAGTGGAAGCAATGCTTTCCATTGTGAGAACAATCTTTCCCCGAAATATTTAGTTTTCCCTATCAGTAGTATATGCTTGCCTAAAGAACTAAGCAGAATGCTTACATACTATAAATGTTATAGGGAACATTCAAAATCAGCCATCTTTCTTTTTCTGGATGGCATTAAAGCCACTCCATCCTCTGCAAAATGTAGAAAATTCAATACAATTTTACTAGAGTTTTCATGGGCTTCTATCTAGGCAGAGTGTGACAACACACACACACAAACACACACATTCTACAATAAATGGATGTTTAGACCCTGTTTGCAAGAAGCAGATTTTGTAAATAAAATATTCTCTACAAGAATGCTTGACTTTATCAGCTACATCAACCAAACAAAATCCAGAAAGCAACTCACCTCTTTGAATGTCATAACAGCATTTCCATAATATATTCAATATGACTATTCCCAAATCCTTCTCTCTGCAGTTTTCTCCCCTCTGATCTTGCCAACTGTGACTATTCCAGAACTAGCGTGAACAACAATGTTCTCAACAAACATGAAAGCAAATCTGAAGATGAAGTAAGTTATTAGTATGTTGGTTAAGTTGAGGAATTGAAAGCTGCAGCATCCATCATTCTCTTCCTCCTGTCTCCAAGATGCTGCTGCCATCATAGCAGTGACCTGGAACCAAAGAACCATCTGTGATTTTACTGGGAGACCTTGGGAGAGGAAATTGTCCAAAATTGTTATTGTCCTAATGAACTAGGAAGGGGTACTATAATATATCATGCAAAATATGATTATCAACATAGGTAACGTATTACAATTGCTTTGTGATTTGTTTGGTTTGCTTTTCCACAGAAATATCTATATTTTTTACTTCTCCACAGTATCTCTATGAAATAGCTTTATTTCTCTTTTTCATCATTGCAATGATATTTGGTGGAGAGGATATTTTTAATCAGTTTGGATGAATCCCTGTGAGCTGTTTGGCTTAGCACAACACGGGAAGACTCACCATTCAAGGGTTAACTTGGGGATTCTAAGTACATACACTGGAAAATGATATAATATGGCTCTTATCCCTTATTATAAAATAAATTGAATTAATAAATATGCATGGCTAAAGTGCAAAAAGGTAGAACCAAATTTCTATATTCCTGTTATCGTTTGCATTTGCATTGTTATTCCATGCTTCTTAGTCTTCAAGCTGCTACTGTTAAAAGTTGTTGTTATTCTGTTGTTTGAAGTGAATTATTTATCTCCTGAAGAATCAAGGGAGCATGGAACTGACCACTTATAAAGTTGAAAGTGATATTCTGAACAAAAATTATTTTTGGTTTAAATGGTTAGTCTAAATTTAAGCCATATGTGCTTAACTAAAAGAAAAAAAAAATAAAATTGTAAATCTTGCAAATGCCTTTCCAATCTAGACCCGCATTAGGCAAAGATTATACTGATATTAAATAAAAATGGTAGTTGTAGAATTTATGGAACTCCAATATTTGAATAGTATTGTTATTTCTTAAATTTCATTTTTGCTTGATGCTTTTGAAGAAGTTTAATTAAATTTTATGTATTTATTTTAACAGTATGGAGATTAGAATTGAAAATGATGCAATATCACATATAAAATTCATTACCATTGGTTGTAATAATAGTCACCAGTTGGCTTGGAGATGAGATAAGCAAAATGAATGGAAGATAGGTAATACAGTAGCTATTTGCCATAGCAGAGTTATCAGAGGCAGGTTATATCTAGATGTGTCTATCATAAAACAGAGAAGAACACTGCATTGTAACAATGAAATGAATCTATATTTGACCAGTTTTGCCATTATTTATTTTATTTATATGCCACTCACTCTTGAAGGCTAGCCATAGGCTATCCAGTTTCTAGTTTAAACAATTATGGAAATCCATATTTTTATAGATGAGGTGGAAAAGACCATATCTACGAGTGTAAATTCCGGCTAAGTTCAGACATTCAAATTAACCTCAGGAAATGATTGTTCAACTTCTGCATGAAAAGCCTTCCACTTTCAAAATTTCAAGAAACCCCCAAATTCTGAACTTCCATTTAACGTAATTTGATGTATTCGTACAAAGTTTTAACTACAATGCTGATGCTTTAAACAAAGCTAAACATTCTTAGTTCGATTAATATATCTTCATTGAACTTAACATGGTTCTGATAATTCTTATTGTTTTCTCAAACATGTTCCAGGTTACCCAAACAAGGTGTCCAAAATTTGACATGATACTCAAGGAAGAATGACCAATATAGAATAAAATAGAGCTATTATTTCTTATGATTTGGAAACTATACATGGATTTAGTTGAAGTAGTCTAAGATTGTATTTGACTTTTTTTTTGCAGTCACATCACATTGCTGATTTATATTCATTTGTATTCAGTTATCATCCCAATATTTTTTTCCCTAAATCCTGTTGTCAAGACAAATATATCTAATGCTATTCCTGTATAATAAATTTCAGTTTCCTAAGTAAAGAACTGTGATTTTTTTTTCAAATAAATTTAATTGTTACTTTCTGCCCATTTCTCTAATCTATCAATATAATTTTGGATTACATTTAATGTACTAGCTGTCCAACTCAGTTTTACTATATGTCCTCTGCAAATGTTATCTTTCTAGTTATTCATCAAAGTCAATAAAAAATATTGATAAGTATCAACTTATTCTGTTCTGAACCCTGGGGCATCTGAATATAGTTTTTTGAATTTTTCTTTTCACCAGTCACCTGGCACTTACTTCCTTTCTATAAATTATATTGATGTAAATTAACTTGATGATTCAACATTTGTGCAAATCCAAGTATTTGAGTCTCAGTTATGAGACCCAAACAACCAATTATTCATATTGAAACAGATACTATCATATACCAAAATGAGGTTGAGAGGCAGGGCTGGAGAGGCTTTCAAAGACTCCAGCATAATCCAAAGCAGGATGTCCATATTTAAATTAATCCCTCTCACTCAGCAAACTTCCTTGTAGTAATAGTGGTGATGCAAGTGATTATAGGACATGAGCAAATGTATTATGCCTATGCAACAATTGTTAGGTAATTCTCACACGTTTTAGGTAAAAATACCAGCCAGTTGATAGTCCATAGCTTTGGGTATTCAAAAATAATATAGTCAAATCAGTTGTTTGCCAAAAAAGATTTTATTAAATATTTTATTCAATAACTATTAAGAGAGTGTCAGAGAACAACAGAATAATATTTGCTTTATTCCAAAGAAAAGGTATACTAAATTATGGTCACCTCATGCAATGACCGAGGATGAATCAGTTCTATACCAAAAGTCAAAGAATTTGAGTCTTTAGATACATTTTAGATTTTTTCACAATAGGGACTATAAACAACACTTGGAGATGGTTTGATCACAACTCAGTTGACACACAAGTAAAGATATTTATATCATTGCTACCAAACAACACTTAAAGGATGTTTGATGACACCTCTTATCTATAATTTGGGAATTTTGATAATTTATCTTTTGCCAAACATATTCTTAGTCAGGTGTTTCTATCATGCTGTTATTCATCTTCCTCTTTGCAGTTTAAGGAGCTTGTATTCTTTTATCTATATTCCAAATAGATAAAAAGCTTGAAGTGAGAATGATAAGTTGCAAGGGCTCAAGGAGAAAGTGACTACATTCAAATTGCAACAGCTTGTTTAATAGTAAAACTTTTCTAAAGCATGGAGGAATTTACAGCATAATAATCCAGTATACAATCTTTGTTAACAACTGTAAGTAGGAATGTGATAGAATTTTATATTTTATTTGCAAAGAGATAAAAAGTAGACCACACCCTTACTCCTTCTTGCCAAATCTGCTGCAGTGACACTACAATAGTGCACAATGGAAAAGAGAGCATAAGAGGTCTTTATTATTAAAACCCAGCCAATAGATTTATAAGATATTCACTGAGCTTCTGCAACTGTTCTGTCAGTATAGCCCCTCAATTCATACCCTGAATTCTTCCCATCCCATCCTGATTAGCACTTGTAAAATTGCAGACGTTGTCCAGTGGAAAGGTGCATGGAAGCAATTAACATGTAAGACATATACTTATTTGAACCTTCCAGTTTAATACAAAAGAAAAGGGTAGGTTATAGTGCGTATGTGTTTTGAGTGTGTATATACAGATAGAAAGAAGAGAAAGTTCCTTACTTACTTTCCTGATGCTGAATGTTAAAGGAATATATTATAATTTTAATAATTACAAAAGGAAGGTTTGCTTGCAAGAAAAAAACCATGGTCAGGGGGGAAATATTGGAGAATGTGGAGTATACTCAACTATCACCTGTTAGCAACTTCTGAGCATCCCCTCTTTTTTTTCCTTTGGAAAACAAAGCTCTTCAATTGTGGTTGTAAGTCAAGGACTTCCTATATTTTCTGTTCTACAATGTTTCTTTTCCTTCTCTTGAAGGCCCAAAGCCTCTTTTCTTTAGGGTTTAGCAAGGCTTCAAAGCCATATATCAACTTCAGTATGCAGAATAAGTTTTATATTTCTTGCTTGGGTCTGCTATTCTTAGCAGAACATAGGCTCAAGATCCAGAAGGATCTTGACAGACTTGAATACTGAGCCCTATTTAACAAAAATAGTTCAATGGTGAAAAAAAGTAAGATTTAGGCAAGAAAAATCAAATGCATTGGTATAGAATTGGTGGTATCTAACTCAACAGCAGTAACTGCAAAAGGGATCTTTTAGACCAGTCATGTCAAACACAAGTCCCAGGGGCCGGATGTGGCCCGCAAAGTGGTTTCATGTGGCATGCAAAGCCATCCTGGAAACAGTGAGGGAACAGCCCCCACTGCCTTGGTCCTTGCCCAGGCCAGCCGGGAGCCAATGTACAACTTTGTGGTGGCCATCTATGCTGAAACACATTCAGTCTTAGCTCCACAAGGCTGTCTGGAAAAGTGAGGAACCTTGAGCAGCAGCCTTCAGGAAGTGGGGCTGGGCTTGGTGTTGCAGGTGCTCAAGGGCCAGGCTGGGCATTTGACCTCTACTGCCCAGGGCTCTAGGCAGCCCACACCCACCATCCAGCCCCCCCTGAGAGGAACAGTGAGGCTCCTCCAGTGGACCATGCCTTGGCACTTGCCCTGGTCCCACCCCCTTCTGCCAGAGACCCTCAGATCTGTCCCACTCCTGCCCAGGCCCCCACAGACAACCTTGATGCGAATGATGTAGAGCTGGCCACGCCCGCCCAGTAGGCCACACCCACTCCATCCACGCCCACCCAGTAGGCTGCACCCATCCTTGCCACACCCACCCAGGCCCCTGAGGGCAACCAAAATGCTGACACAGCCCTCAATGAAATTGAGTTTGACACCCCTGTTTTAGACCTTCTGGACAATCATTTAAATATGAACCAGCAGTGTGCTGCAGCTGCCAAAAAAGCCAACACAGTCCTAGGCTGCATTAACAGAGGGATAGGATCAAGATCACGTGAAGTATTCATATCATTTTATAACGCCTTGGAAGACCACACTTGGAATAGTGCATCCAGTTTTGGTTATCACAATATCAAAAAAAGATGTTGAGATTCTAGAAAGAGTGCAGAGAAGAGCAAAAAAGATGATTAGGGGACTGGAGGCTAAAACATACGAAGAATGGTTGTAGAAATTGGGTATGTCTAGTTTAATGAAAAGGTATAGAGTGACATAACAGATAATATCTAAGAGGGTTAACCTATTTTCCAAAGCACCTGAAGGCAGAACAAGAAGCGATAGATGGAAACTAATCAAAGAAAGAACCAACCTAGAACTAAGGATAAATTTCCTGACAGTTAGAACAATTAATCAGTAGAACGGCTTGCCTTCAAAAGTTGTGAGTGTTCCATCACTGGAAAAGTTTAAGAGTTTGGAGAGTCATTTGTCTGAAATGGTATAAAATCTCCTGTTTGAGTAGGGGGTTGGAATAGAAGACCTCCAAAATCTGGTTATTGTGTTCTGTTATTCAGCCTGGAGTTTGTTACGTTGTTTGATTGTTTTTGCTGTGGGAATTGCTTACCAATGTTTTGTTTTTGTATGATAAATCATCTTTTATCAGCTGAAATCTGACCAATTATAGCTTCAGTCTTCTACCTGTTACTTTAAACTTGTACCAGCTGCAAATATATGCCAAGTTGTTTACCAATATGACTATAAATACTCGTAAGCATTGTAGCTCTTGATTGCAGAGACTATCCATTTGTCTTCACTTTTTTTAATGAAAGCTGCCAATGAAAGTTCCTTATTTCTTCTTGTCCCTTTTTTAGGTTCTCAAGTTAACTCAATACATTCTGTTGATTTAAAAAGAAAAATATGGATTTCTCAAACTTTACCACATTTTTCTGGCAGACTCTACTTGTTTTTTCAGTGTTCTTCCTCTTTGAAAATTGCCTGCCTTATATTTCTTCTACAGTGCAAGCTTACACAACAGGAAGTAATTATTCACAAAAGGCAATTAGCAGCACACCCCTTATAATCAGCAGCTATTCCAAAAATGACCTTTAGATGCTTCACAGCTGTGCTCACTGTCTGTCAGAACATACATCTTCATTGATAGTTCTTCTCTCTTTTTTGTCTTTCTCTTCTTTCACTCATTTTGCAAATTTTTGTTTCCTTTTCATATTAATAGGCATCTTTCCCTGATATATACATTTTGTACCAGTTTGATCCCATCAGAATGCTTCACATGCATTTTTTCCTAACACATGAAGTTTTTATGCAACTTTTGTAGTCAAGTGAGCATGAGCTTGGCAGCACAAAATCTACAAAAGTATACAATCCAATAACTACACCACAAATCGCCTCAGAAAATGGTGATTACATTAGTTAAAATGCCAAGAGAAATGTAGACGCCATTTCTACCAGCATTGGATCAGTCCTGAGAATTTCATAGGACTCCAGCCAAAATACCAGACTAGTCTTTCATTATTTAGTTCAATATGTATCCAACTTGATTAGCTGATCATATAATTCCATCAGTTATCACTCAATAGATGTCAGATGATAATATTTCCATCTGAAAATACTAAAAAGCAAAGGAAATGTAAAAAAACACATTTATTTATTTATTTTACCTATAGCAGTAATGGTATATGTCAAGGGTGTCAAACTGCTGGCCCATGGGCCGGTTTCATCATACTGAAGCCACGCCTACCCCATTGCCAGCAATGCAACAAGAATTGTGATACGTTGCAACATGTCACGTGACGTGGCAAGTTTGACACCTGTGGTGTACGGGAATAACCTTAGAAGACAGGAAGAAGAGCCACAGCTTAGACTGCTGTCAGACAAGGGCAGCTGAGTTCACCAAAGCAAAATGGGCATGTCAAACATCTCAGAAGGCATCCTCCCTAATTTCTTGAATGGTAAAGGTGAGGGGATAGAGATATACTTTCAAACTTGTAAGCTTCTATTACCTTACAGTAAAGCTACAGCTAGTATTTCTGCATGTGCTTCTTGTGAGGACTATCTCAGAAGTCTATCAAAGACTTACATTACAAGATGGCTGGAGAGTGCTGCATATTCTGAAAATATCACTTTTTGTGATATTTGCAAGTTCTTATAAATAAACATGATTTCTATTTCTGTTGTTTTTTTAATATTTGGACTTTGGCACTTGGTAATGAATTTATTTTCAAATAATACCATTCAAACAAATTACATTAAAAAGAAACAACTAGAAGAATATATGTCATTGGAAGAATTTGCCATATGGTGAAATGTTTCCGTGTATATCTTTAATATACAGTAGATGGCCTTATAGTGAGGATTAAAAGAGTTTGTCTCCATGAGAATAAAAATGCTGATTGATTTGTAATACATCAAAGGGTCATGTATGCCACATAATGAAATACTGAGATTAATCATTATTAAAACAATATCCTTTTGTGATGATGTAAGCAATAGTAATAGCACTTATATACCACGCCGTAGTGCTTTACAGCATTCTCTGAATGACTTACAAATGTTAGCCTATTGCCCCCAACAATCTGGGTTCTCATTTTACTGACCTTGGAAGGATGGAAGGCTGAATCAATCTTGAGCCCATCAGGATTGAATTCCAAGCTGTGGGCAGAGTTGCCTGCAGTACTGCATTCTAACCACTACACCACCAGGCATTACTATTGAAAAGTGTTTAGTACAAGAAACAAATACAATATGGTATGGTTGTGGTTTATAAATAAATCTTTAACACATAGAAACATGCTGCCCAGCAGAAGCACTAAGAGTAACCATTATAATAGATTGTAATTAGTCTTCCCCTATTATACTCCCTCTTACTTCAAATTAAATGCAGTCATTCAGAATTTACCACTAGCTTTCATATTCTTTATGTCATGATATTTCATACGCTTGGCTAAATAACAAATACTCAGCTCTAAGCCACTGTTTATGTCTCTGAGTGAATGCAACAAATGAGCTGCCATTACTTCATTAAGTAAGCCTTGTGATGTGTATGCATTCAGAAGAAATTGCAACGTGAAACCATGGTATGTGGCTTCTTTGTTAAAAGCTTCATTTTTTTTCCTGGAGAGACAAAAATTAAACTACCACTTGGCTAATGTACCTACCTGAAGTGCAAGAAACCAAAGCCCAGAACAATCATCCTTATTTTTACTGCTTGTTGAGCCTTGCTATTTCACTAATGAGTGATTTTGCTTTTTCTCTTCAGAAGCTTTTTGTATTCCTTATTTTGTAAATGAAAAATTTCACAAGAGGGAGAAACCTTATAGAAATGGACATTCCTATAAACTGAAGTTGCCATAGGCCTATCAAGATGCCATTCCTTATCAAACCAAGTTTTGGAATGTTTATTAGAGCAATAGTCTATACAATTGAGTTTGTATAAACTTTTAAAAGTTCCAGACTCATTTTTGAAAGTGATAAACATTCCATGAACATCATTGGTTCTTCTGAGAAACTGTTTCAAATGGTTTACATGCAATGATTCAAGAAACTGGAGTGCAACCGCTAACAGTTTACTGGATATTAGCCAAAGATATCTATCAGATAAAGGGGTAAGGCTGAATCAGAGGAGGTTGACATGGCTCTATAGAACTGAATGAAAAGGAAACTAGTAATGATAAGTGTGCACTGTCAAGGTGGAAGCCAATACTAACATTTAAAGAAGGCAGAGCACAATCTCCAGAAATGATGTAACATAATTAAAGTCTTGAACCATACAGAAATGTATCCATATTTAAATCAATGCAAGTACAGTCCCTCTTCAGACCCTCAAACTGGAACCAGTGTAGCCTATTCTCTACCCAGTTTGAAGTATTCCATTCATTCAAGTGAGTAATTAAGGAAGAAACTACTGTATACATCTAGTCCTCAACTTACAACAGTTCGCTTAATGATCATTCAAAGTTACAGTGACACTGGAAAAAGTGACTTATGATCATTTTTCACCCTTACAACTGTTGCAGCATCCCCATGGTCCCGTAATCAAAATTCAGATGCTTGGCAACTGACTCATATTTATAATGGTTGCAGGGTCCCAAGATCATGTGATCCCCTTTTGCAACCTTCTGACAAGCAAAGTCAGTGGGAAGCCAGATTCACTTAACAACCGTGTGACTAACTTAACGACTGCAGTGATAAATATGTGAAACAATAGGAAGGAATCCATGTAAATTTGGACTGCAATCATTACTCTTTTTGTATCAGGCCTACAAGATATGGGCTGCACAATTAGGATGATCACTAGATAGCGGCAGCAATACTCAAAACACTAGCTCTTTCCTGCCATCAATTTGCCCACCTTTGCCATTCAGACTTCAATATCTCAGAAGTAGTTTCCCTACTAAATAATAATGAATGCTTGAAGAAAATGTATGTGTGTGAGAGAGATAGTCAGTATGTACACACACACACACACACACACACACACAAACAAACAAACAAGCATACATACATACATACTGAGGGGCTGATCAATTCCAGACTATTCTGCAGAGATTACAATTAAAACAGAAAATTCCATAAAACTGAAGGAAAAGAAAAATCATGCACATTCATGAGATATACAGTACATGTAACAACAGCAACTGACAGCGGCTTGCCACCTACCCTAAACCAGGCCTAGGAAAAGAACCAAGGCTTCGGGGGCTTTTGGAATGTCAACAGGCTAGAAGCCTATGGATCTTTCTTTCTTGTAAACAGTGTTCCAGACAGTAGATATCACACCAGAGAATCCTCTGAATAACCAAAGAACTGAAGAATCTCCCTTGTGAAAAGAAAGAGGGAAATAAAAAAGAGAAAAAGAAGATACCAACTGCCTCCTCAAAAGTTTATCCCTGGCAGATACTCCACAATCAAATGATAAATGCTATAATTTCCTCCAAGTTCAAAATTATGCAGAAATAGGATTTAAAAACAAGCTATTATTATCAATTGTTGAACTCACTTAGTTTATTGGTTGGCGATTTACTTTAAAGCTTACTTTAAAATGAATGTCTTTTTTCTTTTCTCTCTCTTTCTCTCTCTCCACTCTTTTCTCTTGTTAAATAAATTATGAGTATATTTATGCCACTAGATTTAGATCAAAGAAAATCTGTTACTGAAAAAATATCACCAAATTTAATTCAATGTGCCCATTTACCAGAATGGGCAAAAAAAAAACTGATCCCCTCCAGGGAATATAGGAATAGACAGATATTTCTTTTAACACTGTATTATAAATGGATTTTTCCAGTTCATTGGACACTGCTATGTTGTTCATGATTACAACATTTTTATTTATATCTTCCTGAAATATTTTAAATAATTCTGTTAGTGTTTTATGAACTCCTATAGATTGCTATTAGAAATATATTATAGCACTACATTACTTCACTTTCTAGAAAGCCTGGCTCTAATTCTCTGATACAACCATCATTTAAAATGTCTCTTAAAAGTTGGTGAACTCTTTTGAATTTTCAATATTTTTGCATACATATCACCTGAAATGTGACCTGTTCTCCACACATCCTAAAACTAGATAACGAGAAATGAATTAAGGATATCAATAAAAAATAATACATTTATCTGTTGAGGACAAATATCCAAAGCTACATTTCTGTCTGCAGCAAATGTATGTGAACCTTTGTTTTCAAGGGTTAGTCTAGTGTATGTGCCTCTTGGGCTTCAATAACTAACTGAAACTAAAGTTCTCTGATAACTATTGCTTAGTCCTGCTCATTGCATTGGGGAATTTTAGCCCCTTATAAGCAACTTCATGACAAGGATGTTGTTGGGTTTCCTCACATGAAGAGGTCCTTCCACAACAGTTCTAAAGGAGTAAGGTCAGGACTTTGACTTGGCCATTCAAAACATTATTATTATTCTGCTTTATCCTTTCTTTGGTCATACAGCTTATATATTTTGGGTCATTGTCCTGCTGCATGATACACTTTCTTTTGATTTTCAGTTGATGGTCAGGTAACCTGACTTCTGGGGGGCAGGAGATGTAGTTCTTCCATATGTTTGCATCATCAAAGAGTCTTTGCTTAAATAAATCTCAAGTAATTTGCTTAAATAAATTCAAGTAGCTTCCATTTGATTGCTGTTTATTTTTTTGTGCCGCTTATTTAAGTATAACTCTCTTCCTCTCTGGAATTTCATCCTGAAGACAATTTTTTCTGTTTCTGTTGCCTTTTGCTTTTCTTTAACTATTTTTAATGTATTCAAAGAAAACCATTTCTTTTTTTTTTTTTTTTGCATTATCATTTGCTTCATCTTTAATGCTCTTACCAATTTTAGTCAGGAGGTCTTTGGAAAGTCTGATTATCAAATCTGTTCCCTTATATCCATGATTTATATTTAATACATTTAATATTGAATATTGTTATGGCCATATCTTGTCTGTCAGATAATTTTGTTTTCTTTGGTTAAAATTATAATTTTGCAAGAAGTAGTTGGCAATTGGAGCTATAATCAACATCATGATTTGCTTTGGCTACCTGAATAAGAACTGCTGCACTTGCATTGTGTATAATTAATTAGATTTCATTGTTGTCCGTCTAATGAAGTTGAAATCTGGAGTCATCTTTTAGGTTACTAAAACTATATATTGAATTCTTTTTTCAGAACTTTTGCTCGATCAATAAACAAAGGGAATTTTTGTTGCAGCAGATACTATTTTATTTCTATTTATCCCTTTTTCTATTTCTCTCTCTTTCTTCTTGTGTTATGTCAATAAAGTATTGCAAATTACCATAACATATTCAACTTCTACTTCCTCTGTCACTGTGGAATGTAAACCACAATCACTGTAATATTGGCTGACCTTGAATTCAAGTTGAGGTTATGTGTCTCTTTTAGAATTATAGCTAAGCCAATACATTGATACCATTTTTGTTAATAATAATCCTACTCCCTATTTTTATGTGATTTTTCTTGCCTGCAATAGATCTGATGCTCCTCTTCTATGAAGAAACCCATTCCACCTAGTATTTACATATACTGTAGCTACTTTATTTTTTATTTTTTTGTAAATCCTTAAGATTTACTATGGTCACTTGGAGTAAATCAATGCATCTCAATGAATATGTAATGTTCTTTTGTAGTGCATGTATTTTTGAAGGGAAAAAATAAACAAAACCCCAAGAACCCTCCAAGGTTTTGTGAACAGAAAAAACAACTATTTCCTGTGATTAAAAGATAGATATTATATTGACATTTTATAGCAAAAGGAATATAATATATGGATGTTTGCAGATGTTTTGCAGATATAGGTCTCTTGTGTCTATCTCTACAAAATTTTCACCTATACAAATTGTCAAAAGTATAGCTCACTGAATTGATCTACACTATACACTAAATCAATTTTATTCACTTTACTAATAGATATTGTTTGAAAGAGGCTGCTTTAATTCAATTCAATTCATTTTTTAAAAAACAAAACAAAACCCAGGAGATTGTGCATTCTAGTCCTGCCTTAGGCATGAAAGCCAGCTGGGTGACTTTGGGTCACTTAATCTCTCTTAGCCCAACCCACCTCACAAGGTTGCTGTTCTGAAGAAAATAGGAGGAAAGAATATGTTCATTACTTTAAATTACTTATAAAGCAATGAAGGCAGGATTAACAAAATCTAATAATAAATGAAATGGTAATTCAGAGAGCTGAATTGTATAAGGATCTCTAAATTGAGCACAATAATTGTGATATTCTTGTATCTGTTTACTCATATCTCACCTTCTTCCTACAACTTTAAGAGGTACCAACATCACCACTGAGAGAAACTAAATCCCCTAATTGTCACCATCACAAATTGCTAGTAGGATAAGTGTTTTACATTTAGGGTTAGATATGTATGCTAGAAATAGGTTCCTTCTGGTTCTAATGATAATGCTGACATTCAAAGTCATTTCTAATATAAACATTGAAAAACATTTAAGAATGCTCAGAGTGAATAGTATAGTGTGTCTGCATTTTCTGATATGAATGGCCAATTCCTCTCTTTCATTGTTCATTAAGCAACATGATCATTCTTAGTGAGAAAAAGGGATGCATACAGATGAAGCCTAATGCATCCATTGCTTTTTATTTTATTAGCATGCCTATTAAGAGGGATAGATTGTTCCTCCCCATGAAATAAAAAATAAAATAACAAAATGAATTCATGCATCAAGACATTCCTCAAATGTTTTCAAATGTAAACTATTTTTGATCTACACTGATGCATGAATGATAAAACGAATATACAAGAAGCCAGATAGAAGGATGCCAGTACATATGGCTTCAAAACAACTCTAATACAGAAAGAGATAATGGGAAGCAATACCAGATCTTATTATATGGTATTCATTTTGGCCAGTTCTTGTAGTATCTGTTTTTATTGATGTTCCTTGCGAGTTAGTCGATGCTTTACATTCTACAGTATTACTTTGTTCATTCTGCTTTTTATGTAGCACCTTGGGCCTTATATATCAAAAAGAGGTATATGCATAATTTATGGGAAAATACATTAAACATTTCATTGCTTGCTTATTTACTTCATTTGCAGAATGTAAGACATGACCTCGGGATTTTTTTTCCTATCCTAATATTGGTTATAGAGCATTTAAGAGAGCAGATTTGTTCTGATGTCCAAGGTTGCATACACAGAACAGAACAAAACAGAATAAGAGATTGAATTCCCTTCTTCCAGGAAGCAGTGGTCCACTGTATCAGAAGGCATAAAGCAGTCTTCTGTAGATAGGAGATGAATCAAAATAGCTGAGCAGAATTCACCATAAGCACAACCTGGGAAAGAATGGCAATAACAGTAGTTTGGGGTGCTATTTCAGGTGCAAAGCCATGTCAATAGATTGTGTGTGAACATTAGATTATTTCTCTAGATGACTGCAGAGAGATTGAGTTTTTGTTTAACACCTAGTGGTCATCCTTATCAATATTAATTAATTTGATTGTTGCACTTCAAGCAGCCACCTTCCCACTCTGCTCACATCTATTAGGCTACCTGAATCAAATACCTAATTTCTTCCTCTGTTCAAATGTCAGCCCTATGGAAGCATAACCAGTGGCTTTTTTTTTTTACTTTTAGATCCAAGACAGCCACCATCTCTACCTTTAGTATATTTACATCACTGTTTATTCATTCAAAGGTGGAACTAATTTGCATAAACAAAGGAATGACCACAAGCATTGCCTTCCTCCTTCAAAATGCATAAAACAAGATTCTGGAACTTTAAATCCGTAAGCCAAATGATGACAAGAGAAATAATACTAAGGTATTTGGGGGGTAATTATTCTGTAAACTGGGAATCTGAGTCTAAAGATTTGAGATGAATTAAGTTAATCATATGACTGTTGAGCAAATCTGGCTTCTCTCACTGGCTTTGCTGGTTAGAAGCCCCCTGGGAAGGTGGCAAATGACCAACATGTGACCCTGAGATGCTGCAACTATTGTAAATACATGCCAGGTGCCAAGAACCTGAATTTTGATCACAGGGATGCTAGGATAATCATAAATACAAGGAGAGGTTGCAAATAACCTTTTTTGCTGCTGTCAGAAGTTTGAAACTGTTGTTAAACAAAAGGTTGCAATTTGAGGAGTGTATCATCCCTGCACCATTCTTTGGAAAATTTGAGAGCAGGACGTCTCTTTGTCAAAGCTTCTTGCTTTTCAGGAATTAAGTGGAATGGCTGGGCTACACAACGGACTAAATTCTTTGTCAGAAGGACACTAGGGTTTCAGAAGAAAGCATGCAGTAGTACTTAAAACTTTGCATACTTTATGAATTTCTGCATAAATATTATATGTCCTAAAACAGTGGTTCTCAGCCTGTGGGTCAGGACCCCATTTGGGGTCGAATGACCATTTCACGGGGGTCACCAAACCATGCTGTCTGCCATTTTTTTCCCTTTTCCCTAGCTGTCCTACTCCCTCTTATTGGTGGCCACACCCACTTGGGGGTCACCACAACATGGGAAACTGTATTATGGGGTCACGGCATTAGAAAGGTTGAGAATCACTGTCCTAAAAAGCCCAATTAAACAAATGAGACAAAACCATATTTGTTCATTTATTTACTGAAGAAAATGAGCTGTTCCCACTGGATAGTTCAAGGAATATTTCTGCAAAGCATTTTATTATTTCAATAGCAGGTTACTTAAAGTAGAAATATTTTGTCCTTTCCACCCATCTATTAACGCTCCCAGGTATATATTGAACACATATTCAATTAAGCGCTAATTAGTAATAGCTTATTAAAACCAATTAAGCTGAGTTATCAGTGATGTTAATCACTTAGAAGTTAAAAATTCAATCCAAGTCAGATAGTCTTTCCTGCAGAGATTATTATTACCAATCATGACAAATTAATAATGAAAAATTGAGATCAAGCGAACAAATTAAAATCTTTCCCAACAAAGATTATGAACTCCACTTGCTGAGCTCAATTACAGAATTTGATAAAAGGAAAATATTTCTACTAGGCTAGGTATGATGTAACTTCATTATAGAGTCAGCCAGGAAGAGGACACAATTTTTTGTTCTGTAAGGGCTGGAGTAAATACAATGAAGCTTAAATTACTTAGGATTTATTTCCCATTGATTTCAAAAGGTCCAGTACAATGGGCCAAATCCAAGATTTTTGTACTATATATACAATTCTCCTTGAAAATTAGGGCTTGGTTCTAATTTTATTTATTTAAGCTCAGAAGCTAAACAGAGTTAGTTCTAGTTAACCTATAAGAGCAAATTTAGTAACCTTTCAGAATTACAACAGCACTGAAAAAAGTGACTTATGACAATTTTTCACAGTTACAACCTTTGTAGCATCCCCATGATCATGTGATCAAAATTCAGATGCTTGGCAACTGGCTCATTCTCATGACCATTACTGTGTCCCAGGGTCATGTAATTGCATTTTACAACCTTTTGGCAAGCAAATAAATGGGGAAGCCAGATTCACTTAAGAACTGGGTTACTAACTTATCAACTGCAATGATTCACTTAACAACTATGACAAGAAAGGTCGTGAAATGGGACAAAACTCACTTAACAAATGTCATAACAACAGAAATTTCGGACTCAGTTGTTGTCATAAGTCAAGGACTACCTGTACTTTGAAAGAAGGATGCCAACTCTGCTTCCACATATTAGAATAACAGAACCCAAATGGCACTTTATTAGAGTATACCTAAAGTTAAAGGATTCCTCACATATAGTTATCCAATATCTGCTTTAATATTTTCAGTAAAGGGGAAATGCCTTCCTAGTTCTACTGTCAAACGGCTCTAGGAAACTTCCCCCCAAAAAACATACTCAACCCATATTATTAAACAATATAATTATTAGCAATGATACCATCTTTATCCAATGGATGTGTGGCATCCATACTATCCTGTCCTTCTTCTATTTACAGTATATGGGACAGACAAGTCAGAATCTGTGCAAAGAAATAATAGTACACAGATGTGACACCAAAGGGTATCAACATTCAGAAATCAGTGGGGAGGGTTTTGAAAAGTACTCTGCTTCTAATCTGAAGGTCATTATTCTACACATGGGATATGCTGGAAGGAATAGCCTTCAAATAGCAATAACATACTTGAATTTATTTTAGAAATTTTGATTGACATTGTTTAGTTCTCAAAGCAGGCTAAGTAAAGGACTTTAGCATGGTTTAAAAAAAGTAGATTATTTTATCACTAGTTATTATTGGATAAAGAGATGCTATTCATACTATAGCACAGTTTAACATAGAATTTAGCTACACTGCAGACCTGGTATTTTACGGCTTTTACCTTGATATTTAATTTATTTTCAAATTATTTTTGCACTTATCATCCTAGTTATATTCCAAGAAGTACAAGGAAGAATAATATTCATATAGATCTCTTTGTTCTTTCCTACTAGTTTTTTTCACTGTTTTGATTATGCTCTTTCATTGTGTTGCTGTTGGTATTGCAAGAGTTTAATTTTTTTTTATAGGGAAGATATGATTCCAGAAGCCCAAATATAAATTGAGAGAGAAAGAAACAAAATCCCAAAATATTGCCTTTGCTTGAGAAATATATTTGTAGACTAAGTAATGCAAGGATAACATCTTTTTTGTGCAGCCTCTTAATGGCAAGGGAATTAATGCTGTTATGTTCTTTTCTGATCCTGAGATTATAACATGTGAAAGGAAATCACAATGTGGTTTATTATTATCTAATTCTCATAAGATACAGTACTGGATAAAAACAGTTGCATAGTAACTAAATTTTCCAATATTGCTGTAACAGCATGGGAGATGTATGTCACTGCAACTCTCACGTGACCAAAGCAACGACAGAAAGATCATCATTTCTGATTCTGAGAATCTCTTTATAACAGATGGGTGTAACATATTAACATTAGAACTGAAAATAATAGGAATTCATTTGAAAGAAAATATATCCACACAAGCAGATTTGCAAATCCGGTCTTTATAGGTTTATTTTTCAGATACACTGATATTTCATTGCTGTATAATAATATGTACTAATACCGAATTACCACCATAAAGCAACCTTTAAAAAAATTGATTGCAAAAAAATAATGTCCAGAAAGTATCATATAGTTGTTTTGAATCTGAATAAGATATCATCATTTGACTTATTCTTACCCTTTGTTTAGTGCAGAATAATTATTGAGGCCAAGATTGCATTTACAACTGTATTATACCTACAGAAAAGGTAATGATTATAACATAACAATTTGCCCTGCAGTTATATCAGTAGTAGAAAACCTTTTACACCGATCTAGCTAAGATTTGGTGAAAATATTCAGTGAAATTCATGTTTGACTCATGTAGCTGTGATCAAATTATCATAGTCTGTTTAAATAATTCCATGTAAATTTCACTAAGTTATATGTAGTTCAGTATGACATGGGAATAGAGAAAATAAAATTAAAGCCTCAAAAGGAAACTGATAAGGGGATCAGTTCCAAGATACTAAATGTATCTCCAATAAATTCAAGTTAAAGTGTAAAGATTCAAATATAAAACTAAAACCAAATCATGCTTCACAAAGTACAAACACTCAAAATGCTAGAGCAATATAGTATGAGATGTTATTTTATTAGTTAGTGGATTTGTAAACCCTTGAACATACACACAGCTTTAGAATAGACAATCGTAGTCATTTGATGTTTATTCATCAAACTTTACTTAAGCAAACAATGCCACAGGATAAGGTATCATCCCAGCTTCTGTCTAGCTTAGCATTTCTCATTATACAGGTAATCCTCAACTTACAACCACAATTGAGCCCAACATTTCTGTCGCTAAATGAGACATTTCTTAAGTGAATTTTGCCCCATTTTATGACTTTTCTTACCAAAGGTTGTTAAGTGAATCACTGCAGTTGTTAAGTGAATCTGGCTTCCCCGTTGACTTTGCTTGTCAGAAGGTCGCAAAAGGGGATCTTGCAACCCCAGGACACTGCAACTGTCATAAATATGAGTCAGTGGCTAAGCATCTAAATTTTGATCATGTGACCATAGCGATGTTGCAAGCATGAAAAACAGTCTTAACTCACTTTTTTCAGTGCCATTGTAATTTCAAACGGTCACTAAATGAACTGTTGTAAGTCAAGGAATACCTGTCTATGGTTTTGATTTGCCTGGGCAGATATACATCTGTACTTTTATCTCTTTCAGAAGAGCACTGTTTTATATTTGCTGGACTTCAACTACCACATGGGAAGGACCATGGTAGATACAGGATAAAGCTTCCAGGTACAGATATCTCTGAGATATAAATGACATGTCCAGTGCTTAGTTTTAACATACAGGTATACTGGCCAATGCCCTTCAAAGTCCTTTCATAAAAGAAATCTATTAAACTTCAAGAAGGATACTTGATAATCAGCATTTTGAAGATAGCAAGCTAAGCATTCCTCAACCTATTTTTTATATATGACATATCCACATATAGTAGGTAAGCTTTGTGTCTGATTTATGTATGGCTTTAAAATTGCTTATATTTAAGAAAAATAATTGAACTTGCTTGATCCCATTGGTTTTCCTTAGAAACAGTTCAGCAGTCGCTTAGAATTTGTTGAAATCAGTGATACTGAAAAATATAAAACTCTGGCTGGTTTGTGTTCTTAATTATATATCCTAATTCCATTATTTGCTATAGAACCATCCTACAATTCTCACATTTTCACAATCTTCTTGATTGGTCGTGCAGGATAAGAGGTAACCATAGGTTTTAACTGTTCTTTTTATACTAAAAATAGTATCTTATAAATACCAAAGTCAGTAATATTAAATATTAAACACATTTCTGATAAATATGTATGAATCATTCATATAACCGTGAGTAATTTTTATAGCGCTTACTTTCTGGTGAGTAACAGCATTCAGCATTGTTAAGCTTGATTAAGCAAATTTAATTGGCTGTACTTAATGCATTCTTGCAAATGTGAAATATTGCACTTAAGTATGGTTGTTAATCTTTCAATAATTTGTAAGAAATAAAATAACTAACCATGAAGTATTAATCTAATAGTCTACTTGCAGGAGTGACCTTTTCTGTTCCTGAGAGTCACGTGTTTCAAATACTTATTCTTTAACAGCTGGGTAATTATATTCAGTGCCTATTTATCTAGAAGAAAATCTTACAAACTAAATTTCCTCACAAGTAAAGTATGTATAATAACAGTAGAAACCTTAATGTGCTTCAGTTATCTGTATTTCAGCTCTGAAAAGTCCAATCCAACATGGCCAGTGGCAAGGGATTGTAATAGTTGTCATGCTACATACTGACATGGTATTAGTTTGCTTATCCTGGTCTTAGGATTAACCTTAAATAATTATATATAATTACACAACTGCAGATTAGGGAATCTCCCCCATCTTTCCTCTGCTTTCCTCGCGTATGCAATATTCCAGAGAAATGGGGCGTGTATGTCTGTCATACGTTTAGTTTCTTCTTTGCAATATATTTTTGTTAATTCATATCTACTATAATTAATGGCACTTATATTTCTTTCATTACATATTTTGTATATAATTCTAAGTACAATTTATAATAAAACCAAGTCTGTTGTTACTGTAAAGGTTTTCTTGTGTTGCACTGAATGTTCATTTAGGCTGGGCTGGACAACAAATATTCCTCTAGATGCCCATTATCTCACACAAAACCCATCCAGGTTCACTACTCCAATGGAGTTTCTTTTTTATTTTTAAACATTCTTTTAATTAAAGAAAAATGAATAGAATGTTGATTTGCTGCAAAACAAAACATCAATCTCTAGCACTATTTTGTTTATAAAGTGGACTCAGTGGACATTCTTGTAAGAACAAAACTGGTAAGTGGTTGCAATCTGTGGCTTCACTGGAAATGTTCCCACTTGTGTAAAAAAAAAAAAAAAAGAACTAACCTGCAGATGTAAGGAGGTAAGGAAGATTCTGAGCAATAGAGGCCATGTCAAGGAGCATTTCCACTAGCTGATTTTCTGAAAACTAGATTAACTGACAGCATACCCTATAGCAGCTAATTTGTGAATGGGCAAGTCTCTTAAGTTATTTTGTGTAAAGTTCATCATACATCATTTCAAAACTCCCAAAGTGCCCAAACTATCTCAGATGGACACACATTGTTTAGACACTCTATACAACTATTTATAATCTCTGCTACCCTCATGCATCAAGTTTTCCTCTGAAGCAGGAGATTTCCCTGTGTAAATCTTTGAGGGGATATTACACAGAAATTGAGACTTTTCTTAACAGAGTATGTGTAGAAGGCAATGTAAAGAAAGAAGTGAGATGAGCAAGTGGGCTTCATTATCTCTCCTTGTGAAATAGGGAGATTCAGATGCTGTCCCCTGAAGGAGGAAAAAGGAACATTTTACAAAGGAAAGAGACTAGGAATATCACAGTGAATGTAAATAAAACTAATACCCTTAGAAGGTTAATGTTATCCTTCTGTCCATATCCAGGCGCAACTGGTAAATCCCTGTGACTGCATTTCAGTCAAGAAATATTTCAGTATCCAAAGAGGGGAAGAAGGAGTAGGCAATTGCCCTACTCCTTTTAAATGAGCATTGCAATGTATGCTTTAAAAGTGCGGAGCTTTATTTGCAAAGCTGCAGCTGCCATCTTGACCTTTTCGACCTTGCACAGTCATGCCTGATAGCTGTCTAGCAGCAGATACTCTTGAAGGGCCCTGATTTCTTGTTTATGAATCAGCAATTTATGGAACTCTTAATTCTCCTTACAGACTTCCTTTAAATTGTTCTTGTTGTTCATTACATTTCCTTTTTTTCCTGTATAAATAAAATCTTAGGTCAGCATTTTAAAAAATATTATTTCAATGATATGAAAGTTTTTTTAAAAAAGTAAAGTATATACAGCTTGATTATGTTGATTTAGGTAAAATGAGGATCATTTTCAGAGAGCACAGTGCTTTGTAAAGCCCCATTGACCACATTAGTGCTTGAATTACTTCATGTGATTACAGCCGCCATGGAGATGCTTTTGTTCACTCAGTTCTAAAGAAGTTAATTATAACACTAAAGTCACCTATTTAGATGACAATCTTTCTTTCACACTCAACATAATCTGCCCTTTCTATTCACCTTCCTCTGATATCCCTACAGGTTCCCATTGGATCCAATACAACTTTTGTTTAGATAGAACTGTACTGACATAGTCAAAGCCATTCCAAGGGTAGTACTTACTAGTTGTTTAAGAAATAGAAGTTAAATTAGCACAGGCAGCAACAGGGTGGGAATCTAGTACAAAGATAGCCTGAGATGCAGCAACTGCCAGAAATAATTTCCAGAGTCTAAGGGTCAACAAATATAGAAGGCCCAACAAAGAAATTGTCAAGTGAAGAGTCTTTCACCATTTTGATCTCATGTGATTGATAGCATTCTATACTGTTGCTATTCCAGCTGTTGCTATGCTGATATATCAGCAATGGCTTTATATATCACAAAAAGATGGCTAATGATGCTATAAGTTGCTATAAATCACAACTGAGGAAAAAGGCCCAGGAACTAGCTACGCAGAATTAAAGGCTTTTCAGCCCAAATTCTTTGAGCTCATCTAGAGCAAAGCTGCAAGCATCTAATAGATCCCTTACACAGGAATAGGAAGCTACCCAGACATAGGTTAGATTTTTAAACAAGCACTTTTAAACTTAATAATTGAAAGTCTGCATTCTCTGAAACTAGTATTTTTTACGTCTGATTAAGACTCTCAGAATTGTAGTTTTTTTTATCTATTAAACAAACATATTAAAGAATATTTCCTTCAGGACATTTGTATTCATTTCTCAGCTGCAATATTTCTACAAGAAAATAGGTCCTTGGAGTGCTCCAGAATTTCCAAAATGAGCCCACCAAAGGAGACAGTACATAATATAATACTATTATGCATTATTTGTGCATTTCTCCAAATAACAATGATGTCACCAGGAAAAATAATACACAACATTAATAATGTGATTTCAGTTTGCATAAAATTTAAGAATCCCCATGCCAAAGTATTTTATTTTGGTTATTGATTAATTTTATATATCATAAAGCATAGAAATAAAATAAAAGGTAAAATAAATAAATAAAATCAGGTGGAACAAAAGACAGTATGAATGAAAATGTCTTTGTTCAGTTAAATCCCTTGAACAATAACAGAGTTAACACAAAAGGTCATAAAATGCACATACTTGCAATGTTATGTTATGCTCTTCGTCATTTCTCCAAATTGAAAAAAACAAATGGTGATAAACATATGTATGTTAGATTGATACATGTACATGAATACACAAATAAAAATATTTTGCCTGATTACGTTATATAAAATTATTTTCATAGGTGAATACTAGGAAAAATAATTGAACTCTAACAAGATACAGAACATTGCTTCTGGAAGTTGTTCCAACCCCTTTACTAACAATAGCCTATACAAATATTTCTGTATAATAAAGTGTTGATTTTGTCTGCAGGGGTGCTTCTTCTCTCCCTTTTGGGCTGAATCCATGAATGCTTATGCCTATGTATGTTCAGCATCATGATGAAGATTCTAAGTACTCCTGACTAGGAAAAGGATGGCTTGAAATGCAACATTCTGAGCAGCTACCCGATGACCCCTCCCATACGAACACTCCTAGGGGAATGTTTTGGAAATATTCATATTATTTTGAACTCTTCTTTTGCTGGATTCTCCCCTCACTCCCAGCTCCTGTACCACATACAGTTTATTTTATTTAGTTTTCTGAAAGTTATTCTCCTGAAGGACAGCACTTACATAACTTCTTACCAAGATTCTGTTAGCTGAAAGAATAAAATGATCCATAACAGGACAATTACAGAGATCACATGTTTTTTTTAAAAAAAAATCTCAGGGGTACAAAATGGGTCATACTAAACTGCAGAGTGGAAAAAAGAAAATCAGAGAGGAACTGCAACTGAGAGATGTGCTTATTATACACTGTAAGATATCATTAAAGAGAAGAACTTTCCTCCTTTCTTTACCTCACATAATTTAACCTTCTAGTTGCAAATGGTCATACAAAAAAAAATGCTGACTAGAGGATCTGCCTCTAAGATCCTAAGAATGAAAAACTACTACTGATTCACCTAACAGTCCACAGACGATGAGCTAATTATGAGGAAGATTCAGAGGCTTCTAATTAGAATGAATGGCTTCTATTTTTCCAGTTTTATGCTTACTGCCAATATTTCAGAAATAAATAGTTTCAAAAAGAAGTCTGAACGGTTGTGGAAACCTTGATGGCACTGAATAAAACAAGATGCTCAAGCAGTAAAACAATTTCAGTCAAGTTAACACAGAAAAGTAAAACTTCTGTACATTAGTAATAGAGAATACTGTGATGTAAATTTCCCTATCATGTTACTTAACTGGAAACACAACTTTAAATGTCATTTATCACAAGAATCAAACCTTTTATAGTTCAGAATACTATGAATAAAAGGATGGGAGACAAATGGCTGTGTTGACAGGAATTTTTTGAGCTGTAGGGGTTTAGCCTTATGTCGTTCTCCTTCCATAGGTATTTATGAAATGATTCGTAAATCTATTGTTTGTGCAAACCTTATAATACACAAACACTCATTCTTGGATTTTTATACACTATTTGCAATATTTCTTATTGTAGGTCAAGAAAAGATCTTTTGGGAATCTCATAATGCTTTCATTCACAGGGTTTAAATAGCTTTTGCAACAATAGTTTGAAGTTCAGATGCCAGATTTTCAAATATTCATCTTAATTTCAAAAAACCTTTTCTTCATTTTTCTACCAGAATGAAGGAAAAGTTTTTATAATTACATTTTAGCACACTTGATTTCCAGAGTGGGGACATATTGTTCTGTTTCCATTTCATTTTTTATTCTTTTGGCCACCTTAGGAATAAATGTTTGCTAGATGTATACAAGTATACTTGTCTGTCATTAACCATGGATTATTCAGTTAACTGAATTCCTGGCTTCACACAATTTTCTCTATTATAAATGAACCACACTGGTTAGTTGTGTTGTAAAAGTCAGGCTGCATCGTCAGAGATCATTCAAGACATAATTCCTCCATGCTGTACCTCCAAATAAAATTTAATAAAATTTTAAAAAATGAATACTACAAAATCAAATTATAGTAAGCATACAGTAAAATCATATAACTCATGATGTTAACGCTTCAATGGGAAAAGCATTGAAATTTGAAGTTACCATCCAGTTTCAAAGTTCCTGGATGGTAATTTATTTCAAAGCTGTAATGAGCAAAAGGAATAACCTTGAAGAAGAGTCCTAATCAGTTGAGTCAAGGCCAAAACTGTAATTTGAGAAGGCATCTCAGACAAGATCCTCTCTAGTTCTCATGAAAATAATGTGGGAGGAGCAGCAGGAGAAGCCTATTCAGACTTGCAGGAATCTATTACTATAAGCTTATAATAAAGGTACCATTCACTTGTAATGTTTTTTGTTTCCTAGACCAGTCTACCTTGGATGACTGATAAAAGCAAATATATTACCCATCTTTGGTTATGGCATGTTGGCAGGTGAAAAGCATTGACAGAATCAGATGATGCTGGGCTTTTACTATACTGTGACTATCATATTTAACTGGGGAAGAAACCATCAGATGAATTCTACTGCTAATTAATATAAGAAACAAAACAGCAATACATCATCTCTAATATATAATATATTGCTGTTCTTTTATTATACTCACTGAGAGTTGTTTTTGTTGTGGCAACATAAAAATATGTTAAATATATAAACAAGCAAATAAATAAATACAGTGCACTAATACAAATTTGCAAACTATTGATAATTTCAGAGGGAAAAACTAAGCCAAAGACACTCAATACATTTTGTGAACATTCAATAGAGTCAAAATACACCATCAATTTTGATTTTTCAATGAAAATGCTGACATACTCATTTTCATCCCCCTACTTTTTCTCTTTCCTTTATTAGTCTTGGTGTATTACAAAGCCAAATCTGAGTCACTGTGTAGAATCTATTATTCTATTATTCTACTTTCATATGTGACGCTTCAATTCACTTGGATCCCCATGCAATAAATCGACGAGGAAAGAAAAAAGCATTTTATAGAATATAAAAAAGGTGGGCAAACAATTTAAAGCTGGATGTGCATCATTTTAATGGAGGATCTTTGTCTTTAAATTCTTGTGCTGGGGCCATATTCCAAATAAAAATTTGTTTTAGTTTTAACTTATATTTAATTAAAATTAAGTTACCTAATAAGATTAGTTATGTATTTACCTAATCATTTTCTTGTCTTTCATATTAAAAATATAGTTTGGTAGAAATTTACCAGTGCCTCTGAAGATCTTATTCTAGGCTTTTAGAAGATACATGCATGTTGCATATCTCTGTTTTAATAAATAATAAATTTAACCATTCGACATTGCATTGGAGCAAGGTGCAGTCAGCTTGAGAACCCACCAGGTTTTGCATGGCATAACAAGGGCTGCACTTCCAGAATGGGTGAGTGGTGGTGTGGAAACCAGTATTCATTTCAGAAGAGTGAGAATGTTAAAAGATGGGTGCTATGGCATAAAATCTGAAAGGCTTAACACATTTCTAAAAAATTGCAAAAAAAACCCCAATCATTTTTGGCTCTGTCTATTTGAAGACATCTTTCTTTTATACTATTTTGGGAAAAAAAAGTATTTTCATAATAATATTTTGTTCACACTGTTTCGGTGAGCCTAAGTGCAGCACATATATGCTGAACCACTTTAATGTTAATCTATCCAAACATCCATGGCTCTTCTTTATTTGGCCAGTTATAGGAAACAGTTCCAAAATGTTCATTATGACCACTCCATTTATATTTTCACAGTGTGGTTCGACTATGAATGAGATGATAACCAGCTTCAGCAAGTTTCCTACCTTTGTGTTTGCAGACTTCAGTAAAGGGAAGGAGGAAGGGAGATGGGGAGGGAGGGAGGGAGGGAGGGAGGGAGGGAGGGAGGGAGGAAGGAAGGAAGGAAGGAAGGAAGGAAGGAAGGAAGGAAGGAAGGAAGGAAGGAAGGAAGGAAGGAAGATCTGAAAATTCTTAAACTAATCATGCCATTGATGTCATTTATCATGCAATTTCCATTCAAAATAAATATCACAAATGCTTTTCTGCATAATTGTTTTAATAATGATTTATTACATTAATATTGTCATCCAATTACTAGCAACACTTTTTAAGTTTTAATGACTCAAGAAATGCCATTTTCTTCAAATATTGTTTTCACATTTGGGAAGGGTTAAATTAAGAATATGTTTTTAATATCTATGCCTAAATACTGTAACTTGTGAAAAGCAAAATGTACTAAAGGAACACATAAACATTAAAATGCAATAACAAGGTAAAGGCAATAAGTGAGCAACTCAGTTTTAAAGGAAAAAATGGAACTCCAAAGGATTTCTATTCAAGCAAACCAAGAAAGTTTCTTTTTCCTGTAGGTAATGAAAACTTAAGTGGTTAGCTTAAAAAATGTTTCAGGCTGGAAAGAAAGACATTTTAAATACAAAGCCTTTGCTGTTCATCAGACAATACTTCATGTCATGGCTATCTGCACATTCATATGATCTTCTAAAATTCAAGACTATTTCCAGGCCACTGTTTCAAGATGTTTGATGCAAACAGAAACTCAGTAACATATGTTAATATAGGCAAATATGTTCTCTGTAACATTCTAGTACAGTGTGGCAGTGCTTTTTTTGAAAAAAAAAAGGTGCCGGAACTCACATCTTGTTTCTCTTTTATTAAAAAAATAAATTTAACATAAATTTACCTTTCACACGTAGTCAATCGCTGTAGACACACTCACACAAATCAGTTGTATAACAAAACATAACAGTCGCCACCCACAGTAACCATTCAGCACATGACCACATGACCAACCACAAGCCAAGCAGTGCCACAAGCCAAGAAGCTCCATCACAATCAATGCGGACGAATTATGCATGTATCGGACTCGACACACAACCAGCCTGCATGAACCATTTTAATGATTTTGGTGCCGACCTGCTACGCTCGACAGGGTGATTCAAGTCAACGTAGACTGAACATCAAATTGTGAAAAGTTATTTTTAAAACTTGAAAAATCCGTCGAAAAAAGGTGACAAAACTCTGTTCCAGTGCGTTCTAAGACAAAAAAAACCACTGGCAATGTTGACTTTCCACTCCAACTTCATGGTGACCCTAACCCTAACCCTAAATGGAATTTTCCTCCAATGGGATTTTCCCATTTATTTTACCAGGAAACATAGATAGGGCTGCCTAGAAAACTCAGTGCCCTCCTAACCATACCCAAGCACTCCAAATTTGTTGGCAATGTCCATTTTGCTCTATGGGTTCATGGTGACCTAACCCTAACCCTAAGTGGAATTTTCCTTCAATAGGATTTTCCCATTTATTTTATCAGGAAACATAAATAGGGCAGCCTACAAAAGTCAGTGCCGACCTAACTATCCCTAAGCACTCCGAATATGTTGGTGATGTTCATTTTGCTCTCTGAGTTCATGATGAACTAATCCTAATCCTAAATGGAATTTTCCTCCAATGGGATTTTCCCATGTATTTTACCAGGAAACATAGATAGGGCTGCCTAGAAAACTCAGTGCCCTCCTAACCATACCCAAGCACTCCAAATTTGTTGGCAATGTCCATTTTGCTCTATGGGTTCATGATGACCTAACCCTTACCCTAAGTGGAATTTTCCCCCAATGGGATTTTCCCATGTATTATACCAGGAAACATAGATATGGCAGACTAGAAAGGCCCGTGCTTTTCTAACCATTCCAAAGAAATCCGAATTTGTTGACAATGTCCATTTTGCACTATGACCTAACCCTAATCCTAAATGGAATTTCCCCCCAATGGGATTTTCTCATTTATTTTACCACGAAATATAGATAGGGTAGCCTACAAAAGTCAGTGCCGACCTAACTGTCCTTAAGCACTCTGAATATGTTGGCGATGATCATTTTGCTCTCCGAGTTTATGGTGACTTAATCCTAACCCTAAGTGGAATTTTCCCCCAATAGGATTTTCCCATGTATGTTACCAGGAAACATAGATAGGGCAGCCTAGAAAAGTCAGTACCTTCTTAACCATACCCAAGCACTCCGAATTTGTTGGCAATCTCCATTTTGCTGTATGGGTTCATGGTGACCTAACCCTAAGTGGAATTTTCCTCCAATGGGATTTTCCCATGTATTTTACCAGGAAACATAGATAGGGCAGCCTAGAAAACTCAGTAACCTCCTAACCATACCCAAGCACTCCAAATTTGTTGGCAATGACCATTTTGCTCTATGCATTGTGACCTAACCCTTACCCTACATGGAATCTTCCCCCAATGGGATTTTCTCATGTATTTTACCAGGAAACATAGATAGGGCAGACTAGGAAGGCGAGTGTTTTCCTAACCATTCTAAAGAACTCCGAATTTGTTGGCAATCCTAATCCTAAGTGAAATTTTCCTCCAATGAGATTTTCCCATGTATTTTACCAGGAAACATAGATAGGGGTGAATAGAAAGTCCCTTGCTTTCCTAACCATTCCAAAGAACTCCGAATTTGTTGGCAATGTCCATTTTGCTGTATCGGTTCATGGTGACCTAACCCTAACCTTAAGTGGAATTTCCCCCAATGGGATTTTCTCATTTAGATAGGTTTGAAATTACCTAGAGATGAAACAGAAATAATGCATATAAGAGAGAGATAAGTAAGAGAGAGAGGGAGGGAGGGGAGGGAGAGAATGATGCAGATGACTTTATGGTTAAGGTATGATTAGAACTCACACGTTGTTTTAACTACATTGATTTTTCTTTAGGTGTACATTTAATATAAAAAAATTGAAACATCCTGAATAATGGAACTTATAGGCTTTTTCCTCACCAATTCTTTTTAGTTTCATGGACAGATTTAAAACATCTTCTATGACAGCAGTTCTCAACCTGTGGGTCGGGACCCCATTTGGGGTCGAATGACCATTTCACGAGGGTCGCCAAACAACGCAGTCTGCCATTTTTTTCCCCTTTTCCTTAGCTGTGCTACTCCCTTTTATTCTACTGGCTTTTGAAAGCCAATAGAATAGACTCTCTTGAATAGAGTCTAATTCTATTGGTTTTCAAAAGCCAATAGGAATTGTCCAGGCTGTCTCTGCCCTGCTGAGCCCACCAAAAGTCCCATTCTGCAAACGGTGCTGTACCAGTTGAGTAGTCCTCGATTTACGACCGGTTAAGTAGTCCTCGACTTACGACCAGTTGGGGGTCGCAGCATTAAAAAGGTTGAGAACCACTGAGTTAGACAATTACATTTGTATCCCTTAAATTATTTTCACTGAAGGCAGCATTTCTGGTGCCTATCATCTCAGTTTGGCATTGGCTTAAGGACACACAGATGCTATGTGCCCTTTGCCCATATTCCATAGTATATTATTCAGCTTTTACATTTGTAGGAATGAAATAAATATTACAATCATTCTATTTTATGTCAGAAGCTCTTGGAAAAGGAATGACATCAACTGGATGTTCACAATATAATCATAATATATTTGGTACAAACTGCTTAATTTAGATCTTCAGATTACTTCTTGTGTCTTTTCAACAGGTGACAGTATAGCACAACCATTTATAATTTTTCCTTGCAATATGAGTCTGACATTATTCTAAAGGAAATGGTAGCAAAATTGACTAGGAGTGCATGATTTCAGCCCTTTTTGACATCATCTTTGACATCTAAGCAGCTATTTGGTTTTCTGGTTCTTCACATCATAAACATCACAAGCTAAATAATTTAATTTTTGTAATCCCTGCTGTATTCTTCAAGATGTCATTGCTAGTTTTTCAATTGTCTGTTAGTTTTCTATTCTTGTCTTCCTTCCCCAAAGGATACTCCAATATATTCCATTATGGGATATTCTTTTCCACTAGAAGGAAAATATATAATTGGATTTACTCTGAAAGTCATTTTTAAGTTCAAACATGATATCAATATCAGACTCATTTCCAGTTGTGTCACATGTACATTAGCATCTTCCTGTTTTTGTTTTAAATTCTAGAATGCAGATGGAAGGAATGGTAAATTTCTAGTTAATGCCCATTAATCATGTGCTTATCCATGTCTATTCGATCTGTTTTTATAGTACTATGAAATCTTTCCAATTTTATAAAGTCACATATAGTTCTGAATTTATACAAATATATTTCATCTAATTATTAGCATTTATGAATGTAACCATGCTTATAACGAAATAATGCTTTATAAATTTTAGAACTGCATCACAAATTTCAAAGAATCATATCAACATAATTTAAAATTCACAAAAATCAGCTTCCTTGAACACCTCTAATAGGTCCCCATTCTCAAAACCAGAAACAGAATGGTCAGCTTTTTGTTGACTCAAAAGGGCCTAGAATTTAAACCTTGGAAGAAACATCTATATTCAAAGCCTGGTTCCTATGCTTTCTCTTTATGTACGATTTTTATTTTGTCTGCAATCAAGTAACTTACTTAGCTAACTATTCCATATCTGGGAATGTCTATTCTAACTTAGTCCTTGAAGGGTTGTAATTTCTTACTGAACTTATGCAATGCGATGCACAGAGATATATGGAATAGAAAGTTTGAAAGGTAACATTTACATAATTTACATTTACATAGTAAATTTGTATATCTCTTTTGAGTTGAATGCTTGATGCCTTTAATTTGATAAGGTAGACAAATACTTTGTGACATACAGTCAAGTAGGCATAGAAATCACTGGCAGAATGGGAAGAAAGAGTATATTTATTTCTGCAAGGACACATTTTAATGAGAATTTGAAGTTTTCAGTGGAGTTTTCATACCAAGCATGACAGATTATCTCTATTAGGTTATAGATAACTTATTTATTTTATGGACATTGGAAGGATACAAGTTAGATATAAAAACTCTCTTTTGTATACTATCCCTTTGAATATGAATCATACATAACTATTTTTGAAGTGGAAAAAAATGTATGCTTTTCATATCTATTATTGTCTATCCATTGTGCATCAAACTCATTTGTTAGACACTAAGCTTTTCAACTGTAAAATCATTATTGGGCTGACTGCTGATTACTGTATGTGATTGCGAATATGGTTTCCTGAGTTTTTTTGATGACTCTTAAATACATAGTTTAGTACTCTGTGCCATTGATCACAAAGGTCTTTAGAATGTATGACCACACAGTAGCCTATTCTATAGTGACTCTGATTTGCATCACTGCACTGGTTCTGCATCACATTATCTATTCCCAGGAAGCTTTCTTAGGCTGAAATTTCTGATTTTTGTAAAAATATGTATGAACTTCAGTTGCCAGAATTCTCCATCCAGCATTGCTGAATTGTATATAGAGAAGTCTGTGTATTTGGAAGGTGCATGCAATAGAGAAGTTATAGATACAATAATATCATCTAAATATCTACTTAATATGGTTGCATATGTGTCCATTTTTATCATTATGCAAATTATTAAAATGCACTATGATGTCCCAATGTTAGCATTTTGTATTTATGTCATAATATCACACACAAATGCACAAAGGATAGAATTTGCATTGTTTTGTCAGTTGCCCTCATTCGCTCCCTTCACTCATCCTTCAAAGTTCATATATTCCTACAAGGATTTTTTCCCCTGTCCTGGGAAATGCCAAGTATTGAATTGGAGGTTTTTCCATGCAAGGCATGTATTCTGTCACAGAGCTGTAAGATATTAGCAGCCAGAACTGAAGAGTTGCTATTGAAGCCTAAACATTTATTATCCAGGAAATGTTAATGAAATATCATGTATATAGAGAATAGAAAATTATTACATCCAAGGTTATTTTCTGTCTTAGATAAAAGATATGATTTCTGGATCACATTCATGACTAGAAGCTTGTGAACACCACCAAATAATGTGGTTGAAATTCAAATTCAGGTTCTTCAAGCAAAATGAACACCCAGCACAATTGAATATCCATGTTTCCTATCAAATATTTTACACCTTTTTTCAGATACATCTATATGTGTGCTCCATACATGCATACAGACAAGGTAACCATATTGCAGACCCCATCTGTTAAAGAATTTTGACTGGCAAAGTCCAGGAAGAAAGTCTTCTCTACCATTGCCCCTATTCTCTGTAATATTCTCTGTATATGTATATAGTACGTATGATGCATATGTATATATATATCTCAATTCCAGAGTGTCAATATTCAGAGTCCATTTATCTTTGCAGATGCCTTTTTGGAGGCAATGCTTTTTATTTTACATTTAGTTTGGTCTTTATAATACCTACATTTCAAGTTCTGACAGTTGTTTTCACCAGGGAAGAAAACAGCAGCAAGGGAGGCCATGCTTGATTTCCTGCAAAACAGATGCATAGTGAGTCTCATATTGCCAGCAGGGTTAACCTGAAGCCAATGCCTGAATCATTCTCCAATAGAAAAAATAGATTCCATCTGAGGTCTAGGGTTCATTGCACGGTTAAAATTACAAACCTTTAATGAACTATTTGGCTAAAGAACAAAAGTGGTCTTCTAAGACTTGTGGCTTTAGCTTCCCTGGTTTATCCACATATCTGAATTGCATTGCATTGATTGAAACCTCTATATTCTAGTGCAGATTTGCTCCAATATAAATCTTTCAGGAACATTACTCACAGGAGAACACTGACTAGGATGTCCATATGGGAGGAGAGGGATGGAGAGAATGGCAGATTGAAAGCTGAAAGTTTATGACTGAATTTGAAGAATTGAATCAAGCTGATTTTCCAAGTGATAACTATCAATAATTGAATGATTTAACCGAATTCATTTGAAGCCAAATTTCACACATTTGTCCCATTCCTGTTGCACAATCCATGCATTTTTCTACAACTATTTGTTTTCATTTATTCACCAATGTGCAAGAACAATAATTTCTTCCAAACTGTTCTGGAGGGAAATATAAAAATTGTAAATGACTGCTGCTGGATTCGGTAGTTCCATAGACAAGGTAATACACTAGTAAGTTGAATTCAAACATTGGTCTGACGGGCTGCAATCATGGTGGCATGCCAGCAGAATTCAAAATTGTATGCAGCACTCTTGTGGTTGTGCTGTATTTCAAACCTCTTGTTGAATGGCAATGAAGAGAAATCTGTTGCAAATAATGCCTTACACTAATATCAGAATATTATAAGCTTTACAAACAAGATATCAAACTTTAGTGCTGGAGAAAAATAGAGAAGATTGATTGCTACATCTATTAGCTATAAAGTCCTGGAATAGATAAAATGAACTATTAAAATTGAGCATAGTGTAGAGATGATGGGCATGATAAAAAATCCCTCCGATTTAATATATAACTTGCAAGTCGTAACGGGAGACTGGCTAAAATATTATTATATTATACATGCATTGCTAAAGCCATCTAACAATACATTCTAGATGGCACACAACAAAAATAACAATAACAGAAACTATACAGCTTTAAAAAATAACCCTGTGTATAAAATATAAAATGATGATCAAACGGGATTATGAAACCACCGAAAAAGGACTACACTCAACTGGACCCACATATTTAGATGAAGCCCAGATTTTAATGGCTTTTCTAAAGGCACTCGGAATATTACTGTGGGAAGGGGAAAGAGAGAGAGAACTTTCCAGTGCACAGGGATAACCACTAAAAAAGCATGCTTCATAGGTCCCATAAGATGGTATACAAATATTCTTGAAAGAAGGAGATCTTGCAAATACCTTGGTCCTATGCCATATAGGGCTTTAAAGGCCAGCATTTTAAATAGCACTTGGAAGCTTATTGTAATCAATGCAGCTCATCATTCATTAGCACTATTACTACATAAGTAGCTGCACCCTAACTATCTGTGTCACTGAATCAGGACCAAATGAAGCTTCTTGTCCCATGTAGACCTCATTGCAGTATCCCAGGAGTCTCCAAACTTGAGAACTTTAAGACTTGTGGACTTCAACTCTCAGAATTCCTCAGCCCAGCATGGCTAGCTGAGTTATTCTGGGAGTTGAAGACCAAAAGACTTAAAATTCCCAAGTTTGGAGACCTCTGCAGTAGCCTAATTGGGACATTACTTCAATACTATTCATGAAACTGATAAATAAGATACAGTTTTGCAAAAGCCCCCACTGACTACGGCTGCCACCTGCTGTTTCAGCAAGATGACCTCCAGACTAAGTCTTAGAGGGACAAAGCCACTCCATCCAGATTCAAAGATGGAACTACTTCACTTGCTGGATCTGAGGGATATAGAACCTTTAGGTACCCCATTTTGGTGGCTTGAGGTGCAACCTCTTTCTCAAAGTAATAACAATATCAAAACATTGCCATTTTTGCTTTGATGATGATGATGATGATGATGATGATAATCTAAGCCAGCCTGCATTTACAACCATCATCCCCACTGCCCTTGTTGCTCCCCAGCTGACTTTCATGGTCTTTGCCTGCTTCCCCTTTTTTGGGCTCACTATCCTAGCCAAACATCAATTGCATTGCTTAGCGATAGAAATTCTGGCCCCAATTACTGTTGTTAATTGGAGACTAGCTGTATAATGTGTTTATTGTTCTTGTTAGATAGGAGGAGGCTATGTAGGAAAAGCAAGTAACTCTTATGTGTTTTTCTTTTCTTTTTCTTCATTAAAGGATTAGAGGTAGGGAAGTGTGGCAGCTCCCTTCAATCTTCTGTCCAATTTTGGTGGCCTACTTCTAAGTCAGAATTAG
Source organism: Crotalus tigris (assembly GCF_016545835.1). Taxonomy (NCBI): domain Eukaryota; kingdom Metazoa; phylum Chordata; class Lepidosauria; order Squamata; family Viperidae; genus Crotalus; species Crotalus tigris. Next base: position 312,200 of record NW_024097783.1, on the reverse strand, counting down.
AATTTGACATATTTCTAAAAGTTGCTTCATACATTCATTCATTTTGCAAACAAGGACAAGTAAGGTTTGATAGATGCCTTTACAAAAATCCTCAGATTTTAATGGCTGCTTGAGAATCACATTTAGATTTGTCACTACTTTGTTAGATTTTTAATGATGTAACAAGTTTGGTATTTCACCCCTTTTTCCATTATGGCAAGAACAAAATTATTGTGACTAAGAAATATTTTTAACATCAAATGTTGGCTTGCCTCAGAATACCTGCAGAAATTAACTTCATATTAAACCTCTTACCTTAATTCAAGGTGTCTTTAAACTATATAAATCTGGACATCAGAGACTCCTTATTTATGTCTTTAAGTATTCATATTCTGCCTAATAATGAACTCACAGTGCAAAAGCTGAAAATATAACATGGAAGCACATGCTTCAGATAATAACAAATCTCATCATATAAATTGCAAGGTGGTATCTAAAATTCATCCTGACTTCTCAACCCCAAGCAGGGCTCCCTTTACACTCTAATTCAGAAAACAGTCTGCTCAAAAGCTTCCAGAAACAACCAACAGGCTTGAGATTTGAATATTAGGGCTCAAGCCTTTATAGTCCTTCATTTTCTAAAACCTTGTTTAAAACAGTTCTTCGTTGCAAGGTTACTATAGAGCAGGGCTTTTCAACCTTTTCACCTATTGTACCACTTTTAGGATATGGCAATATTCGAGTACCACCTAGCAAGGTGTCAAAAACTTCATGACCAAAAAAAAAAAAACCTGTTCAAAGTTGCAATTGCACTGAAATGACCATTTTTCACACTTATGACCATTGCAGCATGCCCAGGGTCATGTGATTTACATTTGGATGCTTGGCAACTGATTAATATTTATGATGGTCACAGTGTCCCAGGGTCATGTGATCCTCTTTTGCAACCTTTTGACAAGCAAAGTCAATGGCAGAGCTGCTGGTGGCCAAGTGCTAAGGTGGGATTTCCTTTCCTCCCTCCCTCCGTCTTTCTCATGCCCACCTCCTTCTGAAGGAAGAATTTGAACCCCCCCCCCATATTTTCTCTCATCCATATATTCATCAAACAAGGAAAAGCCTCCAGAGACAGAAAAGACAAACTGCTGAGTGAACTAGCTTAAAAAGGCACATTCCCCTTTAAGAATTAGCTACTGGCTAGAAAGGAAAGTTAAGGAGCACAGCCGGCACTTAAGGAAGAAAAAAAATGTAAACAAGTACTGGCTTCCGGCTAAGGCAGCCTCCCCAAATGGCTCCATTCATAAGTAAAGGAATGCTACAGGCAAAATCCATTCAGGAGAAAAATACTTCAAAATCCCTTGCAGCAAAGATTTACAGCTAACAATAGCAGAGCAATAGAAGCTAACAGGAGACATCAGCCATCAGCCAAATAGAAATTGCCAAACACTCCTTAAGAACACAAAGCCCACATTGCACAAATCCCAGAACTTCAAAGTCACAAAAGCACATAAGAATCCTTCCACTCTCCATCTCCCTCCCTCGTGCCTCACCTCCAGCCATTGCTGTCTTTTTTCATTCCTCTTGGACCCCACCCCACCCCCACTGCATTTCTTGCCTGTTTGCTGCTGCAACACCTTAGCAATGCCTTACATTTCCCCAGAATTATACAACTGTCCTGCAAAGCAATGCAACTACCTGAAGGCAGTTCAAGAGGTGCTACATCTGTGCCCTGCACTTTTTAGTTATTATGGGGGGACCAATTCCGAATGCCTTCACGGGCCCACATAACCAAGTCTCCAAAATTAGGGAACGAGCATTATCAGGTAAATATGAAAACCTTTATGTGCCAATATAACCTCCACAAATATTTCATATTATATATTTTGGTTCCCTACACACAGAATTCTGGTTATCAAGTATCTGAGATGTAACAGGGCTTTTTTTGTCATAGAATGCCTAGAATGGAGTTCCAGCACCTTTTTGGGATGGAACCTTGAGGGTAGGCAAGGCGGGTTGTATGATGTGTGTGAGTTCTGGCACCTTTTTTTTTTTTTACAAAAAAAAACACTGGTCTTGAATATGCTCTTTCTGATGATGGATTCATTAGGTTTTTTTTAACATGCGAAGTTAAGAGTAGAGTCCAGATAAAGAATGCTACATTAGTATGAAAATTAAAACTCTGAAAGAAAACAGGCTTCTACATTGATAACCTTTCAATGTTTATCTTTGCTTTCGTCCAAATCACATGGAAATTATGGTGTGGTTTGTCAAGGAGTTACAAAATTATTTATTTATTTAATATGACATAAATTACCATATCATTTGTTACACTACAAAGTATCACAATTTCTAAATCTTCTAGAATTATCTCAGTCACAAATTTGATAACACTTTTTGGGATGTTATTTTCCAGTAATTATAAGTATTTGTTTATTAAAATAATGCAACTACATTAACAAATCTTAGTTACCAATAATAGAAATTTCCTTCCTTCCCAGTTTGATTTGCCTAACTGAAATTAAATTCCTTCCCTACCTTCCAAAGTAAACAATAATCCAGTTTCAAGAATATATAACATTCTTTTCTGTGATTACAACAAGCAACCATAGTCTAACATTCAATCACACAGGGAACACTTAAATGCATTCCAAAATCTGAAAGACACAATAATAGGCCTCTCCCAAAACTGCTCCCCAGCATCTGGCAAGAACACTTAAATGCATTCCAGAATCTGAAAGACAGAAAGGAATAATAGGCCTCTCCCAAAACTGCTCCCCAGCATCTGGCAAGCAACATTCATATATGACTGAGTGTTTAGGGAGTGCTGTTTATGATTCAAGAAAATAGTATAGAACTGTCAGTGGTAGCCACCAATAGCTCACTCTGCTGTGAATGTGCCTAGTCTCCTTTGAAAACCATTTATATTGGTATCTTCACATCTAACAGATCAAGAGTAGTACAACATTGGCCTGTTCAACTCACCAGCCCTCTTGGGTATCTAGCTCAAAATCATATCCCTTTCCTGCTACAGTTTCATAAATTTTGCTTATTAATAATTGTTTATTGCCGGGAGAAATATCAACAACCTAAGATATGCAGATGATACCACTCTAATGGCAGAAAGTGAGAGTGCAAAAGGAAACTCAACTAAAGAAATCATGGCATCTGGCCCTCTCAATTCAAAAGTTGGCTTGAAACTCAACATTAAGAAAACCAAAATCATGGCATCCGGCCCTCTCAATTCCTGGCAAATAGATGGGGAAGAAATGGAGGTAGTGACAGATTTTATTTTTCTGGGCTCAAAGATCACCTCAGATGGGGACTGCAGCCAAGAAATTAAAAGACTCTTGCTCCTGGGAAGGAAAGCTATGGCAAATCTAGACAGCATACTAAAAAGCATAGACATCACCCTGCCAACAAAAGTGCGTATAGTCAAGGCCGTGGTTTTCCCAGTTGCAATGTATGGCTGTGAAAGTTGGACCATAAGAAAGGCTGAGCGCAAAAGAATTGAGGCCTTTGAACTATGGTGCTGGAGAAGACTCCTGCGAGTCCCTTGGACTGCAAGGCGTTAAACCGGTCAGTCCTAGAAGAGATCAACCCCAACTGCTCTTTAGAAGGCCATATCCTGAAGTTGAAACTCAAGTACTTTGGCCACCTAATGAGAAGGAAGGATTCACTGGAGAAGAGCCTAATGCTGGGAAAGATTGAGGGCAATAGAAGAAGGGGACGACAGAGAATGAGATGGCTGGATGGAGTCACTGAAGCAATAGGTGTGAATTTAAATGGACTCCAGAAGATTGTAGAGGACAGGAAGACCTGGAGGAACATTGTCCATGGGGTCGCGATGGGTCGGACACGACTTCGCAATTAACAACAACAACAATTGTTTATAGTTTGTTAGATTTATATCCACCCTTTTATTCAAGAACTCATGGTGGTATTCATGGCCTTCTTCTTCCAACTTTTCCCCATAGCAAAAACGCTGTAGGTTTAGCTTAGAGCAGGGGTGTCAAACTGCCGGCCCGTGGGCCTGACGTGTCATCAGGAAACCACGCTGACCCCATTGCCGGCAATGGCAAAAAAGCTCTGATATGTTGTGCAACGTCACATGGCATGTTTGGCTTAGAGAAAGCACTTGGTCCTCTGAACGTCTATGGTTGACAGTGGACTCAAACCTGGGTCTCTCCCATCTCAGCCTAGCATTTTAACTACTGCACTATATTAACATTAATAGGAGAAAAAGAGAATACTTGTTCTTTGTGTCATTGTTTACACTATCAGCATGTCTAAATATATGGTGCTTGGGGCCATTGGTGGTAAAGCAGTGATCAGCAATCCTTGGGAAATAATATTCCCCAGAGCTTCTAGTATTTCAGTCACAACTATATTTGAGAAAACAGCTGGGAAAACAGAATTTTGCCTCCCTTCCTAAGGATGACAATAAAGTAGATGGAGAGTTCTTTGTTTTGTGACAGCATGAGTAGGAGGATAAAGATGAGTTCTTGTTCAGGATGGAATAACAGATGAACCACAGAACATTAATTTGAGTAGCACCTCTAATTAAAGTGCAATTCTACTCTTGATTTTCACCTGTTGCACAAGATAGATTCAGTAAACCCTACATGAGCATAAAACTATACTGCTGTTTACCATTCATAAACTACCTAACAAAACTGAAAATCAGTGGGAAAAAAGGGACCAAGCATTTAGATAAGGTATCAACATTCTCATTGACTAACCTCTATTGACTCTGTATTGCAATTCCTGACTATTGGTCATTATTATTCCTATGTGACTTTTGTTTCTCTAAAACAGACATGTCAAACTCACGATGTCACATGATATTGCACGTCATATCAGAACTTGTTCCCCATTGCCGGCACTGGGGTGGGTGCGGTTTCGTTGTGATGCGTCTGGCAGTTTGACACCCCTGCTCTAAAACAAAAGTTCGTTCTACTTGGGAACCAGGTGGAGCACTCAACAACACAATGAATATATTCATTGTCCCAAGCAAGATCAGCAAAACAGTCTGCAAGAGAGCTTACCTACCTTCCCTGCTACAAAGTTTTTGCTCTTCTGGGGAAGTAAATATGAAATAGATGACAATGAAAACAAAGAAAAACTGTGTAGCTGCACTTAATAAACCATTATTATTTGATTTTTGGTAAGCAGGGAACTTTGGTTGTAACATAAGCACAAACATAAGTATCTTACAACAGGCTGGTTCCAGCCATAACCATAGTATAAGAACATCCATTGAAATCATAAAAATGCCACTGTAAGTACTATCATTTTAGTGGGCAAGCATGGTAAACTCTTGATCCCAAATTTATTTCAGGTAATCACTTTAAAATATCTAGAAAGTACACAGTTCTTTCTCTGTTACTAATTTATCATAAGAACAAGTGATTGAAGATAACCTTAAACATTACCTATTTGATTTATTTGTTGAACCTTCTCTTGGAGAGCTACTCTTGCTGGTCAGTCTATTGTTCGCAAGAGGTTATAATTTGCTCCATCTTTTTGAAAAGCTAAAGTCTACAAAAGCTGAAATGGGGTGAGTGGAAAAGACTTAGAATAAACTACAGTACTTTAAACCCCTTTGTATCTGGTAGTATCAAACAGTGCTGTTTTTTTAATACTATTCCTAATATGTCTCTTAGCACAAAAATATCTCTTTGCAATTGTTTTGCTATTCTCAGAGGTGATTTTACTTTAAATAAGGAGGCATTTTAAATGCATTAGGAGTAAGCTATATTATAGTCTATTATATTATAGTAAGATATATTATACTCTATTAGTCTAGTCTTTCTTGTGAATTCAAACTTTTTTTCAATTCACAATTCACATGACTAGTCTACAACCATGATTTTTTTTGTTAAACTGTTCAGATTTTTTTCTATTAGCTTATAAATGCATAAGAGCAGCAGTCCCCAGATTAGAGCCTCAATCAAGACATGCACACAAGCATGAACACACATTCAACTACATTTCCCATAATCTACATGACTATGGTCAATTATATCTTAAAAAGGATGGTGGTAGTCAGTGGTGGGATTCAAATATGTGAACAACCAGTTCTCTGTGTGGATGCCGCTTCGGGAAGTCCATTTTGAGCCTACCGGTTTTGCCAAAATGGTGTGAACTGGCTGAATCCCACCACTGGTGGTAGTTGTACTAGTCTGAAAGACCAATGAAATAGAAAAGTTAATCCACAGCCAAGTTACGGTCATTGTACATACATGCATAGACAAAAATACACATACTTACATGCATACTCTTTCTCGTTGATTCCTGGGACTGGAGGTTTAGGAACTTTATGTATCAGTAGCCTTTAGAAATTATACTAGTTCCCTGGATATAGATTGTATGTCCACATATGGAGGATTTTGCTTATTCAACCAGATTTTTCTACACATTTTACATTTTTAGCATTTGTAGCATGAACATCTTTGGATTATGTAGGGTAATCAGTGATTCATAGTTCTATTCGCTCCACCAATTTTTAAAATTATAATGGAATATATAACTAATGCATTATTAACCACATTATCCTTTAAATTTAGAAGAGAAAAAAGAAACTTTTAAATCTACCACTTCTGCCAGAGTAAATTCATTTTCCATCTTAGAAACAAAAAAAGTAGACATTCACAAGAAAACAAAATTCAGTTCCTATTTTTGATCCAAATATATCCCATTTCTGTCAAGCTAATAAAATCATTTTCATTTTTTTAAAAAAAATATGTTTAACTGAATCCCTCAACTTCTTAATAGAATGTTAATCCAACTATACTTATAATTACCACAAATCATCAACTCTCCCACCCTCACCTCAAGCAGCCCATTTTTCTTCAATCATACTACAAGAATTCAAACATCTCAGGTATGGCCTTCAAGACATTGGTGAACTATATTTTGCAGTGTCCCTCATTGTAGTTCATGTTAATTGGGGCTGCTAAGGATTGTAGTTCAGCATCATCTGAAAGACCATGCACTGCATATCCAGGCAACAAATTTTAAGAATATGGAAGTTTATATGCTAAACATGTTAATATAGGTAATGGTAAAATGTGAGTGACATGCATAAATTGGAGAAAATTAAATTTAGTTAAATGGTTAGAATCTCATCACAATATCATAAAAGTAACCATTATGCAAGCTCTAAGTAATTAAAAATAAAATAATTATCACTGATGTGGATATCTATTTTTTAAAAATCAAAACAATTTTAAATATACTTTAAAATTGATTTATTTTGTTTTTTTTTATTTTGTTATATATGCACTGTTAAATTTTACTCTTCCAAGTCTATCACCTCCACTAGCAGAAAGTTGTAAATGAGTCTCCATCTTTTCTCCCAGTTTATTTTTTCCTTATCCTTGCAATCCTCATTTCCAGCTGAAGCCAATGTTGAAAAGTGTACAATTGCATTAACAGGCATTTGTTTGATCCGACCCACCTCCCACTCTTTCTCCTCTTGTTTTCTTGCAATCTTAGAGGCAAGCTTCTCAGAATCAGAATCATTAGATATTGCCTATCTAATTTTACAAGATCTCATTGAATCATTGGAAGTAAGATTAAATAAAAATAGTTAATTAAAATATTTAGATACCCAGTTTGAGATGATGGTTAAAGCCACCATGCTAGAAGCTGGAAGACCATGATTGCTCTATGGATGACTATAGGCCAGCCTCTCACTCTCTCAGACCTAGGAAGAAGGTAATGATCAACTACTTTGGAACATCCTGCCAGGAGAATTGCCAGGCATCCAGAAGGAATCAAAGAATGATTTGAAGGCACAAGAAGGAAGGGGGAAAAAAGAACACACACACACACACTCACACACATACATATACATGTGTAAATATGTATATATACTTTTTTAAAAATGCTATATGGTATAAATAAGTATTTTCCCATTCCAGTTTTTCAACTGTTAATATAAAAAAGAAGGTAGAAAATACTTGGTTTATTCATTCACAACTTAAGTAGACAAAGTCCCAATTTCAAATACAGCATCCCCAAAGAGAGAAGTTAAATAAACACTTAATCATTTTAGAGATAATCACATTACCTCTGTTTAGAATTTTAGATAAAGATTATGTTTCAATTCAAGCATGACACATAAATGCCCTGTGCATGCAGGAGATGAAATCACGTCTTCATAAGTGAACCATATGACCTTTTAACTTGTCAGTCTGGAATAAATAGCATCTTAATTATGGACCGTATTTTGACAGCCATCAGTGGTTGAGATCCAGAATTCTTCATGGATACAACAGGACAACGGCAGCTTTTGTGCTGGCATTCAAAGTTGCCCTTGAAGACTACAGGAAAAAGGATTAAATGAAGCAAAAACAGCTCAGCTTAGAGAATAGCACCAGCAATCTCTGTGAATTAAAATACTTAACATACAATTATACTGATATATTGGATCCCAAGCATCTATTTGTTTGGGGTGAACAGGTTGGGGGTACAGGAATTGGGACTTGCTAACTGTGTTATTTCTAGGAACAGAAAAGAATTCTTTTTGTCCTGAGGAGGAACACAAAAGCAAAAGCAAATTTTAATTTAATATAGCATATATTAATATAGCATTTAATATAGATGAATGTTCTTACATAACCATAATTTGTCTACACATTTTTAAAAGCCATATATTATTTTAACATTCTATTGAAGAATTCAAGTATTTAAGCAGAGGCTTAAAATTCTTTTTTGCATAATTTTAGGTAACTTTATTCATAAGTACTTAAATAAAATATAATCAACAGAAAACCATAACTAATAAAAAGACTACTGAAAGCACCTATACTTTCACACTCCCCTCATTTAAAGTAGGTTTGAACTTGAAGTACCTATATTTTAAGCCAGAGACATCAATCAAGATACTTGTAAGGTATATAACAGTGGTGGCGAACCTATGGCATGGGTGCCAGAGGCGGCATTCAGAGTCCTTTCTGTGGGCACACGCGCCGTCGCCCCAGTCCTAGGCCGCTAGGTTTTATAAAACCTTTTTGCTTTAGGCGTCCACCGCCATGTGCAAAAAAAAAAGTTCAATCAATCAATTTCAACTTCTCGTGGGAAAAAAAAAAGATCTTGCAAAGTTGGAATTGATTGATTGAACTTTTTAGTCCCACCCAGTCTTCCGTTACCACTGGAGCCACACCCACCCAATGGGCCACACCCACCCAATTGTCCATACCCAGCCAATGAGCCACACCCACCCGGCACCCGATGATGCATAAGTGGGTTTTGGGTTGCAGTTTGGGCACTCGGTCTCTAAAAGGTTCGCCATCACTGGTATATAAGGTCACTAGACTTAAATGTTTACTGGTCTTCTCTTTCAATTTGATGAAAATATGTAGCTTTCTGCTTGTTTTTAAAAGAAGAAATCATGAAATTCTCATAAAGGTGAATGCAGGTTTCTTATATTTCTTGCAGTTACAATAACTGTGGGGGTTATATTACTATCCTACCTTTCATTGTGCAATCATCCCTGCAACCATCTGCAGGTTCCTTAGCTCAGTGGAAGACTTTGCGGAATGTTTCTTCGAAGGAGCCCTTTTCAGATCAGGAGACATTTACATCTAGATAGGTTGCAAAATGTTGTTAAATAGTTAAGCCAACTTAAAATGAAGAAGCGACAGATTTGAAAGTTGAAAGCATTCTGCAATGGGGTAGAAAAAGTAGACTTCTTTTGCTAGGGAGAAAATGTTTGAGCACAATATTACTTGAAATTTGTTCCATCTTATCAATTATTTTGATAATTTACAAATCTGAGAAATGTAACATTGAATATTGTGAAATCCTTTTGTCTGGTTAGCACAAAGAAGTTGAACTTACAAATCTTACAAGGTTTACAAGAGAAATTTTGACATAACCCAAAGATATCCTTATTTAGTGGAGATATATTTTTTCCTCAAGCTTCACCCTAGTGGTGGGATTCAAATATGTGAACAACCGGTTCTCTGTGTGGCTACTGCTTCTGAAAGTCCATTCTGGGCCTGGGCAACAAAAAATTAGTTACCAGTTCTGCCGAAGTGGTGCAAACTGGCTGAATCCCACCACTGCCTCACCCCAACTTTCAAGAAGTTTCTTCTTGTCACTCACTCTTCACAACTTAGTTTTATTTTTCCTGCTTAAAATGCTTTTTACCCTGGAAATTTGCAGGTCCTTCCCATACTATGCCTTATGGCTATACAAGCTATACCATATTTTGAACTTCATTACTGAATTGAATAATTGAATCAGATAACTTTGAATTTCTTTGAAGATGTGATGCACTTTTGTTTATGTATACACATGCTTTATTTAATACAACTGATTCTTGAATTGAATTTCATATCCAAATTGAAGATTCAAATTTGGTTGCAAAGTCAATTTAAATATTAGCTGATTCCCCATGATTATTTTAAATTGCACAATGGAATAATATACCTAAATACGCCAAATGTTTAGACATAATTTTGCTTTTCATTTCTAAACAAATAAGCATTCAGAGATCAAAGTTTGCTGGTAATAAATAATGTTAATTTTCTACAAAGCAATTCTGCATAGTTAGAATATTCACATTTTAAAAAATCTCTTTACATGATTCACATGCCCTCTTTCAGCAAAGTTATACTTGAGTGAATTGCATTGAAACTATCAGATTAGTTTGGTTTTCAAAATGTTTGCAAACATACCTTGATGTACACATATGTAAATCCTTCCTCATCTAAATATTATGTGATGGGGTTTTGTAGCAAAATAATACAATTTGCAAGCATCATAGATTTACAAACAAATATGAAAAAAGTTTAAAAAGTTTCCAAAAATGGAGGGAAAAAAATGGAAGACAGAAATAATGGCACAAGGACAGCAAGCTTAGTTATTCAATAAGTGCTGAATAGCCGTTAAGGGGCATAGATTAAAAAGTAGATGAAGGGAAAACAGAATGGAAGGTGTGATATGTAGTTCTTTTTGATTTGTTTCCCAATTCATGCTGACTAGTCATTTTTAAATATCCCTTGGAATGGAATGACAGTTGTACATAGGTATCAAAAGAAGTCCAATAAGAACTAAGCATTGTATGTACCCGACCCTGCAACCTAAATGTTGGAGATGTGGTTGCTTGGATGCAACCTATTTTCATGTTTGGTGGACTTGTAAAGTTATTAAAGCTTTTTGGATTATGATTTGGTGGAACATTCAAAAGGTTTTTAAAAGGAAGATTAAGTTTACTCCCCAGCTGTTTCTTTTGGGAATTTTCGTGGACTTTAATGTTAAAGAAACTATTTTAATGTTGAATTTAATAACAGCAGCAAGATTACTGGTGGGTCAATATTGGAAGAAGGATACTCTGCCTTCTTTAGAAGAATGGGTATTTAAGGTTTCTAATTTAGCAGAAATGGCTAAAATTTCTGCTTATTTAAAGGACCATTCACAAGAGAGCTATTTTAATGTATGGAGAAGATGGATAGAATATGTTCAGAAGAAATATGGAACTACAAAGTTTCACTTATTCTATGAGTAATGATTTTGTTTATAAACTTATGATGCTAAAGTTTGAAGAGAGTTAAGGGTTTTTATGATTTTGTTCATTGTATAATTAGTAAACTTAAATAGATTATGTTTAATATGTTTGCATAATCCTGTATTTTGCTCTGGGAAGTCAGGGGGAGGGGGTGGGGGTGGGGGGTGGATGGGTTGAAGTTTAAGTAGTTCAGATAAAGTAGAAATAGTCTTATTGTATATAATATTAATGTTTTAATTTTGAGAGAGGAACTGCTCGGGCATTTCCCCTGGACCGCATCAAGAGAGAGGAGAAGAAGGTGAGAAGTAAGTAAGAAGGTTGAGGTGAAGGGGGGAGGGGGTGAGTGAAGAAAAAGAGGGAAAGAAGTAAGTTGGTTTGAGGTGGGATGCGGTTTGGGGGGAAATGGGTGTGCAAGACCGAATGTGGTGTGTATCAATTTGTTTTATTTTTTATCTGAAGTATTTGTAAGATTGTTATGTATTGTAAAGTTGAAAATACATTTTTTTACAAAAAAAAAGAACTAAGCATGATCAATGGTTGTTGGAAAGGAGAAAAATAAAGCTAGAGGAGGAAGAAGTGAAATAGCACTGAGTAGAGGTAATCTTCGAGCATTCATTTAGTAATGGCACTGAAAAAAGTGACTTACAACCAGTTCTTGCGCTTACAATCATCAGTATTCCCACAATCACATGATCAAAATTTGGCCGCTTAGCAACCGGCATATATTTACAAAAGTTGCATCAACTCAAGATCATGGGATCACCATTTGTAACCTTCTCAGCCAATTTCTGACAAGCAATATTAATGGAGAAAGATAGATTTGCTTAATGACTGCATGATTCAGTTAACAACTGCAGTGGTTTGTGTTGAGTCCTTGGCGGGAAGCAGACACGAGAAGCAGTTGAAGTTCTCAGTTTTCTTTATTCTGCGTTCAGCTTACAAGTAGATGGCTTCAGCAGCTCCCAAAACCTCCCAACTTCTTATATAGACATTTCCCGGGTAAATGCGATACTTTTCCCGCGCAGCACCCGCGCATGCGCACGGCGCTGGCGACATGCTTTGCAGCCGGCTGCCTGGCCCGAGCCGTTTGCAAGGCTCGGGCCTCCCCCGGGCTTGCTGTTCTGCTTCTCATCCTATCGTTACCTGGCTTTTGTTTAGCCAGCAATGTTATGTAATCCTCTAAGTATTTAGGAGACTTCTTTGCTCTCTGTGACCTTCTCAGCTCTGGGTTACTAGCATGAGTTCCCTGACTGGAGGGAGATGTGAGCCTGTTCTCCTTATTTTGCCTTGGTGCCTTCCAAGGACTGTGCCCCGCTGCCTGGCCTGCTTGCTCGCCCACCGGGCTCGTCAGGCCAGGGCTTCTGTCACTTTGTGACCTGGTTGACCTGCCTAGCTGTAGACCCTCGGGCCCCTTGAAGTGATAGCCACTGCTGGGCGTCTCTGTTGAACCTCCTAGGTCCGTCCAAGACCTGTCAGGAGGCTGTCCATTCCCTGAACTCCGTTCTGTGTCCGGGCTTGTGTGGGTTTCTGTACTTTCCCAAAACTCAGTTACTCCCTGATTTGGGCTAGAGGTGTTATAGTCGGGACTTGGTTCCTCGACCACCTCCCTGTATGTTTGACCCCCTGTAGGATTTGGGGTAAGGTCAGGCCAACCTTGGGAATTGTGTGCCAGCTCTCTTGCGGGGAATGATTTGTTGGGATGCCCCCGGGTATCCTCCATGACTGGAGTGCTGTGTGATGTGTGTGGAAAGTGAGTATGCCCCCGGGGTGACTCCCTGGCTGGAGTAGGCGTGGATGCCTGGTAATTAGGTAGGCTCATAGAATTCTTGTTCGGAGCTCTCGCGGAACCCTGGGATGGGCCGTTTGTGGCTCCATCAGTGGAGATGGGCAGCAGCTTGTGCCCTTCCCTTTGCTCCAAAGGGTCCCCCTCCCCCCCTGGAAAAGACCCAGGAGTCCCATCTGAAAAGTCCCGCCGAGGGCGGAGTTGGTCGATGTGCCGACGCAGGACACGACCGTTGTCCAGGGCTACCTCGTAGGAGAGAGGACCTGTGACCCTGGAAATAGAAGCGGGGACCCAGGTATGACCAGGCCCGTAATTGCGAGCCCAAACCGGGGCACCCACAAGTAGTTGTCTAGGTGCCCTAGGATGTGAGGTAGATGAAGGCAGTCTGTCCGGATGCAACCGGTCAAGTTTAGTAGTAAGTTGACGCCCCCAACGAAGTTCAGCTGGGCTTCTCCCTGTAGAAGTGGACGGTGTGGTGCGATAAGAAAGGAGAAAGTCAGCCAACCTGTGATGCCAGTCCCCGTAGGTGAGTCTTTTCAATGCGTCCTTTGTGATGCGCACCATACGTTCAGCCATACCGTTGGTGGACGGGTGGAAGGGTGCAGACGTGGCATGACGAATCATGTTTGCCTGTAAGAAAGCTTGGAATTCGGAGGAAGTGAATTGAGGGCCGTTGTCGGACACAATGACATCTGGCAGCCCGTGTGCAGCAAAAATCCCCCTCAGTACCTGAATAGTCTTTGCAGTGGTGGTGGATGAGACAGGTACAACCTCAAGCCATTTCGAATGGCTGTCAACAAGGACCAAGAAGAACTGGCCCTGAAAGGGTCCAGCGTAGTCAATGTGCACCCTAGACCATGGGGACTGTGTTTCCTCCCATCTATGCACGGGAGCTTGGGGCATCTCTGGGCGAGATCGTTGGCACAGGTGGCATGCATGCACCTTAGCCTCAATATCTTTATCTAAACCAGGCCACCACAAGTGGCTGCGCGCAAGAGCCTTCATACGAACAATGCCAGGATGACCCTCGTGGAGGGATTCTAAGACCCTAGTCCTCATTGAGGTGGGAATGACAACTCTGTTTCCCCAAAGCAGACAACCCTGAGAAAGGGACAGCTCGTTCCTTTTGGACCAGAAACTCTGAAACTCAGGACTAGGGCAGTGCTCAGGCCAACCAGACAAAACCCAGGAACGGACACGTGAAAGTGTGTGATCTGTACCTGATTCAGCGGCAACATCCCTGGCACTAAGAGGGAGCTCGGGCAAGGCTTGGATTGATAGAATGTTGACAGCTGGCGCAGGGTCAGCTTCTACTACTGGCAGAGGCAATCTACTGAGGCCATCAGCATGGCCCATTTCTTTTCCAGGCTTGTGGAGTAAAGAAAAATCATATGCAGACAAAAAAATAGACCACCTAAGCATTCTAGGGGAAATGATTTGGGGAGTCTGCTTACGTGTGGTAAACAGTCCCAGCAGAGGCTTATGGTCAGTGAAGACCGTGAAGTGCCTGCCATATAGAAAGTCATGGAATTTTTTAATTCCAGCAACAACAGCCAGAGCCTCCCTGTCTATCTGAGCGTAGTTGCGCTCAGCAGAAGACAATGTTCTGGAGTAATATGCAACAGGAACCTGAGTTCCATCAGACCTGAGGTGGCTCAGGACAGCTCCAACCCCGTAAGGGGACGCATCACAAGCGATGCACACAGGAAGGGACTCGTTGAAATGTGCAAGTACACTGTTAGAAGTGAGCAAAGCCTTGACTTTGTTAAAACAACCCTCATGCGTTTGTGACCACTGCCACACTGCTTGCTTGTCTAGTAGCCTGTGAAGAGGCTCAGCTACACTAGCTTTTTGTGGAAGAAAAGAATTGTAGAAATTCAGGAGGCCCAGGAAGGCCTGAAGTTCGGCCTTGGACTTTGGCCTAGGTGCTTCTAAAATAGCAGTCAGTTTGGATTCAGCAGGGTGAATCCCAGCAGCATCAATTTTGAACCCCAGAAATTCAGTAGAAGGCACCCCAATCTTGCATTTGTCTTTTTTGAGCTTGAGGCCTGATTTCCTGAATCTTAACAGAACAGCTCTTAGCCTTTCAGCTAGAATGTGTGTGGAGTCTCCTGCAATTAAGACATCATCAAAGTAGGGGCAAACCCCCGGTATGCCCCGCAGTGTGTTTTCCATTACGCTTTGGAAAATCCCAGGAGCGACATTCACTCCAAACTGCAGCCTTTTTACCTTAAAGGCTCCCCTGTGGGTCACAATAGTCTGAGCTATAGCAGCATCATCATCAACAGGCAGCTGTTGATACGCTTGAGCTAGGTCAAGCTTTGCAAAAACGCGCCCCCCCTTGAGGGAGGCCAGAATATGACTGACCACAGGAACAGGATAGGCATGTTGCTGCAATGCCTTATTCAGAGTGCATTTGTAGTCAGCACAAATGCGAATGTCCCCATTTGCCTTTAGAGGCGTGACAATGGGGGTCTCCCAAGGACTGGAATCAACAGGTTCTAGGATTCCCTGTTGAATCAGTTTGTCTAACTCAGTGTCAATTTTACTCTTTAAAGCAAAAGGGACCCTTCTTGCTTTAATTCTAATGGGAGTGACAGTGGGGTCTAGCTTTAAGGACACAGGGGGTCCTTTGAATGTGCCCAGCTGGGGGCTGAAAACATCTGCAAATTCTTTGCAGACTTCCTGTAGGTCGAGTGTTTGTAAGCTGTTGAGTCCTGTGACGTGTATCCCCAGGGCCTCAAACCAATCGAGTCCTATGAGACTCGTTCGTTCACCCCCTACTACTAATAAGTCTAGTGGACCTTCAAAACTCTTGTATTGCACGTTAAGGGTGGCCTCCCCCTTAACACACACTCTTGAATTTTGAAACTCTGTTAACACAATGTCAGAAGGCCTTAACTTGGCCTGAGTTCCACTACCGGAACAAATCTTCCTAAATGTATGCAAGGAGATAATTGAAAAGGCAGACCCTGTGTCTAGTTCCATAGATAATGGAACCCCTTGTAGCTTCACCTTGAGTGACAGCTTTTTCTTAATGGGCTTGTGTGTGCCTGTCCTAAGGATGCTTCTTCGCGAAGCGCAAAACCCTACCCTATTCTGGCTGGGGAATCTGGTACCTTTCAGGCGCAGTTCTTCCTGAGGTTGTACCTTTCGTCGGCCCAGACACACAGCTGCAATGTGTCCTTGTTTGCCGCATGCCCGGCAGGTAGCGGAGCGGAACTTGCAGTCGGTTCTCCTGTGGCGACCTCCACAGCCGATGCACTTGAGCGGAGCTGAAGAGCTTCCCTTCTGTTTTTCTTCCTTCGTGGGGTGGAGACGGTCGACTTCCTCGTCCGGATCCTCCTCGGAGTTTCTTTGGACGTCTTCCTGGTGCACGGATGCAACCTCTGGACTGTTTCTGATCGGCCGCATGTTCTTGACAGCACCGCCTGCTGCTTCTTCTGCGGTGACTTCCCTTAAGGCATCTTGGTAGGACAATTCTTCTTTAGCGAAAAGTCTCTGTTGTAGATCTCGATGCCTTAACCCGCACACGAATCGGTCCCTCAGTCGTTCTTCGAGGTCTTTGAACTCGCAGTGCTTGGCGGCCTTCCGTAATGCGGCGATGAATTCTTTGGCCGACTCACCGGGCCGTTGATCCCTGTGTTCGAAGGTGTGGCGCCATGCAATGACGGACATCTGGGGTGGAAGTGCTCCTTCAGTAGCTTCTTCAGATCTGCGTAGCTTACAGACTCTACTGGAACAGGTGCTGCAAGGTTTTCTGCGATGTCGAAGGCGTCTTGGCCGCAAACACAAAGCAGGGTGGCAGCCTTCAAGCTCTCTTCCCTCACTTGGTTTGCCTTGAAGTAGTTCTCCACCCTGGCTACGTATGACTCCCACCGCTCTGGATGTGAGACGTCGAATTCCGAAAGCCTTCCGATTTTCGCCATCTTCAGGAGATGGGTCTATCAGCCAGCCTACCCCCGAATGCACACTGGATTGGCGGGTAGCTGCCGAGTCGACGCCGTTCCGCCGCTCAGGACTCACTTGGGTAAGCTTACACTTCTTCCTTTCCAGGCGGTGTAAGGCGATCCCACCTTCGTCGCCAGTGTTGAGTCCTTGGCGGGAAGCAGACACGAGAAGCAGTTGAAGTTCTCAGTTTTCTTTATTCTGCGTTCAGCTTACAAGTAGATGGCTTCAGCAGCTCCCAAAACCTCCCAGCTTCTTATATAGACATTTCCCGGGTAAATGCGATACTTTTCCCGCGCCAGCACCCGCGCATGCGCACGGCGCTGGCGACAGCCTGTCTGGTCCCGGGCAGCTTTGCACCTGCCCGGGACTGCCTGCAAACGCCCGAGCCATTTGCAAGGCTCGGGACATAACAGTTTCCTTAATGGCAGTGGCAAAATATTGGGTGTGACTCACTTAACAACCATCTTGCCTACCAAGGAAAATTCTAATCCTAATTGTGGTTGTAAACTGAGGACTACCTGTATTTGAAATCTTGAACCAAAGCAGTTCAGATTGCAACATTTGCTACATGAACTCTTGCAACGAAAGAGTTTGCCACACAAAAAAGTATTTTAGTGACTCCTAAGTGATATACATCTATTTCATTAGCATTGTTATATAAATCTTGTATGGCATTGCATAAAATATAACGGAAATGTCTTTCCAAGACACAGATAAAGGAAACATCAGTTTTGTCCTGACATAGCAAGTGTAAAATACAAATATAAAACCTATTTGTGATTACTGTATGCTATTGCAAATAGCATTAAATTCCATTCATCTGGGTAATATACAAAAATGTATTTTGAAACTGTATTGACAAAAAGCAGTCACATGGAAGTGTGTATACAAATTATTTATTAGCTCTTTTCTGGAAAATAACCAGCACATTTATCTACAGGTGCAGTTCCTTCTAGTTTCCTTGGGTGTAAATATGTCATGTACAACCCCTCATCTCTCAATGATTAAAAAATACTATAAAATGTCGACAATGAACCACCTGTTATGAGCCTAATGGAATCAGATATCAGGGCATCAGGGGTTTTACCTTTGTTTTGATCAGGGTAAGAAATCTTATTTATTAAAGCTTTGCATACTTCAGAAATTTGGAAGATCTGCTTTCAAACTCCAAGAGAATGGATGTAGCTCCTCTCTACTATTCTTTAAATCACTCTGATATTTTAAAGTTTCTGAGCAAGACTGAAAAAGAGATGCCATTATTTTGTGGATTTATTGCTTCATATAATTCTTCAAGTACCTGCATGTTGGGTGTTTTTAGGCTCATGCAAGAGCTAGAAAAGAAAGGCAAGATGCTTTAATGAGTAACATAGGGGTGCTGTGCTCTTGCTTGCACAAGATCAAGTCTTCTTTCAAATAGTTTTTGAAGCATGCACAGTTCTATTTTTACATTACTCATGTTAGTACAGCACTTCTGCAATAGTCTCTCAAAATTCACATAGATTATTTTAGAAAGAATAATGCTACATTATGTCAACTATTGCTTTTTTAAAGAAGGGTCATTTTATTAACAGAAACAAGTACATATTTTCTACAATAAAGTCATCTGTAAGAATGGCACTTGGGAGTCTAGTCCCTTTTATATTTTTTTGCCAGATTTTCACTGCATTACTCCAGATATGGTTGCATGTCATAAAGGACATACTTTCTCAGATCCTCAGATCCAGTTCTACTGGAAACAATGATACTTTAATCACCAATTATTTGTGTTATGTTGAAGACTGCAATTCAGTTGCACAGCAACCAGAATATACACACTTTTGACACTATGATTTTTTTCAATTACCCATTATTCAAACCTTAAATTCATTTTTCCCACTTGAAAAACAGTTTTTAATAAAAGTCTACATGGAATTCATTTACCAATTTTGCAAACCATTTATCCCAGAATGGTACATTTTTGTATGCTATCTCCCCTTGTATACACAATTTAATTTTCCCCATGAAATACAAACTACAAACTTTCCTATGTTAATCTTGACTAGAGCAACACATCTATCAGAGGATAATTATATTTTAATTCTTGTATTTGTTCAGCTTTGGTTAATGGTGATCAGGAGTAGATGCAATTTAATGCAGAGCATATCACATAGTGTATCTTCTAATATCTTACTAGAGGTCTCAGATCAAGGATAGATGGTACAGGTATAAGCTCAGCAGAGGGCTTGTAGAAACCTTCCTTGGTACCAGGCTCCATATCCATCTGATTTAATTATAGCTGTTTTAAGGGTGTATGTGCAAGATAATCATTTAAAAATAATAAGCATATTTAAAAACAATCTATAGCATTTCTTTATTTGTGGAAATACTTTTTCACCTCAGAGTTACCAAAAACTTTATTAGAAAATAAAAACAGTGGATAGATTTGTTTGGAAATCACAAACAAACAAACAAGTAAGCAAACAAACAAACAAGTAAGCAAGCATCTTGAAGAGCTAGTAGTTGAATTACCTGATCTGGCCTGCAAGAATCTGACTAACAATATAGATATAGAAAGTTTAAATATATTGCTCTTATCTAATGGGTGCTAAAAATTTTCCAGTCAATATCTAGTAGCTCTATTAGTGAGGACAGCAACCAGCCACCGTACCAAAGGAATATTTGGTTATGGCCATGCTCTCCCAGGTAGCCATTTTAGAAGAAACTAGTTCTTTATGGTAAACACTTTGTGAGTGTATCTACAATGTGTTTTCAAAATTCAAATCCTTCTGCTTATCTAATCTACTTAAAGTATACCTGGGAAAGCCACTGCCAATTAAATTTGACAGCTGTGGCTAGACAGATGAAATATTCAGCCGACTCAGTATACTAAATGGTCCTAAGGCAAATTTTTACCCTCACAACATTAAATTGTATGTTAGCAAATCTTAAATACTTGTGTCTGATTTAGTATAAATATTAGACTTAAAGAGCATTCTGCATAACACTTTTAAACAAACTGTTTTGTAACAAGTGGTCTGCATTTTCAGTAGTAGAATAAAAAAAAAGAAAGCACATTTTATTCTTAAATAAATTAAAGCATTACTACAATGAGAAAATCCTTCCAACCCATTGCTTCTTGTCCTGCCTTCAGGCATCTTGGAAAATAGCTTGACTCCCTCTTTGTGGCAGCCCCTGAGATATTGGAACACTGCTATCATGTCCCCCCTTGTCCTTCTCTTCGTTAAACTAGACATACCCAATTCCAGCAGTTGTTCCTTATATGCTTTAGCCTCTAGTCCCCTAATCATCTCAACATCTTTTTTACATTGTGGTGACCAAAACTGGATGCAGTATTCCAAGTGTGGCCTTACCAAGGCATTGTAGAGTAGTATTAACACTTCATGTGATCTCGAAGTTAATAAAGTTAATCCAAATTAATTTAAATCTTAAAATACCTGCAGTATTTTTCAGAACCAAACAAAATCCTGAAGAAAGTCTAGCTGTTTTAATGAATAGCAGAGAGGTACAGTGCTTGCACACAAAGTTCAAAGCACTTCTCCCTCATCATTTTCATCCTACTTTCTTCCCAAGATACTGGATAAAATATTTTGAATTTTAAGGGCTACTAATTTATATCCAGCATCATTAATGAGACACAAAGGGTTAGGGTGATTAAAATCAAACAAAAGGCAACCTAATTTTTGTGAACTAGTGTCCTGTTCCTACTTTTTCTAACATAGAAGAAAGAAATAATAATTAGTAATGCAACAGAAAGGAAAATGCATGTATTACACAATTTGAGAGATATTGTATATACATAAATTTATGCATATGTAAATATGTATGTGTATGTAGATATGTGTGGGCATGTGTTCATGTACATATGATGAAATTTGGTCAAACTTATTTTATCTCCTAACTGACCCCATTTTACTTTGGATTGTGGACCTTCAAAGCCGAGTTCTGGCCTTAGACCAGAAAATATTACTTCTTTTGTCTATTGCCTTATACCTCCAGACAAACTTTTCCACAGGTGAGCTGCTGTTTAATGGCAAAGCAACAATCCACCTAATATTGCCTTTCCCTACTTTTTTCACTTTCCAAGAGATAAATTTTAATTGTGGACAGATAGGTAGCCAGATTTCATCAGGTCATGCTCTGTCCCACATTATTATTATTAATGCTATCTTCCTCTAGGTGAAGAGATTTGCTTTGTTCTCTTTAGTCCATCTCCATTGGCTCTTCATAAATGATATGATTACTATAATTTCTTAATAGTCATCCCAAGCAGAAGTGCATTAGATTTCTTTAGAAAATAATATCATTTCTCCCTTTCCTCTCTCTTTTCTCCCTCCCCTCCTCTCCTCTCCTTCTAGGGATCTTAACTGTATTTTTGTATGAAAAAACACATGTGCATGCATGTATAAGAGAAGAAAGAAATGATAGCAAAACTGCCTGTTCCAAAGCCACTGAAATTAATCACCCTTGTAATTACAGATCAGGCACAGTTCTATTTTTTTTTTACCTATCATAAACAAATTAGTGTGACAGAGATCCTATATTTAATTAATATTTGTAAATCCACTTTTCCATTTCAAGAACCCAGAACAGCAATGTTAACAATCTAGATAAAGTAAACAAATTCCATATCTATATTTATTCTATATTTAATTAAAATTACTCCTGTACTTGTTTAACCTTTTAAATTAAAACTAAATCAACAAATCTTAAAATTATTTTGAAAAGTGGTTATAAAAATGATTTTCTTACGCTTG
Organism: Crotalus tigris; assembly: GCF_016545835.1. Taxonomy (NCBI): domain Eukaryota; kingdom Metazoa; phylum Chordata; class Lepidosauria; order Squamata; family Viperidae; genus Crotalus; species Crotalus tigris. The sequence continues at coordinate 290,218 of NW_024097783.1, read as the reverse complement.
CACTGAAAAATGACAAAAGGTTGTAAGCATTGATATAATCTGCATAAAAATGCACAAAGAATCATAGTGGAGTAGACTAAAAATTTATCTAGTGTACTATTATGGTTTTCACAATTTGCCAACTGCTTGCCTATGGAATCAAATGTCCTCTTGAAATCAACAGAGAAGATGAGATTGAATGTAATATTACTGAGAAGTATTATATTATTCTGTTATATGACATTTGTTAGTGAAACGATGTTGAAAAATTGATAGAGCAAGAAGATGATCAACATATCTTACCAAATTTCAGACGCTGTTGAAGCTAGAGCCAACAATATACAGTATATTATTATAGAGAATTGTTCCAGCCATGAAATAGCAAGTTTACAAGCTGAAATATGCCCAAATTGCAAAGAATTGACGTTTGCCACTGTTGTGTCCTGAGCCTGCAAAAGCAGGCTCGGGACGTTGCTATGGTCCTGGGCTGTTGCAAGCTGCCCGGGACCAGACTAAGCGGCACCAGTCTGTGCACATGCGCAAGGAGTGAAAGCGCACCATTTTCTCTTGTAACCATTTTGCCCGGGAATCCATATATTAGAGAGAGGCCTGCGAGCCTCTGAGTTGTTGTTGTTGTTGTGTTGTTGGAGTGAGCAGAAGAAGAATAAAGAACTGTTGGCTACAGAATGCGTGTTCTTCTTTCGCCATTAACTCAAGGACTTAACACTGGTGACGAAGGTGGGATCGCTTGCAAGCTTCAAGAAGAAAAGCTGTAAGACTTACCCAAGGAGTCCTTGAGGAAGGGAAGACGACATTAAATTCAGAGTCTGGCCTGCCAGTACAGCATCGCTGGAGGTAAGCTCGGCTGATAGACTCCTTCCCAGACATAGAAGCAAGGATGGCGAAGATAGGGCATTTGTCCAAATTCGATGTTGCTCACCCAGAGAGATGGGAGTCCTATGTTGCTAGAGTAGAGGATTACTTTAGGGTGAATCAAGTCAGAGAAGAAGGCTTGAAGGCTGCAACCCTGTTGTGTGTCTGTGGTCAGGACGCGTTTGAAATTTTGGAAAATTTGGCGGCCCCTGCTTCTCTGGAGTCTGTAATGTACACAGACTTAAAGAAGCTATTAAAAGAACATTTCCAGCCCAAGATGTCTGTCATTGCGTGAAGACACACATTTGAACAGAGGGACCAGAGGGCAGATGAATCAGCCAACAGAAGGAAAGCAAAGAAAAAGCTGCATCCAAATGCTTCGGGTGTGGAGGTCGCCATAAGAGAGCTGACTGCAAGTTCCATTCTGCTATCTGCAGAGCGTGTGACAGGCAAGGCCACATAGCATCCATCTGTCTGGATTGCCAGAAGGTACAACCTCGAGAAGAATTGCATCTGAAAGGTACCAGGGTCCCCAGCCAAAACAGGGTGGGTTTCTGTGCGTCGCGCGGAAGTATTTGCAGAACAGGCACACACAAACTACTTAAAAAGAAGCTGTCACTTAAGGTGAGGTTGCAAGGAGTCCCTTTGGTCATGGAGCTGGACACTGGGTCTGCTCTTTCAATCATTTCCATCGATACATTTAGAAAGATTTGCGACAGCAGTGGGTTCCAGGCCAAACGTAGGCCATCCAACATAATCTTAACAGATTTTCAAAATTCCAAGGTGTGTGTAAAGGGGGAGGCCACCCTTACAGTGCAGCACAAGGATTTTGAAGGTCCATTGGATGTGTTGGTTGTTGGGGGTGAACGAACGAGTCTTATAGGACTCGATTGGTTTGAGGCCTTGGGAATCCAGGTTACTGGGCTGCAATATTTGCAAACATTGGGCCTAGCAGAAGTCTGCGAGCAGTTTGCAGATGTGTTTAGTCCACAGCTGGGGTCCTACAAGGGGCCTCCAGTTTCATTGAGGCTTGACCCTACCATCACACCCATTAGGGTTAAAGCTAGGAGAGTACCTTTTGCACTAAAAGGTAAAATTCATGCTGAGCTGGATAAATTGATCCAGCAAGGCATTTTAGAGCCTGTAGATTCAAGTCCATGGGAAACCCCCATAGTCAAGCCTCTCAAGGGACATACGCATATGTGCAGACTTCAAGTGCACACTAAACAAGGCACTGCAACAGCACGCGTACCCCATACCAGTACTCAGCCACATTTTGGCCTCCCTCAAAGGGGGGGGGAGTTTTTGCAAAGCTCGATCTGGCACAGGCATATCAACAGTTACCTGTTGATGAAGCAGCTACTGAAGCACAGACCATTGTAACGCATAGGGGTGCATTCAAGGTTAAGAGACTGAAATTTGGGGTAAATGTAGCCCCTGGCATATTTCAAAGTGTCATGGAGAGTACACTTAGGGGTATCCCTGGAGTTTGCCCCTATTTCGATGATGTCCTTATTGCTGGAGAATCTACTCAGAATTTAGCAGAAGATTAAGGGCTGTTTTGCTTCGTTTCTGGAGAGCAGGCCTAAAACTAAAAAAAGACAAGTGTAAGATAGGAGTCACTTCTACAGAATTCTTAGGATTCAGAATAGATGCCCAAGGTATTCACCCTGCTGAATCTAAATTGAAGGCTATACAGCAGGCTCCTAGCCCCAAGTCTAAAAGTGAACTGCAGGTTTTCCTAGGTCTCTTGAATTTTTACAACGCTTTCCTACCTCACAAAGCTGCTGTAGCAGAACCACTACATAGGCTTTTAGACAAGCAGGCAGTTTGGCAGTGGATCAAAGTCCACGAAAAGAGCTTCAATGAGGTCAAGGCCTTGCTAACGTCCAATGATGTGCTTGAACATTTCAATGAAAAATTACCTGTCTGCATCGCCTGTGATGCATCCCCTTATGGGGTGGGAGCTGTACTTAGCCACTTGAGGGCTGATGGAACTCAGGTTCCTGTAGCATATTACTCCGGGACTCTATCTTCTGCTGAGCATAATTACGCTCAAATAGACAGCGGGAATTAAGAAATTCCATGATTTTTTATATGGCTGACATTTCACGGTCTATACAGACCATAAGCCCCTGCTGGGGTCATTTACAATTAACAAACAAACCCCTCATATTATTTCCCCTAGAATGCTGAGGTGGTCTATTTTTTGTCAGCATATGATTATTCATTAATTCACAAACCTGGTAAGGAAATGGGCCACACTGATGGCCTAAGCAGACTACCTCTGAAGCTGGTAGAAGCAGACCCTGCTCCTGCCATCAATATTCTCTCCATTCAGGAGTTTCCTGAATCTCCCCTCAATGCCAGGGATGTGGCTGCAGAAACAGCCACTGATCTCACACTTACACGTGTGCTTTCATGGGTTTTGTCTGGATGGCCTGACAGAAATCCAGGTACTGAGTTCCAAAGCTTCTGGCTCAAGAAGCATGAGTTATCCACCTTTAAGGGTTGCCTATTGTGGGGCAACAGGGTAGTTATTCCTGCCTCATTGAGACCGAGAATCTTTGTCTCTCTCCATGAGGGTCATCCTGGCATTATCAGGATGAAAGCGCTTGCGCGCAGCCATCTGTGGTGACCTGGGCTAGACAAGGCTATAGAGGCCCAGGTGCACGGGTGTCACTTGTGCCAGCACTCATGACCAAAAATGCCTCAGGCCCCTGTGCATAGGTGGGAGGAAACACAATCACCTTGGTCCAGAGTGCATATAGATTACGCTGGGCCCTTTCAGGGGCAATTCTTCTTGGTCCTTGTTGATAGCCATTCAAAGTGGCTAGAGGTTGTTCCTGTTTCCTCCACTACTACTGCCAGGACCATCCAGGTGTTGAGAGGAATTTTTGCAGCACACGGTCTTCCAGATGTTCTGGTTTCAGATAACGGTCCTCAATTCATTTCTTCTGAGTTCCAAGCTTTCCTTCAGGCCAACATGATCCCTCATGCGACTTCGGCCCCTTTCCATCCTTCCACCAATGGTATGGGTGAACGAATGGTGCGCATCACCAAGGATGCCTTCAAGAAACTGACTTACGGTGACTGGCATCACAGGTTAGCAGACTTTCTTCTTGCACACCACACCACACCTTGTACATCCACTGGGAAGAGCCGAGCCAAACTCCGCTGGGGTCGCAGACTAATCACTAAGCTTGACAGATCACACCCTGATAGGGTGGCGCCTCTGGTTTCATAGACACAGGCACCAAGGTGTTTGCAAGTGGGCGCTCCAGTTTGGACCTGGAACTATGGGCCAGGTCATCTTTGGATTCCAGCTGTGGTCTGCAAGGTCACTGGTCCTTTGTCTTACGAGGTGTCCTTGGACAACGGCTGCGTTCTCCAGCGGCTCATAGATCAGCTGCGTACGAAACTGGACTCTTCCTCTTCCGCTCCTGGGTTTTCTCTGGGGGGGGGAGGAGGGCTATAGTGGGCAGAGGGAAGGTCGCTGTCAGCAGTCAAGGGCAGATGAAGAGGCAGAGAAGGCCCCTCCCAAGGTTCCGCAAGTGTGCCCAACAGGAATTCATGGGGAGAAGGAACAATGCACACACCATTACTTATTGCAGCCAGGGAGTCACACAGGGGGTACCCACACTATTCACAAACACACTACAGCACTCCAGACAGGGAGAATAACTGGGGGTATCCAAACAATTCAAGGTCTACAAGAGAACTGGCATCCACCCAAGGAAACTGGCCCAATTCTGCAATTGCTCCCAGAAGGAAATCAATGGACCAGGGGGTAGTCAGAGAGGCGAATCCTGATTCTGGTACCTCCGGCACAGAATGGGGACAATAGGGTATTAGGGCACCGCAGCTACCCCGGACAACCCTTCTACTGGGCTCGGGAGTGAGGGACTGTGTTCCCAAGATAGGTCCATTGTGGACCTGGAGAATACCACAAGTCCACAAAATACTGGGTGGGACTCTGAGGGTCCAGGCAACCTACACTCAGGCAGATCAACCGGGTACAGGGAGGAGCAAAGTCCTGGTCTGCCAAGCCTGGTGGGTGAGCAAGCAGACCAGGCAACAGAACCCAGGTCATGGGGACTACCAGGGCAGCAAAGAGGGGGCAACTCAACCCCAGTAATTGCACAGGGAAGCCAAAGGTGTTCCCAAGGTCCAAGGAGGTCGCAACGGGTTAAACACCCACCCAAACACCTTAAGAAGTTTGTGACGTTGTTGTCAAGTCAAGGAAAAAACAAAGCAGCTATAATATAACTCTATGGTGTAGTTGGAATTGGGAGTGTCAGGTACCATAATTCCAAAACAATAGCACGGTACCATACAAAAGTGTGATCCCAGAGTAACATCCACAGTCCATGCATTTCAATGCTGAATTAGAATACCACGTCCCTTCAGAGAGGTCGCATATGTGTATATAGTAAGCTTTATCTGGGGGGAAGAGGTGTTGTGTCCTGAGCCTGCAAAAGCAGGCTCAGGATGTTGCTATGGTCCCGGGCTGTTGCAAGCTGCCCGGGACCAGACTAAGCGGTGCCAGCCTGCGCGCATGCGCAAGGCGCGAAAAGCGCGCCATTTTCTCATTGTAACCATTTTGCCCGGGAATCCATATATTAGAGAGAGGCCTGTGAGCCTCTGAGTTGTTGTTGTTGTGTTGTTGGAGTGAGCAGAAGAAGAATAAAGAACTGTTGGCTATAGAATGCGTGCTCTTCTTTCACCATTAACTCGAGGATTTAACAGTCACTATTACTGTTTAATAAAAATGCCTATAAATCTCCTATTTCTGTTTGTGGGGGGATCCCAGGTGAGGAAAAATGGCAAACTAGATGTCTCTAAAAGAGTGGAGATGCTACTCTGGTGACAACTGTTGACAACTGACAGCAACCTCAATCCAACAGAACCCCTCTGGACAAAAAAAGGATGAGATTCATGACTTCTCCTCATGAGTAAACCAGGTGATATTCCACAGGTTAGAGTGCTAGGAGACAAGGGAAGCCATCAAGCAAGGGCAGTTCAATTACCTCTCTTTCTAAACATCTTTGGATTTACTATTTTACAGTTAAAAGAGATCTTCCATACAACATATGTGAGTAAAACTTCATAGAAAAATAGAAGAAAAATCAACTACCAATTTAAAGACATTAAAAAAGATAAAACAAGCAGCCCCAAAAAAGTTGAATAAGAACTTAATTTAGGAAATTTTTTAATGGATTAAGGGACCAGATATATTTAGAATATTAGGACTTTTGCTAAGACTTTTAAAAATTCAAGTAAACAAACAGCATTTCTGTGGAAATGAGGAAAGTATTATGAGGAAAATAACGATTGCTTTCCTGGTAACAAAATAATAATGAAACCTGAGACTTCATGAAAATAGAAATGGGTACTAGAGGGGACTAAAATTTCAGTAAACAATAAGAAAAATGACTAAAGTTTCAGTAAGGAATAAGAAAAGTGAAATCTATAAAATGATATGCAAAGTTAAAATGCTTAAAATATTTCAAAGGATTTTTGAAGAGTTGGGAGAAAAATTTATAACTGATTCAACAACAATAGTCTCTGCATCTGTAAATGTTTTTTTTTTAAAGAAAATTATAAAAAAGTATAAAATGTAACAGAAAACAATACAGAAGAATTTGGAACGGACAAGATAAAGAGGAGATATATATTCTATCTAATGGAGAAACTCTGGTAAATTAAAGAAATTGAGAACTAGAAGACAGAGCTGACAAAGTGGAAATATAACTGACAAATCAGGAGATGAAAAAACCTGAACAAGGACTTATTTTGTGATTTACAAAAGAGGATTTGTAAAACCTTGAAGAAGTCTTTCAGATGGGAGAAAGTTTGAATAAAGATTCAATTCTACAACAGCAACTTGATGAATTTAATATTAAGACTATTAGAACCAAAAAAAGGAAATATAAAGTTGACTTGTTTGACAAGAATTAAAAGAAGAAATGGTTTAATAAAATTCTGAAAACCCTTTATGACATTTGCTGACATTTGGACATAAATGACAATGATTTTTGGATTTCTGAATGGATAAAGAGGATTATTATAAGTGAGCCCTTTTATAATTTCATAGTAGATGAAGAATTATTAATTTGCTTGAACTTGTTGCAAAGAAGCTTGGGACTAACTTCTTTATTATTTTTTTATCTCTCTTTTTCCTTTTCGTACTTTTAATTTCTTTAATTAATATTTTTTCCTTTTCTGATATTAGTTGTATTTTATTTTAGTATTTTAAAAAAATCTTTAATAAAATATTTTTTAAAAGAAAGCTTTTAAAAAGCTGGGAAGTCACAAGTGGAATGGCAATGTCAAACAGAGTTAAAGAGCAAAGGATGACCCGTGCAGCACATAGACGTAAAGGGAAGGAACAACAGAAGAAAGAAGTTAAAGAATCTACTTATGAAAGTGCTTCATTGCCGGTGGGAGGAGCAAGACCCAAGAGTTCTGCAACACATTCATCAATGGCAGACCTTCAGGCAGTCTTCTCCAGGCTCCTGGTCAAGGGAGATGGCAAAGTTCCTGACCTGGAATGTTAACAGCCTTAACTCCCCTCAGAAAAGAAAGAAAATCTTTCACTACTTAAAACAACATAACAATGATATTATCTGCCTGCAAGAAACTCATATTTTACTTAAAGATCAAAAATATTTAGTCAATGGTCATTTGGGCTCACACTTTGTATCTCCTGCCCCTGGGAAAAAAGGGGGAGTGGTTATTTATGTTAAGCAAAATTTACCAGTTTGTCTGGTAGAATCAGATCCCCAAGGAAGATATGTAATGGTTGAACTTGGTTTATATGGTAAGAAAATACTTCTTGTGGGACTGTATGCACCAAACCAGCAACAAGAACAATTTTATAAACTGTTACATCAGAAAATAATTTCGCTGGACTATAGATCCGTTATATTAATGGGGGACTGGAATGGTGTTTTGGATACACAAAGGGACAAAAAAGGCTCTTCTACCCTTTTTAAACAGGCTAAATTACCTAAAGCTTTTTTTGATCTGAAAGAGGACTGGGAATTGAGAGACTACTGGCGTGAACGTAATCAAGAGGAGAGAGACTTTACCTTTTTTTCAGATAGACATCAATCTCTTTCAAGAATTGATTTTTTTTTTATTACAACTGACTTATATAATAGGGTAAAGAACGTAAAAAATTTTCCTAGGACATTGACGGATCATAGTCCGGTTTGGATGGAGTTGATTCATGAAAAAGAGGAGAGGAGATCCTGGAGGGTGAATGAGAACTTATTTAGACAAGAAAAGAATGTTCAAAAGTTAAAGGACTGTTTAAAGGATTATTTTGTTTTGAATATGCATAAGGGGACATCAACATCAATGGTATGGGATGCAGGTAAAGCTTTTATGCGTGGAATTCTGATAAAAATGAACAACGTTCATAGACAAAAGCAGATTCAGAAGCGTAAGGAATTGGAAGAGGAGATTAAATTAAAAGAAAAGTTTTTGATTCTAAATCCTTCAGATGAAAAGATTAAGGAATCTATAAAGCTTTTAAGAGCACAATTTAATATGCTGATGGCTGACCAATCTGCAACTAATCTTTTGTTTATGAAACAAAATACATTTTGTAATGCCAATAAACCAGGGAGATGGTTGGCTTATCAATTAAGAAAGAAACAGAGACAGAGAATAATAGATAAAATAAATTATAATGGTAAATTAGTGTATCAGAAGGAACTGATTAAGAAATCTTTTTTAGACTACTATCAAAAATTATATAAGACTACTAATGTACAAATTTCAGACATAAATAAATATTTAAGTGAGGCTAACTTTCCTAAATTGACAGAAGATCAGAAGCAAGAAATTAATGGTCCAATTACCAATGAGGAGATTGTGACGGTTATTAAGCAATTAAAATTAGGTAAAGCGCCAGGTACGGATGGCTTGACATCTATTTATTATAAAACTTTAGTTGAAGAGGTGACTCAACCTTTAGTTGAGCTTTTTAATAATATATTGCAGGGTGCAGAGATCCCTCCATCATGGCGCAGTGTTTTTATATCCTTGATTCCAAAAGAGGATCAAGATCTTACTTTACCAAGGAATTATAGACCTATATCTCTTTTAAATGTAGATTATAAGATTTTTGCAAAAATTTTAGCTAATAGGCTTATGAAGGTTGTGCATCAGCTTATACATAAGGATCAATCGGGTTTTATAATTGGCAGGTACATGAAAAATAATGCTAGACAAATTATTAACATATTAGAATATTTAGATAAGAACAACCAAGTCCCTGCAGGGCTGATATTTTTAGATGCTGAAAAAGCTTTTGATCAATTGAATTGGCATTTTATGTTAAGAGCAATTGAGGAGATGAATTTTGGAGGGAAAATATTACAAGCTTTTACTGCTATATATCAAAAGCAAACGGCACAACTTATTGTTAATGGGGGTTTGTCAGAGGTTTTTACAATAGAAAAAGGTACTAGACAGGGATGTCCTCTGTCACCTTTGCTGTTTGTTTTAACATTGGAAATTTTGTTGATTAAAATCCGAGAATCGCAGGTAATAAGAGGAATAGAAGTTAATAAAAAAGAGTACAAGTTAAGAGCTTTTGCAGATGACTTGGTGGTTACTTTATCTCAACCTACCTATTCTGTAGTTAACTTATTACAGCTGATTCGTCAATATGGACTAGTTTCGGGCTTTAAAATTAATAATAATAAGACTAAAATATTAGCTAAAAATATGACTATTCAGGACAAACAGATTTTGGCTGAGTTGACTGGTTTTGAAATTGTTGATAAGACAAAATATTTGGGGGTCACCTTATCTGTTTCTAATGCAAAATTGTTTAAGAATAATTATGAAAGGCTGTGGGCCAGTGTACAGAAGGACTTGAGGAATTGGGAGAAGTTACAGTTATCTCTCATGGGACGAATTGCAGTGATTAAAATAAATGTCCTGCCCAAATTTCTCTTTTTGTTTCAAATGTTACCTATTTTAAAGAACGAGGTTAATTTGAATGAATGGCAGAAAGGTATTAACAAATTTATTTGGGCAGGAAAAAACCAAGGGTAAAGTTTAAAATTATGCAGGACTTCCGTGAGAGAGGTGGACTCAAGGTACCGAATTTGAAATTATATTATGATGCAGTGGTTTTTACGTTAATAAGTGATTGGGTAAACTTAACAAATTCAGAGATACTCCATCTGGAGGGATGGGATTTACTCTTTGGTTGGCATGCCTATTTAATATTTAATAAAAAAGTGGATCGGGCTTTTAAATCTCATATTCTAAGGACTTCTCTACTTAGAGTCTGGAGGAAATATTATAAAAGTGATTTTAAAATACCATTATGGGCCATACCTTGGCATGCGATAGAGGGGATAAAGAGAGGTGTTAAAATGGATACGGTGTCTTATACACAATTACTTAGATGGGATGGTCTAAATTGGCAGTTAAAATCTTTGGAAGATTTGTTACATGAAAATATTACCTATTCTTGGTTTCAATATAGACAACTATTAGATAGATGGAAGATGGATCGTAATTTAGGTCTGCTTAGAGAAGATCAAAATCTTTTCAAGCAAGTAAAGGATCAAAGACAAACTCATATTAAAAGAATTTATGGGGTGCTAGTGGAACTGGATTCAGAATCAGAATTAATTAAAGATTGTATGATCAAATGGGCGCAGAATTTTGGTGAACCAGTTCTACTGGATACCTGGGAAACTATCTGGGTGAGAAATGTTAAGTTTACACAAGCCCAGAATTTAAGGGAGAATTTTTATAAAATGTTTTATAGATGGCACCTTGATCCACAAAAGATGTCTCTCATGTATCCTGACTTACAGCCTAAATGTTGGAGATGTGGCTGTTTGGATGCCACTTATTATCATATTTGGTGGTCGTGTAAAAATATAAAAGCTTTTTGGATTAAGATATGGTGGAACATTCAGAGAATTTTTAGAAAGAGGGTAAAATTTACTCCACAATTGTTTTTGCTTGGTATTGTTACTGATTGTGATGCTAAGGAGGTTATATTGATGTTGAATTTGATTACAGCCGCAAGGCTGCTAGTAGGTCAATATTGGAAGAAGGAATCTTTGCCTACTTTGCAAGAGTGGTTTTTTAAAGTATCTTATTTGGCGGAAATGGCAAAGATTTTGGCTTTCTTAAAAGAGCAAACGCAAGAGAAATTTTTTGCTGTATGGGAAAAATGGATAAATTTTATACAATTTAAATTGGATATGAAAAAATACCATTTAGCTTTTTTATAACTTGTATAAAAACTCTACTTTTTTTTCTTTTCTTTTTTTTTTTTAAATATTTTTTCTTTTTAAGGTTTATAATTCTTTATTCATATATATTTTGTTCTTAATTATCTTATAATTTTGTTAACTTCTTTTAATTAAGCCTATATTCTGCTCTGGGAAGCTCGGGGGGGAGGGAGGGGGTGATTTGGGAGGGGTGGGGGGAGGGTTGTATTGTTTTGTTTTTTTGTCTTTTTTTGTCTTATTGTAGTTGTCATTGTTTCTTTTTCTGTCTTTGTAAAAGTTTTTAAAAAATTTTTCAATAAAAAAAAGAAAGCTTTTCTGAGATAATATTTTGCCTGACCAACAATTTGTCTTTCTGAATATTTGCTCTAGTTTCTAGCTTGACTTCAGTTGTGTCTATGACATCATTTCTATTCTTGGTTTCTGCTAACTCCAAATACTTAATATCATTTGAATATGTTTTATTCAATTATACTTTCTGATTTTCATAAAATTAGAAAGTTCATATGGTATTTTAAACAATGAAATGTCTCAAAAACTGATATATATACATGTACCAATAAGAGTTACTTTAACAAAAGTACAAAATAGAAATCCTTACATTTAAAAAAAGGATTATTTTTACATTCAACATCTTATGTAGATTGCAATAGAAAGCAAAATGCAGAGATGTAGAATGATTTTTTTCTTCTTTCAATCTTCTTCATTCTTAATCAAGTATTATTCTGAATTGTTGTGCATTAGACATAATTTTCAAATTAGCAATTTTTTGAGATTCAACGGGCTGACCTACCACAAACTCAAAATTCTTGCTTCCTTAGGTTTGTTTTTTTTATTCAATTTTCCTCCCCAAAAAATTAAAATTGAGATGTCATCTAAAATATCAAATATTCAATAGTGGTAAAAATAATACCATTATGAATAGGTAACCTATAACTCCACGTAGTCAAAAGTAGGAAAAATGGGGGTGGTATGACTAAATTAATTGCTATCATCAGACCTACACATAAAAACTCATGAAACATTCAATGTATTTATATAAATGAATGAATCTGCATTACAAAATTTTCTTATCCCAATATGCAAGCAAAAGCTAAAGTCCAAAAATTATGCATGGCTGGCCATTAAGGTATATGTGATACAACTTTTTATATTTCTTTTCTAATTCCTGAGGACAAACCTGTAAATATCATTTTATTTTTTATCCATTATACTCAAAAAACCTTGCCTTCATCATAGCTTACACAATTAGACTTGCAAAAAAAATGTAGGATTTGAAGACTGGGAAGACTTACTGTATGTCTTGAAGGCAGCCAAAACTGAACTGCATCAATCCAATTCACACAATTTATTGAAACAGCTCCTGAATGCATTTTACTATGACACCTGCTAAATGTTTTTAGAATCCTTGGATCGGGCTCAAAGCTTTTTGGCAAATTACCACATCTTGATAACTTGTTTTTATTTGACTGACTAATGCTGTAATCAGTTTCTCGTTTTCTCATTTTTAGCTTCTTTCTTTTTAATATTTTGCTCAACATTACTATATTTTTCCCTATATGATCTACTTTGTTGCTGTAGATTTAGAGGTTATGATTTATCACATGTATCATCACCAGACTCTCAAAATATATCAGTCTTGTGAAATCTGGGAACCAAAATTTGTCTGTATCTATCTGCGGTTTGAATCAAAGTTTCAACCAGAGTCCCCATCAGACAAATAAAGAGATAATTTTGTACTCAAAGCTTCAATATGCAGCATTCTGACAGTATCGACAGAAAGAGGAATAGGGAAGGTAGGAATGGGATACCTGAAAGAAATTTTCACCACGAAAACAGAAGCAGGAGAAAACAGAAACATTCCTGCTTCTTAATTTTATGTGGAATTTTTATTTCTCCCAAATTCTGGCACCAAAACAGGGTAATTAATTTATATTTCTGCTAATCACCTGTCATCAGAAACATTTACAAATATTACTTTCGTAACTCCAAAATGGAAAGAGAAGTAAGCTGCATTTTAGAGCACTGTCATTTTGGCAGATGTCTTCTTCAGTAATCCAGTTTTACAGTGATGAAGACATAATGAAATATAGCCATATTTCCTGTCCACGTCGGGCCATAAATGGCATACCAGCTGAAGCTGCTTCCACATATTGTTCAGGTTAGGATTTGGGGAGGATCCATGATACCAAAAGGCCTTCCAAGTCACAGACTTGCCCTTGCATGGAGAGTTGCAAGCCTGTCTACAGTAATTACCAAGGCTAATAGCTACAGAGGGTTAATATATTTATATACAATCAGCATTTACATCTTACTATAGTTTATTCTAGGCTAGTTTCTTTCTCCAGCCTCTACCAGTCTCAAAACACTACCTTAAGTCTTCTACAAATCTTCTATTTTTATTTGGCCTTGAATGATGACGGGATAATGACACCTCCCCCCTATTCCACCCTCACCCTCCTCACGTATCTTTGGTTTTATTGTTTGATTTTAACTTTTCATGTTTCAACTTAGATGTAACTGTAAGCTGGCCAGAGTTACCTTATGGTAAGATGGGTGGTCAATAAATTTTATAAATAAATAATAAATATTGATGATACTTCACCCAAAAAAATGGACAATCTTCCATAATAAATGGAAAGAGGGACAGATTCTTGTAGCAATTCATACTGGAACAACCATGCTATGCCTCCAGTATACTGGAACACCTGAGGTTGCCATTACCTTTTGCTGGCTTGTCACAAATATAGACACCAAAATAAATGTTTCATGTTAGTCTGTACTAGTTTTGTTTGTAAAGAAAGAAGAGACAGTTCAGTTTTCTGAAACAAAAGGAGGAAGTGCCAGATGGGCTGTCTTGGAGGTGGGGTGATAAAAAAATAATTAATAATAGTCTGGGAAAAAGGAATGGATACAATGATTGGTTGGTACAATAGATTTAAAGAGATCTGATTATAGAATATCTATTGTTTTAATAAGGAATAATATGGGCTAGCACACTTGAATTGAATTGGGAAGTGTTTACACTGCTGAATGTTTGTCAATTTGAGGAAAAATCCAGAGAAGTTTTTTCTAAAGAGAAATGTTGGGCATGATCAAGAAAAGATTCTTGAAAACTCAAAGAGAAGGATACATTCTGGAATATGTTATGTTTTGTATGATGTACAAATGATCCCCTAATGATCAAAAAGAATGAAACATCAAAAGTTTTATGATCCAGAAAAAAGATTATCAGCCTTGCCCAAATTTCTATGTGCTCCCTTATCTCTAAATTAAGAAATAGATTAAGAGCTGAATGGCACATGCTTACATTAAACTCACATCAAAATCTGCAAATGTTATATGAGTTTAGTTGCCTTAAACTGAAGTTTGGAAGTACAGAAAAAAATGTCTTCCTCTTTCAAAACTCAAGCTGTTAAGAAGACTTTGGAGGAGAAACGAATACAACACAATTAGGTATGCTTGCCAAGTGAGCCTAAGAAAACAAGATTGCCCTTGATGACTACCTTAATGAGTTTCTTAATAAGAGAAAAAAAACAAACAGCTCTTTTGTTCTGTAACATTCATCAAATCCTATGAATGCATAGGAACCCCTGTGAAACTGTCAGCCCTCCCAAGTAAACACAACTATACTAACTATTCTGCTTTATTGTAAGGCTACCTTAACAGAATCTTGTTAAGTCTTAAAGTACAAGTGTAGCTTCCACTCTCTAGAACACAGCATAGTGTAAGAAGGACTGAAACCTGGCTCCCAGCTCCAGAAGTATAAAAATGTGACTTTGGTCCCTGTGAGGTTTGTTATTTTTTTAATCACTCTGCTTTTTTTTTGTTTTGTTGATTTTGCTGTCTATTAGATTATTTTAATCTGGGCTGCCTGTTAAGGTTTAATGTTTTTAGGTGTTTTAATTTTTTGTTTAGTTTTGAACATCATCCAAAATTCACTAGAGTCAGGCAGTCAAACATTTAAATAAATGTATAAGGTTTATTATTTATTTAAATTTTTGGCTGCCTGACTCTAGTGGACTTTGGATGATGTTCAAAACTAAAAAAAAAATTAAAACAACTAAAAACATTAAACCTTAACAGGCAGCCCAGATTAAAATAATCTAATAATCCACACAAATAACTATTATTGATAATTCATAAAAATCCAATGGTTAAATTAGAATTGGAAAGTCTTACATTCATATGCACCTACAGCCCAAGAAAGTCAGTAATGGGATCTCTGGTCAACCTCTTATCTCTCAGCCAATATACCTCACAGGATTGTTAGGCAAAATTGGAAGAGGGATTGCAGTGCTTTTAGCTCCTAGATCAGGAATTAGCAACATATATATAAATAACATCTGTGACACTGGAAATTTTGTTTAAAATAATTGTTATAAATTAGAATTAATCTAGGCTTATCATAAAATTAAACCGAAGGAACATTCACACAGATGTTCAGACAAATTAGTTGTACATGTTGAGTCAAATTGCTCTTTCTCTTAAAAGCTAGCACAGAATTACTACTCTGAACAAAAACTATTGTACACATTGGTAATAAGGAAATTCTGGTAATGTGAAAAAGGTAACAAACTTGTATCAAAGTTCAAAGCCATGTTATATACTTAAGTGCCAATTATAATCTTATTCAAAGCCAGGAACATAAAAGATCTATCAACAATAACTCATAAAATCACTATAAATAGGCCTCTGTGACCTTACAAGGAAGTAATTCATTGGCATTCTATAGTTAGTAGGCCAGATCTATTTGAAAAGAAATGAGCATATATTTGATAGTTTTCAGCCTCTGAATGAATATTTCAATCTCACAATCTTCCTAGATACTCTGGACTAGACAACCTCACAAATCCTTATTTGGAGAGCCAAGGATGACAGCATGTAAACATATTTAAAAATGTAGTATACCAATAGGTGAACAGTGAGTTTGGTTTCTTCTCAAATTACTAAAAAATCAAGGGGATCAAAAAAAAAAGAGTTTTTCATTTTGCAACCTAAATTTTATAATATACAATTTGGTTTTGCTAATGTTTTAAAGTGAAAGAATACTGAATTTAAGCACTTAAAATACAATTCAATTACTTATATTCTTTCTGTGAAAATCATCTGTTAGTACAAAACAATTATTCAACCTTCTTTCTACATTATGATTAGTAAAGTGTTCCTACTAATCTCCTTCCTATTCCTGCTGCATTACTCTTTTGCCCAAGATACTGTGGTAGGATTAACTACTTTCAAAATTTTAATTTTCCACTAACTGCCATGTATACTAGCTAATCACAAGAGGCATGAGTCAAATAGTCAGGTACTTGAAATCTTTACCTCTTTGCGCTATTTGAAGTGATCAAAGCACAGTACATCCAGTTATTCTGACCAGTATATGGGTGTTAAAAGGCTTCCAGAATTTCAAGTCCCTGATCTACATTATTTGTATAGTTGGAACCAATACTTCAATGATGCAACTTAAAATTGCATTTGTTTTTTTTTCAGCTGCATCATACTATAGATTCATATTCAGTGTGCAATCAGCTACTATAGCAAGATCCTTTTTACAACTTCTATTCCTTAGCCCCCTTTATGGATTACTGCCTTGTCGTGGCGAAGGGGCTTGTGTAACTCAATGAAGCTATAAGCTATGCCATGCAGGGCCACCCAAGACGGACAGGTCATAGCAGAGAGTTCTGACAAAATGTGATCCACTGGAGAAGGAAATGGCAAACCACTCCAGTATCTTTGCCATGAAAACCCCATGGACAGTACTAAAAGGCAAAAAGATATGACGCTGGAAGATGAGCCCCTCAGGTCGGAAGGTGTCCAATATGCTACTGGGGAAGAGCAGAGGGCTAGTACTAGTAGCACCAGAAAGAATGAAGTGACTGGGCCAAAGCCGAAAGGATGCTCAGCTGTGGATATATCTGGTGGTGAAAGGAAAGTCTGATGCTGTAAAGATTTTTTCTCCATAGGAACCTGGAATGTAAGATCCATGAATCAAGGCAAGCTAGACATAGTCAAAAAAGAGATGACAAGACTGAACATCGACATCTTAGGAATCAGCGAACTAAAATGGACAGGAATGGGTGAATTTAACTCAGATGACCATCAGGTATACTACTGTGGGCAAGAATCCCTCAGAAGAAATGGAGTAGCCTTCATAGTCAATAAAAGAATAGGAAAAGCAATATTGGGATACAATCCCCAAAATGACAGAATGATCTCAATTTGAATCCAAGGCAAACCATTCAATATCACAATAGTCCAAATCTATGCCCCAACCACTGGTGCTGAAGAGGATGAAATTGACCAGTTCTATGAAGCCCTACAGCAACTTATAGAATTAACACCAAAAAATGATGTCCTTATCATCATGGGGGATTGGAATGCTAAGGTAGGAAGCCAAAAGATAACCGGAATAACAGGCAAGTTTGGCCTTGGAGTACAAAATGAAGCAGGGCACAGGCTAATAGAATTTTGTCAAGAGAATACGATGGTCATAACAAACACTCTTTTCCAACAACCCAAGAGACGGCTCTACACATGGACATCACCAGATGGTCAACATAGAAATCAGATTGACTATGTGCTCTGCAGCCAAAGATGGAGAAGCTCTATACAGTCAGTAAAAACAAGACCAGGAGCTGACTGTGGCTCAGATCATGAGCTTCTCGTTGCAAAATTTAGGCTTAAATTGAAAAAAGTAGGGAAAAGCACTAGGCCACTCAGGTATGAACTAAATCATATTCCTGATGAATATACAGTAGAGGTGACAAATAGATTTAAGGAACTGGATCTGATAGACAGAGTGCCTGAAGAACTATGGATGGAAGTTCGCAACATTGTACAAGAGGTAGCAACTAAAACCATCCCAAAGAAAAAGAAATGCAAGAAAGCAAAATGGCTCTCTGAGGAAGCTTTGCAAATAGCTGAGGAAAGAAGGGAAGCGAAAGGCAAAGGAGAAAGAGAAAGATACACCCAAATGAATGCAGAATTCCAGAGAGTAGCTAGAAGAGATAAGAATGCCTTCTTAAATGAACAGTGCAAAGAAATAGAAGAAAACAACAGAATAGGGAGGACCAGAGATCTCTTCAAGAAAATTGGAGATATGAAGGGAATGTTTCATGCAAAGATGGGCATGATAAAGGACCAAAATGGCAGAGACCTAATCTGAGCAACAACAAAGCTAGTGGAGGTGACAGTATTCCAGCTGAGCTATTCAAAATCTTAAAAGAGGATGCAGTAAAAGTGCTACACTCAATTTCGCAGCAAATTTAGAAAACTCAACAAAATTGGTTCAAAATTGGAAAAGGAGTCCGGCAAGGCTGTATACTGTCGCCCTGCCTATTTAACTTATATGCAGAGCACATCATGAGAAAGGCAGGGCTAGATGATTCAAAAGTTGGAATTAAGATTGCCGAGAGAAATATCAACAACCTAAGATATGCAGATGATACCACTCTAATGGCAGAAAGTGAAGAGGAACTAAAGAGCCTCTTGATGCGGGTGAAGAAGAAGAGTGCAAAAGTTGTCTTGAAACTCAACATTAAGAAAACCAAAATCATGGCATCCGGCCCTCTCAATTCCTGGCAAATAGATGGGGAAGAAATGGAGGTAGTGACAGATTTTATTTTTCTGGGCTCCAAGATCACCTCAGATGGGGACTGCAGCCAAGAAATTAAAAGACGCTTGCTCCTGGGGAGGAAAGCTATGGCAAATCTAGACAGCATACTAAAAAGCAGAGACATCACCCTGCCAACAAAAGTGCGTATAGTCCAGGCCATGGTTTTCCCAGTTGCAATGTATGGCTGTGAAAGTTGGACCATAAGAAAGGCTGAGCGCCAAAGAATTGAGGCCTTTGAACTATGGTGCTGGAGAAGGCTCCTGCGAGTCCCTTGGACTGCAAAGCTTTCAAACCGGTCAGTCCTAGAAGAGATCAACCCCGACTGCTCTTTAGAAGGCCAGATCCTGAAGTTGAAACTCAAATACTTTGGCCACCTAATGAGAAGGAAGGACTCACTGGAGAAGGGCCTAATGCTGGGAAAGATTGAGGGCAATAGAAGAAGGGGACGACAGAGAATGAGATGGCTGGATGGAGTCACTGAAGCAGTAGGTATGAACTTAAATGGACTCCAGAAGATGGTAGAGGACAGGAAGACCTGGAGGAACGTTGTCCATGGGGTCGCGATGGGTCGGACACGACTTCGCAATTAACAACAACAAATTCCTTAGCCGTAAATGCTGAACTGCCTTTACATTTGAGTTATACTTTCTGAGTGAGGCACTTTTAAACTTGAGTTTCTTAAAATTTAATTCTATTATTTCAGCCCATTTCTCTAAGTTATCAAAAAAGTTTGTATTTTATTTCTGTCTTCTATGGTATTAACTTATTCAGTCCAGTTTTGTGTTATTTGAAAATCTGTTATATGTTCCTTATACACTATCATCTTTGTTAGTAAAAATGTTAAGAAACCTGTGGCCTATTCTGCAAAATCTCATTTTATTTTGATGAAAAATGATTGATAAACACTCTTAGAATGAGCTTTTTGCGTCAGATATGCCAATCTAGTTTACTAATAAATAACGCACACAATATTTTGCTTTCATTCCCACAATCTACTAAGGAATTACCAAATTTTACAAAATGAGATAAGTTCAGTATATCAGTACATATTCTTTAAAAATCTATAATGATTTCCTGTAATTGTTCCATTCTTTCAAAGTGTTTATTACCTGATGCAAAGCCTTCCCAAGTTTTGAATTCAGACTGACTGATTTGTGGTTCCAAATATTCCTTTCAAAATAAGGACTATATTTGCCATACTTCAATTGTCTGACACTTTATCTGTTTTCTGATTGTATGCTGTTCAGAATCATATGTTGTAAGACAGGTGGCCACTTAAATCTATAAATAAATAAAAATAAATGTATTGCTACAAACTCTATGATAAGCCTATATTATTTACTCTGTCTTAGTCATAGAATCATAGAACCATTGGATTGGAAGAAACCTTGGAGGTCATTATTTCTGTTGTGTCCTGAGCCTGCAAAGGCAGGCTCGGGATGTTGCAATGGTCTAAGGCTGTTGCAAGCTGCCCGGGACCAGACTGAGTGGCGTCGGCTTCGCAAGCATGTGCGAGGTGTGGAAGCACACCAGATTGTTACCTTTTTGCCCGGGGATTCTATTAAAGGAGACAGAGAGGCCTGCGAGCCTCAGAGTTGTGTCGGAAGGAGAACTATTGAGAATAAAAGGCTGTTGGAATTACAGAATGTGTGCTCCTCATTCGCTGTTGACTCGAGGACTCAACACTGGCGACGAAGGTGGGATAGCTTACAAGAACAAAGAAGAAGATTTGTAAGCTTACCCCAAGAGTCCTGGAGAGAGGAAGACGGCGTTAAATTCAGCACCTGGCCTGACAGTACAGCGTCGCTGGAGGCAAGCTGGCTGATAGACCCCTTCCTAGAGTAAGAAGCAAGAATGGCGAAGATAGGGAGACTGTCTGAATTCGACGTTACTCACCCAGAAAGATGGGAGTCTTATGTTGCTAGAGTAGAAAATTACTTTAGAGTGAATCAAGTTAGAGAAAATGGCTTGAAGGCCACTACTTTGCTGTGTGTCTGTGGTCAATATGCATTTGAAATTGCAGAAAATTTGGCAGCCCCTGCTCCTCTTGAATCTGTCACTTACACAGATTTAAAGAAGTTATTGAAGGAACATTTTCAGCCCAAGTTGTCTGTTATTGCATGGAGACACACGTTTGAACAGAGGGATCAAAGAGCTGGTGAATCAGCCAAAGAATACATTGCAGCCTTGAGAACAGCAGTTAAGCCTTGTGACTTTAAAGATTTAGAAGAAAGGCTGAGAGACTGATTTGTATGTGGGCTTAGGAACAGAGACTTGCAACAGAGACTCTTTGCAAAAGAAGACATTTCCTTCCAAGATGCCTTTAGAGAGGTCACTGCAGAAGAGGCAGCAGGTGGGGCAGTCAAGAATATGAGGCCTATCAGGAACAACCCAGCAGCAGTCTCCGTGCACCATGAGGGAGTCCAGGAGAGCTCAGAGGAAGATCCTGAAGATGAGGTGGATCATCTCTACCCATTCACAGAAAGGAAGCAGAAGGAAGGGAAAGAAAAGTCTTCAGCTGTACCCAAGTGCTTCGGGTGTGGAGGTCACCACAAGAGGACCGACTGCAGGTTCCGTTCTGCAATCTGTAGAGCATGTGGCAAGCAAGGCCACATAGCAGCTGTGTGTCTTGGCCGTCAGAAGGTACAACCCCGAGAAGAATTGCGCCTGAAAGGTACCAGTTTTGGCTGGCCCCTCAAAGGGGCCAGCCAAAACAGGGTGGGTTTCTGTGCATCACGTAGAAGCATTTATACGACAGGCACACACAGGCCACTTAAAAAGAAACTGTCACTTAAGGTGAAGTTGCAAAGAGTTCCATTGGTCATGGAACTGGACACTGGGTCTGCCCTTTCAATCATTTCTATCCACACTTTCAGAAAGATTTGCTCTAGCAGTGGGTTTCAGGCCAAGCTTAGGCCATCCAATATAGTCTTAACAGACTTCCAAAATTCCAAGGTGTGTGTTAAGGGGGAGGCCACCCTTACAGTACAATACAAGGATTTTGAAGGTCCATTAGATGTATTGGTAGTTGGGGATGAACGAACGAGTCTCATTGGACTCGATTGGTTTGAGGCCTTGGGAATCCAAGTTACAGGGCTACACAATTTGCAAACGCCAGGCGTACAAGAAGTCTGCAAAGAGTTTGCAGATGTCTTCAGCCCCCAGCTGGGAGCTTACAAAGGCCCCCCAGTTTCTTTGAAACTAGACCCCACTGTCACTCCTATTAGGGTGAAAGCAAGGAGAGTACCCTTTGCTTTGAAAGGAAAAATTGATGCTGAGTTGGACAAATTGATCCAGCAAGGTGTTTTAGAACCTATTGACTCAACTCCATGGGAAACCCCCATAGTTACGCCTCTCAAAGCTAATGGGGACATTCGCATCTGTGCAGACTACAAATGCACCCTAAATAAGGCATTGCAACAGCATGCATACCCTGTACCTGTAGTCAGCCATATTTGGGCCTTCCTCAAAGGGGCCTGTTTTTGCAAAGCTAGATTTAGCAGAGGCTTATCAACAGTTACCTGTTGATGAAGCTGCTGCTGAAGCACAGACCATTGTAACTCATAGGGGGGCATTCAAAGTCAAAAAACTACAATTTGGAGTAAATGTATCTCCTGGAATCTTCCAAAGTGTAATGGAAAACACCCTGAGGGGTATACCAGGGGTTTGCCCCTATTTTGATGATGTCCTTATTGCAGGAGAATCTACTCAGAATTTAGCTGAAAGATTGAGGGCTGTTCTGCTGCGTTTCAGAAAAACAGGTCTCAAGCTTAAAAACAAATGCAAAATTGGAGTGTCTTCTACATATTTCCCGGGATTCAGAATAGATGCCAGGGGTATTCACCCTGCTGAGACTAAATGAAAAGCTATACTGCAAGCCCCTAAGCCTAAGCCTAAAGCTGAGTTACAAGCTTTTCTGGGCCTCTTGAATTTTTACAATGCTTTCATACCTAACAAAGCTAATGTAGCAGAGCCACTTCATAGACTTCTAGACAAGCAGGCAGTGTGGCAGTGGTCACAAGCACATGAAAAAAGCTTCAGTGAGGTCAAGGCCTTACTTACATCAAATGATGTGCTTGCACATTTTAATGAAACTCTTCCTGTGTGCATCGCTTGTGATGCTTCCCCTTATGGGGTGGGACCTGCACTTAGCCACTTAAGAGCTGATGGAACTCAGGTTCCTGTTGCATATTACTCCAGAACTTTGTCCTCTGCTGAGCAAAACTACACTCAGATAGATAGGGAAGTCTTGGCCATTGTTGCTGGATTAAAAAATTCCATGATTTTCTATATGGCAGACACTTCACGGTCTATACTGACCATAAGCCTCTGTTGGGGCTGTTTACCACAAACAAACAAACTCCTCATATCATCTCCTCTAAAATGCTGAGATGGTCTATCTTTCTGTCAGCCTATGATTTTTTATTGGTTCACAAACCTGGCAAGGAAATGGGCCATGCTGATGACCTAAGTAGATTACCTTTACAAATGGTGGAGGCTGACCCTGACCCTGCCATCAACATCCTTTCTATTCAGGCATTGCCTGAGTCTCCCTTAAATGCCAGAGATGTGGCTGCTGAATAAGCCACGGATCTCACACTCACCCGTGTATTGTCATGGGTTTTGTCTGGATGGCCTGAGAGTTGTCCAGGTACTGAGTTCCAGAGTTTCTGGCTCAAGAAGCATGAGTTATCCACTTTCCAGGGTTGTTTGTTGTGGGGCAGCAGAGTTGTTATTCCTACCTCAATGAGACCTAGAGTCTTAGCTTCCCTTCATGAAGGTCATCCTGGCATTGTCAGGATGAAGGCACTTGAGCGTAGCCATTTATGGTGGCCAGATTTAGATAGGGAAATAGAGGCCCAGGTGCATGGATGCCACTTGTGTCAGCGCTCACGCCCTGAAATGCCTCAGGCTCCTGTGCATAGATGGGAGGAGACACAGTCACCTTGGTCAAGGGTGCATGTAGATTACGCTGAGCCTTTTCAGGGACAATTCTTCTTGGTCCTTGTTGACAGCCATTCAAAGTGGCTTGAGGTTGTTCCTGTCTCTTCCACCACTGCTGCCAAGATCATTCAAGTACTGAGAGGGATTTTTGCTGCACATGGCCTCCCCGATGTTCTGGTTTCTGACAATGGTCCTCAATTCACTTCTTTCGAGTTTCAGGCTTTCTTGCAGGCCAACATGATTCATCATGCAACTTCGGCACCATTCCACCCTTCCACCAACGGTATGGCTGAGTGGATGGTTCGCATCACCAAGGATGCTTTAAAGAGACTGACCTACGGGAACTGGCACCACAGGTTGGCAGACTTTCTTCTTGCTTACCGCACCACACCTTCCACTTCCACTGGGAAGAGCCCGGCTGAACTCCGCTGGGGGCTCAAACTGATCACCAAACTTGACAGGTTGCATCCGGACAGACTGCCTCCTAGGGTCACCCAACCCAGGGCACCGCGGTGTCTGCAAGTGGGTGCCCCAGTATGGACCTGGAACTATGGGCCCGGTCACCTGTGGGTTCCTGCTGTAGTATGCAAGGTCACTGGTCCATTGTCCTACGAGGTTTCCTTGGATGACGGTCGTGTCCTTCGGTGGCATATCGATCAGCTGTGTACGAGACTGGACTTACCCTCTGCAACTCCTGGGCTTTCTCCGGGGGGGAGGGGGACCACTGTGGGCAAAGAGAAGGGTGTTGGCAGCAGCCGGAGCCAAACAGAGAGGCCAAAGAAGGCCTGTTCCAAGGTTCCACAAGTGTCCCTAACAGGGATTCAGGGGAACAAGAAATAATACAGGCACCAGTGCCTACTCCAGCCAGGGAGTCACCCAGGGGGCATACTCATCATTCACAACCACAATTCAGCACTCCAAGCAGGGAGAATAACCGGGAGCATCCAAACAACCCAAACAATGCAAGAGAACTGGCACACAAACAATTAAGCTGGCACAGTACTGCTACTGCTTCCAAAAGGAAGTCTATACACAGGGAGGTAGTCAAAGAGGCAAATCCTGATTCTGGCACCTCCGGCATAGAATGGGAGGCAACAGAGTACTGGGGCACTGCAGAAACCCAAGACAATCCCGTTACGGGGCTTGGGAGTGAAGGGATGCGTTCCCTTGATAGCTCCATTGTGGACTTGGAGAGTTCTACTGAAATGCCAAATACTGGCGGGCATGTAGAGGGGCCCGAGAGCCTACAGTTAGGCAGGTCAGCCAGGTTCAGTGGGGAGCAAAGTCCTGGTCTGACGAGCCCGGTGGGCAAGCAAGAAGACCAGGCAACAGGACACAGTTCACGGGGACCACCAGGGTTTAAAAGAGGAGGCAACTCCACTCCAACCTCTATACAAGAGGAATTAGGGGGTTCTCAGAACCTGAGGAGATCACAGAGAGTAAAAAGATCTCCCAAATACCTTGAAGATTTTGTAACCTTGCTGTCAAAGCAAGGCAGGTGAGAAGGGGGCCTGCTGTTGTTGGGGTAACTTGAAAGTGTGAGTATTGGGCACTTAATTCCAAAACAATAGCCTGGTACCATACTGTAGTGTGGCTAGTGAGTAGCTGCAATAGATGTGCAGGTTCCCTGGGTTGGCACACCACGCTTGTGTTGAGGTCACGTATAACTACTTATATAGTTAATAAGTCTCATCCGGGGGGGAAGGGGTGTTGTGTCCTGAGCCTGCAAAGGCAGGCTCAGGACGTTGCAATGGTCCCGGGCTGTTACAAGCTGCCCGGGACCAGACTGAGTGGCGCTGGCTTCGCGCGCATGTGCGAGGCGTGGAAGCATGCCAGATTGTTACCTTTTTGCCCAGGGATTCTATTAAAGGAGATAGAGAGGCCTGCAAGCCTCAGAGTTGTATCGGAAGGAGAACTACTGAGAATAAAGGCTGTTGGAATTACAGAATGTGTGCTCCTCATTCGCCGTTGATTCAAGGACTCAACAATTTCAAACCCTCTGCCCAGTTCAGGAATTCTTATACTATCCCAGGTAAATGACTGTTCAATCTTTTCTTGAATAGTGATAGAATATTTGCAGTTTCAGGAGGTAAGCTGATCTACTGGTTAATACCTTTCATAGTGAGGACATTCCTCCTTATTTCAAATATAGATCTTTCCCTATGTGGCTTTTTCTCAATGTTTCTTCTCTTACCTTCAGAAATTCTGGAGAATAAATCTATACCCTCTGCCTCCCTACACTAGAAGACTTCTTTTAGCTAAACATAAGTTCCCTTAAAGCTCTACAGGAAGATTCCACAGCCAAGCTTTGCAATAATGGACAAAGGAATTTCCTATGACCAAAAAAAAAAAAAAAAGCAATTTGGAAGGAGAATATGGCCATGCATCCCGTAGACTGCCCATTCCTTGACAATATATCTGCTGATTTTACATTAGGCCACACATATAGAAAAAGGCACAGAAGGTAAAACTAAAAGTAAAAAAAATCTAGCAAAGAAAACTAAGAAAAAAATTAGCTGAACAGAAAACCACACCTCATTCCAAGGAGTTTAAAGGTTTAATTCAATGCTTATCTAAAACCTTTGAACTGTATTAGAAAGACAATTTCCGTGGAACGACTCTATCTTTATTTTGCTTGGGGCAAGTTCATTAATATCAACAACTATTCCTAACATATTCTTTCATTCAGCTTCTGAAATATACACACACACACACATTCTTTACAAGCACATTTTTTTTTAAAAATGGGCAATTAAAGCAAAAAATATTTACAAAATATGTATTGTCAAAGACAATGCTTACATTAATTCTCCTTTATACTTTAAAAAAACTTAGATATCACATGCAAGTCTTGATGAAGTAGAGAGATATGGTGGCATAATAGAAAAGGAGGTCATTAATTCACTTATAGCACAGTATCAGTGAACAGAAAACATAAGAGACAACAATTCAACCATGATCTGGACAGCAGACCAATGTAAATAGCACTGCTCTATTGGTCAATTTAAACAGCAATCAGACTCCTGCCCAGGTTCACAGCCACCATAATTCATTATTCATGAATCCACAGAAATTGAATGGAACATGCTGCCATCAGGCCCAGAAGCTGCCTTGTCATTAGAAACCCTCAGCAGTAGTAGTCACTTCAAGTCCAAACAAGCATTTTTGTTTCTGTATGTGAAAGAAATATAATTTGACCAGCCATCCTCTCTGTGTAGATAAGGGAGGGAAAAGGGGAAGGATGGTGCGTACCCAGTCAAAGAGTACATCGGTCATGATGTATTACTCAGATTCATCATGCTGGAGTACTTCACAAATGGAAGGGCATTGTACAGTGCATAGTGAATAATTTCACTGCTGAAGAATGTAGTAATTTAAGAAGTTAGAATATAATTATATATTTGTTTTTGATTATAGGACAGCAATAAAAAACAGTAGAAAAATCTGTGGAGCTTCTTCCTTCAATACACACATCCTTATATATTTTAAATAAAGAAACAAAGAGCTGATTTGGGATGATGAAAGTTATTGGAAGTTGTAATCCAATGTGTGTTGAAGGACTAGAGTCAGAAAAGTGGTTTAGGCAGATAGGGTCCTTACCTATAGGAATAGCCAGAGGCAAAGAGACCAATAGATGTAAACAGGAACCAGCTTCAGCAACTAATTTCATTCAATGCAATATGTGAAAATATCTGCAGTTTCTGCTTTGAATTGAAATAATGTATTTCTACTTTACACACATTCCTTTCACTACTGTAATATCAATATGTAACATAAAATGACCCCTTCCTACACTAATCTCTCTGAAGCAGCTGTTCCTGTGAAAGCCCAATTACTATTATATTTGCCTTATTAAATATTTCTGTGTTTTAATGATCGTGCACCAAGGCAATTGGGGCTTTTTAACAGAAGTTTAAAACAGAGAAAATGCCTATGGTAATTTGTAAGAGGAGTTACTCAGACTCCATAATCAGTAGCAGCAGGGGAATGCTAGTGTCATGCACATAATAGTGATTTTTTTAAAGTCTATAATTGCAAAAGTAGACTTTTGGGGGAAACCCTATGTAGTTAATGGATTGGAATCTAACTCTGTATTTGTTTTACTCAAAACCTTGGCCCTAGAGATGGTTGATAAATTTGATGATATCAATATATTTTTTCGATACTGATCATAAAGCTGCAATTTTAAATATTATGAGAAACCCAGGAAGCTATGTAACTGTATAATCAAAACTCTTACTCATGAAATAGATACATTGCTGTCATATTCTGCAAGGAAATAGGTTTTGTAAGAGGATTCTCTACCAAATTTAGAATCCAAAAAGACTTACATTTATGGGCATACAAGATGTATTGGACACATCTTTTCCAACTTATCAGACTAACCAGAGCTTTTATGAATAGTTTACTATTCATAAACTCTTTTTACATCATGATTTGGGCCCTTGCCTCTTCTATCAATTCCTTCTATAAAATATCACAATCAGGCCTAGGACAAAGGCTGGTATCTCATCTAGACCTGGATATCTCATCAATTCCCTTAACTGTTGCCATCTAGTGAGACCTAGGAAGTGTGCTTTTTCCATAGCAGCCCTGTTCCATGGAATATCCTTCCCCCTGACATCAGGCAGCCTCCCATCTTTCAGCCTGGTAGAAAAATATAAAGATCTGGCTGTTCTGCCAAGTACTAGAATAGGACAAGATTGGATCTGGCAAAGGTATTGTTGGGTGCTTGCGTGAAGGATGGTTGCATTGGTGGAGGGGGAGGGGACTGTTCTGGTTGCATTGGTGGAGGGGGGAACTTTTTTAAAATTATTTTTGTGAACTTCCCAGAATTGTGTGTCTTGATGAGCAGCTATATAATCCATATATATAAATAAATATATTTCCATGAGCAGAGATGTTCTGGCCAAAGCGCAAAAAAAAACACATGGTTCTTTTCTGATCCACCTAGAGAACATGGCCTCATTGCCTTGATGCCCTTCATATCTGTTGATCTTCAATGTGCATCTAAGAGACCTGAAACTCCAAACCTTTAAACTGCACTAAATTGGGATATATATATTGAACTCTCAGTATGGATAGAATGAGAAAGAACCAGTATTAGTTGTCTATGAGTGTTAAACAATGTTACTATGGTAAATCCTGAGTAGTTATAAAAATGAGTCATGTCAAGCCTGAGTGGAATTGATACCTATAAAGATCAGAATTGTTCAGGCAATGGTTGCAGGCACAGCTCTTTCCTATGGCACTCTTTGGAAGCCGAAGTTGTATTTTGAAGAATCAAGACACAATTTTATTAGAGAAAAGCTATTATTTCTTCCACCAGCACATTATTTTCTTGCCACAGGCTGCCCCACAACTCACAAAGACACGGCTGTCTTTAATCCTTGGCAAGGTGTTTTTTTTTTCTTGAAATTGTCACCCTTTTTTGTCCAATACATTTGTCCAAATGTATTTTGTATGGTTGTGGCTAAACAAGTTCATGTTTTGTTTCATCATTCTGAAACACTTTGTTCCAAAATATTTCAGGCTTATCAAGGTTTTACTTTGCATACTATCTTTTGTGATGAGGTCATACAAAAAAAACCTCCTTCTGACAACTTTCTCTTGTATGAGCAATGCTGCATGTGGACTGTGGATAACCACAACGGCGTCAGCTAAACTTTTCAGAAGCTGGTTTGTAGTGATTTTTAGGGGTTATTTTTGCAGATCTCGACATTTTTCAGAAATTCTAGGAGTTATCTTTCTTAGTCTTCCAGTCCTGCTTTGATTTCAATAATGTCATGTAACTTCCATTTCTTAACAATATTTTTCATACTGAAAATGGATATCTGGAAGTGTTCAGAATTTTTTATAGCCCTATTGTGCTTTATAAGTGTGAATTATCTTCACGTTCAAATGATCAGACATCTGCTTAGAGGAGCCCATAGCTACTAAAAGTAGACAGAACCACAATCATAATATGAGAGCTGGAAGAGCTAGTATTTTTTCCTCCGTGGTATTGTGTTTATTTGAATAATAGTAAATCTAATGTTTGGGATTTTATTAATTTATATATTTTAAAAATAGTTTCAATCAACTGGAATGGTGTTCAAAATTCACTTGCTATATTCACTATTTTCTTATTTTGAATATGTAAACAACTGCATTTGAAATTTGCATAAATATGTTTTACTTTGTACTATGTAGAGACTGTCAGCTCTGTTCACATAGGGATTTATTGAAACAGAACAATTTGAGCAGGGGGGTTTCAAGTTTTGCTTTATACAATTTGCAGTCAGACCAGAGAAAAAGAACTGGTAAGAACAACTAAAGAAGGTCAGAAACAAAGTCACAAATGCCAGCTCCTGAAACATTATCTGTTCAGGTCTCTAGAACTTTCTAAGAAAGACATGAATCAGACATAAGATTCATCATATGGGGATTTAATCCATGTCCACAACCTCAGAGGATCCTGGATAATTCTGTTTCCAGTTTGAAGCTCCATGTAAGCCACTTCTTCCTAGAGATCTGAATTAAGATGTTCTGAGCAAACTCCTTCAGCAGAGCACCCAGAGCAAGTGTTTGAGTCTCAATGTCAAGGGTCTGGTTGAAAAAGCCAACAAAGCAAGCACACCAGAGACATTGTGATCTCGAAGGTAAGCTTTATTAGGCATAGCATACCAGCATGGTAGAAAGAAAACCAGCTCTGGCAACATGGCAGGAAAAAGATAATTAAAAGAATAAAACCTTCCCTCCCCTCTCTGAAGTTCAGGTCACATTGTCCAATTAGTCTTCAAACAGTTGTTATGAGAAGAAATTCTCTATTCACCAAAACATCTCTTCAGTGACCTCAACTCTCACACTGAAAGAAACCACCTGTGCATTCCAAATCCTTTCCCTCCTCCCTCATAACTGTAGATAAGCTAGAAGCAGCATGACAATTCTAATGCAAAGGATCTTCATAGCTTGACAGGCTGGTCTCCTACAGAGTTAGGAGAATCTGGAAAACAAAATGAATACACATTATTACTTGTTAACTTTCTCTTGCCCCGGCCCCAGCTTTCAGGGGGTATTTAGTATGGAATCGCTTTACCAAATGATCTGCATTCATGTTGTGAGCTTTTACCAATCTAGCTTCTGACATCAGATAACCCTTCCATTGGATTAGGTACTACAATTTCCCTTTGTGAATTCTAGAGTCAAGGATCCACTTGACTTCATAGTGTGTCTCTCCGAGACCCCACCATTATGGCTGCTGGGGGTGCCTTCCCCACTTGACTCATAAGGGACCTTTGGAATGGCTTCACTAGGCTGCAGTTGAATACCAGATATACTTTTCCCAGTATTCTAGGTAGCTACTGTCACATGATTTATAACTTTCACAATAGGGAAAGGCCCTATGTACTTTGGACCTAGCTTCTTGCAAGCTTGTCTCAAATTGAGATACTTAGTGGACAGATATACTTTATCTCCTATATGGAACATCCCAGTGGTGGGATTCAAATATATGAACAACCGGTTCTCTGTGTGGATGCTGCTTCCAGAAGTCTGTTCTGGTCCCGGGGAACAAAAAATTAGCTACCAGTTCTGCCAAAGTGGTGCAAACTGGCTGAATCCCACCACTGGAACATCCCCTGGGAACTCTTTTCTTATCAGCCTGTTTTTTCTGACTTTCAGCTGCTTTAGTTAACGCTTTCTTTGCATTGCTCCAAATACTTTGGAATGAATCTACCCATTCAGTTAAGGAACTCAAGGAGGGTGGCTCCTGCGGGCATTCTGGCATTGGCGCAAACTCCACCCCCATGATTAGCTTAAATGGAGTGAAACCAGTGCTCCTGTGTACTGTGTTGTTATATGCCACCTCCACAAACGGCAAAAGTCCTGTCCAGTTCGTTTGCTGGTAGTTGACATAGCAATATAGGTACTGTTCCACCATTGCATTAGCTCATTTTATGGCCCCATTTGTACTTGGATGAAAAGCTGAACTAAGTCCCTGGGAAATCCAATCATCTCCACAAGTTTTCTCCAGAATGTAGCAGTGAATTGGACCCCATGGTTTGAAATGATGTGCTTAGGTGCTCTGTGCAGCCAATAAATATGCTATAAAAACATATTCGCTAGCTTCGGGGCTGAGGGAAGTCCAGAACATGCAATAAAGCGGGCTTGCTTGAGAAGTCTATTACGGTCCAAATCATGGTGTTCCTCCCACTCTCCGGCAGCTCCACTATGAAATCCATGGCTATCTCCTCCAAGGGTCTAGCTGGGTCAGCCACCTGCTGCAACAGTCCTGGGCTCTTCCCCGGTAGTCTCTTATTTGCTGTGCAAACAGCCCAGCTCTTCACATAACTCTCAATGTCCTTCTTCATCTTTGGCCACCAGTACTGACAGTTAGCAAGGTGCAGTCTTTAAGAATCCAAAGTGGCCAGCCTCCTTAGCATCGTGGCTGCATTGCAGGACTTGCAGTCATAAACTGTTGAGAACATACAGTTTGTTTCCTTTCCACACCAGCCCGTCCCTCATGATCAGTTCTCTTTGATGAGCCACAAACCACTTATTGGTCAGTAGCTCCTGCTTCAGTCATTGGGCAAACACATCATTGAGTTCCTCTTCTTCTCCTGCTTGCACAGCTTGTTGCTTGGTGAGAATGACGGAACTCACCTCCTCTTCCTCCTGGCTGCTCTTGTACTGAGGCATGCAGGCAAGAAAATTCTTCCCCCCTCGGATGTACTTTAACTCAAAATCAAATCATTTGAAGTATTGTGCCCATTGGATGTTTGGGTGAGAGCTTATTAGGGGGGGGTTAGGGCTTCTAAATTTTTATGATCAGTCCACACCTCAAATGGGGCTTTACCTCCCTCTAGGAATTGCCTCCATGTCAATAACGCCCACTGAACAGCAAAAACCTCTTTCTCCCACACAGCCCACCGTTGCTCTGTCTCATTCAGTTTGCGAGATGTGTACGCGCATGGTTGCAAGTTTCCCTCCTTATTTCACTGGAGGAGGACTGCACCCACTGGAATCTGCCTGAATTACAAAAGGTTCCCCTGGGTCTGGGTGTTTTAGAACTGTTTCAGTCACAAGCAGCCTTTTCAGTTTTTTGAATGCCACTTGGCATTCAATCGTCCAATTCAAGAGTTAACTCGGCTAGGGCTTCTCTCCCGCTCTCCCCATTTTCAACAGTTCCGTGATTGGCAAAGCGATTCTTGTGAATGAGGGGATGAATTGCCTGTAGAGGTTTGCAAACCCCAAGAACCTCTGTAGCTGCTTGCAGGTACGAGGGGCTTGCCAC
Source organism: Crotalus tigris (assembly GCF_016545835.1). Taxonomy (NCBI): domain Eukaryota; kingdom Metazoa; phylum Chordata; class Lepidosauria; order Squamata; family Viperidae; genus Crotalus; species Crotalus tigris. The sequence continues at coordinate 257,256 of NW_024097783.1, read as the reverse complement.
TCAAAGATGGATTTATTTTCCCTGAGTCCATCTCCACCTGCTTGCATGATACTCAGTAGCCCAGGTAATCCAGACTCGTCTTGTGAAACTCACATTTTGATAGGTTAGCATACAGTTTAGCATCCAACAGTTTTTTCAGTACCTGTCGCATGAGTTTCACATGTTCTTCCATATTCTCAGTGTAAATGAGGATGTCTTCCAGGTACACCAAGACCCCTTTGTACAAATGCTCATGTAGCATCTCATTTATAAGCTGCAAGAATACTGCAGGGGCTCCCTGTAGTCCAAAAGGCATCACTTGATAGTACCTTAGGGGGCAGTTGAAGGCAGTTTTCATCACCTTCCTTGATTCTCACTCAATAGTATGCCTCTGTCAGGTCTAATTTAGTGAATCCTTTCCCCTTGGCTAAATGTCCCAACATATCCCTCATGAGGGGGAGGGGATACATATTTTCCACGCACACTTTGTCAATCCCACAGAAATCAACACACAGTGATCAGTGATCCATCTTTCTTTTCTTCAAACAGCACCGGTGCTGCCACTCAAGATTTTGCAGCCTGAATGAGCCCCCTCACTAAATTCTTATCAATGTATTCCCTCAGCTCCTTCATCTCTTTCGGAATCATGGAAAACATCTTTGGCTTAGGGAGTTTGCTCGGGTTTCTCTTTTCTTTTGGCAGGGGAATTCAGGCTCTGCTTCCTCATGATTACTCACTTTGAGGCTTTCTCCCAATAGATCCATGACCCCCATTTTGCTAACCAAACCAGGCCTAGGATCATCTCCTCAGCCTTTCTAGAGGTGACCATGAAGCAGATAGTCTCTTGTTGATTCCCAAAGATAAGTTGCACTGGCTACATTAAATGGGAAGCTGCCCTGCCCCCCATCAAGATGCCATCAGCTTGCTCAAACTTCATGGCCTTCCTAAGCTTCCTCACATGTAGCCCTAACCTGCACTGTGGCTTGGCTACTCAAGCACTCCAGGGTCAATGGTGGCTCCATCCATTCCTCTCGTACCTTGGAGTACATCAAGGCTAGTGAAGTTTCAAAGCTACTTTTGGTTCCAGTTGGAGTCCTGCTGACTGACCCCGACCTGGCTTTGGCCGGCTATTCCATTTCAAGCATCTTCGCCTGAATCATCAGGACCCCCTTAGTTAAAATTGAGGTTAAAAGAGAGCTGGTTTAGTGTCAAGGTTCCGGTTAAAAAACCCAACAAAGTAAGCACACCAGAGACATTGCAATCTGTAATGTAAACTTTATTAGGCATAGCATACCAACACGGTAGAAAGAAAACCAGCTCTGACAATATGGTGGAGAAAAGATAATCAAAAGAGTAAAACCTTCCCTCCCCTCTCTGATAGTTCAGGTCACATTATTCAATTAGTCTTCAAATGGTTGTTATGAGAAGAAAGTCTGTATTCGCCAAAACATCTCTTCAGTGACCTCAACTCTCACACTGATAGAAACTACCTATGAATTCCAAATCCTTTCCCTCCTCCCCGTAGCTGTAGACAAGCTAGAAGCAGCATGGCAGTTCAAATGCAAGGGATGTTCATTACTTGACACTCACGTTTTCAATATCTGAAAATATCTGGGAGCAAGATTTACACATGACAATAAAAAGTGCAGTGCATATGATGAAATGTTAATCACTATTCTTCGGGCTTGAGCAAAAATGATTATGATACCATTATTTAAGGCAATGCATTAGAAAAAAAAGATCAAGCTTGTTTTAATCTATTTATCTTTTCCTTCTTCTTCCTCTTTTCAAGGTTTGAAAGAAATACACCCTATTTGACATTGTTAGATATAAAATGAAAAGTTGTCCCGTGTCCATACCTTATATATCCAAGGGGATTATAAGGAATGTGACCTTCATACTATATCAGTTGCTTTGTAGACATTTATATAAGCAAACGTCTAAATAAGTATGTATATACTATATCATAAAAGAACATAGTAATCTGCATTTACTTCAAATACCATTCCTCTATGTTATTATTTTTATAATTAAAGATATAATTTTATATCTTTAATTTCAAACCTGAACTATTTTATTAATATGGTTCATGCAGCATAGTAAGATATGTTGGTTAACCATTTTTATTATTGAATGAATTACAACTGTTTGAGGTGTGTATTGCACTAAGCCATTAAGTTGGGATATCACTTCTAACTCAACTCTTTTACCTGCTGACAAGATGGATTTTCAATAATATGGAGAAGTTATGGGAGCTATGTCAAATTTAGAAACTGCCCATGTCCCTCACAGAGCAACATGTTATCAGAAGGCTCAAATTTTCAGCCAATTTTATGCCCAGGGATTTTCCCCCATTCAATCAAATTCTCGGTGACTGACTGGAGAAGTCTCTGCAGGTTTTTTTGGCAAAGTTTTTCAGAAAGGGTTTGCTATTGCCTCTCTCCAAGGGCTTAGAGAAAGGGACTGGCCCAAGGTCACCTAGCTGGTTTTGTGCCTAAGGCAGGATCAGAATTCACAGTCACTCAGTTTCTTTATATATAAAATGCATATTTGGGAAAACATTCTTACTCTCGAAATACAGACAACATTACTATCCATCCAAGACAAATATTTTGCCTCCCAAAATATAGAAGACAAGACTATGTTGGTTATGTTGGCTGTTTCTATCATTAGCAGGATTAACATTTCAGCAATTACAAAGTAATTCAGCTATAAAGTTTTATTTTGCATTTATTTTTAAAGTTTCATCTGTTTTATTTTCTATAATCATTGCCTATCTATCTATCTATCTATCTATCTGTCTATCTAACTAGCTAACTAGCTAACTAATTAACTAACTCTACTTACTTGTCTAGAAATGATATTCCTTAAATGGATAAGTAATCAGTTTTTCACTGATTGGGATAAATTCCTATTTCCAAAATTCCCAATTTGGGCCTGTTAATAAAATATCTTGCTATTTTGCTAAAAGCATCTATTATTTGCATCAACACTGGAATAGTATTATAAGGTTTGGAAATAAACGTAAGAATGTCAACTAGAAAACCTACTTTGTGTTCAACTGATTTATGTATTACTCTGCATATCACTCACTGTTGTCTAATTGCACAAGCCAAGGATTCCATTCAGGTATTAAAAAACAAGGGCAAAGTGGATATCCTTGTCTAACTCTACTCAAAAATAGAAAAAGTAGGACAAAATATGCCATTAACCTTTACTTTAGATGTGAACGACTCATATAGTATCTTGATCCACTTTATGAATTCCAGGGGAAATCCAAACCTGTTTACTACAGCAAACATATGCTCTTTATATATTTTGTTAAAGGCTTTTTCTGTATCTAATGATAACATTGCTAATGTATTATAATCTATTAAATCTGAAATTAACCTAATAATGTCTATTGGTTGCAGAGTTTTTATAAAACCTGCTTGGTCATTCTTAATAATCACCTGCTCTTTACTAACACTGTTGTTAATATTTTTGTATCCAATTAATCAATAGATTGGATGTTAATTAGCACGAGTTTGATTTTTACCTGCTTTTGATAGAACTATAATATAAATCTGATTAAATGCCCTTATCAAATATTTCATCATATAGTTGACAAAGTTGAGGCAACAATAAATATTTTATATCACTCAATGCGAAATCCATTTAATCCTCGTATTTAACCACTTGCCATTTTTAAAATTGTTTGATCTCTATATCAGATAGAGAGGCAAGTTAAGTTTTATGTGTCATCTATCATCTAATTGTGATAGATTAACTTTATTTAAATGAGCATTTATATCTTCATTCAATACATTCTCTGATTTGCAATAGAATTCTAAATAACATTTAAAAAGTGACTTTAGATACATTAAAGTCACTTTTATAACCTCGATACACCCACGTTACACCTATCCTCCGTGAGCTGCACTGGTTGCCTATTGGTCTCCGGGTCCAATTCAAGGTGTTGGTCATTACCTTTAAAGCCCTATATGGCTCAGGGCCAGGCTATTTGCGAGACCGCCTACTACCTCATAGTTCCCTACGTCCGGTTAGATCCCACAGGCTGGGCCTCCTTCAGGCCCCGTCGGCCAAGCAGTGCCATTTGGCGGGGCCGCGGAGGAGGGCCTTCTCTGTGATGGTGCCCACGCTTTGGAATCAGCTCCCCCCGGAGATTAGGACCGCTCCCACCCTGTTGGTCTTCTGTAAGCTACTTAAGACCTGGCTTTTCCGGCAGGCCTGGGGTTTATAAAACCTAACCCCTGAATGATTGTCTTTGTACTATTGTTTTGTTATGTTTTATGTGTTTTTTTATTGTTAGCTGTGCTCCCCTGCTGGAACCTCCAAACAAGTTGTCAAATACAACAGTAGGGAGTTATGTGCAGGTAAATTAATGTTTTGAGTTAAGTATGTTGTGTTAATGCAACTAGTGATACTTTCTTCCAAGAAACATGACTAGGATTGTACAATCAGAATAGAAATTCTCTAACAATCTCTCAATAGACCTTTTCTTATAATATCTTGTATTAATGTCAACTCAAGAAGCTCTGACATCCCTTAGTGAGATAAATTCTATCACTAAAGCATATTTGTCATTGATATCACAGCATGATTTTAGAGAGTAAAGTGTCTACTCTTCCAATGTGATAAGTTCTAAATATATTACTTGATCTGATGATATAGTAATGTTAGTACTTTTTTTTTCACCCGTCACATTCCTCTCAGACTTTATCATTTAATAAGATGGTTCAAAATAGGTGGCATATTTTCTTACTATTTTGATATGTGAAAACATACAGATACTTTAATCCCTAAAAAAGCTTTGCATAAATGTTCTTCCTATAGCAGATTCACTTCTCCAAAAGATGGTATAGTCCAAATCTACCAAAAGTTTGGCTAGCTAGGTTATAAATAATTTGTAGATTAAAGCAATTTTGAAGACAGAAAACGATCTCGACTAACATGCCTTGTAATAGTTTTTCTAATCTCCTAAATTGCTATGGACTGCTTGTTAGCAAATATCTTTAATATATAACTGGATTTTGATAAGCAGACCACTATTAGAGATAAATTTAGAATTTGTCCACTACTTAAATTCACAAGCATTGCAGAATTAAACCTGTTCATGTTGATTTGTGTATATTATATAAAACGCTTTATCAAATTTAAGATTATTTTCCCCATAGGAATGTTTCATAGAATATTACTTTGTGATGCATATGTACTAAAACACTGGGATGTGTCCAGAGATTTACAGTTGTGGCAGCTTACAACTTAAAATAAATACATTTTAAAACATATCTAAATAAATCAGGATTCTTTAGAAGAATGAAAGAACACAGCTCCATACAGCTCCGCATGCAGATGAGAAACCTCTTATTATAATACTTTCTTATAAAATAATCTTCTCTTTTTCTCCTATAAAATAGTATATTAGGAAGAAAAGCTGAGAACTTGGCCAGAAATAAGCACATTTACTCAGTGTTGATATTAGAAATACACAGTCCCAATCATAAATCTGAACTAGGAATAATCCCAATATATTATATTATTCCAATAACGTTCTATTAAAAGAAAGGGGATGAGATCACTTTAATCAGCTAAAAAATTAGATTATAAGCACTGTTACTGGATTTTTAATAATACGAACTTCTGGAAGGAATCCTGAACATAAAAACACTAGTAGTTGCATAATCCTCCAATATACAGCTATCAATCTATAATTTAGGTTCAGATACTTGGAGTCTCCTTTGCACTTCACGCTACAGATTTTGCTTTTGACTCTGCACACTTTTGCCCTTCAAGCACAGCATGTTCAAAGTAAGCAGAAGGAATTGATGCAATTTGGATTAAATTATTTCTGTTAGGGGCTTCCCTGCCTTGGGCTGCTCACAGCTCCAAGTGAAAATTTGCATGCATAACACAGAGAGAAACATTCACACATAAAACCCAACCCTTGCAGCATAAAATATACTGTACCCAGTTTAGTCTTGTTTCTAATAGGATAGCAATTAACTTCTAGGAAAAATAACAGGTTATAAAAACAATATCCCCCTATCCCTCCCGTTTGCCCAAGCCATTAAATATTGACTATTTAACACTCAACTAGAATAGAAGAAAAACTTTATTGTCACTTTAAATGTACACTAATCAGCATACATTAAAATGAAATTGTGTTGTATTCAGCTCTCAAAAAATACCATAATGCATATACCCATATACATATACATACATAACACAGAAAAACACCACAGTCTAGTTCAAATGTATACATATACATGGCGTAAAAAAAAAAATCCTGCAAATTTACAAGACGGATGGCATAAGAAACAAAGCTGTTACAGAATCTAATAGTTCTGCTATAAATACTTCGAAACCTCCTCCCAGAGGGGAGCAACAGAAACAGACTGTGAAGTGGGTGTGTGGGGTCTCTAACAATGCTTCGAGTTCTAAACACATAGCACTTATAAGCAGTATCCTGAATAATGGGAAGTGAGCTTCCTATAATCTTCTCAGCTATCCTTACCACTCTATACATGGACCTTTTATCTTAGGCACTGCTACTACCAAACCAAACAGTTATGCAATTTGTTAAAATGCTCTCAATTATGCCTCTGTAAAGTGGCCAGGACAGAAGGAGAAAAAATATGTGCTCTCCTCATCCAACACAAGAAATACAAATGCTGGTTTGCACGCTTCACTAAAGATAACGTATGAAAAGATCAAGTCAGATTATTAATTATCTGTACCTCCAGGTATTTAATACTATTGACCACCTCCACAGCTGCAGCCTTGATACAAAGTGGCTATGCCAACTCTTTCTAAAATCAACAATGATCTCCTTTGTTTTACTAACATTCAAAACCAGGTTGTTTTTATTACACCAGTCCACCAAAGCCTTCACCTCCTCCCTATAAGAATTGTTATCATCCCGGATAAGACCCACCACTATGTCATCCGCATACTTCACAATGTGGTTTGTAGTAGACTTGGCACAGCAGTCATCAAGGTGAATAATAACAGACTCAAAACACAGCGGGGGGGGGGGATCTGTACTCAAAAAGATGGAATTGGAAACTTTCCTTCCAACTCGCACAAACTGAGGCCTATCAATATAAGCCTTTCTTTAAACTAGTGCTCTCCAGGTGCATTAGATGCACTGGTCATCTTACAAAAAATAGGTCCCAGCTTTAAAAATATATTTGGTGTATTTGATTTTTATCCTGCCTTTATTACTGTTTATAAAGAACTCAAAGTGACTAACACCAACTAACAATAACAATAGCAATAGCACTTAGATTCATATACTACTTCACAGTGCTTTACTCCCTCCTTCTCCTATTTTCTTCACAACCACCACCCTGTGAGTTGAGTTGGGCTGAAAGTCCAAAAGGCCAAAGTCATCTAGCCCTTTTTGATGCCTAAGTCAGGACTGGAAGTCACATTCTCCCAGTTCCCAGGCCAGCACCTTAACCAATACACCAAGGTGGCTCTATTCAACACTTGAGATGTTTACTAAGAAAGTGTTTTCTAACATGTGAAATATTTGAAGACTCAAGTTTCAAAAGAAATATTTACATACATATTTAAGCCACATATGTAAAACCCACAGCATTAAGATACATACACACAAAATTGAAAAGCTGGCCATTTTTCTTTCCAGTTTGACACTTATGTTAATTTAGCATAGTGAAACTAAATAAATACTCTTAATTAGGAAGTACATACTGTGATAAATAAAAAATGCAATATATGATATGAAACCATTTAATTTGCATCTTTCTACATGCAGAATTCCCTCTCTATATATATTTATATAGACATTCACATCCAAAGTAAGGCCATCATTAGTTGCATTACATGATTCCCCCCTCCCCCCCCCCCCCCCCCGAAAAATAAAGAACAAATCATTATAGTCCAAAAGATCTCTCTGGAAGATCTAAGTATTACAGAATCAGGGTCTCAGTATGTGCCAATTTCCAATTTTTCAAAGCCACACACAAGACATGTTCATAAACATTCTTCCATCATCTCATTTCCAAACCCCATTATTTCTAAAAAGATCTGATTGGCTAAGGATTGGGAACATGATATGCTGCTTTTCACTCCTACCAATTCTAATCTCTTTCCAGAGCTCAACAGCTCACCACCACACATCTTTAATGGACTGTGCAAAATAAGCATTGGGGCTATCTTACCAGTCACGGCAAGTATCTACAACAGCAACGACAAAAATGACCCTATGAAAGGCCAGTTGTTGTGGATAGATAAGAAAGGAAAACAACTCCACCCCCACCCCTCGAAAATAAAGACTTCTAAAGTTTGCATTGTCATTGTCTCATTTTTTTCTCCTTGCTTCTGTTGAATGGATATAAAACTGAAAATTACTACCACAGAACCTGATCTATTTCACTGGCAATTATGTTGGCAGATAACAACATATTTAATGAGGGTGCTTCATGCTAACTTTGTCAGCCAGACTCTTTCCTTCTTCTCTCCTCCAATTGTTGTCCATTATCAGCCACAAAGGCAACAGTGCAAAACTCCACCCTTAAAAACAATTCTCGCCAGGTTCGTGCAAAATCGTCCCCCTGAAGCGGCGGGATAGGGCGGGAAAGAATCCCACTGGCGTTAGTGTGGTGAACCACTCCTGACGCAAGCAAATATGGGAAGTCGTGTCACGGCTACATGATATTGGTGGCGAAGAACTGCTGGCTTTGGGATGGGAAAGATGATGATGGTTTGCATCGAGAGAGAGAAATCCCCGATCTTCGTTTTCTTTCTCCTTCTTGCTGTGTGTTTGTCGTACTCTGTTCATGGCTCTTTTAGCTGGTCGGAGAACACAGTTATCCCAGGGGTAGAGCGAAAGAGTGAGCTACCAAAGGCATTTGTCAGCAAGCCAAGTTTTCCAGCATCGCCAGGGATTTACAGTAACAATGCCAAGAGTAAATGAAGAGGCTGGGAAAAATAAGAACTGGGAAGTAACGAAAAAGATGGAAGAAGGAAATTATGGCAAAGAACTATATTACCGTTAGAAACAAAGAACGCACAGAAATACTCTACGGAGAAAGGAAAAAATGTGGATGAAGCGAAAAGCGAGAGAAAGAAAAGCAATGATTTTCCCCCCACCCCCCACCCCATTTGGGTTGGTACAAGTGAGTAGGGGGAGGAATGGAACGTACCAATAACATTTATGGGAGAAGAAAAGACATTGTGGCATCTCCGAGATATCCAGCTTCCCAGGAGGTGCTACGTCATCCAGACTGGGGACAGCTCCTTAGGGAATGGCCTTCAAGAAGGGAGAAGCTTCGCGCGCCGTGGCTCAGCGCGCATGGGGAAAAGTCTGTCTTTCCTCCCCCCCTTCTCTGGCAGGCGGGGTGGTGTGTCCCGTTCCTTTGGAGGGAGGGGCGGCGGGGGCGGTGCCTTCTCTCACAGCGACACACGGACCCGGCGCAGGGAAGAGGAGAAAGAGGCTGTGGTGGGAGCGCTGGGGAGTCGTAGCGGCGGCGGTTGGGAGTAGCTCCTAGCCTTCAGCATGGCCGGGTCCATAGAGACGGCCGCTCCGCCCGGCCGCGAGTTAGCCTCCTCTTCCCCGTCGCCCCGGCATTGTTGCTGCTGCCGCCGCCGAACCATGCCTGCCTTACCCGGCTTGCTGTCGTTGGGTTTACTCCTCTCCCGCGTCTGCTGCGGTGAGTAGTGCAAAAACTTTTTTCCGGGAAGGGGGCGGCGGCGGATTGCCGGACCAAACCAGTTTCTTCCCAAAGTCCATCCCAACGTGGAGGTCGAAGGGGCTGTTGCTGGGAACGGAGTGGCGGACGAGACTTCGGGGAAACTTTTTGGCCGCTCCGCGAGCGAAGTTTCGGTCGGAAAAGGGGGCGGCGGTGAGGCGAGAAGAAAATGCCTCACTTCTTAGAAAGGGCCGATAGAGTAGCGCGCTCCCGCTCGCCCTCTCCCATTTCTGAAGACATTTCGTCCCTGCGTTAATATTTCACCCACATGTAAATGTAGCGGCGGAGAGGTGTGGGGGGGGATGGGGGTCTCGGACGGAGTCGGCCGCTCGGGGCTGCTGCTGGGCTGGACCGGCCCTGGCATTCGCGAGTGCGGGCGGAGAAATCGCGAATCCAGGGGCGGGGGAGGCGGAGAAACCAGGTGGGAAGAAGGGGTGCATGTGCGTGAGAAAGAGTTGCCTGCTCGGTATTCTCTTCGTGTGTCTCCCAGCCTTAAGCTGTGAAACTTGGTTAATGCAGGCTGCATCACTTTGCGGACTAACCAGGATCCGAGCTGTTGTGATCAACATTTGTGACTGTCGCGCCGTGAGCGTCTCTCCCGGTAGGCGTCTCTTTCCGGCGGCGATTTGGTAGGAGCTGGCGAGAGCGCCGAAGCCTGCAATTCTTTCTTTTAGAGACGTGTGTGTGTGTGTGTGTGTGTGTGTTCGTGTGTCTGCCTCAGGCTTTCATTTCTATAAGAAGCGCGCCTCCGTGCGGGCGGGCGGGCGGGAGGCGAAGTGTGTGTCCCGCTGCCTTGTTATGGTTTGTTGTCGGCGCTGTTGCTGGGAGTTAGAGCTTGTAGGGATTCCACTTGTCACTTGGAGCCGCCGCCGAGACCGTTACGTCCAGTATTCTGGGAGGACCGTGACGGGCAGGGCTGGCTGGAAGATGCATTTGCTATCTCGGCTGATGAGAGGGGGTAGCTCTAATGGGGGGAGGGGGTGAAGGACAGGCGGATGTCATTATATGGCTGGACTCCGCCCTTTTCAGTACATTCCATTCCGGATTCCCTACCTTTCTCGGGATTGGGCGGGAGACAGGAAAAAAAAAAAAAAAACCCACTATCTGATTAGGATTGGCAAATAACTAGCTTGATGTTTATTAGCAGGTGCTGAAGCCAACGCGGCTGTGTAGGACATTCGAGTTCATTCTTTCAGAATCTTTTTAGTCTTAAGTATAACTCCTTAGATTTTATCAGTGGTTCCAGTAGACGGATGGAAAAGCAGGTATTGGTACTTTTGAGAACTCAAAAAGAGTGAAGACCTAGCTAAACAATAAACATAAATACCCCAAATCTACTTTGGAAGGATTAAAGATGGATTTTTGTGAAGTAATTGCAGAAAACAGCATGTTAAGATTATTGAACTTGTGTAGCACTAATACTGTCTTATCTGATCTTCTGCAAGCTTAATCAAAAGTAAATACTGCTGAGTTTGTTTCAGGCGAGCCAGAATGGAATTGCAAACTAATTTTCTAGTTGTCTGTAGCTGGAATATGAAGGACAAAGGATAGTTCCTAGTTGTCTGTTTTATTCCTACTCTGCCATAGAGTTATGGTATGAAAAGGAAGATAACATATCCTATAGTGAAATACTTTGGGTAAGCCTCGGCATATGGAAGACTGCCTACCACAAGAGTTAAATGGCTGCATCCTTCTAGTTCAAAAGGTGAGAAGAGTGAGCATACTGATTTCACATCATGCTTTAATACTGTAATAATGATTGTTGTGATTGAAACACAGATTTTGAATGGAAATAACATACTCCTCCATATGATAGAAAGCTAATCTGTTTTTTTTTAATCATTGCTTGCTTATGCCTCTTGAGTTTTCCAAGAGTACATTTTACTAGTTAAAATATGTTGAGGTTTGACAGGATGATTTGATATTAGAAAAAGCTTAAGACAGAGGAATAATCAAGTTGTAATGCATCCTTAGAAAATGGTCATTGTACACAAATTTATTATTATTCTTTATGAGAATAAGAAAGCTTTTCTTGAATTTATTTGAAGTTGGGGGAAATATTGTATTTAACACAACTTAAAGAAAAAAACAAGTCATTACGCCTTTGTATGCTATACTCAAAGAGGTTTTAATCCATTTCATGGCTTACTTTGTGTAAGCAGAGATCAATACCAGCTGAACTCATTGTGTGATTTACAAAGTTAATGCCACCTCCATTCTGCTGGGATACCTTTAGAAGAAGAATCAGAATGAATTCAATAGAACTTAATTTAAAATAGATCTGAATAAAATTTTTAAATGTTGGCAAGTTACAGGAGTTACGTTTGACATCTAAATTTGTTGTGGCATGGAGGAAAACAAGGATATCCTTAACATTGTGTTTGTAATGAATAAATAATCTCACAGTTGCCATATATATGCTTTATTTTGTAGTTTTCTTCAGAACATAAGATGTCTTTCAACATTCAGTAATTATTAAATTTTATTAAGTGTTTCAGATCTGGTTTAAGGCTAGTAAGTAGTCTATTGTCATTCCAGGACTCCTGAAATTTGCCTCAGTTTCTGCAAATGATCATTTTTTTTAGCTTTTTGCTTACTTTATTTTAGCAAGATTTTCATGATAACAAGCAGTAAATTGGCAGTCAGTTGTGCTTCGTTTATAAGTGTATATTATAACTAGCTTATAGCTCTTCACCATAAAAACAGTTTGTTATGAATTCACATTCTCTCTTACTGAGCTTAGTTTGAAAAAGTATGAAGCCAACATATTTCTCAGCTTTATTCATCATTTTTTTTTCTACAAGAGAATTACATGAGACTTGAGCAAAACACTTGTTGAACTCCAAATAATGTTATGCTAATTATTTTATCAACTAAAACCAAATTTTCATGTCACCAAGAGACAAAACTGAATTTTGAAGTAAATTTGTTGCAGAATTCCAATTCAAAAATGAAATTTATATAAAGTGATTTGCCTAGGCAAGGATTAAGTTAGAATGTGTGAAAGATATGATATGCTGTTTTATTATTTGATTTGAATAAACCTAGAGTAAGTTCTTTAGGATATGCTATCCATAGGAGAGCTGACCTATACAGACCTTTCTACTGCTGCTGCTGAGTAACCTAAAAGTGACATAATTTGGAGTCATATCTGTACTTCACAGTTTATAGCAGAGGTCCCCAACCTTTTGGGCACCAGGGACCCATGCCATGGAGAAAGGTTTTTCCGTGGACCAGAAAGGGTGTGGTTTTGAATACTGCCTGCATCCCAAGGAGGGAGCTTTGCTTGTTTGTGCAGCCTGCTTGCTGGTTTGCTACGGACATGGGGTTGGGGACCCTTGGTTTATAGGATGCCTCATAAATGAAGGGCATTTAGGTGCTAACAGGGATTGTGGCTTAGGGGTCTGGTTATTGGGCTTCTTAGCTCCTGGATAATTCCCAAAAGCAATAAATCTACCAAAAGGTAAGAATTTGTTGTGTTGGGATTACTGACCTTTATTCACATGCATACTTTAATAGTTATTATATGCAATTAGGGGATTATATACTACTATTTATATAAGCCATTGTTCCTCCTCTGAAATAATCAAATTAAATTGCAGTTGATCTTCTATATCAGTTGAAATACTTGACAATCTGTGCATACATTTTATAGAAAATGTATGGCGTGTTTAATTTAGAGAAAACAAAATGGATAGATAGAATTATATTTTGTGCAAAGGTGGTAATGCAAGTTATTTGCTGAATGTGATAAGAGCAACATATGAAAATAAAGTATACTTGAGAATAAATAGAAAGCTATGTTAAAGGCTCAACATGAACCAGAGTAAACAATACAAAATGTCTAGAATGCTTGTTATGATATTAGAGATATGTTGGTTGAGGATGTGAATGTGAGGACTTTTGTCTGTAGATGAGGTTATGCTGGCTGAAAATCCAACCATACACAGTAAAGAATATGGATCTGAAAATGTACGAAGACTGACATACTTGTGGTTTACAAAGCAAATTGAAAGAATTATTGTAATTATGCATATATTGTGAAAATCTAGAAAAAGTAAATTTTTATATTTCGCTAGAAAGATTCCTAAAGATGAAAAAGCGATTGGAGAACTTTTATGATTTGAAATTATGGCATAAAGTTAATGGCTAGTATATGTTCCATTGCACAGAATATTTGTTGAAAGAAGCTAAAAGGTCTGTGAATAAAAACTTTTTCCTATTTTCCTGTGTAGAAGTGAGAATTACTTGTATCAGGAGAAGCTGAGGTGTGAGTTGAATGCATTGAAATGGAGTGAATTCATTGGAAAAGGAATACTTAAATAATCATTCTTGTCAAACTGTATTCCCATTTTTTAAAAAATGTATAAGGGATAAAACTTGAGGTGGGGGTATTCACAATTACTAGAATTTCAATTTAAATTCCGCGCATATATCTGCAGAGTATTCAGTCTGACTACAAGGTGAGTTTGAATGCCATACTCGGCTTACAAGTTACAGATAAATATCTGAAAATAAATATACGTGCAGTCGTAAAATTAGAAGGAATCTTATAATCTATTGTAATGTATTCCCAATAGATCAGTGTTTCTCAACCTTGACAATGCTGGCTGTGGAATTCTGGGAGTTGAAGTCCACATGCCTTAAAATTGTCAAGGTTGAGAAACACTGCAATAGATGATACTTTAATGTGACCAGGAAAGAGTAATTAGTTATGTATTTATCATTAAGAAATCTCCACTAGTATTTAGTTGATGTCTGCCTTCCTGTAATTTAAGACCATCATTTTATATTGTGCTTGTGAAGATAACATGGAACAAAAACCTTCCTCTATGGTATACTATCCCCTTTTAAATACATTTATCCTTTTCTGAAGGCCAAATATACCAATTTCCTCATACATTATAAAGTTGTGCTTCCAGGCCCCTAATAATCTTTATTGTATTCTTTTGTATCTTTTTTCATTTTCTTTGAATGTTTCTTTCATATTGAAGGAAAAAACAGTATTATGATTATGCAGTCTGGAAGTCCATCCATGCCCAGGAACAAGTTTCCAGTATATATGAGCAATATCACTAAAATTGCTATTACTGAATCTGAATATCAATACGAGGTAATTGCAAGTGAAGAATAAATGCTCCAAACTTCTAAAGTGAATGTAGTATTAGAGGAAAGACAGAAATTGAAAGTTCAAAAGCATGCAACTAGATAAATAAGTAGATAAATAGGTATCACTTCGATGGAAAGGGAAGAGTGCTCCATGATGTCTTGCTGGCCACATTGCTGGCTCAATGGCTCCTGAAATGGAGATGAGCACCCCCTACTATAGTCGGCAATGACTAGCCGAGTAAAATTAGCAGGAACTCCTTTACCTTTATCGGGAGGTGGTGGCCATGATCAGTCTAATTATATCTTGAATTGTATGGAATCATACACTCTTCATATTTGAGAAAGTGCATGCATCTCTTTGCATATCTTTCTATCTCTACTCCTTTTTGAGTAAAGATTTTTGGAACTAAGCTCCTTGTAGAGAAAACCTTGCACTGATTACTGTAATACTTTGTATAAACAAAAAATGAAGATGAAGTCTTTTGCAGTGGCATAAAAAAGAATGATTTATTTGCAGATAGTCCTTAATTTAAAACCACAGTTATGCCTGATTTTACAATCTTTTTGCTGAGGTCAGAATGCAAATCACTGCGTTCATTAAGCAAATCACATGGTCACTAAGCTAATTGGGTTTCTCCCGTTAACTTTGTTTGTCGGAATCCCCCCTCTTGGGAAGATTGCAGATGGCAATCACATGACCCTGTTGTAAATAAATGTTGGTTGCCAAGTACCTGAATTTTGATCATGAGACCATGGGGATACTGCAATGGTGGTAAGTGCGAGTAAATCACTTTTTTGGAACTATTATAATTTTGAATGGTTGCTAAACGGTTTTAAGTTGAGGAGTACTTATATAGATACTCTATGTGCTATATATCACATTCAAAAACTAAAATATGCTTCAAACCATATAGCTGCAGTGCAGAGGGAAACTTTTCTGCAACTCCTTATAGCAAATGTGTATTTCTTCTAGTTATTTGGTAGTGTCATGGAAAAACCCAATGAAAAAAACGAAACAGCAACACAAAGCAATACTTCTTACTTTTAAGATTCAGAGATTTTATTTCAGCAATAATTTGGAACACACACAAACATCACTTATGTTAAAAATCCATTGCAATAAGGTCCAATGGCATAGCAGATTCAACAAGGACGGCTATTGGACAGTGGCAAATCAATCAGGTCCAGTCCCAACCTTTTATACCCTTTCTCATACTAAGACCGTAGACAGATGGTTAGCAACCCTGCACTTTCTGCAGACTTTCTGCTGGCCATAACTTTTTATCCATGTATATCTGAAGCCTACCCATCAACTACTTTCAGTTCCCCATTTCTCACAATTCCAGTCCTTGTGTTCTAAATATATTTGAAACAAGCAAGCTTAGCAAAATCATATTGAGTAAAGTACACTTGAAGTTTAGATTACAAATAGTTCCTTCCACTTGTAAAACTGAGCATAGCACAGTCTTTGGTTCAACACTTTTTCCATGAGGCCTGATTTAGTTTTCCTGGGCCTAAATCTTGCATAAAAGAAAAATAGCCAATTTTTTTTCATTTTCCACAGTAGTAACTGCATTATCCCAGATAAGATGAATCTGCTTTAAGAAGTTAAAGACAGGTGTCGCATTCATGTCCCAGCATACAGTTGTGTCTTAAATTTGAAGTTCTGGAAATCATATTATTTAGTGAAATGCTAGCAATAAAACTGACCATTTTAAGGAAAAAAAGTACTGATTCGTTAAGATTTATGTTAATACAAAATTAAACCTAAGGAAGTAATCTGAGAAACAGCAAATTTATGATTTGGGCTTTGTTCCACCTGTCTAATAAATGATTTTAGGCAAACTAGTCCAAATCTTGATGAATAAATGAATGATCTGGATTGTGAGAATGATAAAAACTTAATTTTTCAACTATGTTGTAAATATTTCTGATAATTACACATGTAAATATTTTTATAATATAGAAACAATACATTTGTTCTAATATTATAAAGATAGTCCTCGACTTACAGCAGCTCATTTAGTGAACTTTCCAAGTTACAACACTGGAAAAAGTGACTTATGACCATTTTTCACACAACCATTGCAACATCCCCACGGTCACATGATCAAAATTCAGAGTCTTGGTAACTGGTTCATATTTGTGATGGATGCAGTGTCCCAGGTCATATGATCACCTTTTGGGATCTTCTGACAAAGTCAATGGAGAAGCCAGTTTCACTTAACAACGATGTCACTAACTTAACAAATGAAATGATTCACTTCAGAACTGTGACAAGAAAAAATGTAAAATAGGGCAAAGTCACTTAACAAATGTTTTACTTAGCAACATAAATTTTGGTCGTAACTCGAGGACTACCTGTATTTGCAAAATTACTGGATACAAAATGCATGACACAATAATTTCGAATAAGAACTATTACTGCTGTTTTGAATGAAATTCAGTAGGCTTTCTCTGCTACCTCACTTGAATTTTATTAGGAATTATTTCATCAAGACCAATTAAATGAATAATACTTACGCAGAATACTAGCCTTCAGCATCTTCTTCATTTCCAAAAAGAATCTGTCTGGATATTACCGGATATTTTTCTGTGCAAATCTCTTATTCTGAAAACCTTTTTTGCAATCTAACATTTCATGTAGCAGATCTGTGACTTTGAATCTTCAAACATGTATTCAGGACATCTTTCTGTATGTTTTAATTGCATGCTATCTATTGGTTCTTATACAAGCAATTTCAGTTTTCATTCTTCACAAAGTCTGAGATATTACATGCTTGAAGGTCAATTTTATTCCTAGAGCATATCTGAGAAGCATTTGACAATAGAAATTTGTTTTGTTTTCTTCTATATCCATCCATCTCCCTCTTTTTTTTGGTAAGGCTTAGCTCAACACTATATACTTCAAAGATGCTGCAAACCAGATATGATATTCATCATATTGCAGTTTTCTGTTTAATCTCTTATTTCAGAAATGAGTATTAAAAATCTTTTTTAAAATTGCCATTAAAAGTCTATGCAACATGGGAGGGACCACATGTTTCTTTTTTTATAATTTTTATTACTGTTTTAAAAATTACAGTTTTAGTGCTTAGTAAACAATATGTTGTCTGAATTCAAATATTTAACATTAACTTTTTCTGTATAAATCTGTTCAATGCTACACAATCCAGTATTTTTCCCCTGATCCTCCTTTCTTCTTCATATTTTTTCCATTTTCCCTTCATTACACCATTACAATTTTTGGTACTGTTAATGTATACAAAGTTAGATATAAGCATCTTCATCATATTTTACTAATATCCTACAAATAACAATAATATCAGTTCATAAGTCAGTAATGTCAATTCATTAATCAATATCCTGTTTTCATACACTTGTTAAAATTTGATTTCCCATCAGTATTTGAAATATCTTTATCAATTATGATTTCCTCAATATTAATTACATTTATATAGCTGAAAGTTTTATTCAAATCAATCCTCTTATCTTCATATTTCCAATATCAAAAAAGGAAAAAATGCTATCAATTCTGAATCATATCTTTCATTGTAAAAGTCTAATTAAATCTAAAAATTTTCCATTCTTTTAATCTTATTCAAAAAAGTATTTAAACATATAGTGCCCCCTCTAGAAGGTCAAGTCTTCTGTCTTTTAAATCTGACTCTCTCTTTCTTTGCCAGGTCACTTCTCCATCATGACGAGTGGAGAATCCACCAATGGGTTAACTTCATCTTCTGCCCGTAGACTAGTTGACCAAATTTGCTCCGCCTCTCCTCTTGGGACCTCCCTTCCCCAGTCTCGACTAGTCTTGAGCCTGTTTAGACTGAATTTCATTGACTCCTGAATATAAGGTCGTATCTCTTGATTTCTTGATATTCTGACTAATTCGAAGGGGGGGGGATTGCTAGAAAACGAACGGCTGTTCACTTTCCTTTTCCCTTTCTGCTGCCTGATCGGCCGATCTCAGCACAGCCACGAGGTTGGCTTGAGTCCAGCCGGTAACTGGACAGACAAAGAGCGGACGCCATTTTCAGGTCGCCAAGTGTGACTCTGGGCAAAAGGGGGAAGCATTCCTCCTTTTCCTTCCATTTCACCCCTCCCACAGGGATTTCCAGCCACAAGAGGAGAGCTTCCCACTAGCCAGCACTCGCAGGCTCTTCTTCTGAAACTAGCCGAATCACCCGAGGATCAGCTGGTCTGTGGAGAGCCTTTAAACTCCATGACTCTCTCCCAAAGATCAGCTGGTCTGCAGAGAGTTGCAGCTTTGTGGCTTAATTGAAGCTCCTCCGTCTGGTAGAGAGCTAGTCTTCAAAAGTTACCTGATTTGGCTCTGTTCTCAGACGCGAACGCAAACGGAGTTCAGCAGCCTCCAGGGAGCCGTGCTGAGCTGCATAGGCAGAATACACAAACGGAGTTCAGCAGCCTCCAGGGAGCCCGGCTGAGCTGCACAGGCAGAATAGCTAACTCCATGTGGCCTGAAGCCAGGGAATCGGAGCCCTGCTGAGCTGCACAGGCAGAATACACAAACGGAATTCAGCAGGCTCCAGAGAGTCCAGCTGAGCTGCACAGGCAGAATAGTTATCTCCATGTGGTCTGAGGCCAGGGAATCAAGAGTCAGACTTCCTTCCTTCTTCCTAGCCACACCAATAATAATAATAATAATAATAATAATAATAATAATAATACAATAATAAATTGATAAAGAGTTAAATCAATTATCAACTAATCCTGAATTAACCTGAACTGAGAATCCCCTTCAGTCCTATAAATGGCAGATACAAACACAGCCCAAACAGCGCAGGAACCTTCCATCAGCAGCCCTCCTGCTCATAAGAGGCAGAGATCCTCTAAACAGGAAGTGGCTGGCAAGATCAAGGCCAAGGCAATCTCTGCAAAAAGGCCTTCCAAAGTTGCGGATAGAGAGGCTGAGCGACAACACCAGGCCCTAGAGAAACAATTTTCTCAAGCTGAAAGGAGGCAAAATTCCACTGAAGACGAATTAGAGCCACCCAATTACAGGGAGGAGGAAATATTTGGCCCAAGGAAGTCTAGTCAGGACCCTCTGGAAGCAGAGGCAGATACGGAACAGGGGAATGGATCTCCCCTAAGCGAGGGGCCTGGAGATCTGGGTTCAGAATCAGGCACCCATCGCTCAGACATTCATGGAGCGATGTCTTCAGAGCACCTACAATCCCTGATATCTCAGGCTGTTGCACAGGCCATGGCCTCCTCAAGGCACCATTGTTCCAGAACAGGATCTGTGGCTTCAAGGGGCGGCACCCTTTCCCAAGAGGGTGTATACCGAGACTCTATTTCCTCCTCTAGGTCCTCCAGAGGCAGGAGGGTTCCTGCGGAGGACCACGAGCTGACGGACCAGAAGCTGTCCGATGAAGAGGATATATCTCCAGATCCTCCTTTGTTTGTGGGCCTCTTTAATCCACCCTTATTCAAGACACTGCTGCACAAGACCCGCAGCACCGCAAAGATTGAGAGGCCTCCGATTCCGCAGAAAGGACCTTCCACCGGTCCCTCAACTAGTAAGGTCACAAACAACGAGGTGTTCTCACAGCCCACTTATACCCAACATTTTGTTCCCTGTCCACCTCTCTTCTTTGATTCTGTTCAGAACAATATGGGGGCACCGTGTTCCTTCCTCCCAATGGGGGGGGCAGACAAGAAAATGTTCAATATAGACCCTATCAGAGATAATAGAAGTGCCGACAGTAGATGAATCCATTGCAACCCTTTTTCCTCCACCCCGATAGCCAGGAATGCAGCAGAGGACCTGAAATCAGAAGACAAAAAGATGGACCTCATCTTCTGCAGGGCACACCAGGCCTCGGCGTGGGCAATCAAGGCAGGCATCACTGCGTCCTTTTTCGCCAGGACATCTCTTCTTTGGCTGCGCCAACTCCAGTCGAGTATTCCCCCAGTGGAGGAGAAAACTCACCAGAATGTAAGAAGGTTAGTGGTGGCAGCGGAGCTCATGTCGGATTCCTCCTTACACACAACCAATTTCTCTGCCAGAGCAATAGCGTACAACACTGGTGCATGCAGATTGCTGTGGCTCAAAACATTGGAGAGCGGATATGAAGGCTAAGTGGCGTTTGGCGGCGGCACCCTATAAGGGTGGCCGGCTCTTTGGCGAGGCGCTTGACCCTTATCTAATTGAAAATAAGGACAAACGCAAGATCCTGGCCCACCTGACAAAGAGGATGGAGAGAAGAGCTCCCTCCTATTCCTGCAGACCGTCCTTCTGACCTGATGCAGGCATGGATCAGGGGGCCTTTTCCCATCCCTATCAGCCCAGATCGGACCGCCAAGGTGAGAGAAACAATAACAGCGACAGATTCAGACAGCAGGCCCAAGCAAGGTGGCCCTTTCGAGGAGACGGGGGGCGTCCCTACCGCAGACCCAAGTGACAGCCCGGGGGGCTCCCCCATTGGTGGCCGGCTAGCCCTTTTTGTTCACAAATGGCAAGCCACCACCACGGACCTCTGGGTCCTAAATACCATCAGATTCGGCCTATCTCTAGAATTCCTCTCAACACCCCCGAACCAGTTCATTCCTTGCCCATCTCCAAAAGATCTGATTAAGAAGAACCTTACCAAGGAGGCCATCCAACACCTCCTGGACATTCAGGCTATAGAAACGGTAGAAAGTGATCAGTGGGGACAAGGATTCTATTCCATCCTATTCATAGTCCCAAAGAATTCGGGGGGGGGGGGTGGAGAGCAATACTAGACCTAAAAGAGTCTGAACAGACACCTGGAGTACAAAAAATTCAAAATGCAAACCCTTCACCCAATATTAGCAAGCATCAGGAAGGGGGACCTTCTGACGTCCATAGATCTGACGGAGACCTACCTTCACATTCCCATACTTCCAGACCACCGGAGGTTCCTCAGGTTCTACCACACGGGTCAACACTTCCAATACAGGGCCCTACCTTTTGGACTTTCTTCAGCTCCCAGGGTATTCACAAAGGTATTGGCAACAATCGCCGTGCACTTGAGAACAATTCCAGTGCACATCCAATGCTATCTGGGTAACATTCTCATCCAATCCTCATCGGTCCAGACAGCACAGTCGGACCTGGCACTGACTCTGAAAACCCTTCAAGACCACGGGTTCTCAGTAAATTTTCAGAAGAGTCAGACCGTTCCCTCAAACCGTCTTTTTCATCTGGGAGCGGTCATAGACACACAAAAATGCACGGTCCATCTCTCTCAGGACCGTCAATGCAGCATTTGAACCCTGGTCAGGCTCATCTGAAGGAAGCGATCCTCAATGCTGACTACACTCTCACAGCTGCTAGGAAAGATGGTGTCATGCCTCGCAATTGTACCTTGGGCAAGGCTACACTCCAGAGAACTTAAGTAGTTCCTACTTCCATTTCAAAGAATGGGGATAGGCTCCTCAAACCGAAGAGTGAAGGTGCCACCAAAGATCCTGAGGTCGCTCCAGTGGTGGTCCTCCCCAGCGATGGGGAAGGGACACTTGTTCAGGGAAGCCAACCGAGTCACTCTTACAATTGATGCCAGCCTATTCGGCTGGGGAGCACACCTGCAATCACAGCTAGCACAGGGTCAATGGTCAAAGAAAGACCTAAAGCACAACATAAACTGGCTAAAACTCAGAGCCATACACCTGGCCCTCCGTCACTTCCGTAGCGCAGTGGCGCATCAACAGGTACTCATACTCACGGACAACGTGGCGGCCAAAGTGCATGTCAACCAACAACGAGGCACGCGATCCAGGGCCCTCATGAACGAAGCACAAGTGCTGGGGACCTGGGCAGAAAACAACCTAGCCTCCATCAAAGCCAAGCACATCTCAGGAGAAGCCAACTGCCAAGAAGACTTCCTAAGCAGGACAACGATAGATCATTCAGAGTGGAGCCTGCACCCTGCTCTCTTCAGAGAGGCAGCAGAGAGATTCGGCCATCCAGTGTTGGACCTGTTTGCCAGTCCAAAGAATACTCAGCTTCGGAGGTTCTTCTCTCATTTTCTGACACCAGGAGCAGAGGGAGCGGATGCATTCCGAGGCCACTGGCCGAAAGGACTGCTGTATGCATTCCCACCTCTTCCTCTGATACAAGCAACCATCAGGAAGATATTGCAGGAACAGGCAGAGGTGATACTCATTGCACCGCACTGGCCAAGACGGCCGTGGTTTGCTGATCTCGTAAACCTATCTTCATCTCCACTGTGGAGGATTCCACACGACCAAATTTCCCTCAACCAGGGATCCCTGCTACATCCAGACCCACAGTGGCTCCAATTGACTGCCTGGTGCTTAAACGGAGTGTCCTAGAGAGAGACAACTTCTCACAAAGAGTCATTAGGACCCTCCAGGCCTCTAGTAGGCCTACAACTAACAGGATCTATGATTCCACTTGGAAGAATTATTGCAGTTGGTGCAACAGGCAACAACTAGACCCATGCAACATCTCTATCCCAGATATCTTAGACTACCTAGCAGAAGGTCTGGATAGGGGGTTAGCACCCAATACAATTCGTAGACAGGTGGCTGCCCTATCAACCATTCTTACCTACGGCAACTCTGAAACTCTAGCTAGACACCCAGTGGTGCAATCCTTTGTAAAGGGCACATCTAATAGTAGGCCACCTTTGGTACACAGATATCCCTCCTGGGATCTATCTAAGGTCCTACAGGCCATAACCTTACCTCCATTTGAGCCTCTCAGGACCTGTGACCTATAGTACTTGACCCTTAAGGTCGCCTTCTTAGTCGCTGTTACCTCAGCAAGACGAATCTCAGAACTAGCAGCCCTGTCAGTGAGGGAGGACCTTTGTACTTTCCACACGGACAGGGTGGTGTTACGTTTGGACCCCTCCTTCATTCCAAAGGTCAATTCCTTATTCCACAGAGCACAGGAGGTGGTGCTACCAAACTTTTGTCCCGAACCGTCCCATGAACTGGAGCGCAAGTGGCACACCTTAGACGTTCACAGAGTTTTAAAGCAGTACATCAAGCGAACACGACCCTTCCATAAATCGGAAGCACTGTTTGTCTCCTTCCATTCTCACACAAGAGGTCGGAGGGTCACTGCATCCACAATTGGTAGATGGATTAGAAGGTGTATAGCGGAGGCATACAGGGGATAGTCCTTGATGATCCCCAGACAAATCACTGCACATTCCACGTGCAGTGCTGCAACCTCAGCAGCATGGGCAACTCAGGCTTCGATTGAAGAAATATGTAGGGCGGCGACGTGGATGTCGCCTTCCCCTTTTATAAGACACTAGAAATTAGACAGATTTTCATCTGCGGAGGCCTCCTTTGGCAGGAGGGTACTCCAGTGCATAGTATCAGAGAGTGGGACACAGGCCCAGACGGCATCCCACCCACAAGGACAGTGAGGCTTTGGTATGTCCGATTGGTGGATTCTACACTCATCATGATGGAGAAGGGGCGTTGGTCTTACCTGAACGCCTTTTCTCAGCATGACGATGGAGAATCTACTCCCACCCTTGAGGCCAGTCAGGTCCTGTGAGGCGAGAGGATGGAGTCAACACAAGAAAACATAGCCAAACAGCTTTTGCCTCATCGAAACTGGGGAAGGGAGGTCCCAGGGGGAGAGGCGGAGCAAAATTGGTCAACTAGTCTACGGGCAGAAGACGAAGTTAACCCATTGGTGGATTCTCCATCGTCATGCTGAGAAAAGGCATTCAGGTAAGACCAACGCCCCTTTCCAAGCCAGGGCAATTAAATCGCCCAAGAATTTTCTTTCTATTTTTATGAAAATTGCTTGGCATGAGGAAAACAATTTGGGTAGGAATTCTGCCCATTTATATTCCTTAAACAACTCCCAGTTCCTCCCCCCCCCAATTTCTCTTTTCATTTCCTGTCTCTCAAGTTGTGACATTTCCCTTAACAGCTCTATTCCCTTTTTAAAAATCTTTTTCTTTGCCATCAAATACATTTTGCAGACCTAAGACGTAAAAGATTTTTTGCATTTTCATTGTTATAGCTAAGTCTTGCAGTTCTTTTATCTCTTCCATCTCTAAATCCATTTCCTCTGTTTCATCTTCTGATTTCTGGATTATTTGTTCATACTTTGTGGTCGTTATCTGGGAGCGTTCTAGTTGTAGATTTAATTTGGAGATTTGCTTGTCTAAATTGTTTTTAGTCTAATTATGATTTCTTTTTATATCTTCTTTGCATTCAACAATTGTTTGGTGGATTAGTTGTAGCATTTAATGTATGTCTTTCTTCAGGGTGTTTGTTTCTTCTTGTGACATCATTCCTGAAGATTGGTTTTCTGGTCTTTATATGTATCCTTTATATGTTTACAGGCATTTGTTACGACATTTATAATCCATGGTAAGTGTGAATGATCAAGATTACTTTTGAATCTCACTTACTGTATGCATATCAGTTTAAGAAAACATTGACCTAGTTCATAGCAGTAATCTGATAGCTATATTTTAAATGAACTGTAATTTTCAACTTAATCATGTACATTTAGACTGAATAATTCTTTAAGAATTATGTTCTGTCTTCTCTTGGTAGTCATTATTATTGGCCTAGTGAAAGATGGTGAAAAAAGTTCATGGTAATCGTGGACATCTGTATGAGGAACAATAGGCTTCTTATATCTGACGGCAGAATTCCTAACCATCAGTATATCTGGAAGCACACTTTAAATGCTCATTATTAGGGAATTGGTTTAAGGAGGATCTAATGATCACTTTGCATTTGGCTAGATGGAAATATTGCCAAACCTGAAGTAGTATTGTACGGGTGCCCAGTATCCCTAGGGTCACCAGTCATCTGCCACTCACTGTTGATCATTACATTGCTGATGTAAGGAAGGAAGTAAATAAACTATTTCTCTTGAAGACAACTGATTTGTTTCTTCTTCCTTTATTTAGTCATGATATGATATACCTAAAGTAGTCAGACTAGAAAAGAGTCTGCAGAAAGAGAACTCATTGAATTGATTAAAGGAGACCCTTCTGGCCACAAGAGGGCATTCCAGCCTAGGAAATAGAAGAAGAGAATACTTAGACATTATTAAATTGAGTGGCATATTATTATGATTGGTTGTACATTTAACCAGGTGTTTACTGGATTTGGCATTTTTATCCACCGTTTGAGTCCATTCCAAGGCCTGGGATAGGCAGATGTTCTTTTTGGTGAGTGTTAAAGGTATCCTTATGGATGTAAACTGTTCCATGTAAAGTTGCCTCTTGTTATTAACTAATGGTTATTTTGTCAATGCCGATGGTCAAATGATGTTCTGGATGTTATGGTATTGCATCAAAGGCATCTATTGCTATTGGTACTATCTTTGCTTTCTTTTGCCATAGTTGTTCTATTTCTGTTTGCAGGTTTTTGTATTTCATGATTTTCAGTCAGAATATTTTATGATTTTTTCCACTTCTTTCTTTGCTGTTTTATTTCTTCTTACTTATAAAGCAATTTCTTTATCTTTAAACAAAGTTTAAAAGGGTTGTAGTCTATTATTTAAGTGCCTGTATACTTTTATATTTCCATCATGCAGGTCCAATGGTTTCTAATGAATGACTTCTTTTTTTTCTCTAGAGTATAAAGATGGAAATGAGCCAGCATAGTGTTGAGACCAGTCCTAATTTCTACATAACCTTTTTTCCTGGCTTCAGACAGACTATAAAGACAAGAGAGAGAGAAAGTGGAATAACATTCCCAGAAAGTCCACAATTAACTATAAAGCTGCCTTTTAATGCCACCCTAAAAACATATGGATCATCTCCCCAGAACTTAGATTGGCCCTGTCCCTATTAGCATTTAGTAAGGTGATAAAGACGTGGCTCTGCCACTGTGCTTGGGGGACAGACCAGCAATGGTTGTTGACTTTTACAATGGTTATTTTTCTTTTAAACTGGTTATTGACATTTTATGTTTGTATATTGGTTTTTAGCTTGTTTTTATTGGATTGTTGGTTTAACTGTCATGAGTGGCCCAGAATCACTTAGTGAGATGGGTGGCCATACACATTGAATATTTTATTAATGTATATTAAGATTATGCCTGATCCTTGTGAAAGTAGTTGTTGAAGATCAGTTATACAAATTAATCTTTAGACAGAATATTGGAACAATGTTTATTGTTTCTCCACATGTCAATTTATCTAATTGTGTCTGAGCCTGTTAGCTGAGCAATGTCAAAAAGTTAATTTTTTATTCTGTTCAGTGCATCTTTATCTGTTTAATAAATTACTTGCTTCAGAATTATATGTAATTTGGAATGTTTAGGCTGACCAAGATTGAGTACTTCACAACCAGCAGGTTGTTATGAACACTGCAGCATCCCATGGTCAATTGATTGCCATTTGAGTGCTTCATGGTTGGTTTCTGACAAGCAGAATCAATGGAGAAGCACTAAAATCACAAGTCATGATCACACGATGACTTGGTTAACAATTAAATGGCAAGTGGAATAAGTCCATTGCAGTCAACATGATGTTATGTTTAATGATCAAATCGTTTAGTAATGGAATTTCTGGTTCCAATTGTAGTTGCTAAACAAGGACTATTTGTATTGGGGACATTTTCAGCATCAGGAATGCTGCCACATTTGTACAACATCAATAATCTTATACCTTAAAGAACTAGTTTGGTGTAGTGGTTAAGATGCTAGCCTAGAAATCAGGAGACTGGTTGTAGTCCCCCCTTAGTCATGAAAGCTGCTTGGGTGGTCTTGGGTCAGTCACTCTCTCTCAGCCAAAACCATCTCATAGGGCTGTTATGGGAGGGAAAGGAGAAAAGAATATTACATATGTTTGCAGCCTTGAGTTACTTATAAAGAAAGAAGAGCAGGATAAAAATCAAATAAGTAAAGTACCTTCTGCACTAGCAAATTGGTGTTATCAACTAAGAGCAAGATAAAATATATATTCTTAGCCAAAGAAAGATTCCAAAACAATAAACAGCAGTTGTGATAGTAAAAAGAAAGATAGCTGAAGGACATAGGAGATTCTAGATATGATTAATCAAATAGCGCCCAGTAGCAACTGCAGAATAACTTTAGATAAGCTATTTTGCATGGTGGAAGATACTAGTTTCCAGAGCCTTTTCGGCTTCCTACTAACTTAGTATTTTGTTATATATGACTTTAAGTAAACAAATGGTGTTCTCCTTCAGTCAGATATGCAAAGCAAAAACATTGGGATTTCATATCAAGAAAAATGCAGATTTCTCTCTATTTCTTTATCAGACTTCCTAGGAAAGTGGTGAATTCTTTTTCCCTGGAGTTTTTAAAATAGAGACTGGATGGCCATCTGCCAGGGATGTTGTAGTACAGCGGTTCTCAACCTGTGGCTCGCGACCCCATTTGGGGTCGATCGACCATTTCACGGGGGTCGCCAAACAACGCGATCCGCCATTTTTTTGTCAGCCGGCGCATGGGGCGCCGCCGCGCACGCATGCCGCGCCGGGGCGGTGCATGGGGGTGCCACAGCGCATGCGCACCGCGCATGGGGGCGCCGCCGCGCACGCATGCCACGCATGGGGGCGCCACCGTGCATGCACACCGTGCAGGGCAGTGCATGGCCCGCGCATGTGCGCCACACAGGGGGCGCACATGCGCATGTGTGCCACGCAGGGGTCGCTGCCGCGCATGCGTGCCGCCTGCTTATGTCCGGGGTCGCCGTATAAAAAGGTTGAGAACCACTGTTGTAGTAGATCATTTTACTTACTAAAAATAGCCCTGTGAGGTAGACCAGAGACGAAGCACAACAAGAAGTACTACGTCTATTGGTTGGTTACATCAACAGTATCTTCCAAGTATGTCTTCCCTCATTTTCTTTTATTCTCTGGAAAACTAGGAAAAGTTTCTTCTGAAATGTTTCCCGCACCACCCCGTTCAATAACCGGAGATATCTCATGCCAGTTGTCCCATCTACTGCTGTCCCACCAGGGGTCATTCCCACATACCATTACCCTGGGCATGAGATTAGATCGTCTCAAAGATCCCTTCAAATCCTCACACTGTATAATTTTCTGACACAAGATTAATATCACTACAGTATGTACTTTAACAGTGATTCAATCCAAAGAGGTGTGTCACACCTGTTTCTTACTACTCTCACACTGTCTGTGGTCTGAATGGAATAAGGCAACATCTAATGCTGCTGTTATCAGCACATTTCATGTTACTAGATACAAGCAAGCGTGAGTGCTGCTCCACCCTGAAATGATGCATTTCTACTACATCAGGGCTTTTCAACCTTTGCACCCATTGTACCACTTTTAGGATATGGCAACATCCGAGTACCACCAGTCGCCTAGCAAGGTGTCAAAAACTTGATGACCCCCCTTAAAAAAAGGAAAAAGTGATAAAGTACAGGTAGTCCTCGACTTACAACAATTTGCTTATGACTGTTCGAAGTGTCCCCCAAGCCACAGCTGAGCAAGACACCTGCCTGCCCGCCCAGCAGCACTTTTCCTCCTGTCCGAGGTTTTCATTGTTAGCATTTCTGGCAGCGGGGGTGGGGTGGGGGGTATTTGGTTTTTATTCCCCCCATCTGCTGGGTGGTTGCAGCAGGTTTTGGTCACTTCACATGACCCTGGGACACTGTGACCGTCATAAATATGAATCAGTTGCCAAGCATCTGAATATAAATCACAAGACCCTGGAGAGGCTGCAACATTCCAGCTGATCGGCTCTTCTGGGCACAGAAGCGCCAGGATCAGTGCTGCTTTCCATCTGGAGCCTGTCGCTGATCCTGCGCTTCCACTGAGCCCTGAGAGCCTCCAAAAAGTGCCGATCAGCTGGAAAGCCACACTGATTCTGGTGCTTCCACTGAGCCCTGACAGCCCTGCAGCTCTAGCCATCTCTCACTCAGGCTTGTATGGTGCTGCTACCGATTCAGCTCATTCCCTTCCCCCGCTACCACTTTTCTAAGATGGTCGCATACCACCTGCCAGGTGCCAATATATCACAGGTGGTACCCGTACCACTGGTTGAAAAGCCCTGGTGTAGATCACTTGAAAGCAGTTTCTATTGTTTCACTGTTGAGCTCAGTTCTATGATTGTTTGTGCAGATACATTTTTTTTAAAAAAACACACACATTCAACTCTAGTTTCCTTTGTTTGCAATAGTATACAATCAGCGCCCAATGTAAATGCAAGGACTGGTTGTTAATTTTTCAGTGCCATTATAACTTTGGTCATTAAACAGGGCAGTCAAAAACTACTATACTATCTTCTCTTTCACAATACTTATAATTTTTTAATTTAAACAAATTAAAAAGCAGAGACAAAAGGGTTTTAGCATCTTAACTAGTTAATATCTTGATTAATTAAAGTAGTTAACTCTCCACTGTAAGTCCTTTCTCCAAATCTTTTGGTGGCTACCAACTTATATTACTCTCAAAATTGCTATCCAAAGTTTTCCTTGGTTTTTGTGTTAAACTGATTTCCTCTCCATTGCTCCTCTTCTCCTCTGCTAACTGTGTTCTAATGAGAGATGGAACATGAGCCTGCAGTTTATTTGTTTATGCCCTCCAAACTTCTGTGGCTTGGAAAAACTTAAGAAAGAAAAGTCAGTTCAAACACTCAGTATAATGGACTAAAATATAGACTATGGAAAGTTTTGTAGCTATATAAAAATGAGCAGGAGAAACCACAAGAATAAAGAAACTTGATGTTTTTCATCTATGTTGAAAATAGCAATGCCCCCTGGAGACCCAACTAAATTTAAATAATCCTTTATAAGAAATATCCCTGCTTACATACTGCCTTTTTTATTCATTCTAAAAGAAAATATTTAATTAATTTTATTCAGTTTTTTAAATACCTTTCACCTCAGTTCCAACACTAACCTTTAGAATCTGTGTCCAAAGTGTGTATGTGTTTTCTAAAACTTTGTCTCTTGAGTATGTAACATCTAGAACTTTCAGAAATTAAGAGACATAATTTCTTGACAGTCTTCCTGGGAAGTTGTAAGAATCAATCATTGCTCTGTTAATATCTTGTTACAAATTTATTGGGAAAGTGAGGCAGGTTTTTGGCTACTTGGGACAGCAGTAGGCAATTTTAATTTGATACATCTTGGCTTGGCCAGGAGGACAGTTCCTTTAAATGCTAGGGAGGGAAATTTCAGCCATTGTTCTTTAGGGAGAGGGTTTCTTTCCCCCATGTAATTTAACATCTGTGTAAAACTGTTTCAAAAATAATTTGTTAGTTTGTATCCTTAACATGCCAATGACATAAAATAATTTAAATTTGACTCAGTGGACATTACCATAACTCTTAACTATTTTCTAATTACAGTAATGAATTAGATGTTAGTTACTATAATAAAAACTGTAGAGTGTATAAGAAATAGCCTAGAACAAGGGTGTCAAACTGCCAGCCCCCAGGCCAGTTGCATCATATGGAGGCTGCACCCACCCTAGCTCCGGCAATGCAAAAAAAGTCATGCTACATCGCAACACGTCACGTGACATGGCGAGTTTGACACCCATGGCCTAGAACAGGGGTGTCATTGAGGGCCGCATCAGCATTGCAGTTGCGCTTGGGGGTGTGGGGGTGTGGCCAGGGTGGGTGTGGCCTACTGGGTGGGCATGGATGGAGTGGGTGCGGCCTACTGGTGGGCATGGCCAGCTCTACATCGTTCACATCAAGGGTGCCTGTGGGGCCCTGGGCAGGAGTGGGACAGATCTGAAGGTCTCTGGCAGAAGGGGATGGGACCAGAGCACGTACCAAGGCATGGTCCACTGGAGGAGCCTCACTGTTCCTCTCAGGCCATGCAGGGGGGCTGGATGGTGGTGCGGGCTGCCCGGAGCCCTGGACAGCACAAGTCAAATGCCCAGCCTGACCCTTGAGCACTCGCAGCACCAAGCCCAGCCTCACTTCCCCAAGGGGGCGCCCAGCTGCATCTACCTCCTCCTCAAGGCTGCTGCTGCTATGCTTGCTCTCCTTAGCCAGGTTGCTCATGATGAGTATGAGGGCAAAGTCAGAGGGAGGCCCATTCCTTCTCCATGGGAGTACACCCAGCTTTGTATCCAAAGCTTTCTTAGCAATAGGATGGGAGACCCCCAGGATAGGCCAGGAGGTGGGGACAAGGGGATGGTGAAAGGGCAGCAGGGCAGGA
The DNA here is from genome assembly GCF_016545835.1 of Crotalus tigris. Classification (NCBI taxonomy): domain Eukaryota; kingdom Metazoa; phylum Chordata; class Lepidosauria; order Squamata; family Viperidae; genus Crotalus; species Crotalus tigris. Next base: position 225,336 of record NW_024097783.1, on the reverse strand, counting down.
CTAAGGCAGGAGATCCCTCAGATCCTCCCTCTCCTTCTTTCCTTCCTTCCTAAGTACAGAGTGGTGAGAAAATATTTGAGATGAGGGAGGGAGAAAAACAGGCAAGAAACGCAGTTGGGGAGGTGTCACCCTTCATGAGGAATGAAGAAATTCACCAACACCTGGAAGTAGCCAGCATATGGCCCTCACCTACTTTACATATCTGGCTTAGTGGGCTCTGGGAGAGGGGATGCCATGAGCAGCATGAGAGTCAACATTACCTGTGCAATGCTGCCCAGCCCCCAGCCTGCCTAGTTTCGGCAGGCAGCGGGGCGATTTCCTCACAGCGCCAAGAGGCTGAACCGAGTGGCATGAATCCAAAAAGAAGCGTGATGCCGCCCAGCCCCCAGCAGAGGTGGTAAGTGTGAGCTCACTTTTTCAGGCAACTTTGTAACTTTGAGCAGTCCTAAACAAATGGTCATAATTTGAGGACTACCTATAGAAGTGCTTATGGTCAATAGAACTACTCCTAGAATTAAGTTTCTGAAGCTAGTTTTGCTTATTGCAGTAGAGTTCATTTAATAACATATACATTATATATATTGCAAGGGTGTTTCTGGACAGTACTGAAAACTACATTTCATTGAAGTTGCATAGTCAGAAGTGGTTCAGGATTTCCTGTCTGCCATGATTACTGTGTACCAGTACCGAAAATTATCTGATTCATACCTGCTTAGTAAGACCCACGCTAAATTTAGTATTTTGTATTTCTGGAGCTGATGAATGAAGATAAAGGAACTAGTGGAGAAATCACTCTCTGGTTAGCTTTAACTGGTGACCGCTATAAATCTCTGCAAGCTTGGAGGACTAAAATTTATTTAATTTAGTATTTATTAAATTATAGTCCTAGGACTGTGGGGCCACCCCAAGATCCTCTCTGGTTCACAAAATCAAAATGATTTATCATCCTATGTTGAAAAGCAATATAGTATTAAAATCCCATCAAGCAAATATGAAAAGAAGTAACTTTAGCAAATATGCCAATTTTAACTTTTAATACAGTAAATTAGGTAAATATAGCCTATTTTTAAAAAAGCATATTTTTTAAAAGTGAGAAGAAGTAATGAGAGACTAAAAAAATTAAACAATGATCTAACCCAGACATGTCAAACACAAGGCCCGGGAGCCTGATACGGCCAGTGACGTGGTTTCATGTGGCCCACAAAGCCATCCTGGAAACAGTGAGGGAATGGCTCCTGCTGCCTTGGCCCCAACCCAGGCCTCCCGGGAGCCAATCTACAATTTTGTGATGGCCATCTATGCTGAAACGCATTCAGTCTTAGCTCCACAAGGCCATCTGGAAACAGCGAGGAATCAGCTGCTGCCGTGTTGGCCCCGCCCCCTGGGTGCATGCTGGGGAGGTGTCATCCTTTGTGAGGAATAAAGTAATACACCATCGCCTAGAAGCGGCCAGCAAATGGCCCTCGCCTGTTTCACATATCCGGCTTGATGGGCTCCAGGAGAGGGGTTTCGGTAGGCAGTGGGGTGCTCTCACAGCACCGAGAGGCTGAGCCAGGCGGCGCGAATCCAAAAAGAAGTGCGTCGCTGCTCAGCCCCCAGCCTGCCCAATTTCAGCAGGCAGCAAGTTGCAAAGCTGGCGAGTTTTGCACTGCTTGGCTCAGCCTTTTGGTGCTGTGAGGAGAGTGCCCATTGCCTGCAGAAACTGGGCAGGCTGGGGGCTGGGTGGCGTTGCGCTTCTTTTTAGATTCACGCTGCCTGGCTCAGCCTCTCAGCACTGTGAGGAGAGCGCCTCGCTGCCTGCCGAAACCAGGCAGGCTGGGGGCTAGGCGGCATTGCACAGGTAATGTCGACTTTCACGTTGCTCATGGCATCCCCTCCCCCAAAGCCCACCAAGCCAGATATGTGAAGTAGGTGAGAGCCATGTGCTGGCCACTTCCAGGCGATGGTGCATTTCTACATTCCTCACGAAGGGTGACACCTCCCCAGCTGTGTTTCTTGCCTGTTTTTCTCCCTCCCTCATCTCAAATATTTTCCCACCACTCTGTTCTAAGGAAGAAAGGAAAGGAAGGAAGGAAGGAGAGGGAGGGTCTGAGGGAACTCCTGCCTTAGTCCTGCCTGCTGCCCTTTCACCGTCCCCTTGCTCCCTCCTCCTGGCCTATCTTGGGGAGTCTCCGATCCTATTGCTAAAGAAGCTTTGGGTATAAAGCCGGGTCTCCTCCCAAAGTCAGCCTCCCTCTGACTTTGACCTCATACCCATCATGAGCAACCTTGCTAAGGAGAGCAAGCAAGCAGCAGCAGGCTTGAGAAGGTGATAAGTGCAGCTGGGCGCCCCCTTAGGAAAGTGGGGCTGGGCTTGGTGCTGCGGGTACATGAGGGCCGGGCTGGGCATTTGACCTCTGCTGCCCAGAACTCCAGGAAGCCCGCGGCACCATCCAGCCCCCCCTCGCATGGCCTGAGAGGAACAGTGGGGCTCTTCCTGTGGACCATGCCTTGGCGCTTGGCCCGGTCCCACCCCCTTCTGCCAGAGACCCTCAGATCTGTCCCACTCCTGCCCAGGCCCCCTCAGGCACCCTTGATGCAAACGATGAAGAGCTGGCCATGCCCACCCAGTAGGCCACACCCACTCCAGCCACGCCCACCCAGTAGGTTGTGCCCACCCTGGCCACACCTACCCAGCCCCCCGAGGACAACCACAATGCTGATGTGGCCCTCAATGAAATTGAGTTTGACACCCCTGATCTAACCTGTAAGCCTTGTATGGTTTACCAAATGTATGGGTAGTTCACATCTAGTGATTATGGTTAGAACCAGCAACCCAATTGTTAAGTGATCATTAAATGAAAAATCATATGATTATATTTACAGTTTTACACAGGACAAAATGTATTGCCTGTCATGGCAATACATGACAGAGAGATGCTGTGAATCTGTGGTTGCAAAGTTACTTTTTCAGCACAGTTATAACTAAACAGTTGCTGTCTGAGACAGTTACTAAGTCAGGGGTGTCAAACTCGCAACGTCACGGGATGTGTCACAACATATCGCGACTTTTTCCCCATTGCTGGAGCTGGAATAGGCGCAGTTTCAGCATGACACATGCGGCCCATGGGCTGGCAGTTTGACACCCCTGCACTAAGTGAAGATTACCTAAACTTAATTCTACTTAAGTGTAGGGAATATGTCATGGATGTGTAATAAGCCATTAGAGATATTGTCTCAAACCAGTGTCTCAACCCCTGAGACACTGGATCTCTTTTTGGGATATATATCTGATCTCAGTTTCATAATTAATAATAATAATAGTAGTAGTAGTAATAGTAATAATAATAATAATTTTCTTTCCACCGGAGCAGAAACGAAACCGCCCCAATAGCAGAAGAACAAAAGATCAACTCCTAATAGACAAAATGATCTTGGAAAACTGCAAGAAAAGGAAGGCCAACCTGAATATGGCATGGATTGACTACAAAAAGGCATTTGACTCTCTGCTACATGACTGGATAATCAAGTGCCTAGAAATAATAGAAGTCAGAAACATTAGAAAATTTGTGCAAAGATCGATGGCACAATGGAAGACACAGTTGCAGATCAATGGTGAGAGACTGGGAGAGGTTAACATCAAGAGAGGAATATTTCAAGGAGATTCATTACCACCATTAATATTTGTTATTGCACTGTTTCCTCTGTCAGCAATACTGAATAATTCAGGACATAGCTATCAAACATCAAAAACATTGCCAGACTATCCCACCTCCTTTATATGGATGATCTGAAGCTGTATGGAAAAACATCATCTGAAATAGAATCGTTGCTCAACACTGTCCGTATATATAGCCAAGATATTGCAATGGAGTTTGGCTTGGACAAATGTGCCACACTTACTGTCAAACAAGGAAAAATAGTGAAAACTGAAGGAATCAAGATGCCCCATGAAAATAACATTAAGTGTCTGGATGAGGAAGATTACTACAAATACTTGGGTATCCTTCAAGCTGACAACATCAAGCACACTGAAATCAAGAAAAAGATTAGAGGTGAATACATCAAGAGAGTGAAGAAGATCTTAAAGTCCAAACTCAATGGAGGAAATACCATAAAGGCAATCAACACCTGGGCAATTCCAATCATTAGATACACAGCTGGAATAGTGGACTGGACTCAAGCAGAACTAAAAGCAATGGATAGGAAGACCAGAAAAATAATGACAATGAATCATGCCCTTCATCCACGCAGTGACATTGATAGACTTTATCTACCAAGGCAAATAGGTGGGTGTGGAATGCTACAAGTACATCAGATGGTTGAAGAAGAAAAAATGGCTTTGGAAGAATATCTGAAGAACAATGATGAAGATGCACTGAAATTAGTATATCAGGAAGGCTTACTAACTACTGGAGAGACCACACTGGCCTACAAGAAAGACCAAATGAAGAACAGAATAGAGGCATGGGAAGACAAAGCACTACATGGCTAATACATTAAAAAAATAGCTGGGAAAGCAGATAATAACAAGACCTGGCAATGGCTAAGAGCAGGAAAATTGAAGAAAGAGACCGAGGGACTAATTCTGGCTGCACAAGACCAAGCCTTAAGGACAAATGCATACAAAGTCAAAATTGAGAAGACAGCAACAGACAGTAAGTGCCGCCTATGCAAAGAAGCTGAAGAAACAGTGGACCACTTGGTAAGCTGTTGCAAGAAGATTGCACAGACTGATTACAAGCAGCGGCATGACAAAGTAGCAACAATGGTGCATTGGAAGATCTGCAAAAAATATCATTTGCCTGTAAGCAAAAACTGGTGGGATCATAAAATAGAGAAAGTCATAGAAAATGATAAAATTAAACTGCTCTGGGACTTCAGAATTCAAACAGACAAGCACCTGCAACATAACACCCCAGACTTAACAATTGTCGATAAGAAAGACAAAAAAGTCTAGATAGTGGACATGGCAGTGCCTGGAGACAGCAGAATAGACGAGAAAGAACTGGAGAAGATAACAAAATACAAAGACCTACAAATAGAAATAGAAAGACTGTAGCAAAAGCAAGCAAGGGTAGTACCAATAACAATAAGCTCCTTGGGTGCAATCCCAAAACAACTGGAGCACCATTTGAACACCGTTGGCATTGACAAATTCGCTATTAGTCAATTTCAAAAGGCGGCCTTACTAGGAACTGCTTCCATCCTGCGACGATATCTGTAATACCATCAGACATCCACATCTGCCTATGCCAGGTCCTGGGTAAGGACTCGAGAGGCAGACAAAATGCCAAATCCAGTCTGAACATCTGGCTGACTGTGCGATGATCCATAATAATAATAATAATAATAATAATAATAATAATAATAATAATAATAATAATAATACACGCAGTGACATTGATAGACTTTATCTACCAAGGCAAATAGGTGGGCGTGGAATGCTACAAGTACATCAGATAGTTGAAGAAGAAAAAATGGCTTTGGAAGAATATCTGAAGAACAATGATGAAGATGCACTGAAATTAGTATATCAGGAAGGCTTTCTGACTACTGGAGAGACCAAACTGGCCTACAAGAAAGACCAAATGAAGAACAGAATAGAGGCATGGAAGACAAAGCACTACATGGCCAATACATGAAAAAAATAGCTGGGAAAGCAGATAATAATAAAACCTGGCAATGTCTAAGAGCAGGAAAATTGAAGAAAGAGACCGAGGGACTAATTCTGGCTGCACAAGACCAAGCATTAAGGACAAATGCATACAAAGTCAAAATTGAGAAGACAGCAACAGACAGTAAGTGCCGCCTATGCAAAGAAGCTGAAGAAACAGTGGACCACTTGGTAAGCTGCTGCAAGAAGATTGTACAAACTGATTACAAGCAGCGGCATGACAAAGTAGCAACAATGGTGCATTGGAAGATCTGCAAAAAATATCATTTGCCTGTAAGCAAAAACTGGGTGGGATCATAAAATAGAGAAAGTCATAGAAAATGATAAAATTAAACTGCTCTGGGACTTCAGAATTCAAACAGACAAGCACCTGCAACATAACACCCCAGACTTAACAATTGTCGATAAGAAAGACAAAAAAGTCTGGATAGTGGACGTGGCAGTGCCTGGAGATAGCTGAATAGAAGAGAAAGAACTGGAGAAGATAACAAAATACAAAGACCTACAAATAGAAATAGAAAGACTGTGGCAAAAGCAAGCAAGGATAGTACCAATAGTCATAGGCTCCTTGGGTGCAATCCCAAAACAACTGGAGCACCACTTGAACACCATTGGCATTGACAAATTCGCTATTAGTCAATTGCAAAAGGCGGCCTTATTAGGAACTGCTTCCATCCTGCGATGATATCTGAAATACCATCAAACATCCACATCTGCCTATCCCAGGTCCTGGGTAAGGACTTGATAGGTAGACAAAATGCCAAATCCAGTCTGAACATCTGGCTGACTGTGCGATGATCGATAATAATAATAATAATGTTGGAAGGGACCTTGGAGGGTTAGTTAATTTTGATTAGAGCAACATTTTGCTCAATAATTTGCAACCTGCCCATGCAATGTAACAATTAAATTCACTTACAGACATTGGAAAGTTTCCTACCACGTGTTGCCCTTTTTATGGTAGAATATCCACTTTAAGCTAAGAGACAAATTAAATTCAGCTTCCTTTAACGCATTAAGCAGGCAAGTTACACTGAAAATAAATTATGTTGCTGTCAAGGAACAAATTATACTATATAAAGAAAGAGTTTAATCTTTTAAGATTACAAGCAGATTGCCAAAATACAAGTTGGGTTGGGAACAGTCCTAACTAGAATCCTGACAAAATGAATTGTAGAGGCAGGAGCTCCCACCCTGATGATCTTCAAAGAGTCTCAGAAACTGGCTTTTCCTCTGGTCTATAATCATTGCTGAGCCTCTATAAACAAAAAAGGTAGGAAACAGTAATAATAAAATCTAAATTAAGAATATATTAAAGTTAATTACATGAATTAATTCCACATGTAGAATATTATAGTGTTTGTCCTCTTCTTAAAGTAGAGTTTCATGAAAGTGTCACATAGTCTGATATAATATATAGAAGTTATGTTAACACAGATGAGTGAATATAGCTTAATCTCTTTAATACTTTCATTCTTCAGTTGTTTAGAATAAGAGAGAAAGTATAACAGGAAAAATTGTAATCTTGTTTTATTTATCTTTCCTTAGCTTACTTGCATGTTAATTAAATAGTCCTGTGTTTTAAATGCCAGTTATGCCAGTTCAGCAACTTGAGTACATTGTTTTGAAGTCCTTTGCATAATAGAAGTTATGGAAAATTACATGTAGTTATCTAGATGATTAGGGAATATCTTGATAGAGGTGCCAAGAAAGAACTTCTAAAATCTCAGTAGTAACTGTAATAAGACATGGTACAAACCGTATGAGCAGAATAAGTCTGTGTAGTGAAACTTTGAGTATCTCCCTTGAAAAACACTGGTGGAAAAATAATAAAACGCTTTTGATACTTAGCAGTCATTAGCTGATCTAGTTTGCTGGTTTCACCAAATTCATGTGGATTCCTAATATTGATCTCAGAGGTAGCTTGATATTCTTTGGGCTTCCACTTCAAGGATGCTTTTTGAGCATTGTTTAATTATTTTTGTGTGTAGTAGAAGCCTTATTTTCTCTTTCTATTCTTTCCATGTGTAAATAGGAGCTTCTATATAATCTCTGATTAATTAATATTTTTGGAATGAATATATTGCCTGTCTGTATATTTTATTTAGTTTTTATCCCACCTTTATTTTTATTTATAAATAAGGCAAGATAGCAAACATACCTAATATTCCTCCATCCTCCTATTTGTCTCCCAATGATAGGAGAAAACAAGAGGTGGGGTGGGCTGAAAGAGAATGCTTGGCCTAAAGTCACCCAGCTGGTTTTCGTGCATAAAGTGGAACTAGAAGTCTTGGTCTCCTGGTTTCTAACAGGTGCCTTAATCACTAGACCAAACTGGATCTTATGGGTATATGTATGTTGTATATATGTTCCATGTATGTATACATAACATACATTCATCCTAGCATTTTTCAGAAATATATAATTTACTTTTTTGGATCAACCAAGTATTGATGCTTTGGTTAAAACAGGAATTGACTATCCAGCTTGTCATACAGGCCTAATATCATGGCTTGAGAGTAGCCTAAATGTCATCCAGCTATTTGTTATTACCTGTAAAGCCCTTCAGGGCTGGGCTATTTGAGGAACTGTGCCCATACCGTATGATCAGGCAGAAGGGATAGGATTCCTTTGATTAAATAATGACATCTATTGGGATCTAGAAAGTGTTCCTCTGACACAGTGTTTGCCCTTTAGAATGGCATCTTTGCAGAGATTTGCACAGCTCCCACCCTGATGATCTTAGTAATAGTAATAGTAGTAAAGTTGGAAGGGACCTTGGAGGTCATCTAGTCCAACCCCCTGCTCAGGCAGGAAACCCTACACCATTTCGGACAAATGGCTGTCCAGTCTCTTCTTAAAAACTTCCAGTGTTGGAGCATTTACTGCTGCTGGAGGCAGGCTGTTCCACTGATTAATTGTTCTCACTGTCAGGAAGTTTCTCCTTAGTTCTAGGTTGCTTCTCTCCTTGATTAGTTTCCACCCGTTGCTTCTTGTCCTGCCTTCAGGTGCTTTGGGAAAATAGCTTAATTCCCTCTTCTTTATGGCAGCCCCGGAGATATTGGAATACTGCTATCATGTCCCCCCTTGTCCTTCTCTTCGTTAAACTAGACATACCCAATTCTAGCAACCGTTCCTTATATGTTTTAGCCTCCAGTCCCCTAATCATCATCTTAAAGGAGTCTCAGAAACTCTGGCTTTTCCTCTGGTCTGTAATCATCGCTGAGCCTCTATAAACTTTTTTTTTCCCTAGCAGTGTATAAGGTTTTTTTTTTCCTTATTTCAGGATGTGCATAAGTTTTGGTATTGAATGCCCTTCTAATTCCATAAAGGGAGGGAAGAAAAGATTTATTGACATCTAATATCTAAGCAAATTGGCAAATAAGACTGAAACAGGATTACCAACTAAGACAAATTTTCTTACAAAAATACTTGTGGAGCATATAACTGAGAATGCCGAGGTGGCACGGCAGTTAGAGTGCAGTAATGCAGGCCACTTTAGCTGACTGTGTTCAGCAGGTCAGCAGTTCAAATCTCACCGGCTCAAGGTTGACTCAGCCTTCCATCCTTCCGGGGTAGGTAAAATGAGGACCCAGATTGTTGGGGGCAATGTAAATATATATATACATTGCTTATTGGTGTACACCGCTTAGAGAGTGCTTGCACTTAAAGCAGTATATAAGTCTCATAAATAAATAAATAAACTTAAGTAATATTTTGTCCTATTTTTCCCCTCTTTTTTTAGGTGCCTTAGCTGGACCAAAAGTTGATCCACATGTGAAAGCAGTTTGGGGAAAAAATGTTACTTTGAAGTGCGTAATTGATATCAACGAAACATTAATACAAATTACATGGCAAAAGATACATGGGAAAACTGCTCAGAACATTGCTGTTCATCATCCTGATTATGGATTTTCTGTTCAAGGAGAATATGAAGGAAGAGTATTATTGAAAAACACTTCACTAACTGACGCATCTATCATCTTAATTAATGTTACCTTTTCTGATTCTGGTGAATATGTATGCAAAGCAGCTACATTCCCTCTAGGAAATTCCCAATCATCAACAATTGTAGCTGTATTGGGTAAGTCTTTTTTATTTTATAAATGTTTTATCCAAAATGTTTGAAAGCCAAAATTAAAATTGATAACCTTACCATGAATCAATAATATTTATTTGATCAAGGATTAGCAAAATTTAAAACAAAACACTACCATGAACAATATCCCAAACTTATTATATATATATATTTGAATTCCATATAATAGAGATCCAATGGAGATACCATACCCTCTTGAAGGAAGGTATAGAGCAATTATCACAGATCCAGATATCTCCCTTCCAAAGCAGATATTCAGGGACATTTGGAAATAATTACTTCAGCAGGAGTATTCAGTTCATCACACAATTTGGATCTTTTAGTGAATGAGCAGAATGATTAATATGTATCGTATCTAGAGAAGGAAGTTTCTGATTTATTTTTTCATTTAAGAGAACTGCCAACAGATAACACATTTGAAAACAATGAAAATGTGGCAAGGGGTCCCCCTTTGGGTGGATGTGACTATAATTTTTCAACCTTCTAAGGTTTTTTGAAGAGGAAATAGAATATATGGAATAATTTTTTAATCCATATTTCAAATATCAATATACTTCTTCCTCTAGGAAATATACCATATGTGAATTGGTTTGTTCATGAAGGTATGTTTTTCTGTAATAAATTAGTGTTTTTGCTGTGTCTGCCTCGATGCTAAAGCTGTGGGGCATAGTGAGGACAGAACTAGATCTGTGAACTCCTAGATCAAGTCAGTAAAAGAAAATAAAAGCTCTGGAGGGTGCGGAAATCCTAAATTGTTGTTTTGTTTTTTGCCTTTTGGATAAAGAAATGTACAGGTAGTCTTTGTTCAGCGACTGCCTCATACAGTGACCATTCATAGTTACTAAGGTGATGAAAAACTGTTTGACCAGTCCTTATGCTTGTGACTTCCAGAACCTGGAAAGCTGAAGTAAGATCATAAGTACAGCTGTGATTTTACTTAGTGACTACTTCACTTAATGATTGAAATGCAGCCCCAATTGTTGTTAAATGAGGACTACCTGTATTCTCCTCACTTTAGCTGAGATTTGTAAATTATAGTGTCAAGCATCAAAGCAAACAAGCAGAAAAAAACCTCTAGGTTTCCAGTATTCTTCAATAAGGTAGCTGGAATTGTCTTCCTCAAATAGTTTGAAAGACGATTTGAAATAGTTCTGGATCATTTTAATTGAAAATTCCATAAAGCGGAGACATAATAATTATGTCTCTAAGTTAAAAAAAAGATATTTGAAATTGGCTTGAAATTAGTTATGTGGTAATCAAAATTTCAATTAAGGGCAGGGTTAAGGTTAGGTAGAAGTACAAATTCTGAAGAAAAAACAACAACCTTTATTCTATTTATCAAGTCTGATAATACATCAGGTGCTGTGTTTTCACTCTAGTTTTATATTTTTTAAGAGGTAGTGTCTTTTTTTCTCATGTAAATATTTTGTTATATTTATATGTAGCATTTCTATTAAGTAAAATATATGTGACTGTCTAATAATATATATATATATCTTTGTTAATAATATCCTTCCAAAAAGGTGGCTGTATTGGTGTAGAGAGTAAAAAATGCAGAGATTATTGACAGAGATCTGTAGGAACTATTACTTAAGACAATAGGTCTGAAACTTTTTTTTTAATCCAGTGAAATAAATTTGGAAACAGCTTAAGCAGATGCCTGTCTTAATTCGCTGGGATATAAGAAGGAAGGGAAGGATAGCACAATCATTCTTGCAAGATTCTGCTATCATAGCCAATCTCGATAAAAGTAATTTTAGCCTTCATGTGGAATTGATTTTTCTAGTCTGCCTAGTGGTGGTCACATGATTATCTTGTGGTAACTTTCAAGAGGTAAACTTTTATTTTTAATTAGCTTCCATGAATTATAGTCTACTATGTAGACTATGTAAGTACCGTATTTTCCGGCACATAAGATGATTGGGCGTATAAGATGACCCCCAACTTTTGAGAAGATTTTCATGGTTTAGCAAGTCATCTTATACGCTGTAAAATACGGGTAATATAACTTTCTAATAAAAGTAATGCAAGTCCTAAACACATTAGCATTTCATTATATTTCATCGCTTGTTCCTGATCTGCTGAAAACAAATGTAGCTGGGTAACATCTCATAATAAGATGGGGGTGCACTTGTGAAGCTTTGCAGTATATGAGGGACTGCCTCACCCCAATGGGACTAGCTGGCCCCTCTCGTTCCAGTGGAAGCAGCCTAATTTGGATCCCACTGGCCAAAGAATTTCTGTTGCTGGGCTCCAGGAGAAGATTTCTGCTGTGCCCCCCCCCCCGAATATTCTACCATCAGAGATGAGATTTCCCCCCCTCAAACAGACACAAGAACACAATCCTGGCCTTCTGGCAGAGCCAGAAGTTCCAGTTGATGGTGAAGCCAAAGTTGGGCTGGGGCCCCTGGTGCTCAATGCCCTGCAGCAGGGATGGTCCGATGGGATTGTCAGAGGCCGAGACTGCCGTTTTGTAGAGGCCGCTGAACACCCCCGTGTTACCGACACTATTGATCTCCATGGTGGAGTTAAGGTCATTCTTCCAAGTGCTGATCAGGGAGGACTAAAGGATAGCGGGAGGAGGAAAGCGGGTCGCGGTGCTAGCCAAGCCCAGCTGCCCAACAGGTAGAGACTTTGGATCCATTTTCTCCAAATGGATCTGAAAACACCCTCTACTCCCACTTGCCCAACCCCCAAGGCTGCCCACGCCAGGTGGGGCTGGCAAAGGCGGCGCATCCTAAAGTCCGTCGATTGAGGTGCCTGCCAGACCGCTTCTGGGACGACACCCCGCGGGAGGATCGCTCTGTCATCTACGCAGCAAGAGCACCAGCCACGGTGGCAGGTTGCCAAAGAAGCGGCTGAGCATAGAGGAGGAAACACTGAGTGTCCGTCCGTCGGGGTCCCAGGGCTTCTGGCGCTCAGCACGATGGCACTGGGTACGGTCAACCCCAGGAAGCGACACCCTATGCGCAGCCGCCGGCTCCCACCAGCTGCTCCTGCCACCCACCCAAGCAGAGGCTGGTGGTGTTGGGGTTTCCCCAGGGGAGGAAAAGCCCCGCTCGCACCGCCTCCCTCCACCGCCCTAGACTGGGAGGGGAAGGATCCCCGCTGGAGGGGCAGATGCTTCTGCGAAATCGCTGGCCTTCTGTGAGTGCTGAGCAGCACTTCGGCAGCAAAGGGGTGGGGGCACTTCTCGGGAAGCCCCCACCGCTGACCCAACATGGGCATTCTTACTCAGCTAGCTCTCCGCCAGCACTCTTCTCCCACCATTGGTCCGCCAACGCTCCAAACTCATCCCTTCCTCCCGGCTGTTTCTCGGAGGAACACTTTTCTAGGGCTATTTGGCTGCGTGGGACACTTAAACTCTCATCCGGACAGCCAATCCCCGTGCCAAGGTGTGAGGAGCATGGGGTGCAGGATACGGGGGAGCTTGCTTTGATGTACCATATTTTCTGGCATATAAGACAACTGGGCGTATAAGACGACCCCCAACTTTTGGGAAGATTTTCATGGTTTAGAAAGTCGCCCGAAAATACCTATACGGATAAAATATTCATGTTGTGTGACTGAAGTTTGTATAATACATTTAACATAATGCCTCATCGTGCACTTCTAAGTGGCTGTTGAATAAGATTTCTGTATATGTAATTACCATATGAGGAAAGGGTGGGGTTTTTTTCTGCCACTTTTTATTGAAATGCTAAGATGCATTCTGGTTCCCTCTCATTGAATTAAAACTCATATTTATGTTAAATTTTACTGTTTCTCTGATGTTATCTTTATTTCTATTAAATATTTTAATTAATATTAATTGTATGACATTTGTTATTGCTTGAATATCATTTGGAAGTTATTGCATTGTTTTTCATTGAAATTACAGCATTGGAATGATAAAATTACTGTTGATTATCAGCAATGAAATGTTGATATTTATTTTCTATTAATGTTTGTAATTTAGTTCTTTTTTTGACAATGGAACAAGAAAACCTTTTTTACTTCAGTCAACAAGCCTCTTGATAGAATAAACACTGAACTGTATTAACTTTGGCAATCCTCCAACAGCATCAGTCCCAATAGGCAGACCAGACATTAAGCTTCAGCAGTTAGCCAAAAGCTTGTGTTCCAGTTGTGACAATCTTCAGCAGTTAACAACCCTTCAAGGGTCAGAATTGTCTCAGGCCAAGGAAGCATTCAAGCCTTTCAGGCCATAGCAATGTTATATGAGTCAGTTTTCTTGCTGTCTTTCACAAGAATAGAAGCAGTAAAACTGAGGAGTAGCAGATGTAACAGTATGTAAAAGGAATGTATAACAGAGAAGACAGAGGAAAGTCTTAACGTAATGGTAGTCCAAGACCGAGGTAACGGAAGAGGCTCTGACTAAGTTCAGTCTACTGAGAGAGCATGGAAACTTCAGCCCTATCTCTCCATGAGCAAAGTAGTCTCTAGCACGGAGTTGTACAGAATATTAAATCAGCTCATAGGACAAGCAGGACCATATGGGAAACAGTGATCTTTACTTTTAGAAGTTCATTGAGCAAAACCTGGACAAGAAGATTTGAGATTGCCCTCGAGTGTTCCATATAGTTGCTTCATTGGAGGAGACTACAAGACAATGGCCTTTGACAGATTTAGAGCCCTGAGAGACAAGGGAACAGTCATCTAGGTGAAACATCGGTCAGCACCTATAAAAGGATATTGGATTCATATACTTTCTGTTCTAATCAGTTTTGGTTGTTAACTGCTTCTAAGCTGCTAGGAACCTTTGGATCAACAGGGTTTTTATAGCATCGGGTGAGATTATTTTATTCATTAAATTTATATGCTTCTTATCTCACAGTTGAACAACTTGACTGTCAAGTTTCCTTTAAACTTAAGGAAAATAGTTTTAAATACAAGTTTAGGGACATATAAATTTATTTTATAGTAAATAGGGCAGAATAGTAACGATAAATAGTAACATTAATACTAAAAGGGTGTTTAAAAGTTTGATTTTGGAGTGTTACAAATGTGTAGATGATTTAAAGTAAAATTTTGGAATTAATCATAAAAATCCTTCCCATAGAAAAATGATTTTGTTTTGAATTCTCTTTAAAATGATAGGATGAAACTTTGAAGATTGGACCACAGAGGGAACTAGAAGGAACTAAAGATCGCAATTAAAGGAAATAAGCATTTAATTTTTTCTATATTGGATTTACAAAAAAGGCTTGTTAAAACTTTGAAGAATTTTGTGAGGAGGGACAAAAATATGAAAAGAAATCGTTCTAGGACATTACTTGACGGGATTAAAGATCAAGATTGTTAAATGAAAAAGAATATAAACTTGGTCTATTTGATCAAAATAGATATGCTTTTATCGCTGGTAACCCTTAATGAAATTTTGCTGAACAGGACTGAAACAGCAAAGCTTTAAGAATTTTTCAAATAATAACAAATAAAAATATTAAAATTAATTCATAGGTAATAACAATAAAAATTTAAGTACATTTATTTTCAAATACTTCTCGGATATATATTTCTAAACACAAGTGATGACAGAAAGGATGGCTGCTCTCCTGATGCACAGTTACGCTTCTTTCAGGATTCATTTCATTCCTTGGAGTACTAATTGTACATTTGCTGGGGCAAAAGCCCAATGTCTTTGCTGACCAAAGAAATATCACTGCAAATAAATGAGCATTAAACAGTCTCTGATTTGAGAGTGTCAACTGTGCAAAGGCATCAGGCGAAAGCTAATGCTGCTAAACCCAGTGGATTTGATCCCAGATATGTCATCTTTGACTTCCTTGATTGTTTTAAGAACTGGTTTCCAGATAGTGAAAAGCAAACTACCTGATATCATCTCTAGTATCAAATCAAGGAGCAATTATTTCTCCTGCCCAAATGAATAGCTTCTAGACCTCTATATAGAATGGGCAGAAGAAAAGTAAGTTCTGCAAAATAAACAGAACTGGTATTTGCTACACTGTAGTTACTATAATTCTTTCATAATGGCTTTTTAACATTTCTGCCAGAAATCTGCAAGTTCTTATATTCTTGTTATATATTTGTTCGAATCTAGCTTTCTAATAAAAAAGCTTGAAAAATATAAAGATTCCTCTTTAATCAGCACAATGAAAGCTGAGATTCTTGAGCATGTGATAATCTTTCACTCCCTGTCATCTCTGTTCCCTTGTGCCTGTTTGGGTATGTTTTCACATGAGCATGTTGAAAGATGTAAAAGTAGGCTCAAGTAAACAGAAGAGAGAGAAATGTCAAAGACCTAGTCCAGTTGCCATGGTTCTACCATGATTGTTGGCTATACTTTTAGCAGAGCTGTCTCCATTTTGCCATTCCCCCCCCCCCCCCGAAATGACTGGTCAGTTCACATTCAAGTTTCTTAATCACCAACAATTTGGTCAAAGATGTTTTGGGGACATTAGCCTGCTGTAATATTTTCATTATCCTGTCCGTCTGTATGAAATGTGTAATGAAAATTAACACTGAAATAATTCTTTAAAAGAACATTAATTTTGATACAATATTCACTTTACTAATGTTAATCTTACTTTAAAGAATTAATGGAAGTTAATGACCATTAAGTTAAATTTCACTGAAATTATATCAATACGTTTGGGTCTACTTAACTCAGTGTTTTGTGATAAACGCCTGAAGAGAAGTGAATCCAAGAATTTTATAGAATATATAGAAATTATAAATTCTAATCTCCTACAGTAATATACAGAAAGAATGGCATTTACAGATTTATTCCAAATAGTAGTATATTTTACAGAATATAAACAATATTGTTGTATTTCAACAAGTTTAATTATATAATTGCCAAGGATAGCCAAGATATTACTGGCGTATAAAAGCAATTTATATTTAAGTCAAATGCCACCATGCATCTTTATCACCTTCTAACAGGAGAAGTCAAGAATAAAATTAAAGAATAAAGTAGATAAGGACAAGCCTTGTCAGATTTCACAATGTAATTTGAAGGATTGAGAGTCAAATCTATTGATGATAGATAAATAGTCACATGATGAAGATATCAGATTATAATCTAATGAACAAAAGATGAGAGAAATCCAAATCTATTGATGATAGATAAATAGCCACATGATGAAGATATCAGATTATAATCTAGTGAACAAAAGATGAGAGAAATCCATCATTAATTCAATCTGCCTCATATCAGAATATTGTAAGACATTATCTATTTTTTATAAATTCAGAGGGAGATGGGTCTATTTTGAATGGTATAGCTTTCCATAGTCACGTGACTAATGTTAATATTTTGCCCATCCACTTCTTATAAGATGGTTCACTTCTGTAGTACAGAAACTACAGTCAAAGGAGAATGTTATGAAGCTGGAAATTGTTCCACATGTTCTATTTTAAAACGTTTTTAAGGTATTTAATGTATTTGATTTTTTTTGTATTTTTTTCTGTAGTTGAACCAACTGTGAGCTTAACAAAGGGACCAAATCCGTTAATAGATGGTGCCAATCAGACGGTTGCAGCCATTTGTACTGCAGCTACTGGAAAACCAGCTGCAGAGGTTGTCTGGGAAGGTGGTCTTGGTGAAATGGAATCCACTTCAGCTTCATATCCAAATGAAACAGTCACAGTGGAGAGCCAATACAAACTTATTCCTACCCGCTTTGCTAGAGGAAGACGAATAGCTTGTATTGTGAGACACCCAGCCTTAGAAAAGGAGATAAGAATGCTTTATGTGCTTGATATTCAATGTAAGTAATAAAATATTGGTGGGCATATCTTTTTTTCAGTATGAACACCTATATTTTTGGGATAGACTTGGACGTGGGTCATGTTTTACAAGTGGGTGTGAGAAAAGCATTCCTATTTTTTCTTAGTTTAGGGTAATATAACACACAAACTCCAATCTGTTCTTTTATACATTTCATGGATCAGAATGATGATGACCATTCTTCTGATTTTCAACAATTGTAGTTCAGAGAGGGCTTCAAGCACTGTAAAATGGAGGTTTGTATTTTAGGGCCTCACTTTCCCAACCCTGCTTGTCACTTTTCTTTCTGTAAAATTATTTCAAGTTATGAATGTTAGCATAATCTTACATAAAATCAGCTTCAAATGGATCTGAAAGGTATTGAAGCATTATTATTATTATTTGACGCTTTTTAATCACTGTTGACACCTGACAACTACCTGGACAAGTTCCTGCAGTTTTCTTGCCAAGATTTTGGAAGTGATTTGCCACTGCCTACTTCTTAGGGCTAAGAGAGAATAACTGGCCCAAAGTCACTGAGCTGGCTTTGTACCTAAGTAACCCAGTAACCACTACACCAAACTGGGTCTTTAAAACATAAACATTAAGTTATATAAAAATTGAGCTAATTTTTTTAATATGTATTTTATTATGGGCATGTAAATACAGTAATAATAGGGGCTGTGACTAATTTGCCATTCTTTCATTTGGAATTGTCTGCTTTGATGTTCTTAAACATGTTTAATGTGCTTTTGAGTATATATTTTGTTTAATGCCTTATGAATTAATTTGCAAATCAACATACAGCTGTCCTTTTAATTTCCTAATTATCCAGATTTTGAGATGCAATATTCAGGCCAAACATACTAAAATCTTAAAAGTGTTCAGTTAATGAAATTGATTCAGAATGTTTACTTAGATAAGTTAAATTGGGTTTGAAAGTAACAATATGGAACATATATTATGAATAAACACATAAAACTGTTTAGCATATACTGAAGATAATTTGTCTACGACAATTATTTCTGCTGATATTGGACCTTGCGTTGTAAAAATTAAATTTAAATAAGTTATCAATCAATTTCTTATTTTCATTTATAGAGAAAAAAATCAGACTAATTTTGAGTCTATTTCTAATATATCCATAAAACACAACACAATAAAAAAAATCACTACCTGGTCCTTTTATCATAGGTGTTGATAAAAACATGATCAACTTTATCAGACTTGCTATGAAAAAAAAATCTACTTTTAATTCTGTTATCACATTTTAAAAGTTATGAATTGTTAAGAACCAACTTACATGTTTTTATCTTAAAAGTATTGATATAGATAGTTTGATTTAAGGAGTTAAGAGATAAAAGATTATTTGGTAGCCTTTGAAATTATAAAATGAAGTGTTCTTCATTAAAATTGCCTTTTCTTTATATTTTACTCTGCACTTATTTTAAGTATTTCCATAATGGGTTATGCAAACGCTTATAATTATGTATGTTTATAGATTCTCCTGAGGTTACAGTAACTGGATATGATGGAAACTGGTATATTGGAAGAGAGAATGTTTTGCTCAGGTGTAATGCTGATGCAAATCCACTACCAATGGAGTTTACATGGAGTCGGTAAGTCATTCTCAAAATAAATTAAATTTAGCTAAATTAGATCAATTTATAATAGTTTATAATACTATATTCATATCAATATATATTGTACAGGTAATCCCCAAATTACAGTTAATTTAGTGACTGTTCGAAGTTACAACATCACTGAAAAAAAGTGAGTTACAACTATTTTTCAACTGTTGCAGCATCCCCGTGGTCATGTGATCAAAATTTGGATGCTTGGCAACTGGTTCATATTTATGACGGTTGCAGTATCCTGGGATCATGTGATCATCTTTTGTGATCTTCTGTCATCTGGAAAACCAGATTCACAACAACTGTATTATTAACAACTGCAGTGATTCACTTAATACAGTGGTTCTCAACCTTTTTAATGCCGCGACCCCCAACCGGTCGTAAGTCGAGGACTACTCAACCGGTTGTAAGTCAAGGACTACTCAACTGGTGCAGCACTGTTTGCAGAATGGGACTTTTGGCAGGCTCAGCAGGGCAGAGACAGCCTGGACAATTCCTATTGGCTTTTGAAAGCCAATAGAATTAGACTCTATTCAAGAGAGTCTATTCTATTGGCTTTCAAAAGCCAATAGAATAAAAGGGAGTAGCACAGCTAAGGAAAAGGGGGAAAAAATGGCAGACTGCGTTGTTTGGCGACCCCCGTGAAATGGTCGTTCGACCCCAAATGGGGTCCCGACCCACAGGTTGAGAACCACTGACTTAATAGCTATGGCAAGAAAAGTTGTGAAATAGAGCAAAATTTACTTAACAGCTGTCTCACTTAACAACATAAAGTTTAGGCTCAATTGTGGTCATAAGTTGAGGAATACCTGTATTTCTAATGTATTATATATTGTACGCAAATACAGCAAAATATTTTGAATCTTCCAAAAATACTTAATTGGAAATAAAACTGTAGATTAAAAGGCTTTTTATTTCTGAGCCAGCAAATCAAACATGACAAATAACAGTGTTGAAATGCTGCACTAATTTTCAACGAAGTTGACATAATTACATTTCCTATAAAACCTATATTTTTTGGCAACATCAGTACTAAAACCCGCTTTGTATCTTCTGGTTGCCATTTTCAAAATAATGACTGTGGCACTTTCGAACATTCAAATGGTGGCTTTTAGCTTGTTATCAGTTAGCCAAAGCAGCTCCATAGGTCCATTCAAACCTGGCTTAAGCATCTTTGATATATTATGTTCTATATACAGAAACTAGCCAGGGAATAGCTCTATCTATCTGTCTATCTATATCTATCTATCTATCTATCTATCTATCTATCTATCTATCTATCTATCTATCTATTTATCATCTATCTGAAAAATTAAGAACTATAAAAGCAGAATTAATTAAGAAACAAAAATAATAGATGGAAGAAAGTTAATTTATATCAGAGCCACCTCACAAGTTTGCCTATCCCCTGGAGTCACCAGCTTTGTTGCATAACAGGTCTTGAGGGAGATTCTATAATTGGGCACCACAACAGAAAAGGTCTGCCATTGAGGTAACACATTGCGAGCACAGCTCCTGGGTCAAGGAATGGGTGCAACTGGCACAGAATTGTGCAAAAGCCCACCTAACCATGACTGCCCCTTGCTCTATGTCAGATTTCTATGAAAGACTTGCTAGCATGGTTTCTTCTTTTTTCAATATTTGTTATATGTTTTCCTATCATTTAGATAATATATGTATATGCATATACATGCATACCAATACAGTATATGCTAAGGAACAGATTTCAGAATATGAATGCTGTAAATAACTAACTATAAAGATGCTTCTTAAAATATGTAGTTTGATTTCCATTAACAAGGTTTTATACATTATGTTTTTGTATAATTTTTGGTGTTCCCTTTTGGGTACCCATCATATACTCTAGATAACACTTCTGGAAGTGATTAGGCATCTTTGTGAATAGCACTTGCTTGTCCTATATTATTTCATGACAAACTAATGATTCTGTTGAATTATTTTGTTAGTAACATAACATTCAATGGTTACAATCATTGGTTTCATGAAAGTGAATATATTTCTGTTCTGGAAAATGAGAACAATCAATATTCCAAATGAAATATTTGCAAAATGCTCATATTGCTCTAAATATTTTACAATTCAGGCTGGATGGACATTGGCCTGAGGGATTACAGCCTTCCAACAATACTTTACATTTCAACAGTCCTTTGTCTTACAATTATACTGGAACTTACATTTGTAAAGTGACCAATTCACTTGGTCAAAAAAGTGATCAAAAGACTATTTACATATTAGGTAAGTTTCCCCCCTCCCCTTTGGTTATTTTCCCCCCTTTTTACATTTTATTTTTTTCTTAAATGTTCTATCAGTATTGTCTAATATAGTTGATTTTTAAAAACATTTTTCAAGATATGGATCCTACTCCATAATTTACTTATCTGCCTAAGATCTGGGTTTTTTCACCTAGCCCTTCCAGTTGAAAGACAAAAACAAATTTCTTTTCAGATCTTTTATTTTAAATATGTTTAATGTTTTGTCCTGTATTTTATGTTTGATATTCTTCACTATATTGCAATTATTTTTTTGTTTATTTAAAATGTTTTATAGGAAGTAGATAAACAATGCAAGTAAACAAATGATACATTGTATCAAAGATAATTATTTAAATTTTTATATATTGGCCTAAAAAACAAAACTACTAAATTATTTATACATTAAATTGAATTAAATGCCAGGAACTCTGTTCTACTTGCATGATTTCTGATTTACTTCAACAAAAAAATGTGATAAAAAGATATGTACCGTGGGGCAAAAAAGTATTTAGTCAGCCACCAATTGTGCAAGTTCTCCCACTTAAAAAGATGAGAGAAGCCTGTAATTGTCATCATAGGTAGACTTCAACTATGAGAGACAAAATGAGAAAACAAATCCAAACAATCACATTGTCTGATATGGAAAGAATTTATTTGCAAATTATGCAAATTATTTATTATAAAAAATAAGTATGTGGTCAATATCAAAAGTTCATCTCAATACTTTGTTATATATCCTTTGTTGGCAATGACAGAGGTCAAACATTCTCTTTAAGTCTTCACAAGGTTGGCACATACTGTTGCTGGTATGTTGGCCCATTCCTCCATGCAGATCTCCTCTAGAGCAGTGATGTTTTGGGGCTGTCGCTGGGCAACACGGACTTTCAACTCCCTCCAAAGGTTTTCTATGGGGTTGAGATCTGGAGACTGGCTAGGCCACTCCAGGACCTTGAAATGCTTCTTACGAAGCCACTCCTTCGTTGCCCGGGCGGTGTGTTTGGGATCATTGTCATGCTGAAAGACCCAGCCACATTTCATCTTCAATTCCCTTGCTGATGGAAGGAGGTTTGCACTCAAAATCTCACGATACATGGCCCCATTCATTCTTTCCTGTACACGGATCAGTTGTCCTGGTCGCATTGAAGAGAAATAGCCCCAAAGCATGATGTTGCCACCCCCATGCTTCACAGTAGGTATGGTGTTCTTTGGATGCAACTCAGCATTCTCTCTCCTCCAAACATGACGAGTTGTGTTTCTACCAAACAGTTCTACTTTGGTTTCATCTGACCATATGACATTCTCCCAATCCTCTTCTGGATCATCCAAATGCTCCCTAGCAAACTTCAGACGGGCCCGGACATGTACTGGCTTAAGCAGGGGGACACATCTGGCACTGCAGGATCTGAGTCCCTGGCGGCGTAGTGTGTTACTGATGGTTGCCTTCGTTACGTTGGTTCCAGCTCTCTGCAGATCATTCACTAGGTCCCTCCGTGTGGTTCTGGGATTTTTGCTCACCGTTCTTGTGATCATGTTGACCCCACGGGGTGAGATCTTGCATGGAGCCCCAGATCGAGGGAGATTATCAGTGGTCTTGTATGTCTTCCATTTTCTAATTATTGCTCCCACAGTTGATTTCTTCACACCAAGCTGCTTGTCTCTTGCAGATTCAGTCTTCCCAGCCTGGTGCAGGTCTGCAATTTTGTTTTTGGTGTCCTTCGACAGCTCTTTGGTCTTCACCGTAGTGGAGTTTGGAGTGTGACTGTTTGAGGTTGTGGACAGGTGTCTTTTATACTGATAGCAAGTTCAAACAGGTGCCATTAATATAGGTAATGAGTGGAAGACAGAGGAGCCTCTTAAAGAAGAAGTTACAGGTCTGTGAGAGCCAGAAATCTTGCTTGTTTGTAGGTGACCATATACTTATTTTCTACCATAATTTGCAAATAAATTCTTTCCAAATCAGACAATGTTATTGTCTGTATTTGTTTTCTCATTTTGTCTCTCATAGTTGAGGTCTACCTGTGATGACAATTACAGGCCTCTCTCATCTTTTTAAGTGGGAGAACTTGTACAATTGGTGGCTGACTAAATACGTTTTTTGCCCCACTGTGTATCTCTACACAACATTGACGGTTTAATTATCGTTACAGTACCGGTACAAGAAGCAGATCGCAAATGGTGTATATACTCTGAATAGAAAGCTAGTGTAGCATAAAGTTACTTGAAATATGAAATGAGAAAGATTAGTACCAAGAGTTTATTCTGTCTTTACTTCAATTGCTAACAAGCCAGTCAGTTTCACTTTCAGCTCCACTACTTAAGTAAATATAGGAATAATTGAGTGTGGAAAATGAGCATGAACATGAAATGAGTCATTTCAAATATTATGGAAGCATTCCAGGTTCAAACTGATTTATTCTATGCTCAAAACAATATTTGGATGGCCTTTACACTAAAAAGAGGACTTTCAACTTCCAAACATGCAGAATTTTGCACATATAAAAATAAAATATTTTACGTATTTGAAGGGATATACAGTTCATCTGTTTTACTGAGTTGTGAAAATATGACATGATACTTACCTGTGCTAAATCTTCAAGTTAATAATTTATTTTAGATTCCAGACAAGATATATGTCTCATGAAAACAGCATGGTCCTTTTCCACCAATTTTCCGCCTATCTAGAAAGTTAAGTGACTGTGCATGAGCTGAAAGTTAGACAAAGAAAAATTATGTGCTGAATTTTCATCCATAAAGTCTGGCTATAATGTAATGTATTGTTCAATGATATCCTTTAAAAATCTTAAACTTTTTTTCTACTAGTTCTTCCTGTTTGTTCAGATCAGCATCTATGTTGTCTATTCTATTCCCCAGTGAGATATAAACAAAACATGAGACCAGAGAAAGAATTATAGACTATTTCAAAATGCAAATAAAATAGTAAGAGTGGATGAGCTTCCCTGGGTTTTATATGTCACCAGACTGAAATAATTTAACATCATTTTCCATTAAATCAAAAAAGAGATCCATTACTGCTAAGCCAGACCTAAAAATATTATGTAATAAATGATGCCATCAAAAACATAATTGGGCTCTAGTCCCACTCTTTACATAGGAATCAAAGAAATCCTTCCCTGTTGCTCTTTTAACAGTATCCCCTCTGCTGGGATGATGAAAATAAGGCTTTCACATCTGTAAGCCAAAAAAATGTTGAAAGCCAGAAGCATCCCTTAATGCGTGATAAAATGATTGAATCAACTTCCATGCATGATAATTTAGGTATTTAAAATATGGACATAATACATTAGTGATACAAGAGCAGAAAGGATCAACTGAGAAAATGATTCTGTGATATTAGCTGCAAAGTCAGCAAGCATTCTTTCATAAAGAAGTGGGAAATAAAAATAATGCAAGGCTACTTTTTCTTTACCTTAAAAAAAGCTACAACACATGATTTTAAATTTAGAAAATGATGGCTTATTTACAGTGAGTGGGAAGGGATTTCCCCCTCTTTTATCTCTCCATATTAATTTGAAGCTAGGTTCCCTTAATGACATTTCATTATTAAACAGTTCTGATTATAATGGCTGTGTTCTGCTTCTTGAATCAAAGGCAATGTACCTTTAAACCTTTGACCTAATCTAGTAGATCTATTCTTGTGACCTGTTAACTATTTAATTTTTATATGATCTTTTTGTCTTGTCTGTTTGCTGCTGCTTTTATATTGTACACTTCAATGTCCTTCTGAATCTCTTGGAAATTTATTTGGAGGGAAGGATAAATATCTTCATAGGTAATTCCTGAAATATTAAAGAAATAATTGTTTAACTGTAAGTTTTTTTTAATTAGAGTTAAGATTTCTATGAATGTTTTAGTTAAATTTATAACACATATTCTTACAGATCTATAATAAAATCAAATGTTTCAATTTAATTGAAATTTAACTGTTTGCAGCACAAATCTTTTTTAAAACATTGAGCAGAACACTTCTACTCAAAGAAATTGTGTGAAATTATTTCAATATTATTTTAAAAGTGGTTTTTTTTCAGTTCCTGATCTGTTAATCATTTAATAATTATGGCAACTTGAATATGAATTATAAATCAAATAATTTTTTTTTAAAAAATCATAATATTTATGGGGATAATGAAATGTTACATATAAAAAGTGAACATGTTTTTTTTTCTAGTACACTGGTTATGGTAAACTTTAATGGGAAATGGTCCCAGATTAGAATCTCATTTATTTATTATTTCAATTTGGGTGGCAGTTATGAAATTCTGACTTTGGATATGTTGCCCATTCTTAGATAGTTACTATTAAGTTCAGTGTATAATAATAGGATATTAAATACATTAAATATATTAAATATTAAAGAATGGAAATATTCACTGTTTCAGCTATGAAACAGCATTTTAATTCCCACCATATTCTTTGCATTTCTTTGCTCTAGTAAGTTAGAGGGTTCCCTGTAATAGACCTGTATTCTCAGAATGGACAAGGAGATAATAATGGGAAATTCAATTGTTTAAGTATAAATCTGTTTGCATAATGATGAAGAATCCTACATAGGTTAGATAATCTCTTGAAGAAAGATTTTGAAAAGGAGTATTTGTATGCTGTCCCCATTTATTTATTTATTTTATTGAAATCTGCATGCCGCCCATTTGTCTACCAAGCATGCATTCTTCTCTTTTTTAACCTTAGATTTAAGTATGGTAGAGATTATTTGCATAATCGTACCTCTGTTTTATGCCCATATATGAATTCCTATTCACAACCACTTTTCATAAACACATCCTATATATTTATTAATTTGTCATATATAAGAACTGCCCATCTTCCTCACAGAAGAACTCTGGGAAATGTACAATAAAATATTAAAAGTATAATATTTAAAAGAGTACATAAAATTTAAAAGAGGCAATGGATGTTAAGAAATTATTAAAAGATGGGGGAAGGGCTTTCATGGCACCAATCAACCTCACGGTTGTGTGTGCATCTGGCATGTTTTTACACCCTTACGGAAGGCCAGGAGAGGAGCAATATCTGAGAAAGCTCTCTTCCTGGATCCTCACTAGTTGGAATTATTTGGCTGATGGGTCCACCACATACCTTCACTGCCTGGATTGATGTAACTGAATGAAGATGGTTCATTAGATAACCTAGCCTCTGGTTTTCTAAATTGCAGTGGATATATTTGTGGTGTTTTTAAGTAAATAACTTGTGTGCATTTTCAATAGATATAGTAACCGTGGCATAACAAACTATATATCACAGTTTTATACAGTTTTAAATAGAACTGTTTACAGACTCTTCTATTTCACTTCCTCCCTTACTCAAACTCAAGCAGCTTCTCTCAGTACTTTTACTTAGAGCAAGGGTCTTCAAACTTGGCCCGTTTATGACTTGTGGACTTCAATTCCTAGAATTCCTCAGCCAGTGTGCCTGGCTGAGGAATTCTGGGAGTTGAAGTCCACAAGTCATAAAAGGGCCAGGTTTGAAGACCCCTGACTTAGAGGGTCACCGATAGGTGTCAGTGGAAGGGAGCAAAAGAGGGAAACATTGCTTCTTGAGCTTTGGGAATTCTGGCACATTTTTTTTGGCTTTTCTCATAAATATTTTTTAAAAGTTGTAGTCCTTTCCACGTGTTAAACATCTTTGTAAATCTCTCTCTCAGTCTTGCTTGTTCCTGTTGCATCATAACAATTCATCTTCCATTTCTTTTTTGATACACACAATATCTGCAGTCCTCACCATACAAATTCAACTCCAGAAATGTCCAGTAGCCTCCTTCCCCATTGTTTAATACTGCTGCCTTTTAAATATTTTGAACTATAAGTCAGGTGTGCCTGCATCCAGGTTTCTTAATCAGGAATGAGGTTTCACAGTATCTGTGTGATGCTGAGCCTGATTTTGACCCACGAGTTATTGTTGGGGGCAGTTTGCTGACTGTAAACCACTTAGAAAAGTTTGTAAAACACTACGAAGCGGTATATAAGTCTTAAGTGCTATTGAAATCATTAGGATAATTTACCCTACCACATATCTAAAATAAGTCTGTGTAATCAATAAAGCAATTTGCAATAAAAATGTAAAATAATTTACATATTAGTTTTTTCACTTAATTTACAAAGCAATAAATACCCCTCATACATTAAAAGAAGTCATAGCAATTCTTATATGTAAAATATTAAAAATATATTCTGAATAACTGATGGAAAAAAAATAAGGGAATGGGACAAAAAAGAAAATAATCTATGAAAAAGACTTCACAAACAAGTTCTAAAGGGGCAATTTATAAATAACAAAAAGATACTCTTGAGCTCCTTAAAATGATATCTATTTATTACAAGCTTTTATGATCTACTTTATTTCATAAGCACGAAACACTATTCTTATTTGTCAAGTATGCATATCATAACCATATTAAAAGTCACAAAGAATCATGATGACGAATAGAGGAAGACATTTTTGCTTTTTTCCTTCTGTCTTTCAAATGGCTTTCCTTTGCAGGGAGTTACTCCACAGTATATTATTCATCTATTAGGTGTCACAATTCTGTTGCCTTCATTTAGCCTCTGATTCTAATAGAAACTGATAAGAAATAATAGCTAGCTATCCAGTTTTTCATTTTGCATTACCTATCCAATTTTTCATATGTGAGCTGTATATAAAAATAGGAAGTAGTTGCTTTCTTAACAATATACACTTTTGGTATAATAAAAGTTTATTAATGCCCTAATTGATTGATTGATTATGTTCCATCTGATCGATGTTAACTCTTATATGTCATATGGAAAGACCTTCAAAAGAGGTAACCACATAGATAGACATTCTTCAGAATGATGGCTCCCCAACCTGGCTTTTCCCAAAAACATGTTCATTATCACTGTAACCAAGTCCATCCTAGCTGGGTTTTTTTCCTCTTTCCTAGCAATACAATGTTCTCAATGGGAGGGTCTCTGCATAATGTGTACAAAATATAATTTGAGCCTAATTATTTGTGCCTTGAACTTTGTATTGATGTGTTCTAAAATCTATGTATTTGTTTCCTTGGCTATTCACTATACTCTCTTTTGCTTTTGGTGTTAGTTTTCTCCAAAATTCAAAAGTGTCAGTATTCCTTTTGTCTTACTTCTTGATTCCATTTTCCTGAGGACATTTCACTCTTGACAGGGTTCACACAATTAAAAATCTTTCTATAATCAATGAAGCATGTATTTGACTTCTTTTTAGAATTCTTTGATTTTATTAATTATCTAATGTCCATCAGCAGTATAGTCTCACCCTAAATTTCTGGCCACTCTTATTTCCATGTAGGGCTCTAATTTGCATTGATGAATCCTTATTTTGCTTGCCTGTAAAATTAAAAATATTATGTGATAGTTTGCATGCGCTATTAAATCTCTCTTTGGATTGGTACTGTATATAGACCGATCTCTTTCAGGCTGTTGGACATTGTCATTCTCCAGATTTGCTGACTTAATTTGCTTTGAAATTATAGATTCTTCTTGTGTTATTTGCTGTAATTTTGTAAATATTCCATCAGTTTTTACCTCCTTCAACTTAATAATGCTATCTGACCTCATCTTCTACTACTAGAAGATTATATAAATACTATTAGATGCTATTAGAAGATCATATAAATATAGGGAATATCTTCTAGCTTATTTTAAACATTAACATCTCTACTACACAGAATTTCAGTAGGCTCCTATCTTTGTTGTTCTTTGAATCAGTTACTATCTGTCCATTGGCATCCTTTAACAAACCAATTAGAGGCTGAAACCTCCTCCTGATCTTGCAATCACTGGAAGAATGTTCTTGTTTTTCTAGATTTCCCCCCCCCCCATAATTAATGTCTTTACAGATGTCATTGCAGTTTTTTTCTTATTTTTTCTAACAACACTCTGAAATGTTTTGCTTTGTTGCTTCCTGAGTTCTTTGTCTTACTTAGCTTTGGTTTCTCTTCTTGGCAATTTCTACCTTCTATTCTGACATCTATCTTGCTTTCTTTTATTTCTTGCTTTTTGGCAATCTCTTTTCATATTGTTCCTTAATTGACGATCAGTGAGAATCAGGACTTTGAAACAATTTCTGATGTTCTCCTTGAAAATGGTGGGTATCTTGTTGAAACCTGTATATAAATAGTTCATGATCTGTTCTACAGTCAACCCTGCCATGTCTTGACTGTTGTAACTTAGTGTTTTCATCTCATTGCTCCAATAATATAGTCAATTTCATTTAGTCTACATTTGTACTATATACACTATATTCGTGTATATAGGTATCATTTTGGTTGTTTAAAGACTGTTAGCAATAATGAACATGTGATAAATGCTATTTTCATAAGATCATTATCATGTAATTTTTCTTAAGGAGAAAACCTTTGAGATATTTTTCTTTTAAGAAAATACAGAAGATTAGGGTTTGAATTTTTGTTTGTTTTTCAGTTGTAAGATGGTAATGGGAATCAGTGGATTTCACTTTTTAAAACTAATCATGTTATAGATCCATCCATTTATCTCTGTAATGTGTTTGTTCATCTGTTTTATTTTTCATTTAATACAGTTTAATATGGGCATAATTAATTTAACAAATTACATAATAAGGATAAGTTATATATGCTATAGACCTAACAGTAATTTTTAACTTGATGGCAAGGCATTTCAAAAATAAGCTCTACAGGCTGTTCAATTAAATGAAATATTGAATTGGATTAATTGAAATATTCAATATATGTTAATTTCAATTATAATCATCCGAATAATTAAAATACCTTAGTTTCTTACATTGAGCTTAAATTTTGTCTTGCCTACGTTGCTAATGATATCTTTGAATGTGGTTTAAAAAATATTCTTAACACTTACTAACAGCTTTCTATTTTAAAAAACTCTCTAAACAACCATCCTCTTTTTTTAACTTTTGCATTTTCTTCAAGATACTTTCCATAATATGTATAATTTATTTTCACATGAATCATAATTGTTAATATTCAATAGATACTAGAGATCCAAAACTTCCTGGCATGTTTAGCATGTTTTAACCCATTTTTCTGGATACATTGATAATGTCATAGAGTAATAAAAGTAAAATTATTTTGTCATATAGCGTTAGAACAGAGCTATTGCTTCAAATGCATAGCTTCTAGTTTACATCTTCAGCTTTTAAGTTATCTATATACAGCAAAGAATTCTAATACCTCAATTTAAATTTGCATTCAATTTGCACAATTAGTCCCTGATCAACCTGATAACTCCATATTGATTATATGTATTTCTTAGATTAAAACAACATTCCCATACTAGAAGAAAAGTCTATGTTTTATGTCAGGTAGACATTATGTACGTTTCATATAAATGTTAAAAAATATTTTAATTTTAGAGTTATTTCTAAAGTTTAGTTTTAGTTTTTGTGTTTGATTAACTATTTAAGCAGAGAGCAAGAATATCAGAAGCATTGCAATAAGCAAAGAACCATTAATGCACTGATTTCTAAATCCTAATTATAAATCATACTATATTTTGGAGGCACGGTTTAAATTATATCTAGCTAACTTAGCATGCAGTTTTGTTTTGTTTTTTAGTTTTTCATTCTTTAATATTTTCTGAGGAATATCTAATCCATGAGGGCATTCATTAGTTTCTTTTGAATTCTGACTAGAATAAGAAGGAATTGACTGACTTCTCAGCTGATGGAATTGTTCCATTGTTGCTACAAAACTACATGGAAGCATTGCCATATTAAATTATTTTAATTATATATTTATAATTTTTATATATAATATCCAGAAGCTACACATAATAATTGTATTTTCCACCAGTGGTAAATAGTTTTATAATATAATGAAGAATGAAAAACTATGTTAAAGTACACTTTCTTACTCATCAACTGTGCTTTCTTATCAGCTCTTAACTTAAAATAGTTTGCATTGACATTTTCTGCCTTTTCTGTCTTGTGTATCTCTTTGCTCTTTCATTAGATCCTCCCACTACTACCACTTCACCATTCACGATTCCATGGCTTCCTTCAACTGATGGCAACACAGGTTTAGCAACTCAACCAAAACTAAAGTTTTTTCCAACATCATCATGGCCAGAAATTCAGGAAGACAATTGGGGCACCATCATCGGTAGTGCAGTGGGCGGGGCTCTTTTCCTGATACTTGTATGTGTCCTGGTTGGAGCTGTCTGGTATAGGAGAAGGAGGACGTTCCGTGGTGACTACTTCGCTAAGAACTATATTCCACCATCAGATATGCAAAAGGAGTCCCAGATAGATACCCTGCAGGTTGAGGATGTGGATTCTTACCCTGACAGTGTGAAAAAAGAAATAAAACATCCTGTGAACAGTCTCTTAACTAAAGACTACATGGGAGAAACTGAAAAAACAGACTGGAACAAAGTAGATACTATTAACAGATACCAGGACAGGTATGAAAGACCAATGGATTACTATGAAAGTGGAACTCTGGGAATGAAATACTTGGGTGATGAATGTTATGATGAAAATGAAGATGACTTAGTTTCACATGTAGATGGCTCTGTAATATCTCGAAAGGAGTGGTATGTGTAACAGTAACATCCACTTTCATGTCTTGACTATATATAAAGTTCCTTCATTAGCTGATCACTTTCAGATTGTTTATACTTTTTCTTGAGGAATAAGCTTTTCCAAGTTGATTTTCAAGCTTTTTATATTCTAACTTGACAAATGAAATGTAAAAACCTCATTTAAGTGTACTGAAGCTGCTTTATGATTTTATTTTTCAATGCTGTACTACTGTCTTTCATAAAAATGAATTTTAATATAGTGCTCTATTTGGCATATAGCACAAAATAAGAACAACCTGCTACATTTAAAAAGTGAAATTCTTATAAAAAGTTTGAATTGAAACAGCTGTGTTGTTATTGTAAATGTATGATAAAAATTACTTTGGTAGAACTTTCATAACTATAGTTCTACTTAATGGCAACATGATGGTGATTCGGAATCAGCTGATCTAAGGCACATTTTGTTTACAGAAATGATGTATGATATGAAATAATCTGATGGCACAGTTTTTTCAAAGCTTTATTAGGTTTTCTGCACAGAATGTAATACCTCTACATTTTTGAGCCTTGCCATAATTAGATACTGTACCTTTTACAGATGACTTGTTGCACTGAACCTGCTGCAATGGACATTTCAATGAACAGAACTTGCAATGTAACAGGAACATTATATTTTTTTTACACTGCATCTTATTTCCAAGCAATGGAATACAAGAATTCAAATCTTTTACTTAAATTTCCAGAACAATCCCTTTCTTAAGGTTTATTATATATTCTTTCAATCAAATGATTTTCCTTAAATATTGTTCAGGAAAGACTTAAGTTTCTCTAATGAATCTACTGAATATTTGTTAAGCACAAACCTATAAATGAATTGAATCTCAGATGCAACTTCTATATTCAATGAAGGTGCATTTTAAGAAATAAACATTTGAGTTATCACAGAATTCGGTGGTGTTTCAAGAAATACATGGGCTATATAAAGAGATCTTAAAGAGGAGGGGCCACTTTAAATGCAAGAGTAACTTTATGTATATGGTAAGCTGCAATTCTGGATATTTTGAAAAAGAATGAAAAGGCAACACAAACATAAAATATTGCTTAAGGAGAAAAATTATTTCCTAATAGTGTATTTCCTATGAGACATTTGGGGAAATGTATGTTGTTTCAAAAGAAATGTTGTGGAAGCTTACTATTAACCTAACAAATTGAATAGGTGGGAGGAGCAAATATATATAACAAAAGGGATGTATGATCTCTGTTGAAAAAGAGTAACTCTGGTGTTTAAAAAATTCTATCAATAGATTTAGAATGTACTGTAATTCATTGTACAGAGGATAATGCAGTGCAACCAATAAGAATCGAATAGTTTTAAGCATATGTGCTTAGAAGCAGAATCCATTGAAATCAGTGGACTTTTTCTTTTCATTAATTATAAAACTGAAAAGGTGAGTGTGTTCAAAGAGGTTGAAGTAACTTTAACATATTAGTTGAATTTGACAGCATGAATATATGAAAAAATAGTGCTGCTTAGCAACTGTTTTCCAATATATACTTGGGATATTATAAACTCATTACAAAAAGATCCACAGTATTGTAGAGCTTTTCAGCAATTATAGTATCTATAAGGGTTTTGACAGTACACTGTGATTTGGTTGCTATGTCTTTAAAAATGTGACTGTAGTAGTTAAAATGTGACTACAGCTTAGTAGTTATTCATTAAACTGGTTTTCTACATATCTCATTGATAATTCAAGTGTTAACATTTTATTTGAACAAAATCTCTTTTCATTGTTTTTGGAAGTTAAATTATTACACAATATTTCCTGTGAACTCAAGTGAGTTTTTTGTAATTACTTAATCTGATTTTTCATCCAACTGAAGAGCTTGTTTCTAATCAAAGTTAGCCTTTGGTAGGATGTTTAAGCTAACAGTGGATTTTAAACTTTGCTTGGTTGGAGGAGGCAGTAATTTGGTTTTAGATTGTGTTTTGAGGGATTTTTTTCCTGTTTTGGATTTGAACATAGCTTGTGGTCCTAGGAACATCTCCATTGTAATATGCTCTGTATGCCCTCTAAATGCTGTTTTGTAACACAAAAATCTAAAAGTACCCAATATTCTCCATTTTTTATAATTTGTTAAATTTATCAAGAGTTTTACAGTTGAATATGAACAGATTCATACATTTACAGTGTTCAATATTGCAGTGTTTCTTAATGTATGTTTGGTGTAAATAGAGAAAATTATTGTAAATATGAACAGTTGTGTCAAATAAATTTTTTGTTAAATTAACTTCTTGAATGTAGATCATATGCATAAACGATTAAAATGCATATAAAATAAAACATATTCAACAAGTGGAGTAGGTTGGAAAAACTATAGAATAATGTAGAAAAATAGTGTCAAGTATTTTGGCATAAATTAATATGGCAATTATGAAGAGGTTATGTATTAAACACTTTTGGAAACCACTTATATAGTTAAATTTTATATAGTTTACACTAAGTTGCACAGAAAAAATGTTTTCTTTGATAATGAGGTTAAAAAATCTTAGTACAAATAGTTGTTGACTATTTTAATTGAAGAGGAAAATGTGTAAGAAAGTCAGCCATGGTTAAAATTTTAATAATCTACAAACACATAAAAAGAAAGCAAGTTCTGTAGTTGGGCTATATAGAAGACCAGACATTCCACCTACAAGACATGAGCATAATAGCTTTTTCCCATTTGTATTGTCCAACAATAATTGTTGAAATGTACTTTAGAAGTATCATGATAGAAAAATAGCCATTGTTAAATTTATTCTCTGTGAATTTATATAATGGCAATTTCATTTAGTTTCTCCCTGGATTTGAAACAAAAGTGGTAATGCAAAAAATATAGGAAGTGGGCTATTAATAAAACCTGCATATTATCTATGTTTTAGTAAGTTGATAAA
This sequence comes from Crotalus tigris, assembly GCF_016545835.1. Lineage (NCBI taxonomy): Eukaryota > Metazoa > Chordata > Lepidosauria > Squamata > Viperidae > Crotalus > Crotalus tigris. The sequence continues at coordinate 190,451 of NW_024097783.1, read as the reverse complement.
TTTTTCAGATTGCTTTATTAAGTTAGTGTCACTAGCAATTTCACTTTAAAGAACACACAAACCTGCCAGCTTATGTTCAATAGGATCTACAAAACATAAAAATTCATAGATGGAATTATATAATTTGTCAATTGAATCTTAATGAACAATCTGTAGTTGTTTATTTCATATATTCCAGTTTCTCAAAAGTGCTGAACTTGAAGCTTGCGCATAATTATCCTATACAAATAGTTTTAAACCATCTGATCTCTGTTCAGCATCTGTAGTAACATTGTCATTAGATGTTCATTTATCGGCTTGGGTAACTTAACAGAGGAAATCCATTGTGCATATGCTCATATAATTTGGAATATTTTTGCAAGATCAAAGTATTCTTTAGAAATGTTGATATTATTGAAATTTGAAAATACTACATTACTGGAATGTTGCCTATATAATGCTTAATACAATATGCTATTTCAATAATCCAAAATTAGAGCAAGTACTGAAATATTCTGAAGAATGATAGGAAAAAATGATTTCAAAATTATGTGTGTTCATTTAATAAATATAAGGCTCTCTAACAAATTACTTAGGCTCTGATTTTCAAACTTACCTATTTATATTTAAAAATATTGTTTTATCATTTACCTACTTAGATGCAATACTGTAAAGTTAATCCATACTTACAGTTAGTGCAGCACCAAACATTGTTACCAAGATGAATTACTGTACTACATATATTTATGGAAATAGCTTAATTTGTGAAAATCCATTTCTATTATATGGATGGAGAAACACATACAATGATAGAAAATAGATAATTCAGTTACAATAACAATGATTTTGCTGGCAATGAACAAGAAAGTTTGTTTGGTTAAATAAGACTAGTGCCTCATATACTTTTGTTGATAAACCTTCAGATAATGATTTCTAAAATGTTTCAGTGTCACATATGCAGTACATATATTAAAATCCAAATCTTTTGCTAAGCTAAAATGTACTAGAAATTTGTTAAGGCAATTTTCTCAATGTTTTGTAGGCCTGCCACTGGAAAAAAATGCCATTTTTTATTTCCGATATTTAAATTGTTGACCTAAATAAACACTTACTTTTTTCATACTACAAGGCTATTAATGCATATGCAACAAAAAGAACTGTAGATTCTGTGAAATATTTTTAAAGGCAGAAAACTAAATTTTATTTATATAATTTAAGAGATATTAACCACCTTGTTTGTAACAATTGGTGACTTACATTTCAGATGTGCCATATAAGCAGTCATCATCAGTAGCTGTAGCTGGGGCTGTAATAGGAGCAGTACTTGCTCTCTTTATTATTACCATCTTTATAATAGTATTACTGGCTCCTAGAAAAAAGCGATCATCTTATTTGGACAAAATGTAAGTTATTTGTGGTATTTTGTTTGAAACTTTATTCAGGTTCTTGGTTTGTAAAAGTATAAACTATGCTTTGATATAAATACATGATTTTACTTTATCCTGAATTCATATTGGGTTTGGAAGCCCAGCTACTAATTGCGCATTCTATGTAAAATTAGCCTTTTATATATCTTACAAAAAAGTTCAGAGAAATGGGGAGAAAAAAACCTACAGTGCTATGTGCATGTAATCTGTTATAAAAGTAAAGTTGTGACTAGCCATCAGAAATTAGACTGCTTGTAAAGTTATCCAGTTCAAAATTTCTCTGGAACAGCATACATTGTTAAAAACAGATTAAAAATAATTATCAAAAGATGAGACAACAAAGAAGTCTAGGCATGAATCCTTAATAAGCTTTTGCGGGCTTTTTTAATTGCAGAATTTTGCTTTTGTTAGCACTAATATTGATATTGATATTACTTGCCTGTATTAGATAAGAAATGGTTGGACAATTAGTGAATTATTTCCAAAAATGTTTAATGGGTATAGTTCTTTGCACATAATCATCATTCTGATCCATAAAAAAAAACTAATGAAAGAAGCCTCACAAGATGAGAAATTCTTAGATGAGTATAAAGGGCAGAATTGCAACAATCTCTTTTGAAAAGTTTTTACGGCATGTTGCCATTGTATGGAACAAGAAAAGTACGATGGAAGAGGTGAGTGAGTGTTGCTTTACTGGTTTAGGGAGAATTTCAGCCAAGTGGTTATATCTGCTGTTAAATAACAAGATACCAGAATTATTCCAAGATATTATTAAATGAAGTGAAGCAGTTGCATTATAAATAAACCCATACATATAATTCTTGAAAACATATAAGAATATTTCTGATGAAATTCTAAAGTGCATTTTCTCAAATTTCATTAATTTCTTATATTGTTTTCAGTTGTTTTGGTTGATATTTCTTATACCACTTTAAAAGAATACTCAAATACAGAATTTGCAAGATTCCATCAATGTAAACTTACACTACTACATAAGAAAAGAGGTATATTTATTTAACTTCAACTCTTAATATGAATTTATTTTATCAAGCAGTGATAATTACTAAATCATACATTTTTTAAATTTAGGATTGATCTTCCACCAACCCACAAGCCTACATCTTCCTATGAGAAAACAAATATTTCTCATTCTCAGAAAGAAATAAACAATGCAGTAAGTTACTAATTAAAGGTTTCAGTTCCAATTCAAAGACTCAGTGTACTCCTGCTGTATATAATACCCCATATTTGGAATTCTTATTTTCATTTGTAGGTAATAGTTGATGAAACATATACCTACTGTCAGTCTGTAGCTGATTAACTAAAATTTTAGATTGTGAAAGACTCACTTGGATTGTCCCAAGCTATTTGAAGAATTGTTACTGAGGGATGTAATATGTTCATAAAGTCTGGTTAACACCATCTTTTTTCTTTTTCTCCTCATGATATAATTACATAGCTAACACTGACTTTTAATATGTCAGAGGAACTCTCTATAAGTGAACCAACCACAGAAGGTCAGGATTGGAAAGAGTAGCTTTTAGGCATACTAGATGAATTTCTTACCTAGAATACTGCAGCACCAGAAAAAGTGGCCACTAATGGGGTCACTTCTCTTCTGTCAAAGAATCAGACTAGCAAAGGAAGGGTAGAAGCCAGCAACACCAGATGTGCTTAATTCCCTCCCATCCCCATTGCTGAGGGAACAACACTTCAACTCAAGCTATGCCAGACAATTCATACTATAGACACTGTCAGCCAGACTAACTCCTGGGTCTCAAAGTGGGATGAAAGCCCACTCCATGGGCCTCTGAAGTACCCAGACATCTTTTTACAAAATCAGTTCTCCAAACAGGATTGTGTGCAAGGGACAAGCTCGTTGGAGAAAGCCAGTTGGCTCAATGAAAACTGGAGCCCAAAGGAAAAGATGTGGGGATTGCATACTTTTTCAGTAGGTAGGTTTGCTTCCAAAGCAAATGTTATCAAAGTAATATTTTGCATCAATATCCTATTTTTGAAGTTTTTCTATTACTGGAAACACCTTTCCTATGTGTTAGCAACTGGCTCATTTGCAAAAAAAAAAATCATACTCATAAATAAGATAATTTTAGATGGCAAAATATGACCACAATTGACGCTATATGGCAATACTTATCAAAAGTACACATAATATACTACATGTACTCACTATCCATGGATAAGTTGACTCCAGTTTTTAAGCAAATACTATGAAAAGTTGTTAAACCAATTCTAAACATTAAAATTTTCAAGGCTCACTTTATCCACAGGTGAGCACAATGTTTTAGTAAAAAAGCTGAAGGTCAGCTTTTTGACAGATGAGCTTATATGTAAAGAGTAGGAGAATTTCCTGCCCTGAGTTATATATCTAAAAGATGAGATAGTAATATTAATTGTAAAGGACAGCTTTACTTGGAACAGTGTACATCCTGGAACAATATCTCTAATACCATCAAATAACATCTGCCTATCGCAGATTCTTTGGAAGGACTTCATAGGTATCATATCTAAAAACATCAAGCTAACTGGTCCGTTATAATGACACAAACAGAATGCTGATTAAGGAAAAGCATTACATGATCAATTTCTACAAAAGGAAAGTGGATAAGGATAAAACCTGGCAATGACAGCTGGAAGAAAGGTTTGATTTTGGCTGCCAAAGAGCAGGCTGTTCAAATTAATGCAATCAAGGTCAGAATTGAAAAATGATTTAAAGTGCAGATTAATATCTGCACATATACTATGCCAATACATTATGACCTCCTAAATTCTTGGGGAGAACTCTAGTAATAGTAAACCATTTATTTTTTTAAAGGCTTTGATAAAGTTATAAATTAGTACTTTAATATTGGTAATTTTACATTTTTACAGTTATGTTTACTAAAATCCAAACAGGCATGAAGAATAGTAGTGTGAAAAATATTTTAATCAAGCCATCAAATTTGAAATACCCCATTTTGAGTGCCAAATATCCTTCTAATTGTATTCATTTATTGAACTTATTGATACATATTTTTTCTGCATTTTTTAAATTTTCATTTTTGTGTGAAAATATTAAAAGACCTTTTATTAGCTTCTAATAAAAAAATATTTATTTGTCAAGTTTATATAGTTACCCAGCTTACACTAAGTAACTCTGGGCAGCGTACCTATTAAAACATGATACAAAACTATTAAAATAAAACTATAAACAAATAGAAAAAAAACCATGTGGGAAAATATTACACATAATACAACCAATGCATGGGCTCCTTATCATAAGAAGATTCCCGGGCTTGCTGGAAAAAAACAAGTTTTATGGGCTTTACTAGAAAGTCATGACAGAAGGCCATGTTAGTGATCTTAGTAGTATTAAAATAAGTTATAAACTAAAAATTATAACTGATGGTAGGATTAGAAGTCTAACTGATAGGACCCTCCTAATCACAATGGTGAGATTGGTCCCCCAATGAATATTATAAATGGAAAATAGGGCAGTGCACCATTTCAGTTTTCAAGATGAGCTGTGTTGCTTTCCAAATATATTTTGCAATTTCTTTAAGCAAGATTTGCCTTTCTCAGGAACATGCATCTGTCACATGATCCCAGAGAAAATATGCATTTGATTTAAGGAGTTGCAGCCTGGTGCGATTCTTGCATCCTGGCAAGGTCTGAAACTTTTTTTTTCCTTTGGAAACAAATTATTTAATGGACCTAATGAAGAATGCCTTTTGTAATGGCATTATTAAGAAAAATCAGGAAGTATTCAAATTGGGAGAGCACTTTTTAGCAAATGCAAGGATAGATAGGCTTGTATAGAGACAAAGTAGTTTCTTAGTTGCCATTAGTTGTCCTAAGCTTCTTAAAAGCTACCTAATTCAATAATAGTATTATTGTGGTGCATGAACAAAATCTAAAAATAAAAGTGAAACATGGAAGGTCAAAGAAGATTGATTTATGATACCCATTTGTCCTTTTTTCCCCTAGAAAATGATAAATTGCAGCCGATTTAGCTATGAAGATGAAAACTCTGCATCTCAAGACAGAGATCAACAAATGTACCCAGCACTGAAAGAAACTAATTGCAAAGATTGGATCAATAAGAAACATCCAAATACAGGCAATGGAAGAATATATATCAATCCCAGGGAACATTATGTATGATTCAATCTCTTGTTGGTGAACTGATGTAGAAAGATATATTACTTTGTCTAATCGTAATTTTATATAATTTCTGATCATCTCTGTGTGTTCAAATTAGTAGTTTGCTTTTTTGTGAAAAAATATAAATGTTTATGTCATCAGCTATTCTCTATGCAGTTTAAGAAATGTCAATTTATTATCTGTTAATTAGATGGGCATATAATAATGGTTAGAATCTTTTCTACCTATTTTTCTGAATTATTTCTACCTGAAATCTTCTTCCCAGTACTTAAGTTTTCCTCGTTTCCCATAGTTGTTGCCTATTCCATTTTGTAGTAAGGAAAGGCCACATGAGGTTCTTTTGATATTAGTTTAAGCCCTTATCACAGAGCTTTGCTTCAAGAAAAAAATGGTTTGTGTCTCATGCAGAATATTGATAAGTGCTGCCCTCGTCATATATTAACTATACTTGTTCCCTTTTGCTAATGTCTAGGGTTGCCACTGGCTAACATAACTTGTCATATCTTCAAAAATACAGTACTATCCCTTAAACTATGGACTGAAACTTTTAGGATTAGTTGTAATACAAATGATTTTTAAAAGCTCATGTATTATTGCCCATGTTGGAAATAACAGTTGGAGATTAAAAGAGAAGTTTTAAGTGTTCCACAAAGAATTATATATGCAAAATTTAAGGATAACGGGAATTAAAGCTGTTTTTGTTTATGCTTTCATTGAACTGAGGGTGCGAAACAATTTCATTCAGCGTTTTCTCTGTGTTTTCTGTATGAACTATTCGGTGCTAATCCTAGCACAATAGTATATAAGCTTATAGGCATAAAAGGCTCCCACGTTCAGTGTTTACATCCCACTGCAAGATACATCAAGCAGTTACTTTGCTTGCTTCTTCAATATAGTTTAAGATTAACTTCACCTACTGTGCCTTTTCTTCTTTTAGATTGGCAAACAGAATGGGGAAGTGTTTTTCGTGCTGATAGTAACAAGGTAATGAGAGAAATGTAGATCCAGACACATTATGTTGCTTTTTTGTTGGTTTTCTTACTGTATGATGATGTTTCATGGAGTTTATAGAAATGCAAATAGCTTTTGAACAGTTTTGAGTGTATTGCTAAAGATAAATATAGAATAAATTACAAGTAACTCTGAAATAAAAATCAGGTACTAACATAGAGTATATGTAAGGATAACATAATTATATGAGTTTACTGGTATTCAGTGAAAAGGCATGAACAGTGCTATAGTATCTATTAGGTTACCTATTTGCCTATATGATTTTATAGTACAAAATCTTAGGAAAAATGTATAGAAAAGATGTAAGGAGGTAAGAGACTTCAGAATATAATGTATATTATAAAAAAGCATTAATTTAACATATTAAAAAGGGAGTTATCTGGCATTTTGTTGAAATATTAAAAAGATGTTCATATTTTAGTAGTCTGAAAGTGTAATGTTGATTCTGAATTAAACAAATCAAGAATATGAATTTGCATCTATATAATTTATTTAAAGACAAAATGCTAAGATGAGCTTTTTAATTCAGCTATTCTAAATGGACATGGTGAGAATGAATTGTTTCAGTATACATTCATTATACTCAAATGAGGGGAAAGTTGGAAATGTTTTGGGAAATGCTCCCACTCCACCAATGCATCTTTGATGTTTGTCTCTCTGGACCAGTTCAGTCCTCTACCTTTTTCTTCTTTCTATAATCCAACAAGATGAGAATAATGAAGATTTACAATAATACCTAAAACTGAATAGAGCTTATGATGTTCTTGTTACTACTAGGTAAATTGAGTAAACAAGGCAATGGTATTTGGATGCGAGTGCAGATATCACAGCATTCAGTTCAAGACATGAGTTGCATGTGCACAAATTTCACATTGCCCAATACTTTAAAAAACGAATGACACAGCACTCTATTGTTATTTAATTCTTGATTTTATGTGCCAACTAGTAGATCTACTTTAATTTGCATTTCCTTTTTAATTTTGGAGCAGTCAGTTGAACCATATTATCATGGTTCAACATGTTGATCTTCAGTAACAACATAGTACACATTGATTCACGTGCTAATTCCTAAAGGTTCCTCTTCAGCCTTTATCTTAGCATATTTGATGCTAAGAAATCCTAATGTTTATTGTTTAAGAAGCTTCTAATAACTTGTAATCAGTATCTGTTTCAAAAGAAATGTAACCCCTGAAAATCAAAGAGAAGATGCCAACTTCTTTAGAGGAAGCAGAGGAAAAAGTTCCCATTCTCCCCAAAAGAATGCAGCCCAGTGTGACCCAAATAAAGCAGTGTTATTTCAGACAGACAAAAAGAGGATGTGAATAAAATGTGTGCTTTGGGAAATAAAAGGGGAGTCAAGTATTTATTTATTTGTCAAATTTATATAGCCACCCAACTGACTCTGGGTGGCATACAGTATTGAGGAATGGCTGACTAGAGTTAGTTATTTAGCACTTGGCATACAATGTCAGGGGAATCTACTTATGCTAGACACAATGCAGTCTTGATAGCCTAGAATGCTAGTTCATTCTGTTCAGCGTTTATGCACCTGTTCTTGGTGCACTGTTGAAGGTGAGCTAGCTTTACATCAGCTAACTAGCGATGCTCAGGTTGCTGTCTCTTCTGGGCTCCTCCACTGGTCTCATCTTGCCTTATGTCACAATGCCTCTTGTCCGACCATGTCCAGCACCAGCTTTCTCTGCAAGTACAAACACAGGTTTTTTCCATCAAAGTTGTACCTGTTTATCTACTTGCAATATTGCATGCTTTCAAACTACTAGGTGGGGAGGAGCTAGAGATTGATCAGCAGGAGCTTATTCTACCTCATGGAGCTGGGTTCAAACCCCCGGAATGTAGACCATTTCTGGCTGGCAGTTCCAGCATTATTAAGCCTCTGTGCAACCATATCTCCCAGCTAACTAGAATCTTATACCTACTAGTATATAAGACAATGTTGTATCTAATGGCCTATCACAAATGTATACTTAAAGCTGAAATAATGACTTTGAGTTTTAATTGTTTTTGAATAGATATAATTCAATTTGGTGTGAACTAATATAAAGTTCACACCAGATTATGGAAACTAAATGCATTGCTGGTAGTAACAATCATTTAAAATGAATTTTATAACTGCTGCTATATTTTATAACTTTATAAGTTAAAATAATTATGAATACTTTGGGAATATTGGGTAATATGGAATTTTATGGATTTGAGTAATATGAAAAGAAAAGCTTGCACACATTTGTTAACCATAGTTGCTGTTCATTTTATGTCATATTTAAACAATCTTATGTTAGAAGTAAGGTCTTCATCCTGGTTCATCCAAGCCGGGAATAAATAAGCAAACATGTGACTGCTTTGGGAAGAAGGTTACAGTTTATTGCAGAAAGATGGTTCTTCAGGAAAGCGCAGAGGAGAGAGGAGAAGAGGCGAGAAGAAGAGAGCAGATTGAGCACATGGGCAGTAGGTTTTATACCCCCCCTAGCCTTTTGTTTGGAAGTTCCTGTTCCTGTGGCATGAACCTTGAGGCTGTTTCTGAGTGTTTGTCTAGGCCTTGATATTTGTGATTTAATTCTATTATCATATCCTGCTTCCCAGGTGATGGGGCTGACTCCTAGAGTTTGGGTGGGGTGTGCAGATCTTCTCTTTTGTCTTCTTGATTGCTCTGGCTCCAACTTTCTGATGGTTTTACATTTGCATTTGTATGGGCCTAGCTCTTGCTTGGGGCAGAGAGATAGATTTAGGGCCAGGTTTGGTTTTAAAAAGTCCTTTTGAGGAAAAATATATTTTTCTGCCCTTTTTAATATTTCTTCTCTGGGCTAACTTTCATCAATCCCCGCTTTGTGCCTTAAGTGTGAATTTATGACACACTTATTGGCACAACATTAAAATTGATCTGGTCAGGGAGACTTGGTAGGCAAGCTTTTAAACTGTTAAGCAAAATAATAATAAGACATTAATGGAGGCAGCAAAAGGGAGCTTGCACCCATAAAGTTCTAAAAGTCAGGGCAAAATTTTGCTAGGTAGAAAAGAAATTTAAAGTGTCCAATATTCTGTGCCAATCATTTTCAAATGTTGGATATCACCTTTAGCTTCCAGTCAGGTTTGCATACCTCCCAAAATTCTTCACAGCCATGGTTTTCCTTAGTACATGGTTGCCCGTTTTCAAGGGTTGTTTCCTGCCTTAGCTCTTAATTCAGTGCATCCAGGTTTGTAATGTCCAATATGCCAGGCTATTAAATTTTTCTTTAAATTGCACATACTGAGCTCTAGGAATCCCAATCTGGGCTCACCAGTGCAAGATATTCAGGGCTGAAGTTTAGAATTTTTCCTGTTGCTTCCTTAGTCAGGGCATATGAATTGCAAATCACCTGAGGGGGCCTAGTTCCCTCCCCCTTGTTATCTGTTGGAAGTTGGTCCCACAAATCTTTGGTGCAATAGAGCAAAAATCAGCCTGGGGGGAACTTTACTAAAGGTAGGTGGAGGGGATAGACTCAAGTGTAATTCTGAATGGCGTGTGTGTGTGCATGTATGTGCAGCTACTTTTACAAAATAGTCACTACAAACATTCTGGATCAATTTTCCCTCCCACCAGATAGAAGTCCAAGGTGTTCAGTACTTGTTTTCCCACCTATTCCCAAGTGCCATCTCTCCATTAATACATTCAACTAGCTTGTTACAATACAAATGGGGCAAGAAAGAAAAGTTTACAATGAGTTTCCACCCTCCCCCCCATAGTCTTAATTTTCTCTTCTGAGGCTTCACATGGCACCAGGAATCCTTCCTTCTGCAGCTCTCTCAGGCATCTGGGGAAATGGTAGGACTGGGGAAGATTTTCAACTTAGATTGCATGGTGGCTTTTTAGTGGATGGCTGGATTCAAAACTCAATTCCATGGCTCACATGGATGGAGGCAGCATCTGGGTCTGTGTGTTCTGCTTCCAAAGGCTTGGGAGAGGGTTTCAGGGCTGAAAGATACAAGAACAAGGTCTCCCCCGCCCTTTCTGGGTGGACTCTACCAGGAGAGGCAGACAAAAGGTATGGAGAACAAAGGACAGGAAAAGAATTGGAAGGGGGGTAGCTTGCAGGCAGTTTGAAAAGGGCATTAATACTGCAGTTATTAAACATAGACAAATGGGGACAACAAAATGAAAAGTTTCACCTTTGAACTTGACCATTTGCAACATATTATGGACAAGAACTTGCAACTTGAAAGGAAGAGGAGAAAAAAAATGCTAGGCAGCTTGAGAATGCTGAAAACTCCAAATAATTTTAAAAGCCTAATATTTTAATATGTGCACATTTATTCTAAAATAGACCACATCATTTTAGAGATTGAGAAATGCTTATGTTTCAGAAAGCTTCATAGTAGTTTCACCAGTAAGTGATAGGATAAGAAAAGTAACTTAAGAAAATTATTTCCCCACACAATCAGACTTGAACTTCAAAATGCTCTTGTAGATAGACACACATTTTTCAGGAAAAGGATAGATAAAACACATACAGTAAATGCAAGTGAAACTTTTCCAACAGATAAATTTAAAACAATCCCTCCTGGTAACTTAAGGCTATTCTTGAGTGTACACAGAGAGAAAGAGGAAAACAAACAAACACATTTTTTTTCTTCACTCTGTTTGTTGGCCACACAAACAGAGTGAGGTATTTCCTTTTTGTGGCTTATTTTTAAGCAGAATTTCTAGCAGACTTTAAAATTCTTTTTCCTTTGGATTTGAAACAGTTAACAGTCACATTTACCTCTCACGCACAGACTTTGACAAACATATATACACAAAGACAAGAGAACAGAAGTCTTAGTTTTACACATCCTAGTCATTCCCACCATAAATTTCAGATAACTCAAGTTAGGGAAGGCACACATTTTAAACATACCACGTGGTTGCATAGAGAAGAGAGAGAGAGAGAGAGAGAGAGAGAGAGAATCACTATTTCTTATTTTCCCTTTTAAGTACCTTTATTTAGCCAAATTGGTTTCCCAGCAAGGCCCTAAGCAAAGTCTATTTTTCTTTCATACGCTACACAGTCGAAGTCTCCTTGTGAGACTTCTTTCCTAACACAGTCGAAGTCTATTTTTCTTTTTTTTTCATATAGTTTCTTTACCTACCTCTTTTCCATTCCGGCCTGGACAGGAAGCTGATTCCTGTCCCAGGCTACGAGCAAGCTTTCAACTGGGAAACCTACCTCAGCCCTTGAATTGGAATCTCCCATTCTTATATGACGAGATTTTCCCTTGACGCTAAAGGGCACTACACAGTCAAAGCCTCCTTTTGAGACTTCTTTCTTCCACCACGATTCTTTGTGAGTCCGGTAAAAATGGGACTCACGGAGCACTCTGGATCCCTCACAGAGTTCGTGGGACAGCTCCTCTGAGGGATCCTGCCATGTTTTCAGACCAAAAAGGGGTCTGCAGAGACACTTCTGGTTTCCTCGTTAGAAGGTACTGGCTACTCTTCGACCGGCCGGCTTCACACCACTGTTTACGGACGCCTCTAATGTCCGTGGGCACCTCCACTTGCTCTCGGAGGTAAGTGGCCGCTCCCTTCCTGAGGCTTAATTTCCTAACTTTGCTTTGCTTACAGGGCCTTACCAGCTAGTTGCCCAAATCCAATTCTTTCATTCACTCATTCCATTTCATTTTCACACAGCCTCTCCCTTTTCCCTAACAAAAGGTTCTGTGCTCTGGCCAACCCCCATGCTTTCCAGGTTCTGCCAATTAAACAGATCCTTTCTGCGGCTAGGAAAGACCAGAAGCAGCAAAATCCAACTGTGATTGGGAAAAAAAGTCTTCTCACTCACCCAAACAGAAATGCACACATTTTCTTTGTTCCCCTGGGCTTTAAACTTAAAATTTAGAGGTACTCACCTTCATCTTCTTTCCAAAGCAGCCCTTGAGCTCAAACTCTCAAAACTCCCTTTACTACCCTAGCTCCACATGGGCAAGGCCTGGGAAACCCATCCACAGACACAAGGGGGTCTGCTGCCGGCAAGATGGGGCTTACCAGTCTCAGTCCATTGGAGAGGTTAGCTTGGAGTCCCATCTCGGGGTGCCAAATTGTTAGAAGTAAAGTCTTCATCCTGGTTCATCCAAGCCGGGAATAAATAAGCAAACATGGTGACTGCTTTGGGAAGAAGGTTACAGTTTATTGCAGAAAGATGGTTCTTCAGGAAAGCGCAGAGGAGAGAGAAGGAGAAGAGGCGAGAAGAAGAGAGCAGATTGAGCACATGGGCAGTAGGTTTTATACCCCCCCTAGCCTTTTGTTTGGAAGTTCCTGTTCCTGTGGCATGAACCTTGAGGCTGTTTCTGAGTGTTTGTCTAGGCCTTGATATCTGTGATTTAATTCTATTATCATATCCTGCTTCCCAGGTGATGGGGCTGACTCCTAGAGTTTGGGTGGGGTGTGCAGATCTTCTCTTTTGTCTTCTTGATTGCTCTGGCTTCAACTTTCTGATGGTTTTACATTTGCATTTGTATGGGCCTAGCTCTTGCTTGGGGCAGAGAGATAGATTTAGGGCCAGGTTTGGTTTTAAAAAGTCCTTTTTAGGAAAAATATATTTTTCTGCCCTTTTTAATATTTCTTCTCTGGGCTAACTTTCATCACTTAAATTCTTTAGTAGATTTTGCAATTGGTGAATTCTATTAATTTGCTTTTTAAATTTGCATTTAAGTGGAACGTTTTTTAAAAGTAGAGTTGGGGGAAAGGAACATGGGGCTCCTTGTCAGTCAGTAGGACACTTCCAAAAACTGAACAGAACAGGTTCATATTGATACGGTGGTAGAATCCAGCAAGTAGAAAGTTCAAAAATTGGCCAGATTCAGATTTGGAAGAAAAAAACTCTGTCCTTAGTGAAGATTTATTACTGGAATGTTGCTGACTGCTCCACTCTAAGGCCACCTAGCCAAGTAATCCAGAATGAAGCATTTGCAGCCCACTTAGTGTTTCCCAGTGCACGCATACCCAGGTACAACGTGAGGGAAAAGCAGTAAAATGCAAAGACAAAATACATTATTTCATTATACAGAAGAAAATAACAGGCAGATCCCCTACTGCTACTGCTGATAAAGGATTGGAAAGAATTTCAAAAGCCACGCCTTTACTATTGTTCTTGTAGAATCTGCTCCCTTTTAAACACTTTTTTTCCCTACAATGTTTATTGCACTTTTTAAAATGATAAGCTTTCCTGGAGGTTTGTAGGTAAGTAGACTACATATAAATATTTAAAATAAATAATGCTCTCAATTGGTATGCACTTGTAAGAAACACTAAATGCCATTTTTCAGTATAGTTTGTGGCTATGGGGCATTGAATTAGAACCATAATTCAATTAGAAGTTGAAGAATGCATCAACTAAACTGAAGCAGAAAAATTAAAAATTAAACTGCACTTAAAAATTGTGTATAAAAATGAGAAAAGCATTACATATTGTTGGACTCAAGGGTATTATTACGCATCCTAGAAGGATTTGCAGAAAATTATATTCTCTATCCACCTTTTTTACCAAATGAATGGTGGCTGTCTGTCCTGTTAGATCTGGTAGATGTATTCCAGATTCCATTCATGGGAGAGAGTCCTCTGTTGCTACCAAGGGGGAGAAGCTTGTCTGCTGTGCTGCCCGCTGTTTGGAACATTATTCGCCAACCCCCCATAATCAAACTTGACCCTATCCTGCTGGTCCTTTTACAAGGAACTCGGGGCCCTGAAAGTGTGGGTGAACCTTCCTTATGAGTGTTCCTGGCTGATTTATGCTATTTCTGTTGTTTTTAATTTTGGTTCTAGCATGTTTTAACTGTTACATGCCCAGAGTCATGTACTGTATATGAGATGGACAGCCATACAAATTTAATAATTTCTTTTAAAGCTACTAATAGCGCTGGTTAAAAACTAACATCACTGGATAAGCTTCTTCCATCATAACACTAAATAATTCTACAGAATTAAAAATACTTTTTCTGTTTATTTTAAGCTGATTATCATGTTGTCTTCCATTCCAATTGTGGCACATCTTGGAAATACAATTGTGTTTTTGCTTTATTTTTATTGTTTTTTGGATTCAGTATGTGACTAGCAACGAACAATGGTACAAGGAATTGGCATGAGTTGTGTTTCTAACTGCAGCAAATGTTTCAGAACTGAGAATAATGATAAATGTTACAGATAATGCCAGAATAGACAGCCTATTAAGAAATCTTCTCAGCTACTAATGATTAAAATCTATATCACATCTTTTGACATGTGCATTTTATTTTCTTATAATTTGTACAAGTAGTTTTCAACTTACAATCACAATTGAGCCCAAACCTTGTGTTGCTAAAGGAAACATTTGTTAAGCGAGTTTTGCCCTATTTTATGACCTTTCTTGCCACAATTGTTAAATGAACCACTGCAGTTGTTAAGCTAGTAACATGGTTGTTAAGTGAATCTGGCTTCCCCATTGACTTGGCTTGTCAAGGTCATAAAAGGTGATCACGTGACCCCGGGACACTGCAACCATCATAAATATGAACCAATTGCCAACCGTCTGAATTTTGATCACATGACCACAGGGATGCTGCAATGGTTGTAAGTGTGAAAAACAGTCATAAGTCCCTTTTTTCAGTGCCCTTGAAATTTTGAACAGTCATGAAATGAACTGTTGTAAATTGAAGATTACCTGTATTAATATAATTATGATTAAATATAACCATTAAGATATGATTTAGTGTGATTCTCAGGACCAAAATACATTTTTGAAATTTAATTCTTCAAAATATATTACACCAGAAACATTTTTATACTGTATATCATTTTAGACAACCGTGAATTAATATTGGGAAGATGGAATATCTAATATAACAATGGTGGAAGAAGTCATGCAGTAGTACTAATATACCTGATGTTAGTAAAGCTCTTGTGCAGATACCCATTTCACAAGAGCAAACCCCTTATTTTGACCATTGAGCAGAATTCAGAACAAAGTTGAATTAGCAATGATCTCTTAGGATAATACTTATTTGCTCTGTAATAATTCTATGTACAGTGGCTATAATAAACTATATTAGATAAAAGACTATGCTAACTGAACTCTGACTTTGGTTATACATAAATTGATTCCTTGATAAAGTAGTTTCTTAATGTCTCACTTAGCAGCTCTATTAGTAATCTTAAACATCCTTAACTGTTCCTAGCAACTTTAAGAAGAAAACTGTTGTTCTAATTCATCTTATTATTGTATAATTTGTCTTGTTCCCCTCTGCTCACTCCAAAACAATTTATCAAAGAACTAGAAATGTATTGTAATTATTTAATAAAATTAAATAAAATAATTGTCATTTAAAAACATAAGCTCTTTATGAAAGCTAATTCCAAATCTGGAAATCCCATTTTGTTTTTATTGCAAATATACAAAATCTTTAACTTCCTATTTCCCTTCTAAACTGTTTATCTGTAGTAACACAATAATCAGTAAGAATGTATGCATTTACTCATCTGATGTCTATGCTATCCAACTTCAAATATGGTATTTACTGTAAGAAAAATGCATCAGTCCCACATCAACAATTTCCAAATGAACAAATCAAAACCACTTAACGGTCCTTCTGAACTGCCTACACGGATTGGGGGTTAGGGGTCATTGTGCTCCTTCCTTCTTTGTGGAGGGGAGATCACTCTGAATGTCACTTGTGTACTATTTTCCCTCCTTTTAAATATTTACATTAACGTGTTGGGAGAGGTCATCTAAAGGGGTTCAGTATTGTCAATATACTTTCCAGTAGCTGTTCTGGTTCTTTGGAGCAACCTCCCTATAAACATCTCACTTCCTTCCTTAAATTGCTCAAAGCAGAACTCTTTCTGAGGACATTTGACCATTGATTCTTTCTTGGTTTTGTTATATTTAGGTTTGTTTAGTTTAACTTTATTCTGTTTCCCAATACTTTATTGTCCTTTATTTGTATACATTTTGTGTATTGTATCTCTCAAAGGTGACTTTGGTAGAGATTAAAACTAGGGAGGGGGGGATTCATAAAACAGAGATTAAAACGGGGGGTTCATAAAATCAATATTATCTACAAACTGCTGAAACTCTTTAAGGCTTTGTCAATGTATAAATGTAAATTCATAAAATCAATATTATCTACAAACTGCTGAATCTCTAAGGCTTTGTCAATGTATAAATGTAAATCACAATATAATAAAACACATTCTTGCCTGTCTGTAAGCTTAGATCCATTAGTCATCTAGTGTTCTTTAGAGTAGGATGGTCCACAACCATCTGGAAGATTAGCAGAATAGGTGACCCACATATCTCAAGAATTCTGTAGTGAGACCAATCCCGAGAAAGATTGCCTCTACTTCTTGACTTCAAAATATTGGTCCTTTAAAAAGACAGAACAAGCAGTATTTTCTCAGAAAAGATTAATTTGTAAATACATGAGGGCTCAGCTCTCTAGAGATTTACAGGCCAACACCTGCACTTGTTTACATTATATCTACAAACTTACTGATATACATTATGGCAGCCCAGCACTGAAATTCTAAAGGCATGGGTTACCATCATCCACAACTTCCTAGTCCAGGAAGACCTGCAGCTAGTATACTACTTAAAGTGGGCGAAGGCTCCACTGCTAGCAGATTCCACCTGCTGTTCTAGTGGAAGCAGTAAATCTAATGGAACCCTCAGTTCAGAGGCTTGCCCTTTTAGGGGGAGTGCAACCAGATCAAGAGCCAAACTGAGACCTGAAAGATTGATAACCGGCAAGCCGCAATTTGATTTTGCTGGGATTCAGGTTTTTTTTCTTTTGTCCCATCAGAAGCATCTAGCTGATGGTTACTTTTAAAAAGCTCTACGTGGCATAGAACCAAGGTTACCTGAGGGACCACTTTCTCCCCAAAACACCTGTCTATCCTACACACACTGATAGGAAAGGATACTCTGGGTACGGAGCAACTAACGTATTGGACTAGGAACAGAAAGACAAGTTGAAATCTAGTTTTATTTATGGGAGTGGATTAGATTACTCTCAGATCAAATCTCAACTCTGGACCAATTAATTAGCTTCACAGACTTGTATTAGAATAAAATTGGAAGAAGCAAATTGTAAGCATACCATCCTGGAGGAAAGATGGAATTTAAATCATAATAAAAATAATATTTTATGCATTAAGTCCTAAAGACTAGGTCTACACATTGAGCTAACTACAATGACTGGAGATATACTTAAATAAACCTTTATGAATACAGTCTTCCAGAGCTTAGTTAAAAATGAAATGAAGTGAAATTCATCTTTAAATGAATGTCATTCTAACTAATTAGGACCAGGGCAATGAATTTTTAAGTTTTTAATAATATAATAAAGTGTAGCTGTTTTGCATCTAGTTTAGAAAAGTGGCACCTATTCTTGCCATTTCTATCCAAAAACAATTTTCTCCAAGGTTTTCTAAAGCTCTGTATGTAATTGCTGCCATGTAAAATAGCAAAGAACCCTGTAGATCTTATTCATAGTAATTGTATAATTCCTTGTTAATGCTAACCAACAGCTCTGCATGTGAATTAATGAGTGTTTCATGGCTTTTTGTCTCCATTAACAGTCTTGAAAATGTGCATTAAGCACCAAATAAATGCCCTTGCTACATAGGACAGTGGAAGACAGTGGAATTACCTTAGCTGTTGTCTGTAGCTCGCTTATAACTTTGCTATTTGTTGAAACTGCCATATGCCTTTATCATTTCTTTGTTGCTTTAACTTCTGAATTATTTGTTTCCTCGTTTAAAATCATGTGTTATCTCTCCATTCATCAACGAAACAGCCTTCACTCTGTCATTTATAGAATCTTTGACTCTTAGGTTGAGGACCATGCAATGTTAAGATTTAGTCAAAAAAGATGATGGAAATAAATGACTCTACTTCTTCCCATTCTGATTATTGCATATAGTCTGCATTTATTACTGATAATCAACCAGGTCAGAGAGAGGGAAGGCTTTAAAGAGTTTGGAAATGAACTTAGGTGGCTTCTAAACACACATTATAAGACAGAAGAAGTTTCAGCTGAATGATCACATCCTCAATTTCCAATTGCTTTTTCTTTTCCTATTGTAGCCCAATACAGATAGTCCTCATCTTACACCATTAGTTCAGTGACTGTTTGAAGTTTCCATGGCACTGAAAAAAGTGACTTATGACTAGTTGTCAATTACTTCGACTGTTGTAGTATCCCAATAGTAACATGTTTAGAATTTGGACGTTTGGTATTTACAATGGTTGTAGCATTTCAGGGTCCTGGAATTGTCATTTGAAACCTTCCTAGGGAGCTTCTGACAAGCAAAATCAATGCAGAAAGCAGGTTCATGTAAGATTGCATGATTCATTAACTATCGCCTGATTCACTTAACTGCAGTGATTCACATTATAAAATGGGGTGTGACTCACCTAAAATTTGCTTAACAACAGAAATTTTGGGCTCAGTTGTGGTTGTAAGTGGAGGACTACCTGGATATCCAAATCATGGTGAAAGGCAAAACGTTCACCCTATTTTACTGAGCAATCAGTTACTCAGACATAGTAACACACAAGTATAATTGGTGACCATTGGATATTTTCTAACATCCCCTTCCCTACCAGTTTGATCCCTTCTGTAAGAACTTCATATTTGTAGGCTCACTGCACAGCAAACTGGATTATTTATTTGGCACATGGCAATGATACAATTAACCAGGAGACTACAGTGTAAGTATGTAGTAGTTATTTGGCTGCCAAAGAGTGCTAGTCCATTTAGTTCATGCTCACACAGTTATCTGGGGTGCACCACAAGAGAGAGAACTAACTCCATACCAGAAAGATGAGTTGTGACCTGTGGCATCATCCAGAGTCTTCTCTCAAGACCATTGTCACTTTGCAGTCAGCATTGCATCTGAGCAGGTCCAGCAGCGGCAGAGGTCTGACCATCTGCATGAAACACTGTTATGTTTCCTACCAAAGCGGTACCTATTTATATACCCACTGAAGTGGGCAGAAGCTAAGGTAAGTGATGGAAGCTCACGCTGCCACATAGTACTAGAACTCAAACCACTGAAGCAGAAACCATCTTCATCTTTAAGCCACTGAGTCACCATGCCTCTTAGAAAATTGGATGCCTGATAGATAATACTATCAGCTTCTCTGAGTAAACATCCAATCTGTGTTGAGTCTTAGAGTACATCTAAATAAAATTAGTGGCAATTCTAATAAGTGCTTTCATACTCCAAGCATCCACTTAAAAGCAGATGACTCATTTCAATCAATCAGAATAGAACTGGAAGGGATCTTGGAGGTCTTCTACCCTTTACTCAAGCAGGAGACCCTATACCACTTCAGACAAGTGACTGTCCAGTCTGTTTTTAAAAAACCTCCAGTGATGAAGCACCCACAACTCCTAATGTCAAGTTTTTTAATAGTTATGTTCAAATGATATGCACTAGTGCCTAAACAAATATTAGCATAATCTGCAGAATGCTGAAAGTTCTATTCTACAAAATAATTCTACAAAATCAATAATTCAAATTTAATCAACAAAAGAATCTGCTGTGTGTCTTAAACTTGTTTTGCTCATTTTTGCCTCTTTCTGCAAAATAGGTTTCTGAATAGTTATTCTGTTTGATTCCGGTGTTTGATGTTGATTCGTGGTGCAGATTAAAAGACAGCAATCTGGTAAGAACAACAAAGTGCATGTAACCAAGCACATAATTGGATGTCTAACAGGAAATATCAGAGCTAATTGTTGAAAGTGGTCCGATCTAATTTCAGCACATCCTTACAATGTAATGCCAGCAATTTTGCCAGAGCTATAATTTCCCAAACATAATGAGTTGGCCATTACATGTGTAATGGATGCATATATTCAGGCTAATAGAAGCTATACTGCTATAATCAGAGTTTCACAGTTTTATTTGACTTTATCTTTGCCACTCTAGTCACTTTTAAAAAATGAAATGTGTATGAGAGAATATCAAACAAAACAGCTTAGATCTTGCTCTCCTACAACTTAAAACATCCTATTTTGCATATGGAGAGAGATTAGATTATTCTATTCAAATAATCTAATTTTTAACTTCATTTTCCTTCTAAATACCACAGCTTTTTTTTTGTTTGTTTGTTTTTGGTCTGGATATTCAGAAGAAAAAAACAAAGATGGTAATGACAGAATAGCTTCTTTCTCCAATAACTGTATGCAGTAATTCTGCAAAGGCACTCAGTGATCTTTATGGTTTTGGTCATACTTGGTTAAGTGTAATCAAAGCTACTCCACACATAGAGAGGAGGCTTCAATTTCTCTGCAATCCTCTGCTTCACAGAAGTTTCATTCCACCTGACACCCTTCATCCCCTATATAAGTATGTATGAAGTTGACAGAAAGGGGACAAAAAGGAAATCCAAAAGTAATATTTTTTTTTTTTACATTTGCTGTGGATTTTCAAAACTAAACAAGTAAGAAGAGGTAGAGAGCCAAATGTGGTATTGATCCCTGCTTATCCCTGACATCCTAGAAATCTGATATTCAGACATGATCATGCAAAAGTGACAATAAAAAAACAGCGGAAAGAAAAAAACTACAACACATCTCTTCCAACAACCAACACTGAGTTAAGCAGGGATCCAATACTAGACAAACATTCAGGCAGAAAACCATGCTCCAATCAAGGAACCAATAAGGAGGAAACCACATCCCCACCAATAGTGGCATGGCAAGGCACTATCTACTAACAGGAACAAATTGCACACTCACTTGCCCTGAAGCTACCTAGTTTGGTAACAAAACATCTGCAAATAAACAAATTCATTGAGCACTGAGGATTCAATAATTCAACCCTAAACTACTCTCTTCTATTGAAACAATTATTATTTTACTGACTGGTTTATGCTTCTAGAAATAATTTGCAGGTAAGAGATGTCCTGATGAAGATGTCAGAATCTCTTTAAAAGTCATAAACAGTTTTATATAAAAGGAAATGGATGAATAGCTAGCAATTTTCCCAAACCCTTATCCCTGAATGATCTGGAACTGCAGTTCCCAAAATTTTTATCTGAACTTTTTCCAAACCATTTTTTTAAATGACAGATTTAGGAATTTCAGTCTAAAAACATCCAAGGAGTGAATATTGGAGGAGGTAGCAATATAGACTTTAGACTTGTGCTCTTCTCACTCCAGCAAACAAACACCATGCATTCGGCCAGGAAAACTGATAATCCTGTCATTTTCCCACAAAGATAAATTTAAAGATGTTTCTAAGAAGCAAGAAAAGATGTTAAAGCAATAAAAAACAAAAGTTAATCATGCCTGCTGCCTTTCTACATTAGAGACAGCTGTTGGACTCTGTTGCTTAGTTTGATGGCCAGAAAATCATAGCATTTTCTAATCACAGCTGCTTCAGCCCATTTGAAGCTATTCTTTCATTATTTAACTTACTCTCTCTGCATTAACTCATCCTTCCCTCTTTCTCTACAGAACATCATTATGTATTTAGGGTAAGCTACAGCATGGAAGAAAGCTTAGATAATGTTTAGGCAATGTGGTGGCTCCTAGCAAAAATGTGGAATTCACTTAATGGAAATTATACCCCCAGAACCAACCTGACTAGCTTTCTAGTAAGTCTGTGCAAAACTTTAAAGAACCATTTCACCCCGATGGTTCAAGCAAAGCACTTCCTCAAAGCTGCTTCATGTAGCAATGTGGCCATCTCGCTTTTAAGAGTGGAATGTCTATGTAATTTTATGTTACTGAGCTTCGCAGACCCTCTAAGCCAAGGATGTCAAACTTCCAGCCTGCAGGCCAGTTGCATCATACAGAGGCTGTGCTCACCCCAGCTCCAGCAATGCAAAAAAGTCACGATACGTCACGACACATCACGTAACAGGACGAGTTTGACACCCGTGCTCTAAGCCACCTTCTGCAGAAGTTGTATTATGCAGAAGGACTGAAAGACTCATTCTACAATGAACACTGAAGGATAAAGGAACCTACTGCTTCAGCGTTAATTGCAGTTCTCACATGTCCCGAAGCTCTCAAGCCTGAAAACACTTCAGCCAGAGTTGGGAGAGACAGGTGAGAAGCCATCTGCAGTATTGGTCTAAAGTGGAGCTGTTGGTGGCAGAGTGGTTAGAATGCAGAATTTCAGGGTAACTGTGCTTGCTGATGGGAGTTTAATCATGACTGACTCAGGATTGACTCAACTCCTTCAGAGGTCAGTAAAATGAACACACAGATTGCTGGGGACAATATGCTGACTCTGTAAACTGCTTAGAGCAGGGGTGTCAAACTCGCAACGTCATGTGACGTGTCACGACGTATCGTGACTTTTTTTTCATTGCCGGCACTGAGTTGGGCGTGATTTCGTCATGATGCATCCAGCCTACGGGCCAGCATCCAGTCCGCGGGCCAGCAGCACCCCTGGCTTAGAGAGTGCTGTAAAGCACTATTAAGTGGTATATAGCTTTATTGCTATTGCTAAAGTAGTTAAATGCAACATGCATGCTTCACCAAGATGAGACATCTCATCTCCATTTCACTGAAAAGAATCACATTGCCTCTATAACATGAATCTTCAGTGTACTTCTAAATTACTCTGTACACTTTCTAGGTGAGCCAGGTTTGGCTCTATACTGATTTCTCGCTCTCAGTTTTGCTAATTGTAGTATTAAAAAGCCTACATGGATATTCCTGTAAAAAAGGCAGCACAGAAAAAAGTGAGCAGTAGTCTCAACATTGCCCATTCTATATGGGTAGAGCCATTAATTATATTAAAAAATTGCAATTCCTTTCCAACACTGCAATTGCTTAAACCTTAAAATGTACTAACATTATAGCATGCCTGTATTTAGTTATTTCAATCTGTTTTGTATAACTAGAAGGTTGAATATCAACGTAGATTCTTATTGGCACCCAGGATGGAGTTTTCTGATTTTCTATACATGTTATTCTCTGCCTAACCAGCTTTTGGCACAGTTGGGTCCTACAGATAGTACAGCATGCTATGTATATTCATAGTGATGCTATGTATAACCTCAGTGATTCAATATGCAGAATAGGTGTCCTCCATTTATCAGATGAAATTGAAGGCAATAATTTAGTATATTAGTATATTAGGACTCAGTACAGTTTCAGTTTTATTTACATCACCTTTTAGCAGAATAATATTTGAAAATAGAAGTACCTGAAAGATATTTATTGGGAATTTACATATACTATGTAATATATAGTACCTCACACAAGAAGTAATATATTTTTACAAAATCCTACCTGTATTCCATATAGAAGTTGCATTCATTATTTAACAAAAAGTAGTTTAATTGCTAAATTATAATCATTGGGGTACATGCTGTTCCTCAAGATTTATAAAGGGCTTGAATAGCTAAGCTTGACCTCTTTGCATTTTACATAATGTCCTATAAATGTGCATTCTGCCTTCCTGTAATATGGAAGACTATTCTCGATTTTTAAAATAATTGGACATATTGTAGCTTATATACATTTAGTTTCCATCTCTGGACTTCGGGACATTTTGCAAATACTGTAATCTTGTTCTTATTGCAATTATTCTCTAAAATTTCCTCTGTACACTAATGTACAATTGAATCCAGAGGCTTTTCTTTTGGAACTAATGGATACTCAGAAAAATGCCATGAAGTGTGTGTGTGTGTGTGTGTGTGTGTGTGTGTGTGTGTGTAAAACAGCTGCAGCAAGATTATTATATCTCTTTTCTCTAATCTCTTTATGCTCCCGAAGAGATTAGAGAAAAGACAATCTCTACATATATGGCTGCATGGAGCTGATTTTTTTTAAATAAACTTTTTGCATGAAACAGACTCAATTTTTTTTTAAGGAGGAAAAATCAAATAATAGAAAAAAGTGAGCTTTTTTTATAACCATGGAGTAAGAAGTAATTTTATAATCATTTTTGTATTTGCTGCCAATAAAATGGGAACCTTCTTTCTGTTTTGGCTTTTTTTTAAAACCTTTATTTCTGCCCCTTTGTCTTTTTCTTTCTTTCTTTCTTTCTTTCTTTCTTTCTTTCTTTCTTTCTTTCTTTCTTTCTTTCTTTCTTTCTTTCTTTCTTCTCTATTAATTATGGTAAGTTTATATTTTCTTTTTAAAACTTTTAATAAAATTAATTTAAAAAATCCTCTGTGTAACACTCTGCAAGGGACAACTCCATTCTCAAACCAACCTGGGCCGGGGTTAACAGTGCTAATATTGTTTGTATGAAGGTTTGGAACCTGTATGCCAGCTTTGGGATTGATATGATCCTGACTAACTCCTGTAGTCATCAAGATTTCTCTAGTATAATGGCTCCATATTACACTTATGACACTGAACATGTTTATATTGTTTATGAATATAATGTGTGAACATAGAAAGCAACAAATACTGTATCAGTCCATCTAGCCCAGTACTGTATTGTTGTTAAGTCACCTAATATACAATGTATTACGGTAGTTTGGTGTAGAAGAAAACTGGTATAGGTTGGGGGATATAATGCATTTTGCCAAAGGCTCTAAGTGTAATATGTGCCCCCCACACACACACACACACTCACATACCTGTCTACAATTTTACAAAAATGAATTCTAAAGTAGCCAGAAATAATGTATAAAAGCCAAACTTTTTTCCAGGATAAGTAGTTTTTGGGAGAAAAAAAAAGATATGATATCCCAGATTTGTATAGGAAGATTGTTAGAGCGACCATGATGATACGGTGTGAAAGACAAACTTTTCTGGGTTCATGCTGTCATATGAATGAGTATAGTGCTCCCTTACTTGAAGAACATCTAGTTACTTTAAATCTGGAAGATAACAAAGATAATCTTTATTAACACAGACAAAAATAAACCCAACAATGAAGTGATGTAGTTTCAAGATGCATAGTTCATTCAATTCAACTCTATTTATTTAACATTTTCAGAAGCAAAAAAAGCCATATCTGACTGCAGAAATGTGTAACAAATGCCTTTAGTAACACCCATGCTTGCAATTTAAGAAAGATCAAGCACTGAAGCCTAGCTTAGTTATTAGTTCTTTTATTATATTCTATGGTCAAACAGTTTGTGAAATCATTTTCTGGTGAAGCTTTATAAACTGACGCTTGAAATCCTTAAGTCAATTGCTACTGTTTGCTTCTAATTTCTGAATATTACAACAGAATCCACCTACTTCAGTGGCCTATATTTTCTCCTTTGGTTTCTTTGTAAAGAGGAAATACCTGGAAAATAAGCATGCAGTCACAGCTGACAGTTCTTTAGCTGCTGTTGACCTTCATATACATCAAATTCTTCCCGAGAATTTATGATGTCATAAAGTAGTGATGTGGGATATGTGCAGATCCAGGGAGAGTGGCCTTTTCCAACTGACAAATGAAAAAGTTGTCAATGCACTGATTTGCTAAGTGCCATCCAAGATTTTTTGGAATGGCACCCAGAGTACTAATAATCATTGGGACCACCATGGCTAGTTTATACAATAATTTTTCAATTTCTGTCTTCAGATCTTCTCAAATTCTTTGTCTTTTGTTCTACTGCCCTACATCAATTATCGACTTTCTTCTTTTAAGTCACAGCTATATCTCTGTGTTATGACCCAAGGCTTTATCTGTTTGTACTTGAAAAGCCCATAATAATTTAACCTGCTCATTTTCAATTATTTTTCAACTATTTTGTTTGTGGTACATGATACTTTTTACAAATGTTCCAGTGAACCATTTTGGCAACTATATTATATCATTGTTTATCATCAGTTTGTGCAATTTTCTTGCACAAGCTGAGTATATGATTGGCTGTTTCGCCTTTCCACGATCTGCACTTTGAATTCTTTGATGGTTTTTCATTTCTGACCTTTATTGCAATAGTTTGAATACCTTGCTCTTGTGCAGACAAAATTAAGCCTTAGTTTTATTTTATTTTTTTAATGTTCCAGTTGTAAGTCATTGCCAGGTTTCATTTTTATCCACATTCACCTTGATCTTTTGTAGAAGTTGACTCTGTAATGCTTGTCCTTGCCACCATTCTGTTCACTTTTTTTTACATTATTTTGATATTCACTTTTTCTTTCCTGTACATTTTGTAAGTTGCAATTTTTAACTTGCATCAAGGCTTATTCTTGATTGTCTTTTATATAATCATACAATGTACACTTTTCTTCTTTGACAGTTTATTTAGTAAACCCTTGTGTCCATTTCTGTAGGGCAGATATAATCTATCAATATCATTAAGGGAATGTAATGCACAGTGAACACCTATCTGTTTCCTTCTTTTTCAGGCCAAACTGTCCAGTTCAAATAACAGTTCAAATAACTTTCCAATTAAAAATTCCAAAAGTCTATCATATTACAGGTGCAGCCAAATAATTGGTGACTTCGATGGTGCATCCACCATTTGATTTTCTCCTCTTGAATATATTCTTTACTGATCACCTTTTTAACTTGTCCATGCTTGATGTTATCCAACTGTAAAAATATTATCATTTTGGGAAATACAAGGATAGTGGAACCTAGCGATGGAGATGTCATAAGTAGACTAAATAAGATGTGATAAAATTGCTACTATTTCATTATTACACTCTTTGTCCTACTATTCCTACAAGATGTTCATGAGGCTGTCCATCATCTCACAGCTCATGACTTTCAGATAAATAGGTAAGAGATGATCATAGAAAAAGAGAGAGATAAAAGGAAATTGTAAGATTGCTCAGTGAATAATCAGAAGCAAAGATATTTTGGGCATGAAATATATTGTGAATGCAGTACTGAGCCATATGTGTTTTGTAACTGTTACTTCACTTCACTACTGTTTTGTATATTTGTTAATTATTTGCCTTTAATTAATAAAATAAAACATGGTTCACATTCACTGCACTATTAATTTTGAGCAGATGTTTTGCTGCAGTTCAGCTTCTTGAGCAGAGACTGGTTTAAGGACAAATGGTGTTACGCTTTTAATTATAAAATAATAAGTTTATGTTGTCCAACAACACACAAATTGAGATTTTTACAAGATCAAATGGCACAGTAAGAAAGTCCTCATTTACAATTCAATCAAGTCAATGAGTTGAAAGACGTTCAGATCAATCATCTACCTACTAATTAGTACAATTCTAAGATCTAAAGAAAAGTCCCTCAAGGCATTAATGCCTTTGCTAAATTCTAAGTGTGAGTTTTCTCCCTTATAGTAGGACAGACTGAGTAGAAATGTTGAATCAAAGATTCAGTCTTTGAAGCTTAACTGTGCATTAAATATAGCGAAGAATAATAATACAGTGTCTGATTATACATTGATTAAAAACAATCAAATCAAACCTTTATTATTGTCAAAGATGAGCATAAGGATGGTGGGCTACAAAAAATATAAATCATAAAAATAGAACAGAATAAAACTACATATAGAAAGCTAAAAAGTATAAAAACAAAAAAATCTTACTTCCTTTCTCTTACCATAACTCTCATCTCTGCTTTCCTACTCATTAGTTAGCATTTTCTCCTTGTTCCCCCACCAACCCTAATACCTGACTTCTTTAGTGTGGTATTATCAGGAATGATGAGCTAAAACTCCCATCTTCTCCAAATAGCATGGTAAAAGACATCTGGCAGATAACAGATTGCTCTGAGCTTTTGGTGAATTGAGCAGTAGTTGCTGACTATCAACATATGGATATGAAAATTATTTTTGATATACTAAAAATCCAGAACAATTTGTGCATTTGGTCAAATTTGTTAAATATTGTTTGACCATGTAATGCTGCAGTGCCCAACCTTTCTGGCTTGATGGCCCTGCATAGAGGGGAGGCAAGTGGCATGTGCACATGCACGCACAGCTCCATTTGTGCAAGCACAAGCTCCCACTGCTCACATAAGTGGAGCTGCATACGTGAGTGCAAGCACCCTCTGCACATATAAGTAAAGTTGCGGCGCAAGCACGCTTACCTGCCACTTGCGCGGCCTTGTTCTGAATGGGCCACAGCTAGGTAGTGGGCCATGGCTCGGGGGTTGGGGACTCCTGATCTAATGGGAACTTGGTCGTGTTTACTAAGTATTCTAAGAACATGCAGTATTGTTGAAGAACCTAGACTGAAATATATACTGTATGTTTGGGCATAAGCAGAGTACTGCATAGATTTGTCTGTGTAGATTTTATAGTTTAAGAAAATACCAACTACAATACCAAATTTCTCAATATCTGATTGAACTGATTTTTGAGTCATTTTGATTAAGAAAAAGATGGTGTTCCCATGAATATAAAGGCCCAACAGATTGTCTTTAAACTGAATCTTTCAATGAATCTATCTGGATATTACAACGTCTCAAAAGCATGAGACCACCTAGCTTTTCAAAATACTTTTAGCTTCATCTGATTTATTTTGCAGTGAAC
The DNA here is from genome assembly GCF_016545835.1 of Crotalus tigris. NCBI lineage: Eukaryota > Metazoa > Chordata > Lepidosauria > Squamata > Viperidae > Crotalus > Crotalus tigris. The sequence goes on along the minus strand of NW_024097783.1, from coordinate 161,491 downwards.
AGGTGCAATCTGCCCTATTAGGACTTGCCAAATTGGACTTTGTTTTCCATTGGTATTGCTTTTGTAAAGTAGAATAATGAAGAATTGGGAAGCAGGGTAACATAATAATGTTGTCACTTATTATACCAAACCATCTTCCTAGGTTTAGGTTAAAGTAATTTACAGAGCACTAATTGAAGTAGTACTCATTGAGCTGAAAGAGATCAGATAGTCTCACTGTATAAATAATCTTTTGCCCTATTTTAGGGATATAAATGTAGGGCTGACATCTAATAGAAGAGCTGGCAGTACAAAAGAGAAGACCAATTAGATCTTGTGCTTCCTTTTGTTCTTTCCTCCCAAATTGCCTAAGCAAGTCATGGCTATAACTTGGGCTATCTCCAATAGACAATATTATCTTATTTTGCTTCACAAAGCTTGCATGTTGTTAGAAATGCCTCCGTGATGAGATTTAAAAAGTATGCCCTCTACTACTCCTAAAGAATTTGACAACATGCAGTCAAAAAGCAGTCACCCATTTCCTTTGAGGGGGCTTTTGACCCTGCCTGAAATTGGTTTTTTAGCTTGTTGGTTGCAAATAAGAAAGTAAAAAAGGTTCAAAGAGTCCAATTGCAGAAAAACAGGATGTATAAATATTTTGACCTTCCCACGACTAAATAAAAATTGTGTAACTCTATATTACTGTTAAAATACATAAAATGATCCTTTCTAACTCCAAAGCAGATATTCATTGCATACAAAAAACAAACTGAAAGGGAAAGATTGGTAAAGGTAAGGATTTTTTATTTTTTTCAAAGTGGAAAATGTAAAGGTTGGAAACTGTCAGCCAGTAGTGTCCTCAGAGTGTGGTCAAAAAAGTGAAAGTGGGGGTCATGATGGTGCAGTTCAAGTTCTGTTTGTTTTTTTAAATCTGATGAACATAGAAACTTTGGCCCCTATATGCTCAAGGTTAAAGACATAACATTAAATTTACTTTCTCATGCTCTTTTTGTTATTGCCATAGAAAGTAAATCAATATCAACATTACACCACTGTAATATCAGTAGCAAAGAAGACAAATACATTACAGTGATTCCTGAGTAGCTAAAGGTTTTTTTTTTAAATCTCAGAACTGTTGAGTATAATTACTCTGCATTGATATTCTACTCCCCCCCACAAAAAAAAAGGATTTAAAAAATCTTTCAAAAAAAAATCTAAGTATCTCTGATCAGGACAACTGATATTATGCTTGGCTATTAGATCAAACAATCATTTTTGCTAATGATGTTTGCTGAGAAGGAGGGGTAGATTTTCTTTCTCAAAGAAAGATAAGATTTGTTTGTTTGTTTAAACAATATTTATAACCTACCCAAATCCACAGAGTCTGTGTAGCAGCAATATAAGTCAACATACAGGCTACCTATTATGGATGCCCAGCTTTACAAAGGGCTCAAAACATGCTTAATACTATGACTTTAATTTGCTAACAAATAGCAAGGAGGATTTGAGCTATGTATATTTCTGGAAAAGGACTTACATAAAGTGGGAGCCAACACTGGTTCACATATCCAGAATATTTAATATTGTCTGACACATCCTGACATGGTACTATAAAAACTTTAAAGATAATAGTAATATAACAAGAAAACCAAGAAATCTGATATTTCTTGATACTTCAAGACTTTGGTAATGTGTCCAACATAGCCTAGCATGGTGATATTCATTTAGGTGTTATATCAGCATATTGATAACACCTCATTCCAAGCCAATGGATAACTTCTCCCACTTTTTTTTCATGTGTATGTTAAATAATATAGCGGGGACAGCCAAGCCTGGGAAACCTCACATTTAAGCTCCAAAGGACTCAAATGGAATTGTCCATTTAGGTAAGAGAGAAACATTAGAAAATGGTGTTCCCAAATCTCAGCAGATGGTCCAGGATAATATGGTTAATTGTACTGAACATTAATAAAAGTTCTAATAGAGAAGGGGTGGAGAACAGCCCTCCATCTAATTCTTAACAAAGATAATCTACAAAAACAACCAACTGCAGTTAAAGAAACAAGATGGCAGGATGGTAAAATGGCAGTCATGCCATCACAACCTTTTGAGGAGGATGGATGATTCAGAAATGTGAAAAATAAATAAAAAGGAACTATAGTACTGTCTATTTTGTACACGCATTGACATCCATGTACAAAAAGACTTTCTCTCTGAGTGCCACTGATCAATTATATTTTTGTCCCAATCAGACTTGAATCCTGACTAAATAGGATCCAGATAAGTCATTTTTATAGGATTTCTATAACTGATTTGCCACAGTCTATAATCTTCCCCTTGGAGAAAGTTGTTAAATACAGCTGGGTCAAAAGAAGACTTATACAGAATAATTTGCATTGTCACCACCTCTTTAAAGGCAGGTGGCATCATGCTCATCCTCAAAGACAGGCTGACTTTCTCCCTGATCCTGCTGCTCAGACTCTATCTAGCCATCTGAAGGAGCCAAGAAGGAGATGAATATAGACAAATGACAAAATTTAGTCTATAGATAATTACATCCACTTTCTCTACTTCTAAAATTTCAAAAAGGATCCTAGATTCTTTGCCTCCTTCATCATAATAGACTCTATCTGAATCTGTTATTCACTCCAGAGCAGACATAGTCAATGGAATCCATTAAGAAACCTGTACATTTATCTACTATATCTGTAGAACTTTCTTCACTAAAATTTATCTTCCAAAGTAAACGCATGCACTATAGTCCTACCAACTAATTAAGGATCTAACATATAACATATAACTTAGACACCATGTTAAAAAATTCATCTCTAATCCAGAGCAATTCAGCAAATGAAAAAGCATTCTGAATTGGAAAGGTGTTGTTGGCCCAAAGACAAAGGTAATCTAGGGAGTCTTCATGAAGTCTGGATGTTCGCTTAATAGTTTTCTATTAGGTTTCAAATTCACAGCTGCCCCATCTTCTACACAACTGTCTAAACTCACAAATTGGTAACCTGAAGGGCAGTTTTCAGGTCCAAGTGCTATAAAGAAATGTTACTAATGACTCCATAGCAAGAAACCCAGCTTTCTTTGTTTTTCTTCAGTTCTGACAGCTTGATGCCAGGAAATTAATAATACATCTATATCCTTAAAGTAGCCAATAAATATGAATATGCTGATTCAGTTATGCTTGCAAGTCTGTCCAAAGTAGTTTAAAATTTCATCATTTAGCAAAATTAGAAAATGCCTATTCACATTGGAGTTGGGAATCAAAATAACTTGCCAGAAATAATTGAATTGCTTTATTTCCTTTACTAGATTTAAGTTGATGATATATTAAAATAGCATTACATGCCTTTCCGTTACACAGGAAGCTCAGAGTTTGTTTTTGTTTTGTTTTGGTTTTTTTGCAAAAAACAACTAAAGGCAAAAATGCCTCATTGTCTCATTAAGACTGTAACATTGTAATACCAAAAAAGCCAAGAAATATTTTTCTCTGTGTGCAGCAGAATACAAAGTTATTCAGATGTGACCTTCAAGCATAGAAGGCAAGAAAATTGGTATTTCTAGTTATGTTCCACAAATGCTATCTCTTTTCAGTCCATATTCAGCACTGAAGAGAGTAAGCTTTATAGATGTACAGTTCTTTCCTTCTGATCATTTGGACACTGTTTTCCTATCAAGTGGTTATTACACATTCATTTAATATCAGCCTACTAGGTGCAGTCCAGTACCTTCATCTTGGATTTATGAATAAATCTACAAAATATTCTACAAAAATATATAACAAATTATATTGTATACATGCCCTTGGTAGTAATCCAAATTAAATATATGAAAATGTATATGTTATGTTATATTCCATTACGTTATAATGTGCAGATCTGTAGATTGATTTGATTTTGATATGTTTGTTTTGACTTAAAGCTGAAGCACACACATTTGTGGCTTGATTTTAGTGATTCATGCAATAACTTTGTGTAAAAGAATTCCTTAACTATGCCTAAAAGTAGAAATGCAGAATATAAAGGAGACAGACACATGGAGCCATGTTTTGGGCCCATATTATCATTAATGTCTTCATCCTTTCTATCCGTAATCTTCCTGAGTGGGCTGATGTGAAGTAGGTATCTGAAGTAGATGAAAGAGTGAAGGAGGAACAAAACTATATGGCGTTGTTGTTGGTTTTTTTTTTTTAAAAAAAAGAATAAATCAGTATAAACAAGCCTTCTAAACAATATATTTTCAAAGAATAATCATCATGTACATGTAATCAGCAATCCTATCTACTTCATTAGATTCCCTTACCTTAATTTTATTTAATTTCTACCCTAATAAATGGCATAGCTTAATTATAGCTTTCTTTCCACTTTAATTTCTATAATTCTTAAGTTCAAATAACTTATTCAAGAATTAGTATTCTACAATCTACATCAGCTTTTAACTCAGTTACTGAGATCACTAAGCAAATTTAACCAAAATGATTGTGGGAGAGTGAAAGAGAGAAGGAGAGGAGAAAAAACTCTATTGGCAGATTTGTTTATTTGTTATATTTTTGTACTACTATAAACAGTCTGTGTCACCTTACTTTCTTAAAAAATATTAAAAAATACAATTACATTTCCTTGGCATCTTTTTGCCATAAGAATTCAAAGAAATTAGTATGGGACGTGCTATTTTAGCCTGTGTGTCTCCCTGTAATTATAGCTCTGTACTTTGAAATTGACCTCCAAGAATTAAACAAAAGTCATTGTAATTTAAAAGCAAAAGCAATGAGGTAGCAGAATGCTTAATCTCCTTAGACAGAGAATCAGAGAATTTGAAGGAAAAATTGTATCAGCTTGTTAATGTTCTGTCGTTGCATCTACTTGCTGTTGAGTTGTTAACATGTGCAGTGTGTCTCTTTTCTATTGTGTAAAAATAACTATGCAAGTCATAGTGCATATCTAACCCAATGTCAGGCTGTATTTGGAGTATTTGTAGAAAAGGAACTTGATTTGCAGAAGGTTATATTTCTATACAGCTCCCATGGGATGGTTAGTCTTTTGCATTCACACCTTCAAGAAAGGGATGCAAAGAAATAAATTATTTGTAGGATTGGCTGCCTTGGGAATAGCCTATGCTAATTTGGGGGTAGAAATTAAGAGCATTGGTAGATTCATCTAATTAAAATATTCGAATAATAGGTATTCCTATTGTCATCCTGAAATTAAAAAAAAAAAAAGAAACAGGTTTCTACCAGTGAGGATATTAAGATTTGAGATGGTTTCTAACACTAATTTGACTTAATATTTATAAGCAAACAGTCTGTTATGTTTGTTACTTCTAATTTTGATTTATTATTCTATGGTTGTGGAACTGTAGCCAACATTGCACTATCCAAACCCAAAAAGGAAGCACCAGCATTCTGAAATTTGCAGATGTTGAACAATAAACTCCAAGGGGAAACCTCAGTGATGCAGACTGAATCAGTGTAGGGAGAGAAAGTATAAAATGGAATGGAATAGCTAGAGAGGAAGAAGACAGAGACATATTGATATCATAATAAAAAATAGTCATATAATTGCCTGGAAATACCTTCCTGACCCTGCTGAGAAGATACTTTAAACTGATAATTTTGTTTTAATGTAGCTGGGATCAGTATAAATGGGTATGTTGCCATCCACCCCAAATGCAACCTTACACAGAAAAGGAAACAATGCCCCAAAGGGATTGCAAATCTCACTGCAGACAGAAAATAATACAAACATGCCCAGCTGCTCTAGTATTCTTTTTTTACTCTTTCAGTTAAAATCAAGAACAACTGGACAGACTTGTTGAACAGAATGCCTGAAATCCTATAAAGAAGTCCCCATTCAAATTGTTCTCAAAAGATTCAGTAGGAAATGTAATAGTAATAGTAGTAAAGTTGGAAGGGACCTTGGAGGTCATCTAGTCCAACCCCCTGCTCAGGCAGGAAACCCTACACCATTTCGGACAAATGGCTGTCCAGTCTCTTCTTAAAAACTTCCAGTGTTGGAGCATTTACTGCTTCTGGAGGCAGGCTGTTCCACTGATTAATTGTTCTCACTGTCAGGAAGTTTCTCCTTAGCTCTAGGTTGCTTCTCTCCTTGATTAGTTTCCACCCGTTGCTTCTTGTCCTGCCTTCAGGTGCTTTGGAAAATAGCTTGACTCCCTCTTCTTTGTGGCAGCCCCTGAGATATTGGAACACTGCTATCATGTCCCCTCTCGTCCTTTTCTTCATTAAACTAGACATACCCAATTCCAGCACCGTTCCTTATATATATAGATGCAGCATTTATTATTAAATGAAATATAAAAATAACATATTTTTATTTATAGACAAAAAATGTCTATGTAATCAAATGCAGCTGAATTGCTACATAAGACCTAGCAGTTTGAAAGCATGCAAATATGAGTAGATGAATAGGTACCACTTTGGTGGGAAGGTAACAGCATTCCAGGGGCCTCTGTTTAGAGTCATGCTGGCCACATGATGATGGAAGTATCTTCAGACAATGCTGTCTCCCTTGGCTAAGAAACAGAGATGAGCACCATCCTCTAGAGTTGGACACAACTGGGCAGGGCAAACCTTTACTTTAAAGAAGAAAGGAAAAGGTGGATTGACAGTAGAGAATGTGCAACAGCTGTCTAGATCAGTAAAATGGCAGTGGGAATAAATGTACTATATTCAAGCAGCTGGATAATGCATTACTTAGAGCGTCACCTTTTGATAGGGAGACCCGGTTCAAATCCCTGTTGATACCTACCTTAACAGTAGGGGTCCTTGAGCAAAGCACCCTACTACTTAACCTGCCTACTTTGGATATGTATGGGACATAAATTAAGAAAGTTTGTCACAAATTTGCTGTCGCTGCAGATTATAACAAATTATCTAATCAAGAGAAGTAAACTAAAGCACTGTTAGTTATAGCTGGTTTTGCTTTGCTGCAATATTGTCATTGACTCTTTGTATTACAAATTATATTTGCATTTGCCTTGACCTCACAGTATATCTCCAAATTGGTAGAGATTTCCAGGCTGAGTTGATTTCTCACTCAATACCATCTTTGTTTCAGTATTTAGTATTCCACACGGTGTATATACATCATCTTGTCCTACCCATTCAAAAATATTTCAGTGGACTGTCACAATATGTCTTTATGGCTTGTCAACTGTTTATTGCTTATGGAGTAAATTCTCATGCTGTGACAATTTGCTGGTGTATGCAGACATGGGCATGCAGAGAATTCAGAAAAGAACTGGTTTTTTCCCCTGAATATCCTCAAAAATGACATTGGTGAACTAAAAACATGTATAATCTTTCTTTATATTTATATAAAGACAGCACTAGACTGGCTTGGAAGTATTTCAACAGTTTGGTTAGGAGGAGAAGCCTTTATATAATATCTTGATGTATTGTGCTCCCTCTTTTTTCTTTTTTCTGAAGTAAACGAAGGCACAAAATGAAATATCATGCCAGATTAATTCATGCCACTGTCAGTAAATATCTTAATAAATTGTGATTTTTTTTATCACTGGTACTTTTTAGGATCATGCATCATAAAAATATTTGTGGTTTCAATTAGAATTTTGTTTTCAGAATTTTCTGGGTGTTTTGGTATATTTTATTTAAGTCTTTTTACATGGCCACTATATATAGTACATGGCCACTATATATAGTAAATGGTTCCTTCTTCGATATAGTATTCCCAAGATTTATTGCTGTATGATTTGTCCACCAGATTGTGCCTTGATGTAAATACTATTGCTTTTTGCAGTTTTTCCTATTGTTCCACTGTTATTACTTTTTAAAATGTTCCATCCATTTTTTATCATGAAGTGTTTGATTTGTTCTGTCTCCCTATGATATTTCAGTAACAATTTATAAATATGTCATAATAAATGGCCTTGGTTCTATATAAGTGTTTCAAATTCTGCCACTTAGATTGCTTTTTATTTTTCCAGTTACATTAACCATGTGGGTTCCTACCTTCGTTAAGCAATTCTTACTGTGTCTTTAGTCTATTTCTCAAGTCGAAATATATCATACTGGCATCCAAGATCAGATCATTCTTATTATAATTAACCTTGAAATTAAAAACAATGGTTTGATGATGATATCAGTATGAATCATTTGGGTTAGCCTTACTTTCAAGGGATTCCAAATTTTTAACAATTTTTTTCTTATATCTCTTTAAGTTCTTGTCTTATGTTGTTTCTTTATAACATGGATATTTATGAAGTCCATTGGCTAACCTGCTTCTTTGATAGTTAATATTATGCTGTTAGGAAATGTTATCTGTTCTGTTCTGTCCAGGTTAGACAGCTTTCTATATAATGTAGTCTGAAAAATGCTAGTCCAACTAGTCCAACTTTCTCTCTCGAGTAAATTAGCAAATTTACTAATCTTACTTTAGTTTTGTTGTTTCACTCCATAGATTTCAATCTTGTAGATTTTTGTGTGCGATATGAATTTGTATAATTTAAAATGAACAATTTTATCCTGGGTAATATGTTTATATTCATTGCTATAAGTCCCAGCCAGGAAAATTATTAGCCATCACTGTTTTGATTATAACACTTATTTTAGTAAAACAGAGAAAGTATAAACTAGGTTACAGCATTAGTCATGCCCACGCCACATAAATACCTTTGCCACAATTAAAATAAATCACTTTAAAAAATCAAAGGTTTTTTTCAAAAATGTTATTATAGACATTTTAAAATCAGTGAAATTCAGAGATTAGCTTCTCTAGATTCATTTGCTAGTTCCAGTCGGACACATTTTAAAAGTCCTCTCCATATGTCACTGATTTGGATGAGGGCAAATATTCCTTCTTGAAAGAAAGCAGTTGCAGGCTGTGAGAGGTCCTTCAATTAGGAATGCAATTGCTGCTACTTTTTTGTCTGATTGTAGCTCAGTTAAGTAAATATCTGTATTCCAATGTGAGTCATTTTTAAAGTGGCTCATTTAGCACAGCAGTCTCTGCACAAGTTTATCCTTTCTTTCTCTGTATGTTTGATGTTCAGCATGAATATGTTATTGGGATTTGACAACTCCATCTGTTCCGTGACAATTCTCATCTCATATTAGCTTTTCTGGAATTGTCTGAAATTTCTGCTGATTTTCTTACAGGTTGCATTTTATGAGTCTGTTTTATCTACAGGAATCAAAATATCTCATTTTGTTTCCTCGGCTACGATAGCATTGTTTTTGTACTATCTCTGGATTCAAAATAAGACATTTCCTTAAATCTGTGACTCCTAAGTCCACACTCAGCCCTCAGCTTAATTTTTTAAGTCACTTTACCTGATTGCAAAGTCTTCTACATGTGATCATTTTAAATACCTGACAAAATTATTGGTCTGGCAATGTATTATATGGGGATAGAATCAGAAGGCAGAGGAAAAAGAATATAAGAATAAGTAATTTTAACTCATTGACCATTTGGATCCAAATAGAATAGGTTACTCCCAAAGGGACATGCATCTCTGTAAGAAAATGACAGTCCCATTCTACCTCTACGTGGACCTCTGGGTGGTTATCTTATCCTGACCATGAACCACCATTTTTGAACAAGGCAGAGAATATTATTTGCTATTTTGCAAATAACTAGTGCATTTTAAATTAATCTTGATTTTCTGATGGGAAATCACACTGGATGAATTTAATTCAAATTTATAGAGATACTAATCTCACTAAGCCAACTTTGGTGAGACAGGCATATAGGGTGTGGGTTTGGTTTAGTTGAACAAATAGATAAAACTACATATAAAACAATATAAAAATGTAAAGTCACTTTAAAAGTTGATAAAAACAAATACAGCCTTTAGGCATATGGAGGATAACAATAGCTAGCTTAGCAATGGACGATTTGACTGCTAGCATGCTTCATTCTTTATCTTATGTTGGGAGGAGAGTGTCTGCTATTTGTCTCTCCAAGGACATCAGCTGTTTGTGATTATCTCCCACCAGAAGAACATATGCTACATGGAAGCAAGTACCTTTCTAGAAGGTGGAATTGATAGATTTGAAATAGGCACATGGTTTATTTTAGGAAGAAAATGGCAGCTCTTTCTGAGTGGCTTGTAGGCAATGGCTAGAGAACAAAAAGGAAAATCCCCCCAAAAATTCAGCACACAAATACCCTGAAGACTTCCAGAAGATAAAGCAAAACAAAGCAGCAATATGAGGGACTATGCACAGTAGAGCCTTTGTTGGAACCAAAATAGGTATGTGCATGTATGGGGAATAAGGTGATACAGAGAAGCTTCAGAGCAAAGGAGAACCTGGAGGAAGCAAGGTTATGGAGAACAGAAAGGTTCAGCAACAGCTGCTTCTTTTGTCTTCTGAATTAGATACAACAGCTGCTTGGATTCTGAAGCTAACTGCATTGAGAGAAGAGACAGTAAGAGTCTATGGATTTCAAGAAATGCTTAGAGTGCCTAGGTAACAGCAACCAAGATTAAAGAGGAAAGATGAATCCAGAAAAATCCTGGGTGAGGCTGCATGCAGGCACGTGACAAACTAAAAAGCAGTGAGCAACACTTCAGCAAATTGCCCATTTCCTTTAGATATTATTCAAGGTGCTGGTTATAACTATAACTCTACGGAACATAGGATTCAGTTATTTGAGGAATGCACATCTCTCATGATGTCTGCCCAGCAATTACAGAGTCATATTTTGGGACCTAGGAAATGTGCCTTCTCTGTCATGTTGCATGTCTTCTGGAATGAAATTGCCTTTGAGAACCTGATGATCTTCTAGGGAGGTCTTAAATAATGCTTCTCTGCTGTTTTCTCATGGTTAGACTAGGTAGCTCATACCTTTTGTAGGGTATGTATATGTGTTTTCTGTGTTGTTGGCCAGGTTTCTCATTTTGTTCTCTATTTCTTTAAACTTATTGTCTACTTGCCTTTTCCTCCTTTTCTTATTGTATTGTTTGTTATGTTGTAAGGGGGCCATAGTTGTTCTGGAGATTGGTAGTGCCCAAGTCAAATTAAATTAAACGTTAACTTTAAAAGATTCAGGCTGAGAACTTGGGAAGGGAGGAAAATTGTTTTTCTCAAATCCTTTGTTATGCAAAGTCTGGCAAGTATAATGACAGTGGCAGACCTAGAGGCTTCAGAAAATATTATGAAGTTCCTGGGTAAATCTGAAGAAGGTTGAAGGTGACAAAGGAGTTGGTTAAAAAAGCTAATAAGCATCTAGAAAGAGAATCTAATTAAAGATTTACATTTAGGCAATCTACACTTAGGGAAGAAAAAACAAATGCACAGAGATAGTATAGGTGCTACCTTGTTCAACAGTAGTAACTGTGGGAGGGATCTTGGAGTCCTAGTGGACAATCATTAAGATATGAGCCAGCAGTGTGCTGCAGCTGCCAAAAAAGACAACACAGTGCTAGGCTGCATTAAGAGAGAGATAGAATCAAGATCATGTGAAGTGTTAATACCACTTTATAATGCCTTGGTAAGGCTACACTTGGAATATTACATCCAGTTTTGGTCACCACGATGTAAAAAAGATGTTGAGACTCTAGAAAGAGTACAGAGAAGAGCAACAAAGATGATTAGGGAACTGGAGGTTAAACCATATAAGGAACGGTTGCTGGAATTAGGTATGTCTAGTTTAACAAAGAGAAGGACGAGGGGGAACATGATAGCAGTGTTCCAATATCTCAGGGGCTGCCACAAAGAAGAGGGAGTCAAGCTATTTTCCAACGCGCCTGAAGGCAGGACAAGGATCAACGGGTGGAAACTAACCAAAGAGAGAAGCAACCTAGAACTAAGGAGAAACTTCCTGACAGTTATAACAATTAACCAGTGGAACAACCTGCCTCTAGAAGTGGTGAATGCACCAACACTGGAGGTTTTTAAGAAGAAACTGGACAGCCATTTGTCCAAAATGGTATAGGGTTTCCTGCCTGAGCAGGGGATTGGACTAGATGACCTCCAAGGTCCCTTCCAACTTTATTATTATTATTATTATTATTATTATTATTATTATTATTATTATTATTATTGTTATTAATCAAAGAGAAGCAACCTAGAACTAAAGAGAAATTTCTTGACAGTTAGAACAGTTACTCAGTGGAACAACCTGCCTCCAGAAGTTGTGAATGCTCCAACACTGGAAGTTTTTAAGATGAGACTGGACAGCCATTTGTCCAAAATAGTGTAGGGTTTCCTGCCTCAGCAGAGGGTTGGACTAGAAGGTTCTAGTAGAACTCAAAGGTTCCTTCCAACTCTATTATTATTATTATTATTATTATTATTATTATTATTATTATTATTATTATTATTATTATTGATCATTGCACAGTCAGCCAGATGTTCAGACTGGATTTGGCATTTTGTCTACCTATCGAGTCCTTACCCAGACCTGGGATAGGCAGATGTGGATGTTTGATGGTATTACAGATATCGTCGCAGGATGGAAGCAGTTCCTAGTAAGGCCGCCTTTTGCAATTGACTAATAGTGAATTTGTCAATGCCAATGGTGTTCAAGTGGTGCTCCAGTTGTTTTGGGATTGCACCCAAGGAGCCTATGACTATTGGTACTACCCTTGCTTGCTTTTGCTACAGTCTTTCTATTTCTATTTGTAGGTCTTTGTATTTTGTTATCTTCTCCAGTTCTTTCTCTTCTATTCTGCTGTCTCCAGGCACTGCCATGCCCACTATCCAGACTTTTTTGTCTTTCTTATCAACAATTGTTAAGTCTGGGGTGCTATGTTGCAGGTGCTTGTCTGTTTGAATTCTGAAGTCCCAGAGCAGTTTAATTTTATCATTTTCTATGACTTTCTCTATTTTATGATCCCACCAGTTTTTGCTTAAAGGCAAATGATATTTTTTGCAGATCTTCCAATGCACCATTGTTGCTACTTTGTCATGCCGCTGCTTGTAATCAGTTTGTGCAATCTTCTTGCCACAGCTTACCAAGTGGTCCACTGTTTCTTCAGCTTCTTTGCATAGGCGGCACTTACTGTCTGTTGCTGTCTTCTCAATTTTGACTTTGTATGCATTTGTCCTTAAGGCTTGGTCTTGTGCAGCCAGAATTAGTCCCTCGGTCTCTTTCTTTAATTTTCCTGCTCTTAGCCATTGCCAGGTTTTATTATTATCTGCTTTCCCAGCTATTTTTTTCATGTATTGGCCATGTAGTGCTTTGTCTTCCCATTATCAGTATATCCGCCGTCGTCCATAGAGCGGGAACAAAGAAGACCGGCACACACTTACATCCAACAAGCACTTTATTATGCGAGTAAGGCAAAGTCAGCACTGGGAGTGGTTTCCTCCCAACGCAATATATTGACGTGCTCCACCCTGTGGGCCCGGCCCCGATCCCAAACCAACATCCGGTCGAGATGAATAAATGCTCCACCCTTTCCCTGTGCTCTCCCTTTCCCCGACGGAGCTCCGCCCCCACACCCCTTCGCCCGAGCGTCCGATCCGCGCGTCAGCTGCCCGCCGCTAAACTCGCCCTGCCGAATGTCCTGGTTGCTAGGGAACAACCCCCCGCTCTCCCACGCTGGGTCCGCCCACCGGAGTATGGCCCTCTGGTCCTCAGGTGGCCCGCCCGCCGGTATTCCATTTGCAGGCAGCCGTTGCAACTCATGGATTTCCGGGTCCGTCGACAGCAGGCGGCCCTCGGGCGCTCCCGGGTTCGGTAACACCCCCGATGTTGTTGGCGTCTGTCGTGTAGCCTGTGAAGGCATCTGCGCGGTGGAGGCTCGCCCGGTGCGGCCGTGGGGTGTGGCGGTGTACTGCGCAGCTGCTGCCCGGGCTGGTGGGTTGGTATCTGTGCTCCCCCTGTCCCCGTTCATATGGCAAGTCTTTGGGGGTTTGACATGCGGCCCCCTCTACCACGGGTCCCCCTGGAAAAGAAAAGGAAGGGATTGAATGCACAGTGTTACATTTGTTCCGCCCTGGCTTTGCCGGACACTTACGGTGGAACGCTCGGATTAGGTTAGGTGCGTTTATATCCTCCTCTCCCACCCAGGTTGCGTCTGATAGCGGGTATCCTTTCCACCGAAGGAGGTATTGGGTTTTACCATACCGCTTTCGTGAGTCTAGGACCTCCTGCACCTCATAATGGGACCCCGAGATCGGTCCTGGTACCCCGTCAGCGTAGGGACTTCTATGTGCTGGTTTGAGCAGGCTGCTGTGGAACACGGGATGGACCCTGCTTAGAGAGGCGGGTAATCGTAATTGAACGGTAACAGGGTTGACCACCCTGAGAATCTGGAAGGGACCCACATATTTCAGACCCAGCTTCTTGCACGGCACTTGCAAGCGTAGATATTTAGTGGCCAAATACACCCAGTCTCCCACCTTGAATGGTTTATGCTCTGCCCTCTTCTTGTCAGCTTGGAGTTTGGCGGCTGCCTCGGCCTTTCTCCGTGCTATCTTCACCTGGTCCCACAACCCTGTGATCTTGGTGTACCATGTTTGAGGAGTCTGGCCACTAGCCACCTCTGGTGACAGTTCGGGGATGGGGTTAAACTCCATACCATACACTATTTTGAACGGGGTATACCCGGTACTGTTGTGGACGGTGTTATTATATGCCACCTCAGCAAACGGCAATAGGTCAACCCAGTCCGTTTGCTGGAATGACACATAACTCCGGAGGTATCTTTCCACCATGGCATTCGCCCTTTCTGCCGCCCCGTTGGTGCTAGGATGATACGCTGAACTCAACGCTTGGGATGATCCTAGTGAACGAATGAACTCCCTCCAAAACTTCGCGGTGAACTGCACCCCTCTATCTGATATAATTCTCCTGGGCGTGCCGTGGAGCCGATAAATGTATTGAATAAATAACCGTGACAAACGTCGCGCTGATGGCAGGCCTCTGCATGGGATAAAATGCGCCTGTTTGGAGAATAGATCTATCACGGTCCATATTACGTTGTAGCCCCGGTTGTTGGGTAGTTCTACAACAAAATCCATGGCGATCTCCTCCCACGGCTGGGACGGATCGGCCACTGGTTGTAATAATCCCATGGGCTTCCCCACCCGGGGCTTTGCACTGGCGCACACGTGGCACCCTTTGACATACCGTTCCACGTCTACTTTCAGTTTAGGCCACCAGAATTGCCATCGTAATAAATGTAGGGTCTTTAAATACCCGAAATGGCCCGCTTGTTTGGCGTCATGACACTTTCGAAGAACGGATAGGCGTAGACTCTCGGGCACATATATCCTATCACCTTTCCATGCCACACCGTCCCGGGTAGTTAACCACCCTGCATGTTCATTCGCCCATGTATCCATCAGCAAGGCGGTCTTAATGGCCTCTAGTTCACTTACCGGAGACCTGTGACCTACAGTGTTAGCGATCTCATGCCGAGAAGGAGGCATTAGTGCCTGTATGACTTCCTCCCGTTTGCTACGGTACTGCGGCATCCGCGACAACGCGTCGGCCAGAAAGTTTTCCCCCCCCGGCACATACCTCAGTGTGAACTTAAACCGGTTGAAATATTGGGCCCATCGGACATGTTTGGGGGCTAAACGTCTTGGGGTCTGTAGTGCCTCCAGGTTCTTATGGTCTGTCCACACCTCAAAAGGCACCTTGGCCCCTTCTAATAGATACCGCCATGTTGCCAGAGCCCATCGAATCGCGAAGGCCTCCTTCTCCCAGATGGTCCAGCTACGTTCGGCCGTCGTGAATTTACGCGAAGTATAGGCACATGGCTGTAACGCTCCCCCATTGTTCTTCTGCAACAGCACTGCCCCCACTGCCACATCGCTTGCGTCCACTTGTACCACAAAAGGGGAACTCTGGTCTGGGTGGCGTAACACGGGCTCTTTAGCGAATAACGCTTTCAATGACTCAAACGCCTTTTGACAACTCATGGTCCACTCTAGCCGTTGGCTTGGGCGAGGCTCCCTGTAAGGTGTTTCGTCCGCAACAGTTCCGTGAGGGGATGCACCACGGTGGCAAATGATGGAATGAACTGGCGGTAAAAATTCGCGAATCCGAGAAAACTTCGCAGCTGACGTCTAGTCTGGGGCGCTTGCCACTCCTGGACTGCTTGCACCTTGCTCGGATCCATTTCCACCCCGCTCCCCGAGATACGGTAGCCTAGATAATCCAGTCGCTCCCGGTGGAACTCGCACTTAGATAATTTCACATAAAGCTGGGCCTCCAGCAATTTCTGCAGCACCTGCCTCACCAGACTGACATGCTCCTCCCTTGTTGCGGTGTATATTAGAATATCATCTAGGTACACAAGTACCCCGCGGTATAGGTGTTCATGCAGCACCTGGTTGATTAACTGCATGAATACCGCAGGGGCCCCTTGTAACCCGAATGGCATGACGCGAAACTGGAAACTGCCCAACGGACAGTTAAACGCCGTTTTCCACTCGTCGCCAGCCTTAATTCGTACCCGATAGTACGCCTCCCGTAGGTCCAATTTGGTAAATATGCGGCCCGTCCCCAAATGTGCCAACAAGTCCTTCATAAGGGGGAGGGGGTATACATGCTCGACGCATACTGCGTTCAACCCCCGGAAGTCGACACATAAGCGCAATGAACCATCTTTCTTTTCTTTAAAAAGCACGGGAGCCGCTATCCGGGACCTAGCAGGCTGGATGAACCCTCGCGCCAAATTTTGGTCAATGTATCTACGGAGTTCCTGCACTTCCGGCGAGGTCATAGCGTACATCCGGGGTTTCGGAAGCTTCACCCCCGGCAATAGCTCTATAGCGCAATCTGTCGACCGGTGAGGAGGCAGGTGATTACACTCCTCGCTGAAGACAGTCGCTAAATCCCTGTACTCCTCGGGGTAAGACACTTCCCCTGCCCCCTCCCGGAGTTGCGCCGTTACCTCTGGGACCTCAGGGACCTGACCACCATTACCATCGGTCGCTGGTATTGGACCCATCCCAAGACGCACTTTACGGTACCCCCCTTCCCACCATATAGTTGGGGTCCATTTGTCCAACCAGGACAACCCCAATATGACAGTTTCCGTCATAATGGGCACCACTATGAACCGTAACACCTCCCAATGATCCCCTAGGTCCATGCGTACCCTTTCCGTCACATGGGTCGCGGGGACTCCTCCCAACAACGACCCATCCACCTGTTCGAACCGTATTGGTCGTGGCAATGGATATATCCGGAACCCACTATCCCCTTCTACCTTTCTACTCATCAGGCATCACGTGCATCCGGTGTCATCAGGGCCTGACACGCCTTCTGTACGCCTGTCACCGGGCTCGTGAGGACTATAGGGAGGACGAATGGGCTAATGGGGTCACTCACCATTGGATCGGCTGCTCCGTCGTCAGGGCTGTCCTCCTCATCCCCCGTCCGGTAGCGTGCCATGGCCGTAGACTCTGGCGTGGCCAGAGACCCTCTTCTCGGCCCTAGGGGTGGCTGCTGAGCAACAGCCCTCGAGCTTTCCGTGGCTTTCTTCATGGGCGTGGCTCTACCAATTGTTGTGCCCTTACGGGGGCTGGGTGCTGGACAGTCGGCTGCTCGGTGGCCCGGCTGGTCGCAGCGGAAGCACCGGAAACTGGCTTCTCCTGACGCCCCTGGTGGTTTTGGCGTTGCCCGCTGCTGGTCCTGGCTTCCCTCGCGGGGCCTATCTCCGGGACGCCGCGGCCGCGGGACGTCCCCGGTCCCCCGATATACCTCTTTAAGGCCTGCCTCAAGTTCCCTGAACCAGTCTCTCAGTCTGTTGGGCACACCCCGGTATACGCAGGCTTGCCGTAGGTCGTGGTCTAAGCCTGCCCTAAATTGATGTACCAACATCCGCTCCGGCCATGAAGACTGCAAACGGCCGGCTAACTTCCGGAACTCCCGCACGTACTCGATGGCCGGGCGGTTCCCTTGCTGGAGTGCTAGCAGGTCTGCCTCGGCCCTCTGTGCCCGGGTAGGATCCTCAAACCTCCCATGCAGGGCATCCAAAAACAGCCCCGCACTCCCCAGCTCCCGGGCATGGTCACTGTACAGGTCGGCTGCCCACGCGGCCGCCTCTCCGCGCAAGGCGGCGGTAATAACGCCGACCATAGCCCATTGGGAGACATATAGTTGTGCAAATTGATCCAAGTGGCTTATGGTCTGTCCCAGGAACATTGCCAGTTGGTCGGGGTTACCATCAAATGTGACAGGAATAGGGGGAACCCCCCACGGATATCCTGGCCCCCACAGCCCCTGGGGTTGGCCTGGCACGATGTTAGGATATCCGGCCGTAAAGCTCTGTTGCTCCACACTCCCTGTCTTCGCCGGACCTCTTGCCACATTCCTTGGCCCGCCCGGCTGGGTTGGATGCGACTGACCCGGCGGTCCGCCCGAAGGGAGACCCATGACGCCAGGGCCACCTGTGGGCTTAGGCAACCGCAGCCGCGGACTATTGAGGTGAAACCTAGACGAGGGGGTGCGCCCCGCAGCATCCCCTTCCGACTGCCACATATTGGTAGCGCCCTGGTAGCTTGCTTCGCCAAACCGATGGCGCAATATCTCCATGGTCTCCTGGCCCGGAGCCGTCGAATAGCTCCAGTCCTCGTCGTCCTCTATGGTGGCACGCCTCTCCCTCCACCCCGAATGACCGAGCTTCGGCTTGGGCGTTAGGAGCTGTTCGGTTTGCAGTCCAGTCACCGCCGGGCTTTGCCACCACTCCTCCTGTGGCTTAGCGGCCCCTGCCTCCCCCACATCGAGTCCCGGAATTGCAGGCAGTAGCAACTTTGGCCGTACCACCGGCTGGCCCGCTGCCGGCTCTGGCACCGGAACGTCGTCCGCAGCCCCGTCAGCCGCCACCTCTCCCTCAACCAAGGCAGCCCCCTGCGTCCCCTCCGCCATACCTTAGCCGTTCACTGCACGTGGGAGCTGGAGGCTGGAGAAAAGTTAGTGAGGAGTGCTGACTTTATATCAGTATATCCGCCGTCGTCCGTAGAGCGGGAACAAAGAAGACCGGCACACACTGACATCCAACAAGCACTTTATTATGCGAGTAAGGCAAAGTCAGCACTGGGAGTGGTTTCCTCCCAACGCAATATATCGACGTGCCTCCACCCTGTGGGCCCGGCCCCGATCCCAAACCAACATCCGGTCGAGATGAATAAATGCTCCACCCTTTCCCTGTGCTCTCCCTTTCCCCGACGGAGCTCCGCCCCCACACCCCTTCGCCCTAGCGTCCGATCCGCGCGTCAGCTGCCCGCCGCTAAACTCGCCCTGCCGAACGTCCTGGTTGCTAGGGAACAACCCCCCGCTCTCCCACGCTGGGTCCGCCCGCCGGAGTATGGCCCTCTGGTCCTCAGGTAGCCCGCCCGCCGGTATTCCATTTGCAGGCAGCCGTTGCAACTCATGGATTTCCGGGTCCGTCGACAGCAGGCGGCCCTCGGGCGCTCCCGGGTTCGGTAACACCCCCGATGTTGTTGGCGTCTGTCGTATAGCCTGTGAAGGCGTCTGCGCGGTGGAGGCTCGCCTGGTGCGGCCGTGGGGTGTGGCGGTGTACTGCGCAGCTGCTGCCTGGGCTGGTGGGTTGGTATCTGTGCTCCCCCATCCCCGTTCATATGGCAAGCCTTTGGGGGCTTGACACCCATGTCTCTATTCTTCATTTGGTCTTTCTTGTAGGCCAATTTGGTCTCTCCAGTAGTTAGTAAGCCTTCCTGATATACTAATTTCAGTGCATCTTCATCATTGTTCTTCAGATATTCTTCCAAAGCCATTTTTTCTTCTTCAACCATCTGATGTACTTGTAGCATTCCACGCCCACCTATTTGCCTTGGTAGATAAAGTCTATCAATGTCACTGCGTGGATGAAGGGCATGATTCATTGTCATTATTTTTCTGGTCTGCCTATCCATTGCTTTTAGTTCTGCTTGAGTCCAGTCCACTATTCCAGCTGTGTACCTAATGACTGGGATTGCCCAGGTGTTGATTGCCTTTATGGTATTTCCTCCATTGAGTTTGGATTTTAAGATCTTCTTCACTCTCTTGATGTATTCACCTCTAATCTTTTTCTTGACTTCAGTGTGCTTGATGTTGTCAGCTTGAAGGATACCCAAGTATTTGTAGTACTCTTCCTCATCCAGACTCTTAATGTTATTTTCGTGGGGCATCTTGATTCCTTCAGTTTTCACTATTTTTCCTTGTTTGATAGTAAGTGTGGCACATTTGTCCAAGCCAAACTCCATTACAATATCTTGGCTATATATACGGACAGTGTTGAGCAGCGATTCTATTTCAGATGATGTTTTTCCATACAGCTTCAGATCATCCATGTAAAGGAGGTGGGATAGTCTGGCAGATGTTTTTGATGTTTGATAGCCATGTCCTGAGTTATTCAGTATTGTTGACAGAGGAAACAGTGCAATAACAAATAGTAATGGTGATAATGAATCTCCTTGAAATATTCCTCTCTTGATATTAACCTCTCCCAGCCTCTCACCATTGATCTGCAACTGTGTCTTCCATTGTGCCATCGATCTTTGCACAAATTTTCTGATGTTTCTACTGACTCCTGTTATTTCTAGGCACTTTATTATCCAATCATGTGGCAGAGAGTCAAATGCCTTTTTGTAGTCAATCCATGCCACATTCAGGTTGGTCTTCCTTCTCTTGCAGTTTTCCAAGATCATTTTGTCTATTAGGAGTTGATCTTTTGTTCCTCTGCTATTGGGGCGGTTTCCTTTCTGCTCAGGTGGAAAGAGATTGTTTTCAACTAGATGCTGTTGCACTGCATCAGCTACTACACCAGTTAGTAATTTGAAAGTTGTTGGTAAGCAGGTAATTGGCCTGTAGTTACCTGGTGTTGCCCCTTTTGCTGGATTTTTCATTATTAGGTAGGTTTTCCCAGTTGTTAGCCACTTTTCAATTTCTCCTCCTTGTAGTATATTGTTGAACTGTTTGGCAATGAATGGGTGTATAACAGTTAGATGTTTCAACCAAAACCCATGCAGTTCATCTTCACCTGGTGCTGACCAATTTTTGATTTTCTTTGCTCTTTTTTCTACCATTTTTGTTGTTATTACTAGTTCTTTCATTTCAACTTCTGTTTTATTTGCATCCACCTCTTTTAACCAAGCCGCATCCTTGTTGTATTTCTTTGGGTTATCCCATATCTGCTTCCAGAACTGCACTGTTTCTTCCTTGTCAGGTACTGACTGATTCCTTGCAGTTTCTCCATTGATGGATTGGTAGAAACGTTTCTGATTGGATTGAAATTGGAGGTTCTGCCTATAGTTTGCAATTCGAGCTTTATATCTACTGATTTTCCTGGCTATAGCTGTTATTTGTTGCTTTATTATTTCCAGTGCTTCCTTGATCTTCCTTGTTTCTAAGTGGTATTTCTTGATTAGGTATTCTTTGGTCTTCTTGTTCTTCAGCTTCTTTTTTTTCATCTGCTCTAGCTTGCTTGCATGTGATCTTAACTTGCTGATCTTATTTTCTAGTCTAACCTTCCATTTTTCTGGTGCACTGTTTGTTTGTTTTTCTTTTTTGTTGATTTTGCATCCCAGGATATTCTGTTATAACTGCAGCTGTGCTGTACATTAGTTGGTTTGTTTCTTGCAGTGAATTGGTGCTTATACTTGATATTGCAGTATTTGCATCTTTTAATGCTTGTGCTAGCTGTTTCTTTGGAACAAGCTTCAATGCAGGCAGCCTTATTCTGTTGTTTTTGTGCTGTTCTAGATGCTCAGTTATTCTTTGTTTCAATTCTTTTATTTCTTTAGTTAGAGGGTTTTGTTCTTCCTGAGGAAGAGGTGCCTGGTTTCCAAATGAGAACAGTTGTATATCTCTGCTGGATTCCTTCACTGCCAACTCCCCCTGGTTTGCCTCTACATTCTGAATTACTTCTGGTAAGGCTTTGATTTCTTTGCCCTGGGTAAACCTTTGCAGTTCGTCCAATTCTGTTTCTGTGAATACTTTATTTCGTGTTATAAATCGGCGTTGATCTGCTAGTCTCTGTTCTGTTATTTCTGATTCTGGATGTTGTTCTTTCCAGAACTGGTGCATTCGTTTTAGATATGCTCTTCTTGTTGGACTTGATCTGTAGTAACAGATCATTATTTCTTTGTTTTCAATCACTGTGTATCTGTGACGGGTAAACATCTTTTCTTCCAGTAGTTCTGCAGCTGCTGGCCCTGGTTGCTCAGCCAACAGTCCTGAGTCCTGTAACCCATTTTTCACCAGATATCCAGGAACTCCAATATCTAGCGCGGACCTTGTTAACCCGGGCGACGTCCGAGCCGGTATGGCATTCTGCAATTTACGTCTCACCATATTTTTTATGGGAGAGACACTCTTTGTCTGACTCCTCTGATGAGACCTGTCCAGTATGGTTGAACTTCTGGCATAGCTCTCATCTTCCTCAGAGTACACAAGCCCCACAACCACGTCTAGGTAGTGCCTCACTGGGGGTTATTATTATTATTATTATTATTATTATTATTATTATTATTATTATTATTATTATTATTATTTCAAAATAGATTCAGTTGTAAAATTAATATGTAAGTCTGTATACTCCTAAATGTACAAAGAGATAACATCTAAACATATAGCCCATTAGAACCCACAACCTGCTTAATACAAGATCCCAGTTTATTTAATCCCAGTTTGCAGAATAAAGCACTCTTTTGTAATAAAACCTGTTCCACAGCTTTACTATCATACCTTTAGAAAGGCTCTGTAATGTAATATTGTCAGGAGAAGCAATCACAACCTGAAGCAACCTCATGAAGATTAGATTGGAGAGTTATCCTAGGAACCAAGAGGGACAGCTTTTATGGGAGGTGCAAAGATGCAAGAAGCTCAGCAGTGATTGGCCGTGCCCTAAGAGGAGAAAGGGAATTAAGAGAAAAAGACCCTGTTTCTTTCCCACTTCCACCCCCATGTTCCAGGTTGTCTGCAGATATCTTGTTATGTTCATTGCCAGTGCAGCAGAATGGAAAAGGGATGAGCAAGAAGAAAAAAGAAAGCTTTGTATTGAAATTGGAGCTAGTGCCATTATGCAGTATCAAGGGCAACCAGTCCTGGGAAAAAAAGTTCTACTTCAGAGTGGTACAATGGATCTGGAATCTTGAGATAAACAATAGAACTAGAAGAATAAGTATTATGTAAAGCTAAGATAAGTGCTGAATATGTTAGGCAAACAAGAACAGGTTGGTGGCAAAGTGAAAAGTATAATACATTTTAAAACCATTGTTCACTTATTAAGCAAAATTTGTCTTTTCTGATATAAATAAGGAGACAACTGTTCCAAATAAAAAAAATACTAAGTGTTCCCTAGGGATATCACCATCCCTGAACCCCATGGCAGCCTTAACTATTCAGTATTAGCCCTTAAATATTGAGAAATGAAGGACTAGTTGTGACCACAAAAAGACTAGTATTTGAACATTAAACCAAATGTCTGAATGATTGGCTTGACATTTTCCAAATGTTCAGACATAAAGGACATTAAACAAGCAAATGCTTCTCATTCAGCTCTATTGACAAAATGCTAATATAAGGTATTATCTGCAGTTTGTATCTGAACAAGAATTTCAAGAACTCAGGCTGTTCCATATTCAACTTATCTCTCTAACAATTGTATAATGTAGGTTCTAAGCCCTACAGTAGCAGTATGGGATATCATTACAGAAATCATTGAGAACCAATGTGGTATATAGTGTTAAGATGCTGGGCTAGGAAAGGCAAGAAGAAGAAGAAGAAGAAGAAGAAGAAGAAGAAGAAGAAGAAGAAGAAGAAGAAGAAGAAGAAGAAGAAGAAGAAGAAGAAGAAGAAGAAGAAGAAGAAGAAGAAGAAGAAGAAGAAGAAGAAGAAGAAGAAGAAGAATAAGAAGAAGAAGAAGAAGAAGAAGAAGAAGAAGAAGAAGAAGAAGAAGAAGAAGAAGAAGAAGAAGAAGAAGAAGAAGAAGAAGAAGAAGAAGAAGAAGAAGAAGAAGAAGAAGAAGAAGAAGAAGAAGAAGAAGAAGAAGGAATCAACCAATTGTCCAAAGCACCTGGAGGCAGGACAAGAAACAACAGATGGAAACTAATCAAGGAGAGAAGCAACCTAGAATTAAGGAGAAACTTCCTAACAGTGAAGACAATTGATCAGTGGAATGGCTTGCCTTGGGAAGTTGTGGGCTTCATCACTGGAGGTCTTTAAAAAGAGACTAGACAGCTACTTGTCTGAAATTGTATAAGGTCTCCTGCTTGCACAGGGGTTGGATTAGGTCCCTTCCAGCTCTATAATTAACTAAAGGCCCCTTTAGCCAGTTCACTGGTTGCCTTTGGGTTCTTCACTATCTTTCATTCCTTCACGGGAATAATATTAGTGCTAAAACTGGAGGAAAGAATATACCGTCTAAACTCCTGAAGAAAAAGTAGTAAGTAAGCAAATAAATAATGAGGGCAACCCAGCAAGTAAAATCAAGCAACTGAGAACCATGTGACTTCTTTGCCCTTGTCTTTGGCAACTGCTGCAGTCTAGAATCTGGCAGCTGCTCTGATATGTGAAATGCATCTTAGTTCATTAAGATCAAAGAAACCAGGCATTTGTTCTCAGCGTGGATGTCTCCAGCCAAAAGTACTTATGCTGATTAACGGCTTTTGCTTGAATTGTTAACCTTCAAGCAAGCTATCCCTTGGGGAATTGCTGATGCCACTGCCACTTGTCTCAAAACTCAGCTGTCTGCTTTTTATTCAACTTGATGTACAAATATTTAAATGATAATTGAAACGCTAATTAAAGACTACTCAGGCATTCGTAAATGAGATAAATAATCTAATGACAATTTCAAGAGCTGAAAGGCAAGGTTATAGATTGAAACATGGACAGTTCTTCATTCTTAATCTAATCACTGTCTATCAGAGTGATTTTTTAAAAAGAGCTCAACAATAAAAAGGGTTTCCTTGCATGATTTCAATATTAGCAGAGCTGTCAAATTGTTCGTTACAAAAGGGCAATCCAAGTGATCATTTCAGATAGTAGATTTTCAAGAAGCAAAGTGACAGAGATTTGCTATTCTTAATGATAACATCAGAATAATAATTTAACAATAAGTTTGATTATGTTTTATGAACTACTAGTGGGCCTTATTCAAGATGACAATGAGGTGCTTACTGCAAGGAGGTTGAGAATTTGGTGAACTGGAAAACAACCTGGTTTTAAACATTGGTAAAACCAGAGAGATCATGGTCAATTTCAGAAAAGGAAGGGACAGCTACACTCCTCTGCATTAATGATTCATCTGTGGTGACGGTTTCCAGCATCAAATTCCTGGATGTGCACTTAACGAGTAGGCTGGCTTGGTCGCTCAACAGTGAGACACTGGTGAAAGCAGGCACAGCAGCGCCTGCATTTTCTCTGTCGCATGAGAAAATTACATCTTTCTTCCCCTGTCCCTACTATTTTCTGTACAGGGATGATCGAGAGCACCTGTCATACAGCCTTACCATCTGGATTGGAAGCATCACTGCTTCAGACAGGAAGGTGGTGCGGAGTGGTGAGGATGGCAGAAAAGATTATTGGTAGTTCACTCCCTTCCTTCCAGGACATAGCATATAAGCACTG
The DNA here is from genome assembly GCF_016545835.1 of Crotalus tigris. Taxonomy (NCBI): domain Eukaryota; kingdom Metazoa; phylum Chordata; class Lepidosauria; order Squamata; family Viperidae; genus Crotalus; species Crotalus tigris. Next base: position 135,989 of record NW_024097783.1, on the reverse strand, counting down.
CTTGAGCAGGGCCTGCAAGATTGTCTGGGATACTACACATCCTCTTCATGACCTGTTTTCCTTGCTACCTTCTGGAAGGAGGCTTCGTGGTATCCAAAGCAGAACATCCAGATTCAGTCAGTTTTCTTCCATACAGTATTAATCTTGTGAACTCTAAAGCTTCCTCTTTCTGCTATGCCTTCAATATGGACAGTGATTAATATTTATATGTTATTTATATGTAAGGTGTAGGTTTATACATATGTTGTATATAGCATGTTTAAATTTGTGTTATGTATGTGTACACTTTTGAGAGCAAGCAACTAAATTTCATTTTTAATGTGTGCCAATGTGTTCACAGTAAAAAATGACAATAAAGGTTATCTATCTATCTATCTGTCTGTCCGTCCGACCGCCCGTCCATCCATCCATCCATCCATCCATCCATCCATCCATCCATCCATCCATCCATCCATCCATCTATCTATCTATCTATCTATCTATCTATCTATCTATCTATCTATCTATCTATCTATCCGTCTTCACTTATCAAACTGCTTCTAATAGTTTTGAAATCCCTGAACAAATCAAGCTGGTTAAAGATCTGTCTCTGGGAATTGATAATCAGTTGGTCCTGACTCTGCCTGTTTCTCAGAAGGCATGAAGGACTGTTTTCTTCATCAGCCTTTGGGATTGGAACTGGTATGAACCATATGATGATTTCCGCCACCCCCAAACCGGCATTCATGCATTTGTATGATGTTGCTTGAGATTACATTTTTATACTTTGTTTTATGGACTTGTCACTGTTTGTTGATAATGAATATTAGCCTGAGTTGTACACTAAATAGGGCAGCCACATAAATAGATTAAATCAATCTCTAAGGACTTATCTGAGCATGAGTAAATATTGTTGTGCTGATGGTTTAGTATTCTATGTATCTTTTGTATTAATATCCCTTTTTTTCTATAGGTAACTCAAGGTTGTTTTATTCTTCAAATTTTTAATGTATTGTAATTATTTTACTCCATTTTTTCCACACCATTTTAGGAAGCTATATTTGAACGTCAAAAACTATGAACATCAAAAAATCTACTCAGCCTTGAACCAATCAGGTCATCCTACAATAAAGCCATATATAGCAGAACAGGTCCTGCACTAATGCAAAGTGGGCTTCAATGGTATGACTTGTCTGTCTCAGTTTCCACTGGAAGTGGACCACTTTTTTTAGAGTCCCTGCTCAGATTTGGATTACAAAAATATCCTTGCTACTAAACAGACAAAATTGGGGGAAAGAATCTTAGCGTACATACAGTATATTCTTTTAAAAGAAAAGAATTCTGAGTAATTTATGAATACCCACAGTACATATCAATAGGCAATTTTAAATGTTCCTAACTATGAACTTTGCTTTTATTTCTCAGGCCCAGGTTTCAGAACATGCTATCATGAATAGCCACATCATCCAATCTCTCTAGGGTGTCATTTAATTTCATTTGCTGCTCTTTTGAGATGTGTTCTGGGTAAGCCTAGACATCATCTGATGCAGAAACTGATTTGAATTAATGACAGTACATATTACCTTTGGTTTCCTTTGAGGGGGAAAAAACAATTCATAGGTGATAATGACAGATGGAAAGGCTGTATTGGAACACAATGTTTGCCCTATGAAAAGAGAAAGGGAAAATGTTTCACCCTGATTAAAATGGAGAGAAATCTCTCCATTTTAAATAAATTGATGTTAGCCCCTTACAGTTAAAAATGATAAGGAACACATGTGGATTTTAAATTTTTTAAAGCTGGTTTCTGACTAAAATTAAATGAAATGTAGTCATTTAAGAAAAAGAAAATTGGGAAGGATACTATTTGCTCAAAAGTGGAAAGCAATGGAAGTACTGAGTGGGAAATACTAATAAAGAAAATTATGTATTGTGCAGAACTAGACAGTATAACTAAAAGATTAAAAAAATCAGGAAGAAACAGAATTTTATCGAATATGGAATAAATTTTATAGATGGAGAGAAAAAATGGAGGTCACAGTAAAGATATAAGTTAAGATAGAGACCAGAAATGTATAGTCGTATATAGATATATTATATGTAATTAATGTACAATATGGACTGAGATGTCAGTCAAAGACGATTTACCATGTTCAATGTTTTTAATTCTTTTTTTTATTTATACTCAAAAAAAACTTATTTAAAAAAAAAAGAAAAAGAAAATCTGATTTGATGCATTTCTTTCCTATTTGGCTTTCTTCGCCTATTACCATGTGCATTTTACTGGATATATTTTTATCTTATGCCTTGTAATTAAAAAAAAAAACTAATAAAAACAGTGTAAATAATTGACACATCCTCTAACTATTTTTTACCTTCAGTTCTGGAAAAAGAAAACACCACTAGATTCAACAACCAGTGAAAAATATCCTAAAGCCTATGTAATTAGAGGTATTCATTTTTTCCATGTTTTTGAACCCATGCGAGCAAGCTGCATGCAGTAAGCATATGTGGCTCAATTAGGCTAATTCAAGAATCTCTTCTTTATTTTATATCTTTTTTCCTAAATCTTTCATTTTGAGGATACTAAACTTTTCTAATCCAACTAACCTATGGTTTTTGTGCATGGATTATCTTTTTTTAGTCATAAGATTAATCTGCAGTTAGAAGGGTACTTGCTATTAATAAACTTTCTCAAGTTATTATGAAAACATAACCTTTCATTTACTTTGATAAAATTGATGTACTTATGAGGATGTAAGTTTAATTATTATTGTTGTGCTCCTTTGGGCTCATTTAGAAAGATAACTCCTTGGCAAGTCCTTGGGTCAGTTTATAGTGAAGAGAGATGGACTTTGCCAGGTTTGAGTTACTAGACATATTTGGGTATTAATAGGGAAGTGGTTACATTTTTGCCCAGATTCGCCATAAAAAATAACCTTGTTGACTTTTCTAATTGGAAGAGGGGAAAATGTTTTAATGGATTTCAGAAAGTATCAAGGAATTCACAGCTTGAATCAACTGTTAGCAATGGCTATTTAGGACATTTCGAGAAGTTACATTTTCAGTGTAATTTATATGAATCATCTCTTGTCAGCTTTCTCAGATAGACCAGATAGAAAACATGAACAGATTTGCTAATTCTAAATTATTGTAAGACTACTTTAACAGAATTCTGCAAATCTGATAATACTTGCAAGATTTTGTTAAGATAGCCTTAAAGTAAATAATCATCACTGTGTGTTTTACAGCCTGAAAAGTTAGCTTACTTTCTACGTTTCCTTCTCTATCCATTAGGCAGCTAAGGGCTATGCCATCTCTTATCTGATTGTTTCCTAGGAAGCATCTCTCCCTTCCTCCCCCCCCCATCTCACAAGGTCATTCTCACATACTTTTACACCTACTTTGTAGTATACCCAATTAAAAACTGTATTGTTAAAATTTGTATTGTTTATGTATTGTTAAACAATATGGTTTGGATGCCTTAGCACTACCAAACAATTGAAACATTTATCACATTTGTTTATTCAACTGGGAGAAAATGTGATGTTCACTTCCACTCCAAAAATGTGGATTTTGACATTTTATGAAGGTTGTATCAAGGTTGTATCAAGGTTAGGGTTTTGGCTAAGAGAATTATTTTACAGAAATGGAAATAGGACACTCCAATTGTTAGAGTTAATTCAAGAGATATATTCTGTGCTCATTTTTGATATGTTATACTATAAAAATGAACATGTTTTATGTTTCTTTATAACCTAGGTTTAATAATTTCTTTAAAGACTGAGTGGGTTCTATATTCTGTATAGATTTTTTTTTGAAAGCAGTTCATTTTTATCATTATTATGTATATTTTTATTTTTGTTCAAACTTTGCAATGCTCGGCAATAAAATCTATTTAAAAGTATGAGTTACTTGTTTCATAGTCACTCAGTCTATGTGCTGTTTTGCCATTGTAATTTTTTTTTGTTTATTATATATATTGTAGTCTCTTTTTTACTTTGTTCTTCCTTTTCCATAATTCTTATGGATAGGAATGGGCTGTAAATATTGGAATTAACTAAATAAATATATAATAAACTTTCTTAACATTCATCCATTTGCCTTGCTGAAAGGAAAAAAATCTATATATTGCCTGCTTATATAAACTGGCATTGGACCTCAAATTCTGTTTATTGCCAACTCATATCTTTTCAGTCAGAATACAACAACTTCCCTAGATTCACTTAACAAATTCATCTTGTGTTTTTTCCATTCCTAATTTTTCTTCCAATCATCAGGTGCGGTCTTCACACATATTCCATGTGTCACATTCTGGTATAGAGAAGATTCCCTGAGAATGAACATGAGTCCAAAAGTTCGGAAGACTGAACCTCTGATCCCAGTGACCAACCTAGATTGGATCCTACAACATTACCCTGGGACACATATATTTACTTTCATTTGTTTAATAATACAGTCCATGTCATGTTGCTCTTATCCCTTTGTTTTGTAAATTCCACTAATTATCTGCCTTATGAGAAGAACCCATTTTCTATTCCCAACTTCTTATCAACAACTCTTTTAAAAAAGAGGTTTTTTATTTGTCTCCCAATACCCAACCCAGAGATTCACACAAATACAACCAGATAGCAGCAAAGCATGGCTGCCTGCCTGTCATACATCCCGTTAAAATCATACAACAAAACTGAAATATCATTGTAAGACCCATTGTTACAGTTATCCTTAACAATGAAATTGAATCCAGACGTTACCAATCGCTTCCAAACTGTGTTTAGGCTTGGATATTTTGTGTTCAGTCTTACTTAATCTCTAAAGAAGAATTCTTCAAATAAAGATGGATACAGAGAGAGAGACCTGTTTGGATCCAACTAGAATCCTATTTTCTGACAGGGCTCCAAAAAGAACCTGACATTTTCTTCTATAGGAATAATATGGTAATAGTTCTGTATCCATTTACCAGGATATAAATTTTACTGAACTCAATTATATTCAATTTGGAAACATATACAGCAAATAGGATATGTATGAAACATATATGTTCTTACATATGTTTGGGTCCTAGGCTTATATTAGTCTATTTAGCAGGAAAATGGTATATTACCAGTCATACCAATTTTTTTTTAAAATGAGTAGATTTCTAAAGTCAACTGTGGTTAAATAATTTGACAGCAGACTACTTAAATGAATTAATGTATGAATGGAATTTTAACACGTTTCACCTCCCTTTTTATACATTGATCATAGTTTCTGGTTTCTCTTATTTGCTTGTCATGTCTCTCAGCTATAGTTGCACTCTGTTATTCTGTAGATTATTGCTCTGTAATTAAAGTACAATTATTTACCATGCTCATCCAGTATAGCAGATTCAACAATTAAACCAATTTTATTTGGTGGGACTGATTTATACCATGGCATGAGAACTTGGCTAAAATTGATTTTGGTTTCAGATTTCTTTGCACAGTACTGATTGATACTTTAGTAATTTAAAGTTTTGACTTCATAGCTTAAGATTGATTATTGCAATCTGCTGGTTAATAGTTCTGCTGCACAATTTACATTGTCATCATTATTTTGGAGTAGCTTTTTATTAACAACATTTATTGTAAAATAATTCAGTCATTTAATAATTTGTTGAGAGATAGAAATTTGGTCATGTGATACTGGTATCTAGTATCATCACTGGGCTCTTGCAATAATTCAATTTAGTTTTTCAGTAATTGTTTATTTCTTAAACACATACATGTTCTTAAAAATTAGTTGTAGCTGATTTAGAACAGTAGCTGCTTTAATCAAAACCTATCAAGGCTACAGAGAGACCCTCAGAAACAATTTTTGCAATGGCATTCATATATCTGAACAAACCTCTATTTCTTAATTTTAAGACACCAAATTACAGTTCCTGGAATAGAATAGAATAGAATAGAATAGAATAGAATAGAATAGAATAGAATAGAATAGAATAGAATGGAGTGGAGTGGAGTAGTGTGGGGTGGAGTAGTGTGGAGTGGAGTAGTATGGAGAGTGGAGTGGAGTGAAGTGGAATAGAATAGAATAGAATAGAATAGAATAGAATAGAATAGAATAGAATAGAATAGAATAGTTGGAAGGCACCTTGGAGGTCTTCTATTCCAACCCCTGCTTTGGCAGGAAACCCTATACTGTTTCAGACAAATAATTGTCCAATCTCGTCCTAAAAACTTCCAGTATTGGAGCATTCACTGCTTCTGAAGGCAAGTTGTTCCACTGATTAATTGTTCTAACTGTCAGGAAATGTCTTCATAGTTTTAGGTTGCTTCTCTCCTTGATTAGTTTCTATCCATTGCTTCTTCTTCTGCCTCCAGGTGATTTGGAGAATAGCTTGACTCCTTCTTCTTTGTGGCAGCCCCTGAGATATTGGAACACTGCTATCATGTCACCCCCTAGTCCTTCTTTTCATTAAACTAAATATACCCAATTCCAACAACCATTCTTTATGTTTTAGCCTCCAGTTTCCCTGATCATCTTTTTTTCTCTTCTCTGCACTCTTTCTGCAGTCTCAACATCTTTTTTACATCATGGTGACCAAAACTGGATGCAATATTCCAAGTGTGGCCTTACCAAGGCATTATAGAGTGGTATTAACACTTCACGTGATCTTGATTCTATCCCTCAGAGCATTTCATCATGCTCTGAGAAGGTGCTGGCCATGTTACCCATAGTTGGATCCCTGTTGTAAAGGACAAAGGGAATACCTCAAAAAGCAAGACTCAAGACAAGGGAAGCTTGGGTCCTTTCTAAGAAGCTGATTTGAGAATATATCTCTGTCAAGCCCATTTCTAATTCATCCCAATTCACATGAAGATAAAGTGTGAAAGGGAGAAATGCACTTAGATTTCCAACCTGTTCCAATGGGCTGGTCTATCTTATAAGGCTGACATTTGATACATTGATCAACACTTTTACACTGATTTCATAATGACAGCAGTAGCCTTTCAAAAATGGCTAGGAACTACCATTTACATTTCTTAAAATTGCTAGAGTATCCATGTTAGTGTCAGTCTTGGGTACTGTAGGACATTAGAGTGTAAATGGACATTAGAATGGAAATGGACATTAGAATGGAAACTTAGCTTTCTAATTCATAAATCCAGGATTACAGCAGGTGTTGGTTGATCCTGCTAGGCCCTGTGATTCCATAAATGCTAGCAATCAATTGCAAGCAATAGATAACAGTAAACAGTTGTTCTCTGGTTTGATTGCAACACTCTGGTTACAAAGAGCAATATCTTGATGGTAAAATTTGAAAGAATTTCTTGCTTGATCAATAAATAGGACTTGGGAGAATTAACTTTAGATTGCCATTTACTCATTGGTGATTTTAGCTCAATCAGATTTACAATGCAAGGATGAATGTGGGGTTTGGATTAAAACATTTACATACTCAACTGTAAACTTTGGAAACAAGAATGCAATAATCGGTAAAATACTTTTATAAAGTTCCTACTGATTTTCTTTCACTGGAGAATATTGATATTAGTGTTAAATGTACTGCATATCTTGAAGTGTAATAATTAGGAAAATGTCACAGATTATTACAGAAGGAAGTACAAGTATGGTTAAAACTGCATTTTATATTTCAGAACAGGAGCTTCATTCCATCTTGCACAATACAAAAATGTGAAAATATTCCTGGCATTTCTTTAAGTTTTAAAAAATTCTTTATATGTACTGTTATGTCCTGAGCCTGTGGAAGCAGGCTCGGGGCATTGCAACGGTCCTGGGCAGGTGCAAGCTGCCCGGGACCAGACTGGCTGTCGCCAGCACGTGCGCACATGCGCGGGTGCTGGCGCGCCAAATGTTGCAGATTGGCCCGGGAATAGCCTATAAAAGAGGCCGGGAGATTGGGCGTTGTCGGCGTCTTGTAACCAGTATGCTGAACAGAAATAAAGAAGTTCCTGAGAACTACAACTGCTTCTCGTGTCATTGCCATTTCGCGAAGGACGCAACACTGGCAACAAGGATGGGATTGCCTTACATCGCCCGAAGAGAGGTGTAAGCTTACCCAAGAGAGTCCTGAGCAGTAGGAACGGTGTTGACTCGGCAGCTACCCACCAGTCCAGCGAGCATCGGGGGTAGGCTGGCTGATAGACCCTTCCTTTTCTACAAAATGGCAAAAGTAGAAAGACTTTCAGAATTCGATGTCTCACATCTGGAAAGATGGGAGTCTTACGTAGCCAGGGTGGAAAACTATCTTAAAGTCAACCAAGTAAGAGAAGATAGTTTGAAAGCCGCCACCCTGCTGTGCGTTTGCGGTCAAGACGCATTCGAAATCACTGAAAACATAGCAGCACCTGTACCTCTAGAATCTGTTAACTACACAGATCTAAAAAAAACTACTCAAGGAACACTTCCAGCCCAAGCTGTCCTTCATCGCTTGGTGCCACACCTTTGAACAGAGGGATCAGAGACCCAGAGAATCAGCCAGAGAATACATTGCTGTGCTGAGAAAAGCCGCTAAACACTGCGAGTTCAAGGATCTAGAAGAACGGCTGAGAGACAGATTTGTATGCGGACTAAGGCATAGAGAATTACAGCAGAGACTTTTTGCTAAAGAAGACTTATCATTCCAAGATGCCTTGAGAGAGGTTACTGCAGAAGAGGCAGCGGGCAGCGCCATCAAGAACATGAGGCCGATCAGAAGCAGTCCAGAGGCTGTGTCCGTGCACCATGAAGGAGTCCAAAGGAACCCAGAGGAGGATCCTGACGATGAAGTAGACCGTCTCTACCCCACGAAAGAAGGGAAACAGAAAGGAAGCTCTTCAGCTCTCCCCAAGTGCCTCGGTTGTGGAGGTCGCCACAAGAGGACAGACTGTAGATTCCGCTCCACTATCTGTAGAGCATGCGGAAAGCAGGGACACATTGCAGCTGTGTGTCTGGGCCGTCAGAAGGTACAACCTCAGGAAGAATTGCGCCTGAAAGGTACCAGGGTTCCCAGCCAAAACAGGGTGGGGTTCTGCGCTTCGCGAAGAAGCATTTACAAGACAGGCACACACAAGCCCATCAAGAAAAAGCTGTCACTTAAAGTGAAGCTACAAGGGGTTCCATTGGCTATGGAACTGGATATGGGGTCTGCACTCTCGATCATTTCCATGCACACGTTTAGGAAGATTTGTTCTGGCAGCGGATTTCAGGCCAAGCTGAGGCCTTCCGACATTGTGTTAACGGACTTTCAAAACTCCAGAGTGTGTGTTAAGTGGGAGGCCACCCTTAACGTACAGTATAAGGATTTTGAAGGTCCACTAGATGTAGTAGTAGTAGGGGGTGAACGAACGAGTCTCATAGGACTCGATTGGTTTGAGGCCTTGGGAATACACGTCACAGGGCTCAATAGTTTGCAAACACTTGACCTACAAGAAGTCTGCAAAGAATTTGCAGATGTTTTCAGCCCACAGCTGGGCACATACAAAGGACCCCCTGTGTCACTGAAGTTAGACCCCACTGTCACCCCTATTAGAATCAAAGCAAGAAGGGTTCCTTTTGCTTTAAAGGGTAAAATTGACACTGAATTAGACAAATTGATTCATCAAGGAGTCTTAGAACCTGTCAACTCCAGTCCTTGGGAGACCCTCATTGTCATGCCTCTTAAGGCAAATGGGGACATTCGCATCTGTGCAGATTACAAATGCACTCTAAATAAGGCATTGCAGCAACATGCCTATCCTGTCCCTGTGGTCAGTCATATTCTGGCCTCCCTCAAGGGGGGGCGCGTTTTTGCAAAGCTTGACCTAGCTCAGGTGTATCAACAGCTGCCTGTTGATGATGCTGCTGCTGTAGCTCAGACCATTGTGACCCATAGGGGGGCATTCAAGGTAAAGAGGTTACAATTTGGAGTAAATGTCGCTCCTGAAATTTTCCAAAGCATAATGGAAAACACACTATGGGGTATACCAGGGGTTTGCCCCTATTTTGATGATGTTTTAATTGCAGGGGACTCTACACACAACTTAGCTGAGAGATTAAGGGCTGTTCTGCTGAGGTTCAGGAAAATGGGCCTCAAACTAAAGAAGAAGGACAAATGTAAAATTGGGGTGCCTTCTACAGATTTTCTGGGATTCAAAATCGATGCTACCAGTATTCACCCTGCTGAATCCAAACTGGAAGCCATTATGCATGCCCCTAGGCCAAAGTCCAAGGCCGAACTACAGGCTTTTCTGGGCCTTCTGAATTTCTATAACTCCTTCCTCCCAAACAAGACTAGTGTAGCCAAGCCTCTTCACAGGCTTCTGGACAAACAGGCAGTGTGGCAGTGGTGACAAAAACACAAAGCAAGTTTCAATGAGGTCAAGGCCTTACTCACTTCTAACAGTGTGCTTGCACATTTCAATGAATCCCTTCCTGTGTGCATTGCTTGTGATGCTTCTCCTTATGGGGTGGGAGCCGTACTAAGCCACCTCAGATCAGACGGAACTCAGGTTCCTGTTGCATATTACTCCAGAACCTTGTCTTCTGCTGAGCGAAATTATGCTCAAATAGACAGGGAGGCTTTAGCTGTTGTTGCGGGAATCAAAAAATTCCATGATTTTTTATATGGCAGGCATTTCACGGTCTTCACTGACCATAAGCCTTTGTTGGGACTGTTTACCACACATAAACAAACTCCCCAGATCATCTCCCCCAGAATGCTGAGATGGTCTATCTTTCTGTCTGCCTATGATTTCTCCTTACTTCACAAACCTGGGAAGGAAATGGGCCATGCTGATGGCCTTAGTAGATTACCCCTGCCGGTAATAGAAGCTGACCCTGCACCAACTATCAATATCCTCTCCATTCAGGCTTTGCCTGAGTCTCCTTTAGATGCCAGGGATGTGGCTGCTGAATCAGCCACAGATCTCACACTTTCACGTGTCTTTTCTTGGGTTTTATCTGGATGGCCAGAGAGCTGTCCTGGCACTGAGTTTCAGAGTTTCTGGTCCAAAAGGAACGAATTGTCCACCTTCCAGGGTTGTCTGCTTTGGGGAAGCAGAGTTGTCATTCCTACCTCAATGAGGACTAGGGTCTTAGGTTCCCTCCACGAGGGTCATCCTGGCATTGTACGCATGAAGGCGCTTGCGCGCAGCCATTTGTGGTGGCCTGGGTTAGATAGAGACATTGAAGCTAAGGTGCATGCATGCCACCTTTGTCAACGCTCGCGCCCTGAAATGCCCCTAGCTCCTGTACATAGATGGGAGGAAACACAGTCTCCATGGTCTAGGGTGCACATTGACTACGCTGGGCCTTTTCAGGGTCAATTCTTCTCGGTCCTAGTTGATAGCCATTCAAAATGGCTTGAGGTTGTACCTGTCTCTTCCACCACCACTGCAAAGACTATTCAAGTACTGAGGGGGATTTTTGCTGCATACGGGCTTCCAGACGTCCTCGTGTCTGACAACGGCCCTCAATTCTCTTCCTCCGAATTCCAAGCTTTCTTACAGCCAGACATGATTCGTCATGCCACCTCTGCGCCTTTCCACCCGTCCACCAATGGTATGGCTGAACGCATGGTTCGCATCACCAAGGACGCCTTGAAGAAAATTACCTATGGAGACTGGCATCACAGGTTGGCTGACTTCCTCCTTTCTTATCACACTACACCATCACTTCTACCGGGAGGAGCCCAGCTGAACTTCGTTGGGGGCGCAAACTGACCACCAAGCTTGACCAGTTGCATCCGGACAGACTTCCTTCTACACTCACACACCCCAGGGCACCTAGACAACTGCTTGTGGGTGCTCCGGTTTGGACTCGTAACTATGGGCCTGGCCATTCATGGGTCCCCACCACTGTATCCAGAGTCACAGGTCCTCTGTCTTACGAGGTGTCTCTGGACAACAGTCGTGTCCTGCGTCGACACATCGACCAGCTCTGCACTAGACGGGACCTTCCCACTGAGACTCCTGGGTTTTTCCAGGGGGAGAGGGGAACCCTTTAGGGCAAAGGGAAGAGTACGGGCTGCTGCCCATCATTAACGAGGAGGCTACAGACAGCCCATTCCAAAGTTCCGCGAGTGCTCCAAACAGGAATTCATGGAGCCCAACTAGAACTCAGGCACCAGTGCCTACTCCAGCCAGGGAGTCACCCTGGGGGCATAATCACTACTCACCCGCATCACTCAGCACTCCAGTCAGGGAGGATATCCGGGAGCGTCCAAACAAATCACACCCTGCAAGAGAGCTGGAACACATTCCCTCTAGTTGGCCCGACACTACCCCTGTCCCTAGAAGGGGGCAAGCATACAGGGAGGTGGTCGAGGAACCAAATCCTGACTACAACACCTCTGACTTCACTCAGGGGACAACTGAGTTTTGGGACAGCACTGAAAACCCCACAAGCCCGGGGACAGAACGGGAACAAGGGGAAAGACAACCTCCTGATGGGTCTTGGACGGACCTGGGAGGTTCTACAGAATCGCCCAACAGTGACAGTCACTTAAGAGGGCCAGAGAGCCTGCAGCTAGGCAGGACAACCAGGTCAAACAGAGAAAGAAGCCCTGGCCTGACGAGCCCGGTGGGCAAGCAAGCAGGCCAGGCATTGGAGCGCAGTCCTTGGGAATCACCAGGGTGTAACAGGGGGGACAGGTATGCATCACCCCTCAATCAAGGGGTACTTGGCAGGTACCCGGAAGTCAGGAGGTCACAGAGAGCCAGAAGATCTCCTAACTATTTAGAAGATTTTGTAACTCTACTGGCAAAACAGAGTTAACAGAGAACATTCCTGTACACATAGGAAAATAGAACACTGGGAATGATAGAAGCAGAGGAAATAACTGACACTAGGTAGTATGGGCACCACGCTCGCATTAGGTTGTATGTTATTATTGTATGATCATAGTCTTAGCCTGGGGGGAAGGGGTGTTATGTCCTGAGCCTATGGAAGCAGGCTCGGGGCATTGCAATGGTCCTGGGCAGGTGCAAGCTGCCTGGGACCAGACTGGCTGTCGCCAGCACGTGTGCGCATGCGCGGGTGCTGGCGCGCCAAATGTTGCAGATTGGCCCGGGAATGGCCTATAAAAGAGGCCGGGAGATTGGGCATTGTCGGCGTCTTGTAACCAGTATGCTGAACAGAAATAAAGAAGTTCCTGAGAACTACAACTGCTTCTCGTGTCATTGCCATTTCGCGAAGGATGCAACATGTACCATCATAAAACAGATATCAGCTGCCATGCACCATGTCTAATCTTCTGATTTTGTTTTGTCTTTTGGGTTTGTATCCTGTATTTCATGTAAATGAAACAAATATGATTAAACTACAGAACATATTTTCTCTTATCTGCCATTTGCTGCTTCTGAATGTGTTAATGTTCATGTTTGTAAAGCAGATTTTTTTTAGTTTGTATTATTTCCATTCTAACAAGTTGCCCAGGTATTTTACAAATTGCCTTTTTAAAACAGGGAAAAACCTTACTTTTTTCCTAAGACAGAGAGAATGTAACTAATCTAAGACCACGCAGCTGGATTCTGTGTCTATACCAGGATAAAACCCAGGTTTTTTTTTTCTCTTCCTTAACTAGCAAATCAAAGTAACTCTTATGTTGGTTTATATGTTTAAATATTAGGTCTTTCCTCTTTACTCCCTTCCTCAAATCTGTTCTGGAAGATCTGCTACCTATTAAAGCTGATCTGGAAAGAATAACAGAGATTACATTTTGCAAGTGGCATCTCTTTCACTAATAAATGGATATGGTCGGGTAGAATCTAAAAATCTCCTATCACCCAAAGTGAATTTAAATAGTTGGAATGTAAAAATGGATGCATGATTTGATTGCTACCTTAAATTATTATAAGGGTAATTGGACAGCAGTTCAAGGTTTAAAAAAAACAGAAGCAAAGAGATCTTGAGAGAAGATCCAAAATCAATCTAGGTTTGATTAGCCAAAATTCTTCCCATCCATCAAAGATAGAAATCAAAGGGGGGAGGTGGGGGGGGAGGATATCATCATTATCAGCAAAGATCAAAGTGTTCAAGAAGGCTTTTATAATTAAGGAGAAAATGCAAAGCATGCAAAAGTATTCGTTGTTTCAGTACCATACCGCATTTGAGGGGATTTTTAAATACAGTATGTTCCAGCTCAACATTGGATGCTTCTGTTAGCCCTGATCCCAGGCAGCAATCACATGAGACTCCAACATACCCCTGAGTAAGCCAGCTTGTGTTAAATGCTTAGTCTTTTTGTATTTTTGCCTTTGGGTTTTCTGTTTGAAAATGTCATTGTTCCTATGGGCTGGATGGTTTTGTTTCCAGGTGTAGATCTTTGGTTTGAGCCTGAGCATCTGAATCATTAGTAATTTTCTTTCTCCTCCTTAACATAACTCATAGGTTAGGGGCATTACATTAGATGTCTTATTTCTCTGGACTAAAAAAAAAAAAAACAAAGCATTTTAGCCTCTTTTCCTTAGTTAATGGTTCTTGTATATTTCCATCAAAGTTATCAGCTTTGCCCCCTACAGCTATCCCGTTGTTTAATTGTTTTATTTTCCTTAGTTTCAATGCGTGTATATTTGTGTATGCTACAATTCTACATATGTTTACCTGGAAATAAATCTTACAGAGGTCATCTGAATGTCCTTCTCAATAGATATTTATTGGATTGCACTGTAGTGCCTTATTTTAAACTACATTTTTGCAATTGTATTTTAAAGTATTTATTATTTATATTATCATCACAACTGAGTGAATCTTACTCCCTTGTTTTGCTATCACAAAACATGACAGAAGAATCCAGCTATCTCTACAGCAGCAAGGACCTTTGAACCAAATGCTACCATTAAAAGCAAGTTATCGAAATTTGGCAGTAAATCTCAAAGTAATAATACATAATTTCCTACAGATTTTCTGCAGTAATAAGAAACAAAAATATTCAGATCATTTTGATTATGGTTATTGAAGCAAACTTCAAGAATCCATTCAAAATGCTAGGCACTATTCTTATGTAATGTTCTTATTGGACATTATCCATTGTCTTCAGCTGTCATGTTCATCCCTTCCCCTCCCCAATACTGAACTAACATAGGGTAACTTTGATGGTTAGCAGTGTTGTTCTTATTGATTGATGTGCCAAAAAGTCATTTTAGACTCTTACTGACTAGATAGATCAGATATGTCAAACACAAGGCCTGCAGGCCGGATCCGGCCCGCGATATGGTTCCATCTGGCCCGGGGACCTGCTCTGGAAAGAGCAAAGGACCGACCCGCTGCACCTCGGCCTGGCCCAGGCCGACCAGGCCCTGGTCCATCAAAGCCCGAACACGCTCAGCCTTAAATCCATGGGGAAGCCCTGCCCTGTTCCCTGGGTGCACGTGCAAGTGGAGTCCAGTGTCCTACTGTCTGTCTTGTCCCGGCGCTGGCCATCTCCTGTGCACATACCCGGGGAGCGGGCAGAGGTGGCGAGGCAGCTCCTTGCTGGTTCCAGTGGATCTTAGTTTGAGCATGTTCTAGTTTTGATGGACACAATCAGGTTGAGCTACTCCCACCAGCACCACCCCGGCCACACCCACCCAGTAGGCTGCACCCATCTGGGCCACACCCACCCGGCTCCCCCAAGGGCAATCACAATGCTGATGTGGCCCTCAATGAAATTGAGTTTGACACCCCTGAGATAGATAGACTTTCTCCATGATAATATATCCCTAATCTGTTCTTTCAAGTTTCCCAACAGTACACTTATTACTCTCCATCTTACTGCTCTTTTCTCTCCTTCTACCTCTCACTGAGTAAAAGAGAAGAAAAGCTATGATGCTCCCTTCTTCTCCCGTTATAGCTCCCACAGCACTTGCTAGGGCACTGTTTGATCTTTATTTCTGTTTTGATATTTTTATTAAACTTATTCAGGGAAGGTTCAGAGAAACTAAACACATGCTAAGAAGGATAACCTATGAGCAGATGACTAAGCCTTAGGAAGAGAAACGGTGGAAACTGATATATTTAGTCTTGAGGAAATGCAGTTGGGGATATAAAAGCACCAGATGATACCAAGATTTGTTTTCTACCCTCCCAAGAGTGTAGCCTGAAAGATCAATAGTCTTAAGTTACAGGAAGAAAGAATCTATTGAAATAGCATTTAGACAACAGAAACAACTACCTAGAAAAATAGTAGCTCTTGTTGAGATATCTTCAAGCAAAGGTTGGATAAATATTTGTGAGGAATACTTTAAGTTAACACCCTCTATGGAACAGGAAGTTGAATTCAGAGGTCTAAAATATTTTTTTCCAACTCTACAAGAATTATTAACACCTTAGCAGACTTTCATCAAATACTTAACTTATTATGCAAATATTTCCTGACTCTTTAAATAAACCAGTTGTGTATCCTTTCTAACCTAGTGCCACCACTGATGGCTCATGGAAATTGTAGATTCATGCATGGCATCTGTGAATACTTACATGTTATTATTGGTGAAAGGTTTGTCACATAGACATTTCAGTTGAGTGAAGCCATCTGCCAGCTGTTCCTTGGTTTTAAAAAAGTTGATTTCAAGTGATGAGCTATATTCCTAAAAGAATAAAAGAGCTAATGGGAAGAACTCGTATGTATCTTCATAAACAGCTGATGTTATTTTTAACATCCCCATTATGCTGGGATGAAGGAGCATATGTAGCACATTCTCTGGATGTAACATGACCTTTTATAAATCCACAGTGAAACCTCACAGACATTCCATCCTCATCTCATTGTTTCGAATATGAGATAAAATTCTATCTTTGAACATGTAATGAAACTCCATAAAAATTGAATGAAATTCTTTTAACAATAATTTGGGGTTTTTTTTGTTTTTGTTTTTTGCATTTTGAAACTTGCAATTTTTATTTGAATATGTTCAATTTCTTAGCAACTGTTAATTAATTTTGAAGTTAGAAGGCTTCGCATATGAAATTTCATAAATCGTGAATCATAAGATACAACTTACATTATACATCACCTATCAGAACTGATATTAATTACTACATGATAATAATCAAATATAGTCATAGGTATTTAATTAGTAATTTAATGCAATGCCTCAAATTGATGCAATAAACTTTTGAAATATAATTTGAGTTTTCCAACCAAATAGCTGCCTTTTAACTTTCATTTTTTTAGTTTTGTGAAATTGTATTAAGTTTTACCTGAATATAATCCTTAATTAAAGGGCAAAAATGTCTAAAATGCTACATCCAGATAAAAATAAAGAGGCATTCTAAGAAATATCAGCTTACAACTCTTATAACCTTCATTTTCAGAAAGTGGCCAGAAATTCTACTTGGCTTCAGTCTGGCATAGTATCTCTCATCCACCTACCTTGTACTGCTAATTGGGTAATTAAATCTGGACTAGAAAAATTCCATATCTGTTTTATGTTTTACTTTAGTGCCATGTAGTAACTATCCAGATTTTGGCAATCAAATCTTGAAGGTCTGTTAGTAGTAGCAGTGCAGTAATCTTTCTCAAGGCCTGTTTGCCTATCAGTGTCCTTCAGAGAAATAACTGCACATGTATGGTGCTTGCAATTCAGTTATTGTTGATACCACAATAATGATATTTGCCATTCTTATATCACAAATCTTTGACCTCACCTTAGCAATATATCTCAGTTCAGAACTTCTCAAATATTATTGTACCATAATCCTCTAAAATACATATTAATTGTAATGGTAACAAGGAATAAAAATAAGACAATAGTGATAATAATGTAATATTGATATGAATCTCTGCTGAAAGAATTAAAATTTCTCCATTTGTGCAACTATACTCCAGAAGCTCAAGATGCCAATTTTTGAACCTCTAGATAACTGGCTGGAGATTATGGCATTTGTACTTGTCTCTGCATATGAAAGCAAGCTAAGTGGAAGGTCAATTAGTGCACCAATTGGTGAGGCTGCCCTTCAAAAGCAGTGAACTTCATCAGTGCATATCTTGATGGTTACCAATCCTCCCAAAGTTGGATATTCAAGTTTTCCTTCCTCCTAAGAGTAGTATTCTCCTGCCCAGTTTTTCATCAGCATCTTTGGGCTCTCCTTAACAAGCATCTTCAAAGTAGGGAGGTGAAAGGGGAAGATGGTAAGAGATAAAGGGGGAATTGCATTGCAGGATGAGAAATAAAGAATGAGAAAGTGACTCAAACTTTATGAGAGAGCTCTGGAGTCTAGGAATTTGTCACTTGCTTTCTTTAACTATTTTGACTATCTACTCTCTTGGAGGTTTTCAAGAAGAGACTAGACTGCCATCTATCAGAACTGGTGTAGGGTCTCCTGCTTGGGCCAGGGTTTGGACCTGCAAGGTCCCTTCCAACTATTCTATTCTATTCTATTCTATTCTATTCTATTCTATTCTATAGAATAGAATCCAAAGATCCCAGCCATGGTAATCCAATAATTGTGGCCATCATAGAATAAAACTTAATCTTAGGATATTTGTTTTATTTAATAGGCCACTTGATATATCACAATATGCAATATAAAACCATTGAAAACAATGCAAAGCAAACAATCCAAAAAATAAAAAGCATACTGAAGTTCTAAGGGAAGAGTCAGGTTTTAAGAGCTCATTTAAATTGTCTAATTGAAGTTACTTTGAGCAGAAAACTTTCAAAATCAAGAAAAAGTTCATATGTCCCATGTTATTTTCCAGCAATATGAACCAGATGCCTATGGCAAGTTCATAGGCAGAATCTGAACCCAGAAGCCTTGCCATTAATATTTTGTAGAAACTAATTGTTAGGTGCATTTTCCGTCTGATTCTGAAGTTAATAGATAGGCAGTAAGAATCTTTATTTCATGAGTTTTTTAACCTTTTTCAAAAAGCTGCTTGTGAGAATACCTTTTGGATTTCAGTTTCCCCATTCAGCTAAATGTTATATTGCCTGAAGGATTGTTCTCTTTTGTCCATCTTGAATTTGTCATGAGAGAGAGAGAGAGGGAGAGGGAATCATTTCTTACTTTCTCTCCACAGTGCATAAATTTTGTATGTCTCTTCTATGCTTCCTATGCTCTGGAGAAGCTCCATACTCAAGGGTTTAGCTAATGCAGTGGCAGTGCTCCACAGCTGGGATAGGAAAGAAATATTCAACAGCAGACAACTAAGCTTGGTTAAAAGGCATTCTCTAGTGATGTTTCTTGAGGGAAGTTAATAGGGGTTATGTTCTTCACTGTCCCAATCTAAATCAGAGCTGACATAAACTGACATATGCCAATTATTATACTTTATGAAGATAAGAATCTTTGTAATTCCTGTCTTCATTCTGGTGGCATGAATGAATACTAAAAGATTGTATTCATTGTACTGACTTGAATTCAAACAATTAGATAAACTTTGTTTACAAAAATGTTGTCTATGCATTTTTGTAGCAGCTATTAATTAGATATTTGAAAAGTAATTGCCTTTTTGAAATATAATTATGTGAATTGTGAACAATTGGGTTTCTCTATGAGAGTCTGTCAAGGCAGTGATCATTAGTTGATGACCTGTAACAATTCACTCTGAATGTGAAAGTATGCGTGTGAAGGAACAACTGGGAATGTTTCTCTTTATGTGTACTTTTTTTGGGGGGGAAATATTTTTTGTGTGTGTGGTTAATAGTAAAGGTGATTGCAAACTAAAGCTTTCTAGCACCTTTTCACTTAACAATAGAGGGCTGTTTTTTCCCTATCTATAAGAAACATTATTCATCTATTAATTATTGCCCCAGATACACATTTAAGTCCCAGATTAGGCATGAAAAACCAACTAGGGTGACTTCGGGCCAGTCACTCTCTGTCAATTCACAGGGTTGCTGCTGTGTAGAAAATAAGAGATTGACGGAGTATTAGATACATTCACTGCTTTGAGTTACTTATAAAAATAATAAAAGCAGGATAAAAAGAAACTAAAATTTAAAAAAATCAGTCTTAATGAAATAGTACTGGAAGATTTTATGCATCTATGTCTTTGTATCTACGTTTTTCAGTGTTAGGCTATATAACTTGAACATATGACATATGTTAAAGTATTTTGCCAGAGATATCAAGATTATAAATTGCAATCCATGGTACTCAGAATTATGGCTTCAAGCAAATGCTATTGTCTTCTGTGCTCAAGTGGGAGGTTATGGTTGTAAAACCCAGTCTTTTCCCTGCAAGTAATCAGTTCTGGATGGAAGATGGAGAAGGAAGAAGGTAGCTGCACACAGAAAAAGAAGGATATTAACATACTGTTCAAGGTAGTAGCCAAATTACTGATGAAATATGTAAAAATTAAGTGTAATTATATGTAAAAATCTCCTATGGAGATTCTTTGTCATCCAGGTTATAGTTGTTCATGGTTGTCCCAAAGGTGCTTTTCAAAAGGCAACTGGACTTTCTTAGTTTTTCCTTGAAAATATTTCACTTCTCATCCTCAGAACTCTATGCACAATAGGGTCAGAGGATTATCTTTTTATATTATAGGATTTTCAGTCAGTCTTCAGTGAAGCATATTAAGCTCGAACATAAGCCATTTTTCAGAAGATGACACAGGAACTAATGCCGTTACCCTATTACAATTAAATTATGACTTTTAATGAAATTCTATGCACATTCTTGCCTCTATAAGTGGGATTATTTATTAAATAAATATTTGTGGTGAAATGGAGAAAAAAGATGTCCTGAAATGTGTATGTCATTATGGATCTCTGTTCTTTATTTTGTGCTTTCAGGCATATCAGGTAGAAAGTGAAATAAGGCTGTGAGATATTTCCTACTCCCAGAGATCATGCTGTCACGTAGCTGCACCAGCATAATAAAAATATATTTTTTATTTAGAGTGGCTGTTTCATGATTGATAAATGTTTGGAATGACATTATTATCAGTTGAACTTTCCTTCTTGGTTCAATTAATAGATGTCTAATATATGTATCGTAAGAATTGACTTATTGAATAACTAGATTAAGAAATTTGTAACTAAGATACAATGATAAAAATGTAGATGTAGATATTCAAAATCACTACCGTTCTTCAAAATAAATACTTCTGTGACCTAAAGGCTTCCTGATGAGCAACCAACCAAAAGACATTATTACATAGCTATTCCATCTTTTGTTCTTAACAAATTTTATATAGAAAGCAAAACGATGAGGAAATTAACATGGAAGTAGCAGTGAACTACAAATCTGAGAAGACAATATTTGAATGATTGCCTACATAAAATTCCATGAGTGAGGATAAACACAATTTTGATCTGAAAGCACACATAAAGTCCACGCACCAAGTTTTTAAGATATTTGTTTAAACATTCTTGTAGACTAAAGCCATTCAACAATGAAATTTTGAAGATGCTGACAAGAGATTATAGATCACATTATCAGGAAGAGATGAATATTACTGGAGCCTTGCAGAGAAGAAATAAAAGAACTACAGGGTTTCCTGGCAGTAGCTAACGATGATGCTTTCAAAACAAATGAACTGAATAGAAACACTTCTACTTAGTGTGTGATTCATGAGTTAGTTATAATGGTGAGCAATATATGATTATTTTTATTCTGCTTTCAAATCCCATTTGCATTTATTTCAAAAAGAAGAAAACATTATCACTGGTGAGAGCTGGTAAAGAAAAGCAAAATCCAACCACTGCAGTTCCATTTCTAATTTTGCTTTTCAAGAGCCTGCTCTATCTATGTATTGTGTCCACGGATAATTGATTAGTTTCACCATACTGTGAATCAAATGTGCCTTCCTCAAAACAGAATACTCTCAATGGCAAAGTGTGAAGATTTAAGGACACGGCAGATAAAAATATTAAATAAATAGGTGGGGTCCTAAGTGCTCTTGTAGGTTTTATTTATTGTTCTGTTAGATGTATTTCCCCTTTTTTTTCCTTTCAGGAATTCAGGGTTGCCTACATGTTGCTTCCTATTTCTATTTTTCCTCAGAACCTGTTGGGTAAGTTGGGTAAAATGTGTGACTAAACCAAAATGAACTTCTGTGACTCAAAATGGACTAACAGCTAGTTAGTTATCTGTGGCACCACTTCAACCTTAATCATTGTATCAAATTGACTATTTGAAAACTTCACTAGTATTCAGTGGGCTGCAATACCCTCCCCATTTCTCTTCCCCTTACAATATGTAGAAGATGTAGTATAGCTATATGTAACATACACTTTAGACTTCGTGTCAGCTATTTGTTACAAAAATGTAGAATATCTCATTGTCTCATTTCTTCAGTGAAGCTGTGAGGGAAGCATTGAGAAAAAAAATTGAAATTTTTGAAAAGCTGCCTGTAGTCATCATGTGTGAGATGGGGAACATATAAATCAGCTTAATAAATAAATAAAAATATTGCCAAGGTACAAGTCTTCTGTCTTGTTGCCTGATACTAATAAGTTGTTTTTCTGACCCATAATTAAATTCATCCAATTTGTAGACATGACAAACAGAACTGTTTTACTATTTTCTGGGTTATAAATATATTCCCTTTCTTCATACATAAACACATACAAACACAG
This sequence comes from Crotalus tigris, assembly GCF_016545835.1. Lineage (NCBI taxonomy): Eukaryota > Metazoa > Chordata > Lepidosauria > Squamata > Viperidae > Crotalus > Crotalus tigris. Next base: position 113,559 of record NW_024097783.1, on the reverse strand, counting down.
AATTATACAAATATTTTTAAATACAATAAGTATTTTAAAACTGCAAGTATTAATCATGCCTTACAATATATAACTAAAAGAGGGCAATGCATAGAGCTTTTTTCAATATTCTAATATAACCCAGGCAGCTGAGAAGAAAGAAAAACTTAAGGAATATATTTTCATTAATATCTTCAAATTATTTCCTGATTGTTTTCTAAGGTGACCAATTTTTTTACAATGAAAATGAGGACACAAATAAATTGAAGAAAAAACTATCATAAATAAAAGAAACATTTTATTCATTGCAACAATAATACAGACAACTTGCATGTGCAAAGTTTGCCAGCCGGGTGTTTTGGCGCGCTCAGCAGCAATTCCTATTGGCTTTCTAAAGCCAATAGCGGGAATAGCACAGCTCATGCAAAAGTTGAAAAAAACCCATCAAAAAAAGGTGCCGGGACGCCGTTCTGAGCGTTCTATGAGAAAAAAAAGCCCTGCAGATTAGTCTTCAACTATCGAAAAGGAGGACATGAAGGAGGACACTTTTTGAGGGAGGACAGAACTTACAAAAGGAGGACTGTCCTCCCTAAAGGAAGACAGTTGGTCACCTTATGTTTTCTTGACCTGCTGAAAAAATACCTGAACAATGGTTTAATTATTCCACAGTTAAATAAATCTTTTCTAAAACTGGGTAAGAGAATAATATATTACTATATCTTCAATATATGGTTTCCTCAGTGCTATACAGACATATCAATCCATTGTCAAAATAAATGTTATTTACAGCTACTAAGAATTATGATTACATCCATTAAAAGTGAAGGTTTGGGATTAAATATGATGGCTGCAACCAATCATACACATCTTTCATTAGAAAAAATGCAAGATTAGTATATGTATTACTATAGAATTGGTGACTGGTGATTGCCAATTGATGTTATTTAAAACCTTTGAAAAGAACTTTCAGGTATTAAATATATAATACCCTTCTTTGGATACGCTTCTTTCTTTAACCAGGAATTTTGGTTTTTTAACATCCATCTTTTTTAAATCCATCTCTAAGTGAAAGGAAACAAAACTGAATGCTTGTTCTTCTCAGGGACCTCTTTATAAATAAATAAAGAACTCATCTGAAAGAGGGAAAAGCAGGATTACAATATCTTCTATCTTTCTCTCGTCATTCTTTTTTCCTCATTTGCCTCATTTTTACATCAATGTCTCATAGACTCTTACAGCATTTTTTATTGTTGCCCTAGCTTTACACCTGAGGAAGAAAGGTTTTCTTATTAATTTTACATGTCATGTGGTTTAGAGACAAAAATTTAAAAACTTTGGTGCTTAGCATAGTCAATTTCCTTTTGACTTTAATGTACATTAGAGAAAGTTTTGGGGATAGAGGAAAAAAGTATCTAGTTTATTCTCTAGAGAGTATATACTATGTACTATAAGGTTTAATCTGGTATAGAAGATTCTGTTTGATGAATACTAATGACATTGTACTAATATGAATAACAAATTAGGCTGTATTTAAGTTTGTAATTCTTCTCCAAGCCCCTACTGTGCTTCCTTTATATTCCCCAGCACTTAACTGATTGCCTGAAGTAAATCATTTCAGAAATGCCTAGAAGGGCAAGAGTATTGATCCAAGAATTTCTTAACATATGAAATTGAAAAGAGCCATTTTGCAAACAAATTTATAAAGAATATATAAACTCTATAAAGGATCTGATTAGCTTAGCAGACATTATGTATTTATTTTGAAAAGTTCGATAGTTTTCATTTTCTGCATTGGAGGCATCACTATGTATAGTCATTTAAGAATACCCAGTAATAAGATTGGTTGGGGTTATGCGAGGTTTTTAAGATAATGTATTTTGTCCATTAAGAGTTCAGAATTATTTCTTTAAGTTGAGGTCTATATGTTAAAAGAAGTTGCTTTTAATTTAGCATTCACCTCCACATAGATATTTTTTAAATCTTTTAAAGAGGGCTTAATTCATTTTGTAATGTGGCCCCCAGGTTCAATGTGTATTTGTGACTCTAGGTTCAACAAAGGTAGCACTTGACCATAAGATAAACATCACCCTGCTGTATGAATGCAATGGTTAAGGAATTCAACTCTAGAGTGTATAAATTGACTGCAATGCCAGATCATAGAAAAAACAGTGCTGCACAATTCCATTTTGGACAAATATTGTCTGGAGTATTATATATAGTTTTAGGTATTATAGCTTAAGTGAGATATTGGTAATATTGGTAAAAACCTGAATATCATCTATTCTGAAGAAAGTTTAAAGGAGAAGAAAAAGTGCAGCCTTGTGAAATAATTGCATTGCTAAAATAAGTTCAATCTTAAAGATTAAGCATTTTACTTTTTTTCAAATTTTGATAATACAACACTCTTCTAAATACTTGTCATCCAAGGCAGTATTTAAGAAGCATTCACAATAATATCGCAACATCATAGAGTCAAAAATGAGATGCAATTTTGAGAAGATCATACAAAGATTCTAAAGGTATAAACAATCAAAGTTATTTTGTAAGTTTTCCACAGCAGTAAGTAATGCCTCTTTATTAAACACTTCAGTCCTTATTTATGAACTATGCAGCATTTGTAAAAAAGTATTAAACCATTCCTTAAATGATACAAGAAATTCTTTAACAGAATGAGGATTACGTTTTATTAAGGACCAAACAGTATATGTCGCATAAAGATTTATATTTCTTATAGGAATACAAGTTTGATTGACTCTCAAACCAACCATTAGGTTTATCACATTCTTGATTTGTGTATTTTCATGACATTGTTAAGAAGCCAATTTGTTTTACTTCTGAGCAGCTAAGGCCCTTTTTTCTATATTTCTTTATGAATATATAAGCCTAGTTGCTTCTACTGAAATCCTAGCATTAATTCATTTCTGCAGGTTTCAGAATACAATTGTAACTTAAGTACTTGACGTAGGGGATTACTTGAGTCTCCACCTCTAATATGATTTCCCTAACTCTTCTTAACATAAAATGGACATTTGATCAATCTAACTAAATACAGACTTCATATAGGATTTTCTACTAAGTTGTCAGAAATGTTCTTTAAATGATATAATATGATATTAATATAAACTATAAAATTGTTTATTTACTTTGTATGAAGTAGATAAACTTTGAAAAAAAAGAAGTTACATAAATCTTCAGTACTGAAATATCTCAGGAACTAAACACTTATAAAATGTCCCACAAAATAAGCAAAAGTGAAGCATATATTCTAAGCTTAATCGTTCTCTGACTATCTATTTATGGCAAACTGTCACAGAAACAATACAGTATTAATTGTGTAAGGAGTGAATAATATTTTATTTAATGCTATACCCAAGTCTGTCTTGCAATTTCTCAAACGTTTTCTTCCCTTGTGGCAGAGGGCTCCTTCACATTGCTCCTAGTCATGTTTTTGAACTTATTCCATCATCTAGAGTGGTCTAACAATAGAGCTTTCAGTCCACATTTTTCTTCAGCCTTCTTTATTGCCAGCACATTTCGCAGCCTAAAAATGGGAGGACCTCCTACAAAAAGACTTTCTGTAGGATGTAGAGGAAGTATGAGAAGTTAGGGGGGCTACCATTGTTACATTCCTTGCTATTCTGCAATAATGGCATGGGATGTATGAAATATCTATGCAATAAATTTCTCTTCTCCTTAAAAAGAATTCTGGAACCAACTATATCTTCCATCAAATTTAATGAGAACTGGTTGGCGAAATGTTGGCAATTATATCTGCATTCTATTACTTTTAAAGTAAGAACAAAAACACAGGGAAAAAATCCAATTATAAGAATTGTAGAAGAAGTGATATGATATAGCTGCACAGAATGAGATATCTGTCAGATAGGCAGCTATACATCTTGAACAAATAAATAAATGATCTGAATAAGCATCAACAATGACAGCTATATCATATAAAGAGGTTTAGGAGAAGAAGTAAAATGACCAAGAAAATTTCATCAACAGCAATTTATTGCTGCTGAGAGGTCATTATTCCATGAAAGTGATATTAAATTTGGAATATCTGTTAGACCACTTGTTCAGGTTATTCTTATTTGTGGGGTCCTGTTATAACCAAACAACCTTAAGAAAGCATATATTGTACATTGACACAAGCCCATCTACCATTTTGTTCAAGCCTAAAATATACAAAAACTCTCCTAAAGTCTTCTCCCAAACAGAATTGCACACATAAGTATAGTCTGTTCTTTTTTCCAACCCTGGATACACAAAGCCAAGGAGAACAAGACCACATATAAAAAGAGTCTTTTGTAGAAACATGTTTTCCTAAATCATCATGTAATATCAAAGTCCACTGACAAAATCCTAAAGTGTTTTCTCAGTATGCCTCTTTGATTCAAGGAAAAACATTTCCTTTAAAATATTAAAATTTGGCAGTTCCATTTTGATTTGGTTCCCAAATACTCACCTTTTAATTCATTGTATATTATTTTATTTTCACAAACATTTTAAGATGACTTCTAAATATTTTATTGTTCCTTCTTAGATAAAATCACATTTTTCATTAGTCATTTCCTCTTTGCAACTTGATCAATTTTAAGTTTATTTATTATTATAATTTTTATAGTTCAATTGATAGGCTTAAATCCTAAATTAAGAAGCTTGTGCTGGTGCTTGGCTATGCGGCCTGGCTCTACCTGGACTGGGAGACGGTGTCTCGTGGTGGGCGCCGCTCCACCTGGGCCATCTTCTGGGACTATTTCCCCATCACGGTGAGCAGAGGAACTGGGAGTCTCCTGCTGCTAGCAGGGACATCAGGCCTGGCGAGACAGCCACTTTCTCCATTTGGGGGATGCCGGCTCCACCAACATGGCCTTGGCAACAAACTGCTGCGGGTCATGAGAATGCGGGGCTCAAAGCAGTGCTGGAACCTCTTGGGGAGAACCACCCAAGTGTGGTGGGGGTCACCCTCCTTTAAGTGTATGGCCTAAACCTCATCTCCTCCACCATTGTCAAGCCAGTGTTGCTACACCCTTCCACAAATGCCATCCTTTCTGTGTCCCCTCAGTCAGAAAGTGTCGGCCCTTTTTAGACTTTTATTTTTATTTTAAGCTTTTATTATCCCCTGCCTGCTGCAGCCGACTCTGGTCCCCATCTTCCAGGAAGCAGCCACTCCCCCGTCCCCATTGACACCACCCAAATTGCATGCACCCCTTTTACTGCATGGGGCTACTGTTGTTGCTGCCGGCATGCATTGGCTGGTCTATCGCTTCCATGTCTCCATTTCTAGGCCACCGTTCCTGCTCCCCTGCCGCAGTCTCAATGGAAGCAGGGTGTTTGGCACCTTGAGAGCAGAGGGCAAGGCTGGAAAAGCCCTGGCCGGATGGGGGAGTACTTGCATGCTCTTCTTGAGGAGTTTGTCTCCAAACGCTCATACTTCCACATTGCCAGACCATGTGTGAAGGCACACGCAGGCTTATCTCAGGAGAAGCATTGCCCACATGGGAAGTGGGAAAGTTTATTGCACCTCTGCCCTGTCCCCTGCCTTGCCTCACCACACAGGACAAGCCTCCTCCCCATCGCCCCACCCACCAGAGACTCCCTGGATCTTCCCCAACCCTGCTCAGCCCCCACAGGCATCCCTCCCCATGAGCAACATCGAGGTGGCCATGCTCACTCCAGCCATGCCCACCCCATCTGCTGTGACCACCGTAGCTACACAAACCCAATGGGCCACACCCACCTGGTACCTGAGTGGGTTTTGGGTTGCAGTTTGGGCATTCGGTCTCTAAAAAGTTTGCCATCACTGGATTAGACTGATATGCATAGCTGATCTTTATACTTTCCATCTTTACAAATGCCCTTAACCATGGCTTTTGTGAGCCAACTTTCCATGCTAATCTCTTACAAAGTCCCAAACATGACTGGCCATTAATTGTTTCCAATTTGCAATCCAAGCAATTCCATACTTTACTCATGCTTTTATTATTTAAAATTTTATACCATGTAATAAACTGTAATGAACTGTAATCTCATTAAAATTAGCACAATTAATTGAAATAAACTCTTTTAAAATACAGAAGAACAATATTAAAAAGTAGAACATAATAACTCAGCAGTGCTGTCTAGATTCTCCCCCAGATGAAGTCAATAAATTAATGAATAATGCTTTTTTAAGAGAACATGGATAATTGAAAGTCACCAAAATTGATAGGAATTATTCATTTTAATGTAATTTTTTATAATTTACACTTTGAGAACTAAAACATAAATGGACAGTCACATTACTCCAAGTTTTGCAGTGCTACTCATTGAAATCCAAAATGTATAAAAATATATTTAAAAGAAAAATTAATCACAAAGTGCAACTATTAACTTTATATACAACTATATCTATACATGGGTTTTTGAATATATTTTTAACTCATAAAACATTCAAATCTGTATTTTGTAAGAAGTACATATATTAGCTATACATGCAAATTTTCATGTGACTTTAAAATGTGACGAGCTGGACAAATGACATCTCAAACTGAGAAAATAGGATCCACATTGTTTATACTCGTCTACACTTAAATGTGTCAGAAAATGCATGTATGAATGGATATATCTAATTAAATTTGTTTTTTAGTCAGGATCTTATTTTACAAGGTCACTATTCTTATTGGACCATAAAAAAGAAAACGTGGCTACCAGGCAAGATTCAATTTTCTACAGCAGCCCAAACACAAATGGTCACACAGTCCATAATTGGATAGGTAGGAGAACTGCTGTCATGGGCTAGTTGGAGCCCATAAATCATCTACCATTATCGGGTTCATCTTTGCTTTGGGAGTGGAGAAGGGTTTTCAGAAAAGATTATTCAGTTTGGGCAAAGAATTAAAAAAATAACCCTGCTTAGATTTTGTTTGCTCAAAGACGGAGCATAGAAGCTCCGATGACCTTTTAATAGAGCTACAATAAAGAGTATTTCTGGAATCCCTGCCATGCCTTTTTCTGGCCTAACCTGAAGAGATGACAATAAGTTTCTGTCTCACACTTTTGCCTTTCTTAAGATTGTTTAATCTTTTCTGAATGTCCTCCTTAATGATTTTGCTCAATCCTTCTTCCCACTAGCAGTCTACCTTCCTTAAAACCTAGTTAAGAAATATTGCTTAGAAATTTCAGAGTAAGATTAAGACTGCCAAACTAAATCCAGGCAAATAAATTATCTTTAAGAACAGGGATTAAATAGAATAGGGAGCAAAGAGCTCATAAAACCCTGATAAGATATTGGAGAAAAGCTCTGTAGCAGGAAACAGTATATCTTATGTGTTAGAATAAGCATCAGGAACAATTAGGTGTAGGCTTTCATGGAGGAGACAAGGGAGCATATCATGAAACATGCATCATGATCTCTCAGTGCTAACTCTGCTAATTTGTGCTTGAATCATGATATCAAATGAAAATATATGGGAAATAGAGCTTCTGTTGCAATAAACTACAAAATGCAGTTCACAACCTACTGGTTGCTGCAGTTTGACTACTAATAGTTAAGATACCAGGCTGGAAACTGGGAAACAGGTTCTAGTGCCACCTTAGCCAGGAAAGACAATTGGATGGCCTTGAGTCAGTCACTCTCTCTCAGCCTAACTCACCTCACAGGAATATTGTTCTGGGGTCAATAGTGTTGTGTCCTGAGCCTGCAAAAGCAGGCTGGGGACGCTGCATTGGTCCCGGGCATTCCAAAGGCTGCCCGGGACCAAAACAGAGCGGCGCCAGCCTTGTGCACATGTGCAAGGTGCAAAAACACTCTGTTCCTATTGGTTGACATTGTCCAGGTTTCTGGCCACATAAAAAGGCCTGCGTGCCTTTTGCTTTTGTTTGGTTGTTGTAGAAGGAGAATAAAGTGTTTGTTGAGCATCGCCATGTGTCTTCATCATTCGCATGCGAACGAAGTACACAACAAATAGGAAGAGGAAGATGTGTTGGATATGTTTTCCACCTTGAGTTATTTATAAAAATAATAAAGGTGGGATACAAATAAATGAATAGACAAATAATTCTTGATCAGATACTATACAAGGGTTGCTCAGCAATTAAGCGATCCACTTCTATTTGCAGCTCCTTTTGGTGTTTCTTATTGCCTTTACAGTTGAAATACATGTTGACTAGAGACATCATTACCACCAACAGTAGTGACATCCTCATGTCTACCATCAAAATGACAATCCTCATCTACTTTTCCAGTTCTAATGCGATGTATGATTCTGTAAGACATAAGATCATCAAGCTGTGAGTTTGTGTAAACAACTGTTTAATATTTAAGATGTCTGCTTCAGCTGTTTTTCATTCAATGCACAGTGCAAATAAATTATACTTGTCATAGTATTAAAGCTGATTCTTGGCTGGATGACAAAAAATATTTCTACAATGATTCACAGCATAGTTTAAAATATGCCAAGCCTCTGGGTATAGTAATATCTTAAATACTTAGTGATTACTTAGTGATTACTTTAAGTGCTGAATCTAACCAAATAAATATAACAGACAATTATTGAAACTACTAAATTTTTATCAGCCACATTTATCAGCTATTACTTTTCACTTGAAAAAAGATCTATGTTAAAAAAAGGTTTGATGCTTATCAAAATTCCTCACTTTTTAAATTTATTATTTTTGTACTGTTGTAATCTATTTTATATCTTGTATTTTAACTGTTGATTGTGAGCTACTTCGGTATTTGCAATAATGGGAAGTGATTTAAAAATATATGAAATAAATACAAGAAAGAAAATATGGTGTCCCCTCCAATTTATAAGTGAAAACTCCTTCAAGTCCTGGAACTGACATGCTTAGGTTCATGTAATTTTTGTGACAATGCAGAAGTGGTTTGCAATTGCCCATTTCTCTGTTGTTGTTTTTTCTCAACTTCTAATTCTAGCTACTAGTCCTGGGATTTCATTGTGATTCAAGGACCAAACAAATCTGACCCCAGTTCAGTTTCTTGGATCTAGCCAAAGTTAGCTAGGTGCATATACCTGCTGGCACATCATATTTAAAAGCTAATCAATTTAATAGGTGGATTAGCTGTCTCCATTGTAGCTGATGAGAGGAGGGTAAAGGCAGTTCCACATTTCAATTACTTCCTGAGGCCTTTAAAGTAATTTGAAACTGATCAGTGACCATCTTCACTGTGATCATCTTGTAATAATATCATCAACTAATCCACATTCCTTCCACTCAGTATATAATATAGCATTCAATCAGAACTACAAAAAGAGATCCCAATCTATTCAGCTGTCAAAGCCACTGTGGGTAATTCACTTAACAACTGCAGAAGAACTGGCAACTATGTTGCTTAGCAACTGAGTTGTTAGCCCCAATAGTGGTTGTTAAGCTTTGGATGAACAATTGAACTTGTTCATTTACTATGGTTTGTTTGGCTACTCAAGATCTTTCAAATTTATCTTATTAATAAATTAATATTAATAACTCCAGTAGTATTATATCTCACATACTTTACTGTAACATAAAATATATTTTGTGAGCAGTTCTAGCAGCTGTTTTGATTGAATTTCAATGATTTTATTATTAATCAACAGAAATTTTCATATTAAAATTTATAATGAAATTTGCATGCAATTTGCATCTTTGGAATTACACTTATTTAAAAATTGAAGATGAAAGGAAATTGTTCATATCTCTCCTTTAAAAGGCATTATTTCAAACTAAAAACCTAGGATCACCTTACTGATTACTGACCTAGGAGGCAGATCTTACTGTACAATTTTTTTTATCTATTTCTCTAACTAAATCAGCCAGCATGATTTCAACTATAACCAAAGACTCTGTGATATCTCTGTGCCTGCTTTCTGGATCATGTCAGTAAGTCAATTTAAGTAGAACAAATATTTAACATTATCACTTATTACTTTAGGTTTATCTTGATTTATTGCTCAGAGCTTTGCAAAAAAACAAGTAGAACTTTTTCATTATCCTAAACAAAAGTTCTCAGATTTTATTCTAAATATTTGTTTCTCAATAGTTTTGGCAGAGATGTTTTTCTTCTTTGTCACAATCTAGTATTTTTTCTTTCATTTGTGTAATAAAACATAACAAAGAAAAAAACTAAGTTAGTAACAAAGGAAAGAAAAAAAATGTAACAATTGAACTAGTACTGCCTTTGGGAGTTTCCCTAAAGTCTCAAGTTCCTGCTAATGGAGTAGTGGTAATTGTGGCAAGAAATGCCTTTGTAACATTGCATCCATTCCTGGACCAGCAGGGCGTTCCTACAGTCACCAATGGCTTAGTCTTTTTGTGACTTGACTATTGCATTGTGCTATACATGGGGCTCCAAGATCACCTCAGATGGGGACTGCAGCCAAGAAATTAAAAGACGCTTGCTCCTAGGGAGGAAAGCTATGGCAAATCTAGACAGCATACTAAAAAGCAGAGACATCACCCTGCCAACAAAAGTATGTATAGTCAAGGCCATGGTTTTCCCAGTTGCGATGTATGGCTGTGAAAGTTGGACCATAAGAAAGGCTGAGTGCAAAAGAATTGAGGCCTTTGAACTATGATGCTGGAGAAGACTTCTGCGAGTCCCTTGGACTGCAAGGCGTTCAAACCGGTCAGTCCTAGAAGAGATCAACCATGACTGCTCAAGTTGAAACTCAAGTACTTTTGTCACCTAATGAGAAGGAAGGACTCATTGGAGAAGGGCTTAATGCTGGGAAAGATTGAGGGCAATAGAAGAAGGGGACGACAGAGAATGAGGTGGCTGGATGGAGTCACTGAAGCAGTATGCGTGAACTTAAATGGACTCCAGAAGATGGTAGAGGACAGAAAGACCTGGAGGAATGTTGTCCATGGGCTCGCGATGGGTCGGACAATTTCACAATTAACAACAACAATACATGAGGCTGCCCTTGAAGATTACTTGAAAACTGCAATTCACTATGTCCATGTTGATACCTCTGCACCATGAGCTGCAATGATTACCAATATGCTTCTAAGTATATTTTTTAATACACTTTTAAGTACATTTTAAGTTACTGGTATTGATCTTTAAATCCCTACATGGCTTGGGTTTAGTTTACTTTTGGGATCATGTCCTCCAAACAGAATCTACTAGTTAAATTTGTGCAGTCCAGAAGATTTCCTGCAAATCACTTTTCCCTGGAATATTAGGGAAGGAGCAGAGCTTGATAGCAGTCCTATCTATCTAGAAACAGCTTGCTAGTTGAAATTGGCCATCACTTTATTAACATTTCGGAAAGTATTGAGGATTTGTGTATCCTGATGTGCTTTTAGTAATTGTAGTATCAGATGGAATGGGGCTGTTTTCTAATTACCATTTTAAATGATATTTTACTTGGGTTTACTTATTGCTTTTAGATATTTTAGATATCATATGGGCTGCCTAGAATTTCTTAAGTAGGTGGATTATGAAAAAAGAGAGAGATGCCTTAGATCAGAAGTCCCCCAACCTTTTGGGCACCAGGGACCAGTTATGTGGAGAGAGGTTTTTCCATGGACAGGAGGGAGCCTGGTTTCGTGTGCTGCCTGCATCCCACAGATGGAGCTTTGCTTGTTCATACGGCCCAGTTGCTGGCATGCCACGGCCTGGTACCAGTCCACAGACCGGGGGTTGGGGACCCCTAACGTACATGGTTATACAGGCAGTTTTCTTTTTTGATTCTAGCAGTTCTTTTTTGAACAAGTTATTTTATTTCATGTGTTCTTGTACACATGGTTATTCTCAGTCATGATGTCTGTCTCTTGAATTCTATCTCCTAGGCTTATTTTCTAGATCAAAAATTTGCTGTTCATTCCAATACACAAAGATCTGATAAATCTGGTTATTAGTCTAGTGCTAAACTCTATTCAACACTAAAGTTATAGCCATCACAATTTTACTGTTAGATTAAAAACAAAAATTTGGATACAGATAATTTTAACAAAAGATCAGAAAGAAAAGACTTAAGTTAAAGTGAGCAAATACTTAAAGCTTTTTTTATTAAAAAGTTTTATACAAATTTTTAATACAATACAATATCCCCTCCTACCTCCCCCCCACCCTAACCCTCCCCCCATTACTTCCCAGAGCTGATTACAGGGTTAAAAAATACACAAACAAATTTTAACTACGCTTATCCAACTATACAAATATTAAAATCCCTAAAATACTTTAACTCAAATGCAAACAAAACAGAAAAGAGAAAAAAAATTAAGCAAAAGCATAATTAACAATATAAATAATTCCCATTTTAAACTTTAAGTTATTCAAAAACTAAATAATACTTTCTAATCCCACATTTATTCTGTACAAAATTTATCCATCTTCTCCACACCAAGATGTATCTTTCTTGTGAATGATCCTTCAAATAAGCAGAAATTTTTGCCATTTCTGCTAAATTAGAAACTTTAAGCAACCATTCTTCTATAGCAGGCAAAGAATCTTTCTTCCAATATTGTCCAGCCAATAACCTTGCCGCCATAATAAGATTCAACATTAAAATAGTTTCTTTAACATCACAATCAACAATAATACCTAACAAGAATAATTGTGGTGAAAACTTTATCTTTCTATTAAAAATCTTCTGAATGTTCCACCAAATCTTAATCCAAAAGTCTTTTATGTTTTTACACGTCCACCAAATATGGAAATAAGTTGTATCCAAGCATCCACTTCTCCAACACTTAGGCTGTAAATTAGGATACATGCGAGACAATTTCTATGGATTCAAATGCCACCTATAAAACATTTTATAAAAATTTTCTCGTAAATTTTGAGCCTGAGTAAACTTTACATTTCCAACCCAAATTGCCTCCTATGTATCTCGTAGAATCGGCTCTTGAAAATTCTGAGCCCATTTTATCATACAATCTTTAACTAATTCAGTCTCTGAATCCAATTCCACTAAAACATTATAAACTCTCTTTATATGAGCTCAATTTTGATCTCTAATTTGTTTTATCAAAGTCTGATCTTCCAAAATAAAACCAACCTTTTGGTCTAAAGTCCATCTATCTAACAATTGCCTATACTGAAGCCAAGAGTAAACAATATTTTCTTGCTTTAATTCATCTAGCGATTTTAATTGCCAATCCTTCCCTTCCAATTTAAGCAACTGATTATAAGAAATCCTATCCAACTTCACACCTCTTGATATCCCCTCTACTGCGTGTCCAGGAATCCCCCAAATTGGTATTTTATAATTTAATCTATAATAATATTTCTTCCAGACACGCAGTAGAGCAATTCTTAAAATATGGGACTTAAAAGCCCTATCTACTTTCTTATTATAAATTAAGTACACATGCCATCCATATAATAAATCCCATCCCTCCAAAGAAAGTATATTTTGATTTGTTAAATTAATCCAATCACTAATCAATGTTAAAGCCGCTGTCAAAGCAAGAATATACAGAATTAATCGGTTGAGATAAAGTGATTATCAAATCGTCGGCAAAAGCTCTTAACCTATAATCGTTCTTATTTATCATTATTCCCTTTATTGTAGTTGATTCACGAATTTTTATTAAGGTATTTCTAATGTTAAATTTCTAATGTTAAAACAAACAATAAAGGAGATAATGGACATCCCTGTTTTGTACCTTTTCCAATTTGAAAAGCCTCTGTTAATCCTCCATTAATTATAATTTGAGCCGATTGTTGTTGATAAATGCCCCTTAGGGCTTGCAAAAATTTATCCCCAAAATTCATCTCTTCTACTACTCTTAACAAAAATTGCCAATTCAACTGATCAAAAGCTTTTTCAGCATCTAGAAAAATCAAGGCAGCAAGAATCTGGTTATGTTTATCCAAATATTCAATTAAATTAACAATTTGTCTAACATTATTTTTCATATATCTTCCAGTTATAAAACCAGATTGATCAGTATGAATCACTTGTTTCAAAACAATCATCAATCTATTCGCCAATATTTTAGAAAAAAATTTATAATCTATATTCAAAAGAGATATAGGTCTATAATTTTTTGGTTGAGTAAGATCTTGATCTTCTTTTGGAATCAGCGATATAAACGCCCTTTTCCAAGATGGGGTTATCTCTGCACCCAATAATATACTATTAAAAAGTTCCTTTAATGGTTCTAACATTTCCTCAGATAATGTTTTATAATAAATTGCAGTCAATCCATCTGTACCAGGTGTTTTGCCAACTTTTAATTGTTTAATAGCCATAATAATTTCCTCTGAAGTAATTAAGCCATTAATCTCATTTCGTTGGTTATTTGTAAGCTTAGGAAAATGGGCTTCTTGTAAATACTTATCTATATCCAAACTCTGTATCTTTTCACCAGTATATAACTTTGTATAAAAATCTAAAAAAGTTTTTTTAATCAGCTCTTGCTGAGAGACCACTTTATAATTTATTCTATCTATAATCCTAGACTTCTGTTTCTTCCGTAATTGATAAGCCAACCATCTACCAGGCTTATTTGCATTACAGAAAGTATTATGTGTCATATAACGCAGGTTAGTTGCAACCTGATCAGCCATTAACATATTACATTGTTCTTTAAGCATATTTATAGAAGCCTTCAAATTGTTATCCAAAGGGTTCAAAATTAATGCTCTTTCTTTCAATTTGATCTCCTCCTCCAGCTCTTTACGTTTCTGCATTTGTTTACGCCTATAGGCATTATTCATTTGAATCAAAACTCCTCGCATAAATGCTTTGCTAGCATCCCACACCATCGCCATTGAAGTACCCTTATACATATTCAAAGTAAAAAATTCTTTCAAATATTCTCTACACTTCTGTGAGTTTACCTCATATCAAATAAGTTCTCATTCAACCTCCAAGATCTTCTATTCCCCTTCTCCACAAATAATTCCAACCATACAGGACTATGATCTGTCAATGTCCTAGGAAAAATTTTAATATTCTTAACACTAAAATATAAATCAGTAGTAATCAGAAAAAAGGCAATTCTTAAAAATGATTGGTGCCTGTCAGAAAAGGTAAAGTCCCTCTCTTCCATATTTCGTTCCCGCCAAATGTCTCTCAATTCCAAATCATCTTTCAAATCAAAAAAAAGTCTTAGGTAATTTAGTTTGATTGGAGAGCATGGAAGATCCTTTCTTGTCCTTATTTGTTTATAAAACACCATTCCAATCTCCCATCAAGATGACAGATTTATAGTCCAATGAAGTTAGTTTTTGATGTAGTAATTTATAAAACTGTTTTTGTTGTTGATTAGGAGCATACAACCCCACTATAAGAAGTTTCTTACCATACAACTCCAACTCAATAGAAACATATCTCCCTTGAGAATCAGAGTCTATTAATTTAGCTGACAAGTTTTTCTTTACATAAATAACAACACCCCCTTTTTTCCCTGGAGCTGAGGATATAAAATGTAAACCCAACTGGGAATTAAACAAATACTTTTGATCCTTTAAAGCAATATGAGTTTCCTGCAAACATACAACATCATTATTATGTTGCTTCAAATAATGAAATACTTTCCTTCTTTTCTGTGGAGAATTCAAGCCATTAACATTCCAAGTCAGGAACTTTGCCATCTTTTCCGGCCTGAAGCCTGGAAAAGACTGCATGAAGATCTGCTGTTGAAGATCTCTTCAGTCTTGCTCCTCCCATAGGCTCAGAAGTAGTGGATTCTTGTGTTATCACTTTTGCCTCCATCTTCTGTTGCTCCTTCTCCTTGCGTCTGTGAGCTGCTCGTGTTACTCTCTGTTCCTTTGAGGTTTCTTTTATCACAAAAAGCTGCTGTAAAAATTCAGCCTGTATTTCTCCAGCCCCCAATGATAAGACACCTTCAATTGGCTGTTCTCCCAGCTTCACCTCTGCAGTTTTAGATCATGGAAATGGTGGTGAGCTTGCTCCCAGGACAGACATATAAAACTTTCGCCTTGGAGATTGTATTAAGTCTGTAGCATGTCCCCACATAGC
Organism: Crotalus tigris; assembly: GCF_016545835.1. Lineage (NCBI taxonomy): Eukaryota > Metazoa > Chordata > Lepidosauria > Squamata > Viperidae > Crotalus > Crotalus tigris. The sequence continues at coordinate 97,654 of NW_024097783.1, read as the reverse complement.
TCACCACTATTCCAATTGGGATTTCCCATCTAAACAGAAGCTGGTGTTTTTTAAGCTCATTTGCCAAAAAAAGCAAAATCCTTCCATCTTCTTAAAATTTTTGGAGGAATTTCTTTTAAAATTATAACATCTTGATCAGCAATCTGAAACCCCTGCTTATAAAACGCTTGTATTATTTTGTTACGTAGAGATCTCCTTGCAAGATAAATCACCACATCTCTCGGTAAATTCCTTTGCTTTGCAATCCATGAATTAACTCTGAATATTTTTTTCTATATCTCTCATTAATTCTTCAGGTTCACACCCCAAAATCAAAGCTATATCCTTTGCCACCAGCTCTCTCAAATTTTCTTAAATATTTTCCTTCAAGCCTCTGATTCTTAAAGCAAATTCCATTTCTCTATATTGAGACATAATAATTTCATCCTGCGAAATTTCCACCTTGTTTTCCACTTTACCAACCCGATCATCCAGCTCTTCAACTTTCTCTACAACATCGTCAATACGGTTGTCCAGTCTCTCAATATGGGAGGCAAGTCCTTGCAAAGCAAGGACTATGTCCTCCCTCATTACTCTGTTTCTATCTTCTAAATCTCCTCTAATCTAACCAACTGCTTTCCCCAAAGCATCTTGTAAATCTCTTATCGTAAGTGCTGGTGGAGATGGGGAAGGTGGTGGTGACCTGGGCTTAGCTTGCTGAACAGTCTATGTAACCAGAGAAGAGATCGATACCTTAGGCACAGCAGAAGTTGCGAGACTCTTCGAAGCCATTTTAGTTTAAAAAACTTCTTAATATCTCAAGAAAAAAAGGGGGGGAGAAAAAAACCCCAGTTTAAAAAAAGAAAAAAGGAAGATCTAAGAACAATAATTATCCTTTAGATCAACACCAAAGTCCTCTTTATATCCAAATGTAACCAAGTGTAACCAAATAAAAGTTATTTCTCTCCTTTCACTTGCAGAAAAAAGAAACATCCCATCGCCATTTTAACTTCTTTTATAGTTGAAAGGAGAAGATTAATTCTTTCCCAGAGTTAAAGTCCAAAGTAAATACAACTATAAATTCTCCTGGTCAGCTCTGTCTGCTTCAAAGTTTTACTTACAAGTTCACTTTAAACGCAGATGTGGAAGCAGCGTCTTGCTTTGTCCAAAAAAAAAGAACAAAGGCATCTGAGATATGGAGTAAGCCTCAGAACTCCGTGGAAGCTCACCCTCCGACCCAAGAAAAAAAATTCTTAAGGGTCTTAGGGAGCTCTACCACTATCCAAGGAAAGCTCACCTCCTCCCCTATGCCCAGGGAGAGAGGTTCTGAACCGTGACACTTTCTCAGACGGACGACTAAAAGATAGCCGCCATCATTGCGGCTAGCGTCACCAGAAGCTTAAAGCTTTGATATCCATATATGTGCTGTGAACAGACAGGCACCACATCACAGAGAAGGCAATCTATACAGAATCCTGCAGTATGTCTCCTCATCCTTCATTCTGCCAGAGAATGCTTAATGTCGTGATCTGAGACAGTGAATTCTATCATAAGGAGAACGTCAGATTGACCTAATTATCTTGATGCTTCCAAACTTAGCTCTTCTGAAGACAACATAATAAGCTTCAGTTAACATGAAATATAAAGCCAGATACAAGATTTATTATTCCTTCTGATTCTAATAGAACCATAAGTAATTCAAATCTTTTTCATCAAAAGTTAGTCTGAAATAGGAATCTGATATTCTATAGTAATTTTATTAGTCAATTTTGTTTCAGATTGGTTTGCAGATATTAATTTTTGGATTGTGAATCTGAAAAAAAGATATGTCAGTTTTAAGGAGTTGTAGACTGATGTCACATTGCCTCTGAAGCTTTTTTTGAATGCAAAGTGCTGCCAAGTGCAAATAGAATTTCTTTTGGTTTGTGTGTCTTTCTTGATTTAAGGAAAAAAGGTGTATTGTAGTTTTGGCTTCAGGTGTGATACAGGCTGTAAATTTCAGGAAAAGAAGATTATGTTCGCAATTTTCTCCTTTTTTAATTTTTTTTTAAAAAACAGTTTCATAGGACTCTATTGTCTATGAAACTATAACGACCAATAACCTAATCAGAGCTGATTTCTCTGCTTAGCAAATTATTTTAATGGTCTTTGATAACTTATTCAGGGAATAATAATTTCAATGTTTTTCAGTCCGAAAAGTTCAATTTGTCTTGTTTCTACATATCTTTTGTACAGAGCTTCTCTACTGTTCAATAGTTAAGTAATTATTATGTAATGTCTCTTTTTTGTAATATATTTTATTGATTTTTTAAAAAAACATAAATCACTTAATAATTGGTGAACAGTGTGTTGTCTGGGTTACAGGTTTTATATTTATCTCACTTCCATATATTTTGATCCTCCATAAAAGGATTAATTTGCTGCTTCCGTTAGTATAAGGGTGGGGCGGAAATCCCCCTCCTTCCCTTTCAGAGGTATTTTGCTTCTTGGGGATCTTTTCCAAGAAATTAAATGTAGAATAGAAAAGAGAAGATCGAATTCCTCACCCAGTTTCAAGCACGCTGTTCACAGTTGTGCTGGTTAGTGCTTTTGGACTTCGGTTGCTAGTAGCTTGGGCTGGTCAATGCAATACGGCCAGACTTTCTCCTGTCGGGTTAGAAGACTTTCCCCAATGGCCGCTGCCATTCCAGAATCACTGGAGCACCCTTCTTTCTTCGTCATCTCTTTGGGGTGACTTAGATCCATTTAAGGTCCCCAGGCAGGGCAAAATTAGTCACGGGGAGGTGCAAAATTGGAAGTCATCTATATAACGATGTCTCTTGATGTGTAGATATATTACAATCATAGTATTCAAAAGAACAGTATTGACCATTATGCCCAATGCCCTGCTAATTGCTGGAAATCATATTAAAAAATCCATGACAGATGGCCACCCAGTCTGTGCTTCAACATATCCAGCCAAACAAAGCCAACTGCCTCCTTCTGCAAGTTGATTATTATTGATCTGCTCTGTTAAGATATATTTTCATAATATGCAGCATGAATCTTTTTTAATTATAAGATCATTATTCTGTATCCTTATTGTGGAATAACAAAGAAAAGTTGTTCTTGCAACTGTCTTTAGATTCTTGAAAATTAAAATGTTCTCACTAGTCTCAACAGTTTTCTGGCATCATGGTAGAAATATAACCTAGATCTTCAATTTGTTAATTTGCACAAATTATACCAAAGATCTGATGTTAACATTAAAAAATGATCATAACATTAATAAATCTGAACTTGAGGGTGGAGGTGGAGGTGGAGAGTTAGATTGTTTGAACATTAAAGTTTTATTCCCAATATGAAAATAACAAAAGTGATAAAATAAACTGCAGTGCAATATTTATTTCTCAAATTTCCCAGGTAGTTGGAATTAATGCTAATGAAGATATCCGAAAAATGGCATTATTCAGACTACGGTAGAGTTGATCAACTTGTACTTTCACTCAATATAAAAGGTTGTAATTTGCCAATGTTGTTAGTAAGTTAATATATTTCTGAGTTATCAGCATATTATTCAGATAGAATGATGGAAACCTTTAAAACACCTTTTGTACAGCACATTTCCATATACCTAAGATATAAAGTGTTAATACTTAAAATATACTTATGACTGTATTTTTGATGACCATTTTATTCCATAAAAGTTTCCACAATTTTAGCATCATCGCTTTAGGAAAACCTAATTGGCATCTGAAGCTGATCTTGAAATAGACCTCAAAACTATCTGGAGTATCCCTTGTGGCCGTTCATTTAGTCTGCCTGAGTAAGTCAACTCTTCCCTCCCTTGTCCCCCTCCTCTCTCTTTCAGACTATTCTGCTATTTAATATTTCTGTAAGTAGAAACTGACTTTTCCATGAAAAAAGATAAAGCAGGGACACATCTTCCTAACTCCTGCATGTGACAAAATTCTGCATATATTGCATGTTCACTCAGTAGGATTGGGAATGCACATTAGCAACGATTAGTCAATGTTATATTATTTTCTATTTTCTGGGGAGTAATATTACTCATCTAGGAGCTTTCTCTTTCAATTGCTATTTTGAAGTACAATAATCATTTATTCATAAATATAATTGATATTTTAAAAGTGCCTTGTGGAATTAAATTGGAAAAACTGGATGACTTTCAATTATGCAGACCAATGATATTAAAGCAGCCATAAGGTAAATTAAGAGTAAGAGGAAAAACTGTGGCCTTCAGCTGCTTCATTGGTTTTTATAGCACTTGTAAATGATAATATGAAAACTTATAGAGCAAGGCAAATTAAGAAGTTACTAGGGAAAGCTGCAATTGACAAAGGTCTTTCCCCTTGAAGGTACATTTAGAAGCCTAATGTTTCCTCAGAGGAAGAGAAAGAGGAGGAGGGATATAACTGCACACACAAGGGATTTCAAAATGTAATTTCTTTCAAATTACACAAAAATGGTATAATAAAAGTAATATAATATTATAGGAGCCAAATTTGGAGGCATAAATAATAGGGCTTCTCTGATAATAATTTATAGGGCTACTTTTAAAGGACTTTCCATGATAATAAAAAGAAAATATATATTTTAAGGCTACAAAATACTGATTGCATAACATTTTTCTAAATAAAAAGTTTGGGTTATATTTTTATTATGACATGAATCCACATGCTTGCACATTTGTTTGTGTGTATCCTTCTATCTCCTTGAAGGAGTTTTCTCTAAAAATCATAATATTCTAATATGCAGTCATTGCGATACTTCACAGTAGTTTATTTTTTATACTTATTTAATTCAGTTACTGTTAAGAATCTTGGTCTCCTATTGTCCATAAATATGCACTATGAAATAAGAAATAACTAACAAATTTAAGGTGTTCCACCTCTGAGTTCTCTAATAAAATCTCTAAAGTACATCAAATTTTTAGACATAGAATAAGTGAAGGAATGAACCATAGAAAGGTCTTATTGAGGTACATAAATTTGCAATTTCACTTAATAAATCAGTTATGAAATCATTTGAATTATTTAGCCTCATATAGATATATCTATTTCATTTTTTTTTTTTTACTGAAGGAGAGCATCAGTGCTGCTTTTTACTGCGGTGCCCTTTCATGAACACATCTATGCCTGCTTTCACAAAAAAAAAACTTTAAAAAAGAAGAATAAAATAAAATGTGCAGTGAAAGTGCAGCGTATCTGTTACTCAGAGAGAAGAAAGTAATTGCTACAATCAAATCACTTTGAATTTAATTTCTACAGCCCAAGGACAGAAAACTGAGACAAATGTTCAAAAACAATTTAATTCATAACAATAGAATGTAAAGAAATTGTGTTGCTCAAAACAAAAGGCTGCAGAAAAAGATCCAGGACAGATTCCCTTCATTCACATTTAGTGGAAATATCCTCTCCATACCCCCATTTAACCCTGTTATTGGGAATTTATATATTTAACTTCTAAGGTGTAATGATTTATTTCATACTGCTTGGGGACTCACCTGTATTAGCAGAAACAAGATGAAAGTTTGCTTCTTGAGGACAGTGTTAGGACTGGAGGTTAAGTATGTGCTTTAGCAAACTTTTTATTATCTTTCAGTTTAAAACTAGAAGCTTGATTAGTTGGTAGGAGCACTTTCTGTAAGATACTGTGGTGGCATAATACCAGCTAGTATATTATATACAATATAATAAGCAAATCAAGACAATTGTTAAAAACAATATTTTTTTACTACTATAATACATTCTACTGGTCTGGAACTCTGAATTCCACAATTCTCTGTGTTATTGAAGCTCATGTTGTCATTTTGGAAAGCAGTACATTTCAACAATTATGTATAATCTTGAAAATGGACTAAATCCAGTTGTATTTAAAGTGTAGGCACACTGAAATGAGTTGAATGTGAGTTATAACATAATTCTACAATAATATATAATAATAGTGATTTTTCAACAAGCAATATAACAAGCAATCATTTCAAAGGTAATTAAAATAACAGAATGTCACAGACAACCAGCAAATACAAGTCTTTACACAATATTATCACAATATATTTTAAAAATAAAGTAAGAAAAAACCATCTAATATACAATTTATAATTATTTAAAACCAAAACCAATTTAATATACTAGTACATATCCTACTAATAATTGAATTAAGTAGTCCATAAACAGTTACATATCCAGGTCAATATATTACCAACAATCTAAGGAAAACATTTTACATTATTTCCCAGGTCCTGATATTTTCTTTAATTACATATTACAGTATGTCCAATGGTTTTAAATCCTTGGTAAATGTGCTAAAATTGGCCTTTATCCAAAGAGTACTAGGAGTCTGATTTCATAGCAGGGATCAGATGTTAAACAGTTCTTATCATAAGAATTCTAAGTAGGAGGAAAGCACAATCAAAAATGTTTGTGAAGCTGAAGGAAACAGCCAAAGAACAATATATTAAGAAATTAGAGAAGGAAGCTGAGATGGAGAGCTGTAATATAAGGCTGTGAAGCCCAGAGCTAAAATTTTATATTGGGCCATGGTACTTACTTAGAACCAGTGTAGAGTTCTATAGTATATGAAGGTATTTAAAAAGTGGAAAAGAATCCAGGATAGTGCAAACACCAGTATTGTAGATTTGGACTAAGAGAGAAAATTAGAAGAGGAATGACATACCAAAAAGACTGTTATAATAGTCCAGATATAAAACAAGTTAACTTCTATATATTTCAGATTTATTCTAATTTTAAGTTTTGCTATCTACAAGACAGCAGCACTGAGTGATATCACACAATTTCATAGTGGCCAAAAACATTAAACATATAATAATATAATATACTGTAATGTAATGTAATAATAAACAGGCATTCAATCCAAACTATGTAATCATATTTGAAAAATCTCATGAAGTCCCATTCAAGAACAAAGAACTTGAATGATTTGGAAATCTTCTGAGATTCTGGGCACTTTTAATTTAAAAAAAAATCTATTTCAAGCACTCAGTGATTGCTGTTTACTGCTGTGGCAATATCATAGCTGTAATAACTCTAATATATAATGTATAGAACATATCATGTTATAATTTAAACATACTAATAATTTTCATTTCAAGATATCCATAAAATGCTAATCAAAAATGCTATTTGTTCTGGTAAGTCAGCTCAGATATCAAATTGTTCCCTGTCACCAAAATGAAATCAAGACTGTCCTTCAGGGCATTTTTATGGTTGCTGAAATTTGACTAAGATGTGTTAAACAGTTGCAAAAATACTACAGGGTACATCTGAGGAGGAGCCTGTCATAAGAATAGGTGATATTTTGAACCACATGGAAGGGAGATAAACTGCTAGCTTTTACGTTGTTTCATTTTAACTGTTACTATGGTATTGTATTCTGAGAGAAGTGTGTTTATGGGATTCTCTTCAGGTGCTGTGAATTTTGTGGGAACTGTCAGACTGAAAAAAATCTCTTAAGCCAACTCTGTCAAAAGGCAAAAGGAAAATTGATGCAGCACCTTAGGCTAAGAAATTGTTCAAAGATTTTAAGAAGAGTGTTAGAGATTTGAATTCAGCAGGAGTCTTATTAAAGAACATACTCTTGAACAGAAGCAAAGTTCTGAAAGAATTCCAAGTAATTAAGAATATTAGCAATCACTGTACTTGAAGTCAAAACTATGTTTATTAAGAAATTTATGAGAAAAGCCTCACTTCTTTCTACGCTGCATCTTGAAGAAACTCGTCAATCTCAGGTCACTTTCTTCTTTTCAAGCACACATGCATAGAGCACGTGGTTTCCATCATTTAAATATGCTATCTGAAATGGAATAAATATGATTTCTTATCCTGTTTTTTTTTCCAGATACAGTATAATTAAACCAACCACTGCTTGTAGTTATGTTTGAGGACAATATGAAAACTGGAGTTAATTGAAAAATAAACTAGGCATTTTCAATATCTTGTAGTTCTAGAAGAGAAAACACATCGTGCACATAATCACACCAAGTGACATCAGCTCACGTGTGCATTTTTTAATGCAAAATAAAGCAGCCATGATGTTACAACATTATTTTGTCCACTGTTTTAATTCTTTCATTTCTGGAGGTGGGTCTCAGCAATATCAGTGATCCAGGTGCTATGAACCTAGGAAAAATTTGTATCAGGAGTTATCACAAACTTATTGGCAAAAGCTTATTGTGATGAACAACAAAAATTCAGATAGCAAACTTCTCAATGAAGAACTTTATGCTTCTGCCAATCTTTCTGTATAAAAGATTTTCTGTTAAAACCAGGTCTTGTTTCGGCAATGAGATTTTCTCGACTTTTGATGTGGTTCTTATTTTTTTTCTTTTGTATTAACTTCAGAGAATTGTTAGTAGCAGTTCTTAGTAGCAGCAGATCTGCAGGTAGCAGAAAGGTATTGAAGGGTTATACAACCTACTTTGCAACTCTGAAAAGACCTTTTTGCTTTCCAGTAATTTAGGGTTGTATCCCATTCCATAAGTTAAAGAAAGATTCATAATGAGTGACTTCTGCAGCTGGAATGCACAGGGCACCCTTCTTTTGAGTTGAATCTCCTATTTTGCCATCAGATCTTAAGTTCTTGTTTAGCCCAGATTCCAGCCTTGTTCTTTCACATTGTCTCCTACTTCAGCCTTTGACTTATTCAGAGGTCCTGATTATAGGCTTCTGTCATAAGCTTTTTATCAGTAATTGTAGCTTATATATCACCCTCAGCTGTCTCATTTAATTGATGAAGGTCTGTCTTTTTCTTTTTTCTGATTGCCTGCTATTTTTATTTTGCTCACTGTATATTTCTTACATTGAGTCATTCAGGAGATTTTGTTCATTTATTTTCCAACAACAGCAGACAGGCACCAAGTCCATCTGTTAACTTATATCAAGAAACCAACTTAGAATAGCTTCTTCTAAGAAATTTAGCAGAGCAATCAGTATTATATGTGTGACATGATGAATTATTTATTCATATGTGACCCTTACAAATATTTTCATTGTTTCTCAATGGAATCTAGGCAGAGACTTTATTTGACAGGCTATCAGTTTTAATGCAAGTTTTTCTTACTCCTTTGACAAAGCTTTCCTTATCTTCATTTACCAAAAAGAGAAGTTTCCCCACAAATCACTGGGAAATGCAAAGATATATAAAGCATTCTGCTTATAAAATTGACCTCATTGTTTTAGGGGTCTAATGAAAACATGTACTTTTTCAATAGGAATTAACACAGAATTGATCCCTCTGTTGGATAAACTGCATGTATAAAAGATTCCCACAATTCAAATTTTCTTTTTTTCTTTTTCTTTTTTATTGAAAATTTTTAAAATTTTACAAAATAAGAAAAAACAACCCTCCCCAACCCACCCCAGGCCTCCCACTCCCTCCCTCAACTTTCCCAGAGCTGAATATAGGCTTAGTTAATTTTCTTGAATTCTTAAAAAAATATATAAACCATAGATAAGTCTAAATACGTTACTTAAACTATTAATAGAATAATTAACAATAATATATATATATAAAAGACATAAATATTAAAGAAAAAAGAGAAAATACTTAAAAAAAGGAAGAATAAAGAGAAAGAAAGAAGAAAAGAAATATAAGAAAGTAAAATAATAATAAAACATATAAAGAGAAAAAGAAATAATACAATCTATAAAATATTAAAATTTGTATATAAATTATTGATAAACTAAGTAATTTTTTTTATATCCAACTTATGTTGTATAAAATCTGTCCATTTTTCCCATACCACAAAAAACTTCTCTTGCGATTGATCCTTTAAAAAAGCCGAAATCTTTGCCATTTCCGCCAGATAGGATACTTTAAAAAACCATTCCTGCAAAGTAGGCAAAGATGCCTTCTTCCAGTATTGCCCTACTAACAACCTTGCGGCTGTAATTAAATTTAACATCAATATAACCTCCTTAGTATCACAATCGGTAACAATACCTAACAAAAACAATTGTAGGATAAATTTTACCCTCCTTCTAAAAATTCTTTGAATATTCCACCATATCTTAATCCAAAAGGCTTTTATATTTTTACATGACCACCAAATATGGTAATAAGTAGCATCCAAACAACCACATCTCCAGCATTTGGGCTGTAAGTCAGGATACATACGAGACATTTTTTGTGGATCAAGGTGCCATCTATAAAACATTTTATAAAAATTCTCCTTTAAGTTCTGGGCTTGTGTAAATTTAACATTTCTCACCCAGATAATTTCCCAGGTATCTAGTAGAACTGGTTCACCAAAATTTTGTGCCCATTTAATCATACATTCTTTAATTAATTCTGGTTCTGAGTCCAATTCTACTAGCAACCCATAAATTCTCTTAATATGAGTTCGTCTTTGATCTTTTACTTGTTTAACAAAATTTTCATCTTCTCTAAGCAAGCCCACATTACGATCTATCTTCCATCTGTCCGCTATTTGTCTATACTGAAACCATAAATATATAATATTTACTTGTGCTAAATCTTCCAAAGATTTTAACTGCCAAATTTTACCATCCCATCTAAGCAATTGTGCATAAGAAACACTATCCATCTTAACTCCTCTCCTTATCCCCTCTATCGCATGCCAAGGTATAGCCCATAATGGTATTTTAGAATCACTTCTGTAATATTTCCTCCAAACCCGAAGTAGAGAAATCCTTATAATATGGGATTTAAAAACCCGGTCAACTTTTTTATTAAAAATTAAATAGGCATGCCATCCAAAAAGTAAATCCCAACCCTCCAAGAGGAGTATTTCTACATTTGTTAAATTAACCCAATCACTAATTAATGTTAAGGCCACAGCATCATAATACAATTTCAAATTCGGTACCTTGAGTCCACCTCTCTCACGAATATCTTGTATAATTTTAAGCTTTACTCTTGGTTTTTTCCCCGCCCAGATAAATTTATTGATACCTTTCTGCCATTCATTTAAATTGACCTCATTCTTTAAGATGGGTATCATTTGAAATAAGAAAAGGAATTTAGGCAGGACATTCATTTTAATCGCCGCAATTCTTCCCAAAAGAGATAATTGCAACTTCTCCCAATTTTTCAAGTCTCTTTGTATCCTGACCCACAACCTTTCATAATTATTTTTATACAATTTTACATTAGAGACAGATAAAGTAACCCCCAAATATTTTACCTTATCAACAATATTGACTAATATGGATAAGCAGATTTTGGTTAATCTCACAATTCAAATTTTCTAAGATAAAGCGAGGAATCTATTTTGTTAAACATTATTTTTAACTTGAGAATTTGCAAATTGTACATTCAAAGAAAGTGATAAATATGGACATGCTGCCACTTTATTAAGTATCTCTAAAGAATGGGTTTTCGATAATAAATGTGATCAAAGGAATATAGCCTACGGTAGACTATTTGAAATGGATGTATTTTTTTCAATATAGCTTTCACAATATTTATGACTGTCTGCAGATGTTTTCATCAGAGAATGGATACTAACTAACAAACTGTTCGATGTTGCTATCTGGTCCACCTTTCAAATCTGGATTTCAATCCAGGTTTTTTTATTCCCTCACAATTAATTTGCCAGATGCTGCATAAATGCAAGAGCATTCTGTAAGATTTTCATTGTACAGATTACTGTACTTGTTGAAAGATATGGATTAAGCTTTCCATATTTTCAGATGCCATTTGTCCTATCTTAGATTACTCACTGGAAAACTGAGCGTCAGATTTCATCCTCTCTCAAAGGATTATTATTGAATACCACTAAAATCCTGGCAAGTATTGGGAATATACCAAGATATTAGGAATTACGAATTCTTAAAATAGGGTTTGACTAAAAGCTTAATCATATAATGCATGCTTACAGCAACTGATTTTTTATCAACGTGTGAATTGGATTACTATCTTGATAACAGTAGTAATGATCATTGTCATATATATTGTATACACATTGACTATCTGTGTTAATTGACTTAATTAGAATCTTACAAGCATTAACTAATCCTGAAGATGTTATTTGAGAAGTATTTATTTATATGTTGCCTTGACAGTGCTAATCTTCTGTACCAGCACTATCAAGGAACGAGTGACTGATTTTAGTTTCTGGAAATGAAATATTAATCCCTGGAGCCTGATCTTGGCTGCTTCTCATGGGACATCACACTCAGGGCCTTGGATGTCTTGTGCCTGAAGATGCAATGCCAGCTTGAGCTTCCTAGCAAAAGTAATTTTTTAAAATTATTTTTAATTCTAGTTCAAATGGTTTTGAAGATGCTCTAAACATTTGAACTTAAAGTAGTTTGTAGCATTCTTAAATGTCTTCTGAAGTCTGTACTTGCAAGTACCAGTATGCTTATATCATATAAGATATAATACATAAAATCTAAAATAGTATAAATGTATGTTTAGATTACAGACATAATTTTTGCTTCATTTGTCACAGCCAGGAAATCAGCAAAGTCCCCATTTTAGGTTCTATTTTGGCACTATATGTTGTTTGTTTTTTGGCCCAGCAATCGCAATTTGGTGATGGCATTTTGCCCCACTTATAGAGGGTGTCAATACATCTGCCATGGCCAGTGCGAATTCAGTTCAGTGTTGTCCATATTGCACGGGGCTGCTCAAATTCAGGCGTTTTTTTTCAAGTTACAAGGCAAACTTTGATATTGTGTAAGGCAATTTTCTATCTATATATTATGTATGTCAAAATAATTTTCTACAGGTACTTTACCAAGTAGAAATAGCCAGATGTCCAGATCTCAATCTGTTCCACTCCAGGCAGGCTACATCACTCAGTATTGGCAACTGGGAATTATCAAAAATCTTCAGGTATTCTCGGAGGAGGACAGCTTTTTGTCTTACTTCTGGGGGTGATATATAGCTCAAAACAGGCATGTGTGCATTGACTCATGCAATTGTGCATCAATCCTATTTGTGTATGGGGCACAAAACTCTGCTGCTGAATAAACCAATCTAAGTGCAGATATTCATAGTGTGTCCATTGCCAAACCCCAATTAGTGCCACATAATTTGTGGAACATGAAACAAAGCCATGTTTACAGAAATTTTTTGAATGAAACAGCCTCATGATCTATTTCATGCAAGCAAGTTATGGTGGTTCTGTGCTGGATCCCTTGCAAGAAAAAAAGTGACAAAGGTAAAATAAGATATAGAAATCATGGGGATGGGCCAGAATAAATGGGAAGCAACCTTAACACTTTCCCTTTGGGTAAATATACTGTGATTTACCATGACCTTTGTGGCATCCATTTTGATGCTGTGCCCATGACATCTTAAAAACTGCAGCAGGCCTTGCTGGCTAAAAGAATGTATATTCCTTCTGTAATATTCTAATATGCAATTTTAAATGCCAACTATAACTGTGATTTTTCTTATTGGCTACAAAAAAAACCCAGTATCTGTAAAGATAAGAATTGCTTTTTAAAAAATTGAACTCTGGACAATTTAATGCTGAAAAGAGACAATAAATACCATGAATAGAACCTGATTTACACTATGAAAACAGGCAGCATGGCAACCCTACTCAGGGATGAAATACCATGCAAGTGCCATTAGTATTTTCTTTTAAATAGTTTCATTTGAAATCTTAAAAAGCTCATTGTTGCTAAATAAATACACAGCAGAAACAGTAGTATACAGTTTAATTGTTTTCATTTGTTCGCATCCCTATTGAATTCATTCTTTCTTAAGAAAGAAAGAATGTGCTATTTTTATACAATTCCAATCTATTATTCATGAGTTATGTATCCAATGTGCTCACAAAATAATTTATGTGTGTCAGGGACCAAAGAAGCACATTATTGCTAATCATTCACACCACAGGAAGTAATATATGAAAGCAGAACAGAAACAGTCCAAGATATTCAAATATCAGAATAGGATGTATTTTACTCAGATTGAATAAGAACCCATTTAAAATAATTTCTAGTCTTGTCATAAGCCATAGTGGGAGAGAAAAACATTAAACTTATAATTCTATTTGTGCACTGACTGACTGATCATTTAATGTCTCTTCAGCTAAATGAATTTTTTCTATCGTCTTAAAAAAAAAAATTGGCCTGAGTACCCAGATCAGTTTATGTGTTCTGATACAAGTAAATTTGGAATTGAATCTGATTAGGTAACCTTTTTTATAAAATGATGTTGTCTTCCATAAAACAAGCTCCTTGTAATGGATTTAATTTCTTATAAAAACTACAAGTATACCTTGATCTCAAGTTTCATGAAATAGTAACTATTTTCAGCGAATGTTCTTTCCTTTTGAAAAAGGTATGTATTTCCTCCTTTAAATGCATTATATTGAAAAGAAACTCTATGTTCTCAACAATCTTGAATTAGGCCAAGTAGAAATGGTATCTAAAGATCAACCTGCCACTTCTTTCTTTCCTGTAGTTCTTAAGGGGAAGCTATGCCAGAGCAATAGCTGGAGCACATTGTGTCACTTATGTGCAGCTGATTACACAAAGGTAAACACTTCTAGGTAGTTAGGTAGATACTGAAAAAAATAATCAGGTTTATATATCATTTAAACCAAAATTTATTTACCAGCCACAAATTTATTTTACCAGTCCTAAATCAAACAATCTATGGTACTTTATGAAATAAGCCATACCACTGTGGGAAGACAAGCCACCCTCCCCCCCAGAGAAAGAAATATTTTGGGGAATATTAAAAAGGCAGAATATATTTCTCCAAATGAATAATGGAGAAGATCTTTTAAAAAGGCAGAAACGTCTCCCTCCCCCAGCCAGAAACTCAGCAGAAACCATGTCTGTAGAAATGCAGATGTGATAATCCTTTCAGAAAGGCTGGAGACAGGAAGGTTGGAGTTGATAGGATTAGAAAGACAAAAGATCCCTAGACTCAACAACCCCTCATCCCAAAAAATCCAACACAGGACAAAGTCATCAGCCACTGCCTCAGAGAAGCAGGATATTACCTTTAGGACATAATAGGATTAACCCCACCACCAACAGAATACCAGAAAGGCACACCGAACCTCTGGAACCTCAAACACAAAAGCCCAAAAAGGTATAAAAACCCACCACTCCAGCAACATGTGGTCAACTGCTCCAGAGCCTCATGTCTTGTGATACTGCTCTTCAATAAACTCCAACCTTCTTTCTAAAGCAGTTTCCATTTTGTTTATTTCCGGCTTGGACTGGACACTGATGAAGATTTTTCTTTCAACACCACCCTCTCTCTTTTTTGATATTAGAATCTGACCTCAAACTCTTTGGTCCAAAATAAGAAAATATTAAAAAGGTATATTATGAATCAGGTAGGGGACAGTAATAGAGAAGTTTAAAAAATCAACATATTAACTGCATCCAGCACTTGGTAATAATATATTTAATACTAGGGTTCACCTGTAAGTGAAATAAGACATTTTATGTTTATTGGTATGACAAAGTAAGATGCTATGTAAAAATTAGCTCAGATTTTTTTCTTCTGCTTCTCATTCATTCTGACAAAAGGCAATTTACTTTGAAGAACTCTGTCAATGAAGAAGCAAATATCCTGATAATCTCCTGAGTAGAATGTAATAATCTTTACTTAGAGATGCAACATGTGTGGTGTATGGGTAAATGTTTTGCTTTTCTTTGTACTATTATTCTTCCAGGAATCATGCTCTTTTGGCCTCCCTTGCTTTAATTAACACTCTAGGGAAGAAATCACGGGAGAATGGTTCCTGTTGAGTTTTGTTCAGATTGGGAAGTATAAGCATCCAGGGAAGTGACAGAATGATAGAAAAACTGAATCACCAAATAGTAACTCCAAAAGTATTGTCTTCTAACCCTTCCCACAAAACTTAAAAACATCATCAAGAAGAATTCAAGAAAAATTCTCAAGCATCTTGTGAATAAAATCAACAAGCTGAAAATGGCAAGAGAGATATTGACACAGCTTTACTAAAGAGCATTTTGGATGGAAGAACCTAAATTTGCCTCATAGGATAACAATAGTAGCTGCTATTAATTTTCCTACTTCATTATGCTTTGGATCAAGAAATATGATCAACAAAATTGTTAATTTCATATTTAAAGGTAGAAAACATCTTGTGGGGAACCATATATACTGTAAACTAGCACTGAAAATATAACTTGGGCACATCTACATAAAGTTGGTTTGGAAATCTGTTATCAATCAATGCTAATATTCTGGTAAAAGAAATGTTCTTGCTACCCACTTTATTTATGTATTCAAATAGGCTGAGTGAATCCTAACTATTGTTTCCTGTGTCACCAATCCACCAATCCACCAATTCCAGGATAGACTCCCTTGTTTATTTCAGTGTTTCTGCATTTGCAATTAAAATGAAAAGTATGTAAAATATTCTTAACATGGTTTTACAGATTTAGTATTGCATTTCTCCAGTCCTAGGCCTGTTTAAAAAGAAAGATTCTGCATGTTTCTCTACTCAAAATCTAATTTTAAAATTACAATATAGAAGCATATTGAGATTACTTTACCATATGATTGATTTTTCAAGGGCCAGGCACTAGTTTCAACAATTAAAAACAATTAAATAATTATACATTTCCATGTTGTCTAAACAATATATTAAGTGATGAGCAAATTAAAATCTGAAAATCAATTACTAATCTCTTAGCTGACATTGAACAAGTCTTTACTGGAATGGGAAATAGCAAATATTGATATGAATTCTAAATTGCTACTTTTGGGCCTACAAAATCAGTACAATAGAAATATGAACAGTGTTTTCCTCCATAGGAAGCATATGTTCTCTCACAACCTCCCTGCTTTGGCAGATTCAGAAATACTACAATAAATGTTTAAAAGTTTATTGAAAAACATCTTGTGCAACATTAGAGACTGATCAGTACCTATACCATTACCATGTGTGAATTACTCTCCAAATTCCAGCAAATATGTATAAAATTGTGGCTGAAGAGAATTAACACTAATTAAAGAATCAGACAACAAACCCTAGTTTTAGTGATAGGAGTAGATGGCATCAGAATTTACTCTGATCAGGCTTCAGTGACCAAGACTCATAATTAATATTAGCCCGCCGGACTCCACATGATTAAATTCAGTCCCTAGACCAGTTTTCAGCAGAAATATCACACCTTTGCAAGATCTAAACTATAATTAGAAAGAAGCCAAACAAAATTGTTTATTGTCAACAATACCATCAATATGAGGGTGAAAATGCCTATTATGAGAGTTGGAGTTGACAAAAAAGAAAGTAACAGGATTGTTCAGTAAACACAAGGCACATGCCAAATTTGACTGTGAAAAAAAGTTGCAATTAGTTAATTATAAATCTTGGGAGAACATGGTAGAAATAATTCTAGAATTTAAATCTTGGAATAGAACATAAATATAGAACAGATTTGTTGTCTTGTTGAGATGGTTGTTCATCTTTTTAAGGCTGATATTATCCCCAATAAAGAATGGGGACAGTCGCTTGACACTTACACACAGAGAGATTCTTCCCATTCTTTTTTTCCCAGTCCTTAAAAAAAAAAAAAAAAAATCCTGACCCAGAGATTGATCTGGGTGAATGGTTACATCACTACCAACTCCAGTTTGACAACTACTGGCTTTTGGCTTAATTCTCACAACTCCTTATCCTGACCCACCTGTGATTCAGACTTTCAAGTCAGTGAATGTAGATATATTTGTGATTATGAAAATAAGTTTAGAGTTATTATAAATGGTGCCATAGAGCTTGGCTTATTCACAAAATGGCCACAATGCATTGACTTACAATTCATTGACTTACAATTCACTGACTTAAACACTGATTGAATTGATTAAAACCTGTTTTTTAGTTCTGAAAAAGGTGATGTGGTGGCACAGTGACTTAATGATGCTTGAACTGCTGGTCAGAAATGGTCTGCACTCTGGCAGCTCAAGCCCAGCTCCATGAGACGAAATGAGCTCCTGTTGCTCAACCCCTAGCTCCTGCCCACCCAGCATTTTGAAAACATGCAATATTGCGAGGAGATAAATGGGTACCACTTTGATCGTAAAAACTTAGCTGCATTTGCATGTGCAAGAAAGCAGAAGTCGACGCTGGACCTGGGTAGACACGAGGCAACTCCAACATAAAGTGAAGCAAGGAGACGCAAAATCAGCGGAGGAGCCTGGAAAAGTCAGCAAGCTGAGCACCATGAATTAACTGGTGTAAAGCAAGTTCAGTCCCTGAGGTGTACCAAGGATAGGTGTGCAAAAGCCAAACAGAATGAACTAGCAAAATAGATTTCCTTGAGAATGCATGACATATGTTAAATAAATAACTGCTGAATACAACATCTTCAATGACCCACAACGTTCTACCTAGATTATTAGACTAGCCTTTTGTAGGTGTGTTTGAAGTAAATAATATGTTGGAGGAAGATCCTAGGTGTAATTTATATTTGGGGCACTGAAAAGAATAGTTTTTCTTCTACTAAATAGTGAGAAAAATGTATAGAAATAAAATGGTAAAGAACAAAAAATAGATACCACTCCCTGCTTACTACTGAATCAAGGAGTGACAACTAGGCTTGACAACTTCTGATGATTAATGAACTAGAGAATGCTCAGATAACAGTCTCCAAAAGTAGAGAGGGCTGAAATGCAAGATGTTAATAGAGAAGTAGAATTAACTTGCTTTTAGTCCAAGGAAGAGAAGGCTGACAACTTGTTGTCAGCTGAGTTAAAAGGACAATGGCAATCACTTAATTAACCTGATCACCTAGAGATCATATAAAGGAATTAATTTAAGAAATAAAATGCAGAGATCATGTGTAGAAGAAAACTGCATTGACAATTTTGGCAAGCAACACCTGCAGCAAATCTTTTTTGCCTATCTAATCAACTGTCAAGAGAATTATCATTCAGAATCTTTTTTAAAAAAACAAGTTTTATTGATTTTCCATTTTTACAAACCTTCAGGTATTTAAGGAAGCAACATGCTGGTTGGATAATACATAGTCCAATAACATGCTTATCCATATATATATCAGTTTACATCATCGAAAATTTCCTCTCTGTTTGTCTTAGCTATTATATCAAATTCAAATTAGTAGATTGCTAATTATAACTCAATCATTTAAAACATTTATAAACAACTTTTAGATTATATATCTCCAGATCCTGTTTTTAACTTATGTCTGGTTTAAATTACAATGATCCAGTTGGCTTACTGTCCAATAATATATAAGTTTCGGATAGCCCCCAGTTCTCTTAATTCATACAAAATAATATCATGTCTAAAATACACTTATTATTTGTTCCAATAAATTCTTAATTTATTTCACAATCATATTCTAAATTCTCATTTTAATATCACAGCTTACTCATAAAATGACCTTTATCCTCTAAATCCATCTTCTATTTATAATTCAAAACAATTATTTAAGTAACTAATTTATTTCCCTTATAAATATAGACCTAACTATTAAATCTAATAATATCTTTTAAAATCTCCTTGGCTCATTAACTAAAATTTAAAGCTCTTCCATTAGGTATCACACAGAGAAAACCATTTTTTTTAAGTCTAACTCTGGCCTTCCTTTTATGCCAAGCCGGCTTCCATAAGAGAGCTTTTAGATCCTCAAGTGGCTCTCCCTTCCTTCCTGCATATATCATTTGAAACAGGGGAGGCCATTCAATCATCAGCCTATCAAGGAAGCCAGTCCCTTCACAGTCATTGAGTTGTTAGCTGAATGGTTTAAATCTCCATATCTGAGTTAATATATTTATCATACGTTCAGGCTAGTCTTCTTCTGATTTCAGCTGGATTAGATGAACAGTCATATTCAATGTTGTAGTTGTTTTTGGATCATCTAGATTGTCTAGAATCTCAATGTGTTGTCGTAAATCCTCTGCAGGTTCCATTTTAGCATTGCTTTGTTCAATTTCTGTTGCTGTTGTAGTTGTAAAGTCTTTAAGTGAAGTCAAAGTTTGGGTGTCAAAGTTCTGAATAGATCAGTGGTTCTCAACCTTTTCAATGCCGCGACCCCCAACCGGTCGTAAGTCGATGACTACCCAACTGGTTGTAAGTCGAGGACTTTCCCTGCCTGGGAGTGCCGCGCATGCATGGTGCTTTCCCCTGCACCAGCCGAGGCCTAGCTGGCAAGGAGCAGTGACGATGCAGGGCGACCACCGGCTAGGCCGCCAGCTGGCCCAGCCCAGACAGGTAAGACACCCGCCAGGCCCCACACACACCAGAAACCCTCCCTGCGCCCACAGCTGCCCCTTGCCAGCTAGGCCTTGGCCTTACCTTGGCCGCTGCCTGTTCGGGGTGGCGGCAGGCAGGCCCAGGCACTCCTGGGCAGCCACGGCAAGCGGCAGCGACAGCACAGGGTGACCACCGGCTGGGCCACCAGCTGGCCCAGCCCAGGCAGGTAAGACACCCACCAGGCCCCACATGCGCCAGAAACCCTCCCTGCACCCGCCGCTGCCCTGCTAGCCTTACCTTGGCCACCGCCCATTCAGGGCGGCGGCAGGCAGGCCCAGGCACTCCTGGGCAGCCACAGCAAGCAGCAGTGACGGCGCAGGGTGACCACCGGCTGGGCCACCAGCTGGCCCAGCCTAGGCAGGTAAGGCACCCACCGGGCCCCACGCGTGCCAGAAACCCTCCCTGCACTCGCCGGCCTCCAACCTCCCACCCCTGGCCCTCTTTTACTTAATTTTAGTAGTTGCTCATCAGGGAGGGAAGCTTTCCTTGAAGCATCATTTGCAGACCGGGGCTTTTGGCGGTCTCAGCAGGGCAGAGACAACCTGGACAATTCCTATTGGCTTTTGAAAGCCAATAGAATTAGACTCTATTCAAGAAAGTTTATTCTAATGGCTTTCAAATGCCAATAGAATAGAGTCTCTTGAATAGAGTCTATTCTATTGGCTTTCAAAAGCCAATAGAATAAGAGGGAGTAGCAGAGCTAAAGAAAAGGGGAAAAAATGGGGGAAAAAATGGCGGACAGCTTTGTTTGGCGACCCCCATGAAATGGTTGTTTGACCCCAAATGGGGTCGCAACCCACAGATTGAGAACCGCTGGAGTAGATTGTTGCTGGCATTTTTTAAAATCCACTTTGTTTTTTTTTTGTTTTTTTGAAAAAGTTTTTATTTAATTTTTTTTCCATTTGTACATCATACAAAATACAATTTTGAAATAAAATAAATTCATAACCATTGGTACCACCTGCCCATTCCCCCCAGGCCGCGTCCACCCTCTCTAAAACCTTCCCTACTTCCCTCCTCTTTCTCTCCTTCCCTCCTACTCTCTTCCCCTCCCCTTCTCCTCTTACCATCCTACTTCCTCCCTACACCTTCTTCTCCTCTCATCCCTCTCAAACACATGAACGCAGCATAGGGGAAATGCCCAGGCCGCACCTTTCTTATAAACTACCATATATATATGATCCTTACCCACCCACTCTTCCACCCACCCACCCCCAACCCCCCTCCCCTCACTTCCCAGAGCAGAATACAGGGTTATTAATGACAAAGTTGACAATAAAAAAGAAAAAGAAAAAGAAAAAAGAAAAAAAGAGAAAAAAAATATCATACTTAATCTTTAACTCCAATAACATCATAAACAAATCTCTATAACATTTACTATAAAATTCACTCGTAAAGTAAATGAAACTTTATAGTTCCATACTTTTTCTGAATATAATCTATCCATCTTCTCCATACAATAATATATCTTTCTTGTGTATGATCCTTCAAATAAGCAGAAATTTTTACCATTTCTGCAAAACTAGAAACTTTAAATATCCATTCTTCTAAGGTAGGCAAGGAATCTTTCTTCCAATATGAACCTACTAGTAACCTTGCCATGGTTAATAAATTCAACATTAAAGTAGTTTCTTTGTCATTTAGACCCACAAAAATACCCAATAAAAATAATTGAGGAGTAAACTTTACCTTCCTTCTAAAAATCTTTTGAATGTTCCACCAAATCATAATCCAAAAAGCCTTTACCTTTTTGCAATTCCACCAAATGTGAAAATATGTCGCATCCTTATTGCCACATCTCCAACATTTGGGCTGTATATTAGAATACATACAAGATAATTTTTTAGGATCTAGGTGCCATCTGTAAAACATTTTATAAAAATTTTCCCTCAAATTTTGAGCTTGTGTAAATTTGACATTTCTAATCCAAATTGTCTCCCATAAATCCAAAGAAATCGGTTCCTGTATATTCTGAGCCCATTTAATCATACAGTCTTTGACCAATTCTGTTTCCGAGTCTAACTCTAATAAAGCATTATAAATTCTTTTTATATGAGCCTGACTCTGATTTTTAATCTGAATAACCAATTGTTTATCTTCTAATGTTATTCCCTCTTTCTTATCTACAGTCCACCTGTCCACTATTTGTAAATATTGAAACCATGACTGTAGAATATTTTCTTGCCTTAATACATCTAGCGATTTTAAATGCCAATCCAAACCTGACCAAATTAATAATTCTTTATATGAAATTCTATCAAAATTCATCCCCTTGGAGGTTCCCTCAATTGCATGTCTGGGAATCCCCCATATAGGTATTTTATAATTTAACCTATAATAACACTTTTTCCAAACACGAAGTAAGGCATTCCTCAGAATATGTGATTTAAAAATCCGGTCGACTTTCTTATTAAAAATTAAGTACGCATGCCAACCGTACATTAAATTCCAGCCTTCCAGGAAAAGAATATCCTTATTTGTTAAATTAAGCCAATCACTTATCCAACTTAAAGCAGCTGCATCATAATATAATTTCAAATTAGGTGCCTTAAGTCCTCCTCTTTCTCGGGCATCTTGCAAAATCTTAAACTTAACCCTTGGTTTTTTCCCAGCCCAAATAAAATTGTTAATACCCTTCTGCCATTCCTCCAAGTTTCCCTCTTTTTTTAAAATAGGTATCATCTAGAACAAGAAAAGAAACTTTGGTAGAACATTCATTTTTACAGCTGAAATTCTCCCCAACAATGACAATTGCAATTTTTTCCAATTCTTTAAATCCTTTTGTACTTTTGCCCATAATGGTTCATAATTGTTCTTATACAATTTTCCATTTGAAGCAGTTAAATATACTCCCAAGTATTTAACCTTTTTTACCATCTGAAAACCTGTAGCTTTAACCAGACTTTCCCTATCCTTAACTGACATATTCTTAGGTAATATCTTAGTCTTGTAATGGTTAACTTTAAAACCAGAAACATTCCCATACTATGTTATAAGTTCTAATAAGCAATCAATCGTTTGATTCGGTTGTTCCAAAATTAAAACCAAATCATCCGCAAAAGCCCGCAGTTTATACTCATTCTTCCTTATCTTTATACCCTTGACTACCGTTGATTCTCGAATCTGGATCAACAAAATTTCCAACATTAAAACAAATAACAATGGAGATAATGGGCATCCTTGTCTTGTCCCTTTTTCAATATTGAAAGTCTCAGTCAATCCCCCATTTACAACAATTTGTGCAGATTGTTGCTGATATATAGCTTTAAGTGCATATAGAAACTTATCCCCAAAATTCATTTTCTCTACCAATGAAAATAAAAATTGCCAATCTAGTTGATCAAAGGCTTTTTCAGCATCCAAAAATATAAAAGCCAGAGGAATCTGATTATTCTTATCCAAATACTCAATTAAGTTTATGATTTGTCTTACATTATATTTCATATATCGCTCTGTTATAAATCCTGATTGATCACTATGAATCAAATCCTTCATAACCTGCATTAATCTATTTGCCAAAATTTTAGTGAAAATCTTATAATCAACATTTAACAATGATATTGGCCTATATTTCTTGGGCTCTGTAAGATCTTGATCCTCCTTCGGAATCAGTGATATAAAAGCTCTTTTCCAAGAAGGAGGAACTTGTGCTCCCAACAAAATACTATTAAAAAGCTCCTTTAATGGCTCCATCATTTCTTCAGATAAAATCTTATAGTACCTTGACGTCAATCCATCTGTTCCTGGAGACTTTCCCACCTTTAACTGCTTAATAGCTAAACCAATTTCCTCCACAGTAATTAAACAATTCATCCCATTTTGTTGTTCCTCAGAAAGTTTAGGAAAATGTGCTGATTGTAAATATTTATCTATATCCAATCCCTTTATATTGTCACTTGAATATAATTTTGTATAAAAATCTAAAAAACTCTTTTTAATCAAATTTTGCTGAAAAACCTCAGTACCTTTATATTTTACTTTCTCTATAATCCTAGCTTTCTGTTTCTTTCATAACTGATAAGCCAACCACCTCCCAGGCTTATTTGCATTACAAAAAGTATTATGTCTCATATAAGACAGATTTGTAGCCACCTGATCTGCCATCAACATATTAAAATGTTCCCTAAGCATCTTTATTGAAACCTTTAAGTTAGTATCAGTTGGATTAAGAACAAGCGCTTCAGGTTGAGAACCGCTGGAGTAGATTGTTGCTGGCATTTTTTAAAATCCACTTTGTTATTAGTTCCTTCTTCTGTTGCTTTTTGAAGTTTGGATTCCTCTAATGAGGTTAAAGCTGCGTTTTGTGGCTTTAAAGTGCACATAAGTCTTTCATTCTAGAGTTCATTAGCTCAGTAGCCTCTAGAATTTTTTTGAGTATAAGTTTAATATTTAGCTGTGGGTTATGTTCCTCCATTTCTGTAGTGTTTACAAATAGTCCTTTAATGGAGACTATTTTTAATAAAAGTCAATAACTGTCCACCTCCACTCTAAAGAGATATTTTCATCACCCAGCTGTTTCAAATTCTTATCTTTTGATTGCTGTCAAGGACAAATTTTAGTCTCAGAGGTCTCCCAGTCAGAAATAAATTATTCCACTTGCTGTACCAAATTTCACCACAAGATGTCCCCAGTAACAGACAAAATAGGGCTTTTGTCCAGTTCAAGAAAGGAAAACAAAGAAAAAAAGTATTCCCTTTTTTTCCCCCAAGTTAGCAAAAGAGTAAAGCAGTAAGTTTTTGTAGAAGTACAGAGCTTTTGGGGAGCCCAGGTATCCACATATTACAAGTCCAGGTATGTAATCATTTAATCTTATTGTTCCTTTTTTATTTCTTAGCTTTATTTTCCTGGAGTGAGCAAAAGCCGTGGAATTAAGCTGGGGGGAAAGGGTATTTCAAGAGTTTTTACAGGAAAGTAGTTGGGAGGGAGAAAAGGAAAAATAGGGTCTCACCCAACTCCTCCAGTTGCTTCTTCATGCTTAGTTAGTGCATTGAGCTTTCGGCTGGTTCGACTAAGTGAGCAGCCATTTTAATGGCTGCACTTTTCCTCTTCAGTCCTGAAGAGTTACCACAGATCAAATGGAGAGGCTGCCACCCCTCTGCGATCCAGCAAGAGTCCTCCCCAATGGTGGTCGCCCCTCCAGGGTGATTTTCGACCCTTTCCAGGGTCTTCTGAAGGAGAAAAACCAGGCAGCGGGGAGAGCAGTCTCTCCACACGTCCACCAGCGTCAAAGACCAGAACCAGAAGCCATCATTCAGAATTTTCTAGCCTTCTGTTTCAGTCTGCTAGATATTGTTAAACCACCATTCTAATCAGCATTCCTCACTACCAGGGCTATTTGAGAAATAGAGTTAAGCCACAAGTTTCCCAAACTTTCTCACTTCATGGTGCCCTTAGTGTTTTCGTAATTTTTTTTCGTGGCAGCCCACAATTCCTAAACTGCACTGTAGTGCCAGGGCCCTGCAGCAAACTCACAGGCATGCTACAGCATATTTTAATTGTAAAGGAAAACACATTGACCCTTGATATCTGTCAAAATTTTGATGATCTTTTAATGTTGTTTTTTGTCATTGGTTTGTCTAGCACCATAAAATAAAAATAAGACAGGTTAGGTGGCTGTGTTAAGACTCACAGTTATGGACTTCCGGTGGATCTGCGCGGCGATGGCGGCTACTTTTTAGCCGTCCTCCTGGGTAAGTGTAATGAATCGCTATGAACAGCGTACATCAGCTGTTCAGCAGTTCAAAATCCCCCTCCCGGGCAAAGGGGGGGAAAGAGGGTTGTCTGAATAGTGGTAGAGCCTCTTATGTACCCCCAATTTCTTTTTTGGGGGGGTGACAGAGTGCTCCCACGGAGTTCAGACTGTCTCCGCTTCCCAGCTGCTTTTGTCCCTAGGGACAAAACAAGCCGTTGCAATCACCTCCGCGCTTAAAGGGACCTGGTGAGTTTTTTTTAGAAGCGGACAGAGTTGATTAGAGGATTTACTTTTTGCTTTCTTTGATTTTATATGTATTTTAAGTTTAAAGGTTTATTTTCATGTTTATATTCTCTCCTTTTACTTTTTACTTTGTGCTGAAAGGGAAAGTAAAATGGCGATCTGCAGACTTTCTAGCGTTTTTTTTTCTGGGAAGCTAGAATGGCGATCGGCTTCTTTTACTTTCTCTTTTCTTTTCTTTTTAATGATTGGATGGATCTTAGAAGCATTATTATTTTGTTGTTTAACTTTTTAAACATTATTGTTTTTGTTTGACTTTTTTGCTTTGTCTTTTGTATTTTTAAAAGGCAGGCTTTTTGGTGTTTTTTCTCCCCCCCCCCCTTTTTTTTTCTTTTTAATGATTGGAACGGATATTTTAATTCCTTTTTTCTTTTTTCTTCTTTTCTAACTCCCTTTTTTTTTTATCATTATAAAGATTTTCTTTTGAGGGAGTTATGATTTTTTTGAAGGAATTTTTGTAATTCTCAAGAAGGAGTAAAGTTTTTTTTTTTTTTTAAGATGGCTCCAAAGCGTCCAGGGACTTTTACAGTTCCTAAATCAATAGTTTCACCCTCTTCTGTGGTCCAACCAGCAATTGTGAAGGATTTGCAAGACATGATGGGAAATGTTACAATTCAAATTAGGGCAGAAATGAAAAAGATTTTAGAGGAAAATAACAAGATTTTGAGGCAAGACATAGTTTTGGCTTTAAAAGGAGTTGCTTCTGTTATTGAAAAGTTGAATTCCCGTGTGGAAGAAGTAGTTGAAAAAGTGGAATTAATGGAGGGAAAAACTGAAAGTATGGAAAAGGAAATGGAAAATGAGATTCTTATGCTTCAATATGGACAAATGGAATATGCCTTAAGAATTAGAGGCTTGGGAGAGTCCTTGCAAGGAGATCTGAAAGAGATGGTTGCAAAGGACTTTGCTGTGATTTTGAATAAAGAAAAAAAGGAAATACTTAGTGAAACTGAAAAATTATTTCGAGTTAATTCTGTGGTGGCAGTGCAAAAGAATTTGCCAAGAGATGTGGTAATTTACTTTGGGAAAAGATCTCTACGCAATGAAATTATACAAGCTTTTTATAAGAAGAGATTTCAAATTGCTTCACAAGATGTTATAATTTTAAAGGAGATCCCATCTAAAATTTTAAGAAGAAGAAAGGAGTTTGCTTTTTTAGCAAATGAACTTAAAAAGAGACGAATTTCGTTCAGATGGGATGTTCCGATTGGAATGGTGGTGAACTACCTGGGGATATCTTATAGACTCAATACTGCTTCTCAAGCAAAAGATTTTTATACTTCGGTCTTGGGGGTATGTTCATCATCATCTATTAAGTTTAAAACCTTGGAAGAAAAGAATGTAGAATTACAGTTTGAAGACCCTAAAATTGGGGAACCTTTGCCTGAAAGATCTCAACACGTTCAGATTGAGGAGCAGAAGATAACTTGTGTAGCACATAACTGTAAAGAAAAGCAACAACAGAAGAAGATTAAGGAAGTTTCACATCTAGTGGTTTCTGAATCTGTGGGAGAAGCAAGACTTATAAAGCCTTTGGAGCAATCTTCAAGGATGGAATTGTTGTCTGAAATGAAAAATTGGGAATCTCAGCTTGAGGAGTTTCAACAAGTTGAGAGGAAGGGGCAGAGGACAATTCGTGCAACATATAATTGTAAAGAAAAAGATCAACAGAATAAGGAGTTTAAGGAATCCCCACATGTATTGGCTTCTGAGTTGTTGGGAGATCCAGAAATTTTGGAGCAATCCTTAAAGCCAGATCTCAAAGCACTTCTCTTGAGTTTGATAAGGTTAAAGACGAATATTCAAAATTAGAGAATGATAAGGATGGAGAATGAAAATGGACAATTGAGACTGATAAGGATTGTGTTTTTTTTGTGGATGGAATTTGTTATTGGTGAAGATTTAAATGTTTAATGTGTTTATTGTGGATGGAATTTCTTATTGATAAAGATTTAAATGTGTATAAGGGATTTTTAAGTTTTAAGTAATGTTTAAATTTGTGTTTTGGGGGAGTTTATAAAAATGATAATAATATTAGCATGATATTAGAAGGTTTGGAGTATACTATAATGTGTTTAGTGTCTGGGTTTATTTATTTTTTTTTTCTAATTATTATTACTATTTTTAAGATGGAATTTGATTAAATGTGTATAAGGGGATTCTAATGTTTAAAGTTTTAAGTAATGTTTAAATTTGTGTTTATGTTTAAATTTGTGTTTTGGAGGGAGTATAACTTGTTTAACTAAATGTATTTAGATTTGTTTATGACTTATATTAGATTTTATATTATAGTTATAGATGTTCAAAGAAAGTAGTGCTTAAAATTGTGTTTTGGGAGGAATTTATATAGAATGGTGGATAATATTATAAGCATGATTAGAAGATGTTCAGAGTATATTATAATGTGTTTAATGATTATTACTTTTTAGAGATAATTTATTTAATTTAGAATATTAAGATTTGTTTAGGATTTATATGTGTTTTAAGTTTTATATGTGTTTTAAGTTTTTTCTTTTTTTCTTTTTCTTTTTTGAAATATTTTGGATAAGCCCGTAATCAACTCTGGGAGGTCCAGGGGAGGGTTAGGGAGGTTTGGGGAGTTGGGGGAGGATACGGGAGGCTGGGGGGGTTTGGGGAGGGGATTTGTCTTGTAAAATTTGAAAAATTTTCAATAAAAAAAAAAGACTCACAGTTATAATAAAGGTGACTGACTTCCAAATAGATTGTGTTATTTTATAAATGTGATTTTATATGTTTTTTTACCATTAATTGTAGGTTCAAATTAGATGATTGTGTGTATAAATTTTACTAGGCCGGAGGGTATCATAATATATAGTGACTAGAATCTAAAGATAAATGTTAGACTGGAAAGGAAATTAACTCAGTCAAAATTTGCTTTCCAAAGGATAGATGTGCAAGAAATCCTCTAAAGTATATATACTCTTATGCTACCTCTCCAGCTGGGATGCCTGTAAAGTCAGCTATAGTCCAGGGTATTTTTGAGAATTTTTTAACTGACCACATGCAGAATAATGGATAAAAAACCTGTGAGACCTGGTGGCAACAGGACAAATTACCTAGAATTGCTGATGAATTATTGGATAACACTCCGTATTTAGGGATCTCTCTCTCCCCCCCCCTCTCTCCCCCCCTCTCTCTCTCCCCCCCTCTTTCTCTCCCCCCCTCCCTCTCTCTCTCTCTCTCTCTCTCTCTCTCTCTCTCTCTCTCTCTCTCTCTCTCATATGCATGATGTAGTACAAATAATTCTTTTTCATGGATGACGTTGATATTCCCCCTACCAGTGCTTCAATTGACTTTTAACCCAGTTTGTCTTCACTTTTCCCATTCCATTTTTGTTGCCTTGTTTCACATAGTCTGTTTCTGGTTAAATGCAGTTATGTGGTTTACTTTGGATGGATGATAGTGATTAAATAAATAGTTGTTGAGAAAAAGAAGATTGCCATATGAGCAGATGTTTAATACAATAGAAGCTGTGAAATTAAACTTAGTTGTTTAAGTTCTTAAAGTAGCCTTTAAAAAAAAACCTATCATTTAATATTATTTCTATTTCAAAGTATACTCTTTTCTTCCCAATTTTAGTGAGAAGCTAAGTTTCTGTCAAGCATGTTTAGAACACATTTGTCTGCAAGAGAATAATTTCTTGCCTGGAGCAGGAACAGCTCTTTCAAATTCTCAGAAAAAAATTTCTTTGAAAACAGTTGAAACTGTCCCTAGAGTTCAAGAGCTCTTTTATTGTGCAACTGCCTGAATTCCTGGGATCTTCTTAGATGCAGCTTAGCCATAACTGTTCAAAAAGAATTGTATGGCAATAAATGTAAGTATCCTTGTCTTCCCAGTTCTAACCCATCTGATTCCTAAATGAAAGATAAAGTAGAGGAATTGGTAAGCATTTTTTTCCCAAAAGTATTTATCGTACTACTCTGGAAATAAAAGTATCTACAGAATATAACTAAAATAGTCCTGTTGCTTTTCTCTAAACGTGGGCAAAGTTAATATGTAACAGCAGTTGTTTATTTAGGGTTTTTTGATTGTTTGTTTTTTGCAGCGATGTAAAGAGGATGATATTATATCACCACCTATTGGCAATTCTTCAGTACTGTTTTCTGGGAAGTAGCAGTATATGCTGTGAATTTCAAAGGGTAATAAATACATTGTCATGATATTGTATTATTTGCAGGATATTTTTGTTTTATGGTTAGAAACTGCAGAAATTGATTCTCAAATCCTCAAGCTACAGTTATGGTAGTATGAAATAAAATTATAGTCATAATCTATAGCTTAGAAAGATTTTTAAATGAAATGACTTGTTTATTTATTTATTTATTTTGTTCCTTCTTACCTATACAGTAGGTATTACAAAATGTTGTAATAAAAACAGGTAGATTTGAATGTTAGCAATGAACTCTGTTTACCAAAATACCTAAGTCAGGGGTGTCAAACTGCCCGCAGGCCGGATGCGTCATGGTGAAACCGCACCCACCCCATTGCCTGCAATGGAAAAAAAGTCATGATAGGTGACACCCCTAACTTAAGTAATGAATTGATGGTTGGACAGGACTCACTGTAGGAGCCTACTGACTGTCCAGATAATTTATAGTTAGTGGAGATAATGCGAATATAAAGTGAATAATTACTGGATCATTCTTTCACAGAGTACTTCCATATCAATTCCATTTTCACTCCCTAAATCTGCAGAAGTAATATGGAAGTAAACTCTGATTGTGAAGTCTTTCTAATTAGACAGATTAGGAAAACTAATCCATGTCAGAAAATGTTAACATTCTTAAGGTTACTTGCAGAATGCAGGAAATAAGAGATGGCTTGTCTTTGCTCTTAGCCATCCTTAAATCCGAAGTACATACATAAAATGTCAGGTAGTGTAGGAGGGATAAAATAGAGTTTGGATGGAAATGAAAACAAAACTATTTTAGGGAGGAGACATAAACTAAGAAAACCACAAAAACCTCCATCTTTGACAAGTCAAAGGAAAATAAGGGGGTGGAGGAATGTGATGTTCCTCTTGAGTTTTGGACATCAAAAACACCCAGGTGTTCTGGGAACTAGGTCTATTCCTTATTACATCCTTTATTCCATTACATGAAAACACATAAACAAACTCTTGTTTCACTGATAATGAATTCAGCATTTATAAGAAAGTGACAATAAAAAGATCTTTTGGAACTTAGATTTGCATAGATTTTGCAAGATCGTAAGGAAAGGGAGGAAATACACACAAAATCTGTATTCTCTCTTACATGGCAGATACTGCTAAACTTTCAAAGTTGCAAAGAAGCATTAGTGCAAAAAGATAATCACTAGCACTGAGGTTGTTACCTAGTTTGGGTAATGAAACATCTGCAAAAAAAACCCACAACCAAGTTCAGAGAGCATCAAGAATCCCTCAAAAAGATAATACTGGCAATCCAAAATATATTTTGCAAAATTCCCCTTTGCTGATTTCTTTTATCTCACATCTAAATAATTACTTATCCTGTGTGTCGTAGCTTAAGCAAGATAAATTATTCTTATCTTATCTTCACTGACTTGTAAATTCCAAGTGGTATGACAAGTGTCAGCATATAAGTCCACTCAAAGCCAATGCAGAAGAATAATGGTTTTCTGCTAACCTCTCTGAGGATAGGAACTTATGACCTCAGAACTACTGAGACTGATAATCAAACCACTTGTGCTCATAGCATATATCATGTTCAATTGTGATGAATAGCTATCGGATCAATACAACTGTGATGAAGCTATTTTTCTAGTGAATCATGTAGATAGGGTATATGCTGACTTCTTGCTCTCTTCCAGATAAGAGAGAAGGGATGAGGGGAGGAGATCAGAAGAAACCAACATAGAAAATAGACAATTGTGTCACAAAATTAATAGCCTGTACTATAAGAGCTAATGATTTAAAATAGGTCAGAGATTCCCTATTCCAGAAAATTGTAATTCTAACTTTTTTTAAAATAAGATTTTAGATTGTTTAAAGCATTTCACATGTGCTATGTCAATTTTCTTTCAACGTCATAAAAACGAAAGAGTTTTTCCAGATTTGGCCCGAAATCTATGTAATTCAGTTTCACCAATGGCCGAATATTTTGTTGGTTTTGTTTTTGTTCAGGTATTATATTACCTCTGATCCACAAAAATAGATCCATGTAAAGAGTAAAGAATCCCTAATAATCATTTTTGTACACTAAACCGATTAATAAAACTCTCTAAGGAAGTGGACTTTGTTATAGTTCCTGGTAAATTTTTTCTTGATTTAAGTACTGCTATGAATAGTCAAATTCATCTACCCAGAGTTGTCTAGTCTAGATCTCATTGTAGAGTCAGGTACCTCATGCTGAATTTCTAGCATAGAAAGGAAGGGTGAGGGAAGGAACACCAATAATGATCAAACACCCATTGTTATCATGCATATTATATAACTAATCAGTCTACATGTTTTTCAATGAGCTTTAAATTCTATTGTCAATTGTCATTAGTTGCTATGGAATGTTTCACTGAAAACTGAAATCCTAAACTTGGCATGTCAATAATATTTGGGCAGTAGGACAAGTTAATATAAAATGAAGTTTTATTTATTCTTTTTTTTAAAAGGCAGAATGCATTTACATTTTTAAAACACCCTCAGTGGGTGGTTTCATTTCCTGTAAGTATGTTTCTTCTCAAACCTGCGAAAAAGAAAGTATGAAAAGCATACTCACTGTTGAAGGAATGAAGCTATCCGTTGTTGAATACTGAGCAGACTGTTATTAACAGTATTTATTTTTTATACAATCAGAAGATGGGATTTCAGGTGTTTTATTTACTCATCCTAGCATGTGTCCTCAATGGTAAGTTCTTTCCATAAAATGATGATAACTGGTGTATGAAATTGTTTTTTCAGTTCCTTGTTAGAGCACAAGGTAGTATATACGATTATTGTTTCTGTTTAAATACAAAATTATATTTTCTGGCTCTAATTGCTGGATCTTTGTTCTTATAAGGTGATTGTTATTCTAAGAATCAAACTAGCTTAGTTCAATTATGAATTTTCTAAAAACTGTAGGATTAAAAGTTTGTTAGTACTATGGGATTAAATTAAAATGTTCTTAATTAAAGAATGAAATCATTATCAGCTCATTAGTGTGTAGGAGGACAACACACTCCGCCCAGAGAAAGAAATATTTTGGGGAATATTAAAAAGTAGAATATTATATTTCCCAAAGGAATACAGTAATGGAGAATGAAAATCTTAAAAGACAGAAATCAGACCCCAGAAACCAGCCACAGCCCTCTCCCTCAGGCAGAAGCCAGCTCTGTAGAAACTCAGATTTGACAATCCTATTCAGAAAGGTTGGGACCAGGAAGCTTGGAGCTGACCCCTAAAATCTATATACCCCACCCAAACTCTAAAGACATGACCTTTAGGACATAATAGGATTAATCCACCATCATCAGAACACCAAAGGACATGCTCAAAAGCTCAGGCCAAAGTTCCTGCCAGAGGAACAAGAAACAACCTCAAACATAAAAGCCCAAGAAGGTATAAAAACCCACCACTCCAAGCTACATGTGGTCAGTGCTCCCAGAGCCACATTTCTGTCTGGCTCTGCTCTTCAATAAACTACAACCTTCTTTCTAAAGCAATCTCCATTTTGTTTATTCCCGGCTTGGACTGGACCCTGATAAAGATTTTTCTTTCAACAAGTGGATAACCAAATAAGCTAAGCAAAGTTAGACCTGGGGAGTACCCTGAAGGGACAATCAGAAAATCCCTTCTGTAGGTTTGTCTAGGAAATCCAAAAAGGTTTGGAAGAAAAAGAAAAATATATATACCCACCTAGGAAAAAAAGGCAAAACTACTTCTAAACTAAAAAGAAGCTACATGGAGAAGTTCAGGAAGTCATCAAGAATCAAGCTTGACCCTGGAGAGTATTTACTGAATTTTTTGTTATTTTTGGTGCACCTATCAATGTAGCTTTTGTCCTAAATGTTAGAGAAAGTGTCTTTCAAATAAGAATATGAATTGTCCATCTGAGTTAAGTGCATTATTGTAGTGAAGCTTACTTGATGTCTCCTTCCCACAATGCAGTTTAATCAAGCATGAACAGGAGATCATCCTGGGATATGACCTAAATCAATGCAAGAAAAATGTTTTTGATATTAACAGTCTGATTTTATCTCCTGCTCATGCATGAGAAGACAAGCAGGTAGTGTACCAGATAATTCTCTATATAGGATATTAGCCTAAATACAAACCAGTCAGCCAGCCAGTCTTAACAACTTTGGCCTGATAATAGAACACTCCCAACTTGAAACAGAAAGTACAAAGAGTGGTGACACATTTTTAAGATAAAAAGGCTATTAATAAAAATTACCTATTAAAATATTTATTCTTAATGCCCTGTATGTTGCATTTTAATCCTCCATATGAACCAAAGATACTTACAAGGAAAAATTGCCTGTGCCAAGCTTGGTCAAAAATAGAGCAGCTTCCTGAAACTAAGATGATAACAAAATACATCATTCTTTGAATTTCCAGGCCTCTTTATACTGCTCTTTTTATTTCTTTTTGTTTAGAAATATACACCTGCTTGTTTAAATTTTCAGTCAAAGTTCAGTCCCATCATGTTAGCGCTCAGGATAAAGCAGAATTTTATATTAAGAGTACAAGGCCAGTTTGGTTTAATTTAAAGAGACCAGACTAGAAGCCAGAAGACTGTAAGTTCTAATTTTGCTTTAGGCTGAAGGTGGGCTAGATGTCTTTCAGCCACTGATTCTTTTTCAGTCTAACCCACCTCACAGGACTGTTGTTGTGGCAAAAATAAGAGGAAGAAGAAGTATTAGGTAACTGCATCGAGCTATTTATACAAATAACAATGGTGGCATTTAAAAAAATCTGGAAAAAGAATCCTATTATTCTAGGGCTGCATGCAAGTTTTTTCAAAAACTTGGTTGTGGCTTCAGAGGACCTGCACAGTTTGCCATCAGATTTAAAGTCTAATGTGATAGAAATGGAAGGGGAAGGAGGATTTCAATGAATTGCATTTAAATATTTAAATTTAATTCAGTTTTTGTCAGATTTCTACCCATTATTAGCAGTGCAATCCTTGATAATGTGGGGTGGCTAAGGCTCTAGATCAGACATGTCAAACTCATGATGTCACGTGCAACATATCGGGACAGTTTTGCTTCTGCATGACGCATCTGGCCCATGGGCCGGCAGTTTGATATCCCTGCTCTAGATTAGCAGTAAGGTGATCCAGGTTTTAGTCACTCTTTTACATGGTAACTGGGTGACTTTGGGACATTGTCATTTTCTCTGTACAGAGTCAAAATCTTTAATATACTAACTTATAAATATTAAATGATGTTTATTTATCACTGTTTTAAATTATAAATCATAAATATAAGAAATTGGAGCATTTTTTAATGACAGCATCAAACAGAAGAAGGCTAAGTTAATATAACGACTATTAAACATGACTGTGATACTATGCCTACTATATTTATTTGTAGGATGTACTGCACTTATAATTACAAATGAAAAAACTGTCTGTGCATTGGCTGGTAGCAGTGTGACTCTAAAATGCAGCATCTTGCAAGGAAAAGAAACCCATGTGACACAGATTCAGTGGTCTAAGTTTGCTGATGGTCTATCAAGAATAATAGCTGTATATAACCCTCTCTATGGTACAAAATATTCTGAAGCGGCCTACAACAATTCAGCAAGTTTTGAGAAAGGTTTCCATGATTGTTTGACTGACTTCAGCAGGACTTCCAAAGAGGTTAATTCTGTAGCAAACAACCTAGAATGCAATCAGTGGATTCTACAACTGAAGAATGTCACATTTGAGCTCTCTGGCTCCTATGAATGTATCTTTACCACATTTCCAACTGGAACAAGTAGCTCAAAAATACACCTTTTTGTTAAGAAAAGAGGTAAGTACAGTAATAGATTGTTTTAATGAAAAATATACAAAAAAGTAACGTAATGTAACCTAAATTGAGGGGGGAAATCTGTATGTGGCCCTCAGAGCTGTCATTATACAAGTCAGATTATCAATTTATTATCAGCATTTTTATTTTTTATATTGTCGTTACTACTGTTTTTCATTTTCCTTAAAAACTCACCTGATATCATGGGCATACGTTCAGTAAATGCAACACTTGGATACTAAAAAAATTCAACCTCTACTCTTTTTATTTTTATGGTGTTATTGGTTGTATGTGTTTGTGTTACAATTACTTTGTTGCAAAGTTGATAACTATTGACAAGGATGGGAAATGAATCTTATGCAGAAACTATAGAGAAAATGCTAGAAATGAGGAGGGGGGGACATCAAGACAAACTGGGGCCAGTTCTTTTCATACAACATTATTCTTTTTGCGATAGGTCTTTTGTTTGATATTGTTGTGGGTTTTCTAGAATTGGTTGTTCAGTTTTTTCACTGGGCTTGTGTTTACGAGATGATAGGTTTCTCCAGCATGATTGGATGGAGAACCCATGGATGGGTTGTCTTAATCTATCTGCTCCAATTAGACTAAGTCTGAAATTTAGTACCGCCCCCTCTGTGCCAACTGCACCCCAGTTTTAGACTTAGTCTCTTTGCTCTAAGACGCGTTTTTTCTTCGCTCCTGGAGCAGAAGACTGTGTATTCCTATTTTATTTCATCCCAACCTGTAGCCTAGCAGGCTGACAGGCTGACAAAACCTCCCTTTGGGGGGGGGGAAACTTTCCCTTTCTCCCTTTGAGAGCCTTTCAGCTTCACAATCAGCTTGAAAATTGGATTCCCAGAAGCAAGAGAAATCTCCTACCAGGGGCCGTTCCTCTGCATCAGAGGCTCCATTCTTCTAACCAGAGCCTGGAGGCCTTAGAGGCAGGGGTAAGCTTGCCAATTGACTAGGGGGCTCCGCAAGGGATGACAAGGCTCATCAGGGCTGGAGGAAGCGTTTTCTAGGTCCCTCAGCCTCAGCAGACCGCCCCAGCAGCAGGAGAAAGTTTTGGGCACCGATCCAATTTTCAGAGCCTGGAGGCCTTACTAGGCCTCGGCCTGCCTCAGCCTCTCTCAGCTCACCTAATTGGAATCCATTTGCTGCGCTAGGGGCCCAAGCAATTCCTCGGAACGAGGGGTCATCACAGCGTAGGCCTCAGGCCTCAAGGCCTTCTTCTAACTGCTGTTTTTTTGGCACGAACTCTGCAGCCGCCATTTTGAATTGACTCACGGAGGCCATTTTGTGTGTGACTGAGGCCCAGACTGCCTGGAGTTTCTCCTGAAGGCAGTGTTCATCACTGGTGGCAGAGGCTTCGAGACTACAGCGTTGAACTGGGGAGGGCCTGTTCGCTCCCAAGGGATGCGGTGCCCATTAATTCCCCGCCCACCCCCCTCACGGGCTGAATCATCTCTGCAGGCTCCCTTGGTGAGTTACAGCGCCGAGGGGGGGGCGTTTTGCCAAGGTTGAGCCCAGAACAACTCATCATGGCAGAGAAAATCAGCGAGCCGGCCAAGAGGAAATGCCAAACAGAGGCAAGTGGAAAGAACACCACCAAGTGAGCCCGGCCAAGCAGGGAGCCACAGAGGGAGGAGGAGTCCCAAAGACTGAGAGCGGCCTCCCCAGATCTGACAGGCACGATGGGAAAGTCCATTTTTGAACCCCTTTCCTCACATTGTGCCTCAGCCCCAGGGGCCTGGTCTCCCCCCAGGGGAATTCCCCAATTAGATTTAACCACAAGAGGGACCCAGGGAGGGGCATAACCAACCAGGACACCCCAGGACCCCAGGCCACGTTCACCCCCACTGCAGCAGGGCTTCGCCCTCCTGAGAACCAGGCCTTGAACCCGGACCTCCTTCAGTCCATGATAGCCCAGGCTGTGGCTCAGTTTATGGCCTCCAACACCCCACAGCCACCCCCCCAGGCCACGTATCATCCACAATCTCCAGATTTGATGGAGGATCCCTCATCGGATTTGGAATCTACAGGGGCTGAACAATCTGGCCTGATTTTGTTTGAGGACGAGGGCATCACTCCCTCTGACCCCACCCCTCCTGTCGGTCTCTTTGACCATTCATTCTTTAATTCCCTGCTACTCAGGGCCTGCACTACTGCAAACCTCCCCCAAGAACAGGAGACCCCACCTACAACGTCCAAGGGTCCCCACGCCATATACACCGAGCCCTCAGTCTCGCAGAACAATATTCCCTGCCCTCCCCTTTTTCTGAATATAGTTCAAGAACAATGGGAGAACTTAGGATCCTTCTTAAGCCCCGGTGCAGTAGAGGGAACATTATTCAATGTTGCCCGTTCTCTGGCCTCCCTATTGGAGATTCCTGAGATTGAGGAGCCTTGAACTCATTGTTTCCCAATGCTAACATCCCTGGGGACATAAATGAGGCACTTAGGGCGGAGGATAAAAAGATTGACTCCGCATTGCATAGTTCCCATCTGGCATCAGCCTGGGCAACAAAGGCGGCAACGTCTATGGCCTTCTTTGCCAGGGCTTCAGCCCTTGGGTTACATGAGCTCCAGGACAGGATCCCTCCGGACCAGCTCAGAGCTCACCAAAATCTGGGTAAGTTAGTGGCTACATCCCAGTACCTAGCCGACGCTTCTCTGCACATGGCTAGATACACTGCCAGACCATCGCTGCAGACATCTCAGCATGAAGGCTCCTTTGGCCCAGGAATTGGCGAGCAGACACCAAGACCAAGTGGCGTCTGGCCTCTAAACCTTACACAGGTGGACATCTCTTTGGTAAGGCACTAGAACCATACTTAACTGAAGGTAAGGACAAACATAAAACTCTGGTTAACTCATGTCACAGAGCAGTTACAGGAGGCTGCCTTTCGACCAGCTCCATCCTGGGACTGGGCCCAGGCATCCCTCTATTCCTTTCAGAGACAAGAACGACAGCAGGATCGTTCAGCATGCAGAAGCAGACCACAGATCCAGGCCAAGCGGCCCCTTCAAGGCCGAGGGGCCGTTCCTCTAAACGAGGCAAGTGATCTCACAGTCTCACTTCCCATAGGAAGCCAGCTGGCCCCTTATTCCAGCACTTGGGCAGTCACCACTACAGATGCCGGCTGGCCCCTTATTCCAGCACTTGGACAGCCATCACTACAGATGCATGGGTGTTAGACACTGTCACGCAAGGTTTGAGACTAGAATTTTGTTCTCAACCACCTGACAAATTCCGCTCTTGCCCTATCCCAACGAGCAGGTCCAGGGCTGACTTTATGTCAGAGGCCATAGCTCATTTATTACAAATATGAGCAATTGAACCAGTACACAAGACCAAGAAGGACGAAGGTTTTACTCAAACCTCTTCGTCATCCCTAAGACTTGGGGGGCTGGAGGGCAATCTTAGACTTGAAAGGTCTAAACCTTACTTGAGGTATAAGAAGTTTAAGATGCAACCACTTCAATCAATCCTGGCCAGCATCAGGCAAGGTGACTTTCTTACCTCAATAGACCTAACTGAGACATGTTTCCTAACCACTGCAAATTCCTCAGATTCAGCTATGCCCACTACCAGTACAGAGCCCTACCATTTGGCCTCTCATCGACACCGAGGGTATTTACAAGGTACTGGCAGTGCTCGCAGCCCACCTTAGACAAATTCCAATCAGAATTCAATGCTATTTAGATGACATACTAATTCAGTCATCATCATTCCGAAACGCTCAGTCAGACCTCGCCCTAGCCATCAAGGTCTTTCAGGAGCACGGGTTTTCTGTTAATTTCCAGAAAAGTCATACAACAACCCGGCTCCTCCATTTGGGCGCTGTTATAGACACGGACAATTGTACGGTCTACCTATTTCAGGACCGAAGGAACTCTATTCAGACTCTTGTACGTCGGATCCAAAGGGCCAGAGTAGTCACATTGGCCTCCCTATCACAGCTACTGGGGAAGACGGTGTCCTGCGTGCAAATTGTGCCATGGGCACGCCTCCATGCCAGAGAATTACATGGCTTCTCCTTCCATTTCAGAGACTTGAACTCCCTTAAATGGTGGGACTCCCCGGCGCTGTCACGGGGAGCAGTATTAGAACCAGACAGGATTACCATTACCACAGATGCAAGCCTGTTTGGGTGGGGGGCACACCTCCACACGCACTGGGCTCAAGGTCGGTGGTCCAAATAGGACCTAAAGAACAATATAAACTGGCTGGAACTCAGAGCCATACATATGGCCCTAAAGGGATTCACCGATATAGTACAGGGCCAACATGTCCTGATTTTAACCGACAACATTACAGCCAAGGCCCACGTCAACAGACAAGGGGGGACAAGGTCCAGGCCTCTCATGCAGGAGGCCAAATTGCTGGGGTCCTGGGCGGAACTGAATCTTGCCTCCATCAGGGCGGAGCAAATATCCGGAGTGACCAACCAGCAGGCAGACTCACTGAGCTGAGCAACCATGGACCATTCCGAATGGCAGCTGGATCCGACGGTGTTCAGAGAGATCGTGGACAGGTTTGGTTCCCCAACCTTAGACCTTTTGCCTCCCCCACCAACTCACAACTTCCCAGATTCCTTTCCGGGTTCCCACCTCCATCAGCGGAGGGAACAAATGCGCTCCGCAGTCCCTGGCCCAGGGAACTGCTCTATGCCTTCCCTCCTCTGCCGTTTCTTCCTGCCACGATCAGGAAGATCCTTCGCGAACGAACAGAGGTCCTCCTGGTTGCACCACATTGGCCGAGACGCTCTTGGTCGCCGACCTGATGGAGCTCTCCGCATCATCTCCATGGAGGATCCCAGCAAATTGCATCTCCCACATTCAGGGGGAACTACGCCATCCAGACCCTCAATGACTCCAGTTAACCGTCTGGCACTTGAGAGGCAGGCCTTAGGCTGAGACTCATATTCGTCAAGGGTCATAGCTATGATTCAGCAATCCAGGCGACCCTCGACGAATAGAATATACGATGCCACATGGAGAGACTCCTGTAATTGGTGTTCAGTTCGAAAAATTGACCTTTTGGCGGTTTCAATGCCAGTTATCTTGGAGTTCCTGAGGGATGGTCTAGACAAAGGGCTTTCCACAAGCACCATCCGCAGGCAGGTAGCAGCACTTGCCACAGTTATTTCCTGTGGCAATGAATCCTTAACACATTACCCTATGATACGCTCCTTCCTAAAAGGAGCTAACAACGTCAGACCATCAACTGTACATAGATACCCCTCGTGGGATCTTCTTCAGGTTTATAGGCTCTTGTTTCGCACCCTTTGAACTATTGACACTGGTTTGTTTAAACAGTTATCAATGAAGGTGGAATTTCTTGTTGCTGTAACTTCAGCGAGAAGGATATCTGAACTGGCTATTCTTAAGTGAGGAAGGACCTGTGTACGTTCCATAAGGACAGGGTAACCCTTAGGCTAGGCCCCTCCTTTGTGCCTAAGGTCAAATCCTTGTATCCTAGATCTCAGGAAATAGTTTTGCCGGACTTCTGTCTTAACCCATCTAATGACATAGAGGTTCAGTGGAACAAATTGGATGTGCGCAGAGCTTATATTGTTATATACAGAGAACCTCATCTTTCCACAGAACAGAGGCTCTGTTTGTGTCCTATCACCCTTCATCACTAGGTTAGAAGGTTTCTTCAACCACAATACGCAGGTGGATTAGAGTTTGTATTTCTCTGGCATACCAGTCTCAGTCACTGCGAGATCCCAGGCATATCACGGCCCATTCCACCGGGGCGCAGCTACTACAGCTGCCTGGTCTACTCAGGCCTCCGTAGAGGGAATTTGTAGAGCAGCAACATGGGCATCGCCCTCTTCCTTTGTCTGTCACTACAAGAGGGATATATATGCATCTTCTATGGCTTCATTTGGCCGCAAGTTTCTAGAACACGCATTAACGTTGGATGGGACCCAGGCCCAATCTAATTCCCCACCCTAGGGACACAGGGCTTTGGTATGTCCCATCCGTGGGTTCTCCATCCAATCATGCTGGAGAAAGGGGCGTTGTCTTACCTGAACGCCTTTTCTCAGCATGATGATGGAGAATCCACTCCCTCCCATTAGGTCAGTTGGCCTGGTTCCCATATTGTTCAGACGCGTCGGACTAAAGTCTGAGTATTGCCTTAGCCTAAAACTGGGGTGCAGTTGGCACAGAGGGGGAGGTACTAAATTTCAGACTTAGTCTAATTGGA
The DNA here is from genome assembly GCF_016545835.1 of Crotalus tigris. Classification (NCBI taxonomy): domain Eukaryota; kingdom Metazoa; phylum Chordata; class Lepidosauria; order Squamata; family Viperidae; genus Crotalus; species Crotalus tigris. The sequence goes on along the minus strand of NW_024097783.1, from coordinate 55,297 downwards.
GCAGATAGATTAAGACAACCCATCCGTGGATTCTCCATCATCATGCTGAGAAAAGGCGTTCAGGTAAGACAACGCCCCTTTCTCTGTCATTTTTCTTTTGCTTTTTGGATGCATTATGTTCTATCAATGTTAATTGTGTGCATAATTTATTACAAGTATTGAGATAGTTTGGTTAGTTTTTAATGTTTTTAGGATCACTCTTTCTTCTACCCTGATGAATCTATGTCCACTTGACCAGGGGTATAATACATTCTCTTGCTTCTCATCAATTGGTCCAGTCATTTTGAGTGATTAAGCATTCAAAAAAATCTGGTGGCTGGCATTCTCTGTGTTATAATTTAGTCCTTGCTGGATAATATTCTGTTCTGAAGTAGTTAAAGGATGGCTGGAGATATTTACTTCCCATTCTAGTTCAGCTTCATCTTTTCCTATTTGGACTAGCTTCAAAAATTTGATTTACAATTTTGTTTTTCTTTATTTTAACTTGTTTTTGTGCACCAGTTTTGATGGTAGTTGTTAATATCATAATAGGTTCTATAGTTGTTCATTTAATTGCTGCTTTAAGTTATTGATAGTGTGCTATTATTTATGCAGTCTAAGATGACCATCTGCTCTCATCTGATGTACCAGTTTTTAGTCTGTTTATTCTATTTCCTTTCATGCTGTCCGGTTTTTGAGAAGTCTGTTTCTTATGCTAGTAGCCAGAACTATGCTATCATAGGCATTCATTTAGAAAAAAAGAATTCATAAATATAATTTTGTTTGTAATATCTACACCTAATACTGTGATTGCCAGAAATAGCTTGACATATTACAAAAAAAGAACATCAAGCTGATGCCACTAATGGGCAAAGATTCTAGTAGAATTGATAAGTAGTCCAATATACATTTTTCTGCTTTTTTGCTGTCTGATCAGCTATGAGATGGGGTCAAAATCCTGCCTCATTTCTTAATCTATCAATGCTGCAATGGTCATAAGTTTGAAAAATAGTCATAACACACTATTTTCAGTGCTGTAGTAACTTCAAACAGTTCCTAAATGAATGGTTGTAAGTCAAGGACTACCTGGATTTAATATCCATCCCCAGATCTTTAGGTGAGTGATAACTGGCCGAAAGTAAAGAGGGAAAGCATTACCATAAGATCAGCAATAAATAAAAACAGGGAAAGACAATAAAAGATTTATATGCCATTGTGAAAATGCAAGGTTTTCTGAAGTATTGAGTAATTTAACCAAGTGCTTCCTAACTTTAATTTAATCCAGTGGTCATCATTCTTTTCCATTTGTCTGCCTGGAATGTTTACTAATGTTTGGTTGTCATGAGGTTTCTTTATAGATATTAACCTTATTTTGCTTCCAACTAGTTTAACACAGAAGCTGGAACAAGCTTCAGTAATTTTTAGATATTAGTCTCAAGCATAGAAATTCTCTAATTTGTTTTTTTTTTAAATCATCTGTTTCTAATACAATTTAATGAAAGAGAATTAGCTTTAACATTCCTGTATTTTGTTCAAGAATGTTCTCCCTTTTAGATGTATGCAGCCCCCTGAACTTCCTATTCAGTCCCAGGGGAAATCCTACTCTTGATACACTACTAAATAAATTTTCTTTCTATTTAATTTCTTTAGCTGCCAATTTGGTGGAAACTTTTGAAATAGTGTGTGTATTAATGACACAAACCATAAAACTGGAAGCAAATATTTCTGATAATTTTACAACTATATTAGAGGAAGGAAAGGGATTTTTGACATTGTCCAAGTTCATTCCTATAGCACTAACTAGACTAAATTAGAATTACTGTAAGTATAATGTTCTAATGCTGTTTAATAAACTCTACCTTCTTAAAGAAGACTTTCTGTTTTCATTTATCTGTTTGATTGAGTGCACAAATCTACAAAATAGGTTTACAAGCCTAAAATAAGTTTGGTTTACCTCCTCTTGGCTGTAGCAGATGAAGGAGCTACAAAATTAAAGTTTTTGTTCTAAGCAAAACATTTTAAATCTTGAAATATCAAGAAATCACTGACCTCTCCTTATAGTTAACTATCTGTGAACTGTTTTCTATCTAACAAAAGAGGTCTATTCTTATTTTGGACAACTATTCTTTTATATTCACAATGAGGATAAATGTACTAAACAATAGAACTTGCAGAATTTTACATGCATTGTACATTGGTATTTTCTATATAATATTCTTCTTTTTATTTTACATTTTTTCTTCTTGATAAAAGAATACAAGAATTCTGTGTTACAAGCTTTACTCAACCAGTCCCTTGAAATTCTGTGCATGAATAGTATGCCTAGTTATATAAACCTGACAAATGCTTCTGTAACATGGTCACTGGTAAGTAACTTTTTTTCAATAAAATAACAGTAGGAGAAGACCTAAGACCAAAGCAGCATCACTGAGCCTGTCAGAATATATCTTGTTTGTTATTTTGCTTTTTAAAGTAGTTGGAAAATTATCATTAAAACTTAATTTGCTCCTAAATTGAAGGCTGTGACTTTGGAAGTTTGCAATCTTGAGGATTTCATGTGTCTTCCTAGATTATCCATGTTTAGGAGATGTATGATATGAACCCAAGCATATCATATTCAAGTAACTGTAATTCTAAACTGCAGTTATTTGTCTTGGCAGCACTAAATATGTTTACTGAAAATATTTTATATAAATTATCTAGCATGCATATTAGTGCTGTACGGATAAGGCTGCTCCTAATAGATTTTTATTTTGAGATATCCAAATTTATATAAACTTCTTCATTGAACCTGCTTTGTTTTTAGTTTTTTTTTTAACCCTCCCAATTATTTAAAGGGCCCTAAAAGTCCAGTTCCATTCTTACTAGCCTATAATACCACTGCCATAAACTGGTCACGCAAAAGGGGAGAGTCAACAGGTTCAAAAGAACAGGTGAATCTAGGCAATGAAGTCCCATCCTTTGTTTTAATGTGCATCAAACATGCATCATATTTACATAAAAATGGATAGAGCTTCAGTTACTCCAGTCATACTTGTTACTTAGATACTGTTGACACATAATATTTCCCAGATAACCTTATGCGTGAGCTGGCAATTCTATCATTTATGTCTTTCCTGAGTAAGCATTTTTGGGTGGAAACACTAGAATGTTTTATTCTTGCATTGAAGTTCTGCAAATTTCCACTTTATCCCAATACAGTTTTAATATTTATATGAAACTGCTGAATCAAATCATTCAGCCTTTAGATCTGATTTGTCCTTTGTATGAATGAACCTTTATTATCAAAGTACAACATGTATACAATGAGATTGGCTGAGCCTTTGAACTTTTAGAACTTTAGTAGTGCAAAATATGTCTGGGAACTTTTTAATTGGGGCCAAGTATTAATATTAGTCATCATGTCGGCCTCTACAGTTTCTGAAGCTTGAGATTTTGGAAACTGTTAGATCATCACTGACTTATTGCATGTTTGTGTGGTCTCTGGATTTGTGGGCATGCACACAGAGAGACTCACACTGAGACACAGAAAAATGCACATAACTTAAGGTTCTCAAGAAAAAAAATATTTCTCCATTCTTTTAGTCAGAGATTCAGTACTTTTGTTAGAGAATATTGCTATTTTATTTCTATTTATAAGTAAACCTTCTGTATAATTGCTGTTGGGAAGAAGATATTAAAAAGAAAAAAAATGTTTCCTTCTTTCATTCTGGAGTCTGAGGTCTATTTTCTATCAGAATTAGGTAACAAAAGAGATATGTCCTAAACTGAAATTTATAACAGAAAAGGACTGTTCTTGAGATAGATTATGAAATATAGATGATGGGAAAGAGAGATAGCTACCAAATAGCTAGTAGCTCTTCTTATAGGAAATTCACCTATTCGAGTTGTACAATTGCTATTATATCAGCATCTTCTATTACATTAAAAAGAAAGAATTAATGATAATTCATGCTTTTTCATGGCAATGCATTGTTGATATATTTCCCATTTCTAGCAGAAAGAAAATGGAACTGAAAAGATCCTAATCAAGAAACAGTCCTATTACCTTCAAGGCTATACAGCCAATAATCTCACTGTGTACAAGGACAGAATCCAAATGAGTTCCAAAAATGCATTATTGATTTCTCCAGTGACAGTTATTGATGATGGCAAGACGTTTGTCTGTTCAATTGCTGCTGTCTCCGGAAGAATTCAGGAAAGTGCCACTCAAGTGAAAACATTTGGTGAGGAGGAGCTATTGTAATAGGCTAAAAACTTAATCGACACTGGTTTTTTTCAAACGTTACTTTCTAAAATCGATTTTCTTAAATGCTTATTTTCTTAAGTAACAGTATTTAACATGTTTCTATTTTGTACAAAGGAACTTCTGTGCCACAAATTGGTAGCAGAGCACAGCCTGTCTCTTACTAATGGGGTCATGTAATCACCTAAGACCACTGCCCTACATATCCATCTGTTAGGCTTCTTCTATGAGACATAAGGACATCTTTTCTGAAAGTCTTCACAATTGGGATTCTAGCCTACACATGCATGTTTTCGCATAGCATAAGGTATAGATGCACAGGTTGTGACCTATGCACCACCTATGACCTTCCCCCAGCATTTTTAAGACTCCTAGAATTTCCACCAAGCATCCAACATTTTCTATCCATTGGAGGGAGGGGGGAGTTATTAGAGTTTTAAAGGTAAAATGGATGCCTCAAGCAAGACCTTACAGTACTTATTTTACTCCATAAAATCCTTGATGCCTTCTCTAGGTGGACCAATCTTCTCCTTTTACTAATAAGTTCCTTTTTTTTAAGTGGCAATTGATTATATGAAATGTATAGATCTGTGGCATAGTATTTATGCATGAGTTTATGTTCTACACAAGACTGTTGTAGCCAGGCCAGGGAGCAACTGCTTAGTGAAGGGCCAGAAAGCATAGGTCCACTTCAGCTTTTATGCATACTGTATATAAAAGAAGGAGTTTGAACTATTTTGTCTGCTTCTAGAAATTTTCAGTTCTATGAATGACTTCATTCCCATTGACAAAATAATGAATTTTTAACATAAAAGCAAAATAAAAAATATGTTGGATATGAATTTATCAATTCAATTTAATTTGTTTTTAGGGCTCCATCCTAAGCCCAATGGTGTTCAACATCTTTAAAAATCATCTAGAAGATGGGATAAAAAAAGCTGTTTATCAAATCTGCAGATGACTCCAAGCTAGGGATACTGGCTAATAACTTAAGAACAAAATCACAATTCAAATGATTTTTAAAAGCTTGAATACTGGATCAAATGCCATAGGATTATGTTAGATTTGGCCCAATAATAGATTTAGGTTTTTTGAATCACAAGTATAAAAAAATGTACATAAGTTCAAGAACATAAAAACTCATTTGGTAGCAGTGCATATAATGACTATGGACTGCTAGCTTAATATGAGCAAGCAGTGTGATGTCTTTGCTAAACAGGCTAATGTAATCTTGGGTTGTATTAATGGAAGCAGTACATCCAGATTTTGTACAGTTTAATTCTACTCTTCATGTCCCCAAGTTAAACAAGATGTCAGCTTTTAAGTGAAAAAAAAAGTCAATCCTGGCGTTGAGGTTTGAAAGATTGTACATTTTCCCTAGAATACTAATTGCTGCTGACTAATCTAGGACTTCAATAGGTTAGACTACAATTGGATTATTGTGTCCAGTTCTGGGCAAAAGCTGAAATGAGTTCAGAAGTAAACTACCAATATATTAAGAGATTTGGAAATCAAGCCCTATGAGGAACAGTTGAAAAATGATTAGGGCATCATTAACTTGTAATAAAACAAAATGAATAATAAATATTATAGTTGTCTTCCTTTATCTAAAAAGCTGTCATGAGCAAAAGGAGGCATATTATTTGTGTTCTATAATATTTAATATTATTATCCATCTCTGATTTTATTCTCACGGTGATTAAGAACTTTATGTTGATTTTTATTGGTGCTATTACTTCTTTTCGTTTTCTGTTAGCCATTATTTGAATACTATGTTTCCACATCTGATACACATCTTGAAGAATTTGATCTTGACAACAGTGTATCTTGATTAATTTACTTAGCAAATACAGATGCAATAGATTTTTTTTTGAAGAGAAAAGTAGTGTATTCATAGACAGAGAAGGCTAGGAAGTAGAATATTTTGATTATTTCCTAACAATTCTTCAATCAACTTCCAGAATGAATTCAATTAGCTCATACAAATTGAAAATAAAGGTTAATAATATAAATCACTACTAACAAATGGAGCTGAGCCTTTAGCCAAATCAAGCGTAGCTGTGTTTTTATGAACAATGATTGCACAGGTTTAGCTAAAAAAATTAAAGATATAGCAAGAATAATTAAAAGCCATTGGTTTTAGGCAAATGGAGTGTTATGGTACACCTGGGAATTTAGAGAAAGAAGGAAGAAATAGAAACAAAAGGAAATTGGAGGAAAAAAGTAAAGAGGTTGTCAACATTTGCTCTGTTGGTATTCTTCATTTTAAAAGAAAGATCATAAATATATAAAAGAGGAAGGACAACTTAACTATGAAAATATCTGATCTTTCCATAATGACTTTAATAGTATTAGAAATTTCATCTTTGCATAGTTCTTTCTTGAGACGGTTGATAGTGCAATCATTCAGATATATAATTTGGAACATGTTTACTAACCTAAGGTATGTACCAAATATATTGAGTGGTTTTTTTTTTCCAAGGGGAGCAATTGGGCTTTCAGTTTACAAAAAAGGAGAAGCAACACACCAAGAAATATTCATAGTTACTGGGCAGCAACTAATTCAGCAATAACTTTCTAGTCTATTCCAGATGTCATCATATAGTCAACTCTGATAGATACTATCAATTCCATACTACTATGGAATAAGGTGATTCCACTCCTCCAAGAGCAACTGCTTTTTACAAACTCTGGAAAATCATGCAAACGTATACAGAAAGCAATGATCTTGATGGGTCATCAGGGTGGCTTAATGTGGTCAGAGGTTAATAATATATCAACCATCTGCAGCTAAGAAGAATATAAGGCAACCAAATTTATACATTGTGTGAAGTCATTTAGTTTCCATTTGAACCAAAACAGTGTGGTTTATAAATCATGGTTTATGACTCAGAAATAGTACCTAAAGTTCTACAGGAGCTCCCTCCCCCATAACTCCAAAACAAATCTGTAATGCAAACTTTAAACAGCTAAACCCTTTTCCCCCTCCTTGCAGAGTTGAGAGAATGGAGAGAAAGGGTTTAGAAGAAAGCAAGCAGGCACATAATGAGGAAAACACAAGCTGTTTGCCTAGTGTGTTTACAGCTGCCTTTTCTAGCAAATTCCTTTCAATATGTATTTTCCATTATATGTTGCTTTTCTCTTCCTTCCTGCCCAATGAATGTAAATGCAAACGTTAATTCCCTTCTTGTTAATTATCTCAGAACTTGGGTAAAATTCTAAAAGGCAAAAAAAAAAAAACCAACCTAAAGTAAAATCCTAAGCACAGTCATGGTCATGTGATTTTCACTTAGTAACTGCATCAATTAGCAAATCAGTGGCTGGTCTTAAATGAGGATTATCTGTATTGCCGTGTCTATATCACTCTTTTCACTTTTTGTTTTGTTCTTTTCTTTCTGCCCCAATCCATACAATACTGGGTGACCTACAGGATCCTGCTACCAATAGTTGAAACACAATATATAACCCAAAAGAGAGACTTGAAAAAAATAACAACCAATTAAATATCCAAAACATCCTAAAAGAGGTCTACCACTCATTCTAAGCCAGGCCTTAGAATGGAGCCAGGTTTTAAGGGCTTATTTTAAAAGGATTGGGATAATGATAATTTTTATATCATCATAGATAGAATTTAATATTCTCAGTACTGATTAATGCAAATATTGTAGTTTTATGATCTCTTTCTCTCTTTCTTTCCTTCCTTAAACTGAAAAAAAGCCTGTTGATTAAGTTATGTGTGTTTTTTTTTACAAAAACATATTAGGTTCTGATGCCAGCTTTAATGTCACTGAATTTCCTTTAAATGTGTTACATAAATAGGGGATAAATGGCAGACTAAAGACGGCTGTGTGAAAAGCAGAAAATGGAATGAAGAGCTGAGAAGTAGACCAGCTCTTCAATAATTTCACTTGGATAAAGAGAGGAATTGAGATCACCCAGAAGAGCTCCAAACAGCTGCTCCTTTTGAGTAGATTACAAGACAGCAGTCTCTAGTAGGTTTAGAGATGAGGGAATAAACACCTTGCTCAAACTGTAATTGGTGCCTTTGAAAGGATGCTAGGTGTGCATATTTTTTCTAAACACTTTTAGAAATTACTTGTTAACTGCTTTTCAACTATTAGGAACTTTAGAATCAACAAGTTTGACGGCACCAGATGAATTCCTTTTAATCTTTAGTGAATTAAGTTAATTACAAATTTAAGAACTTTTTCAAAATTGTTTTCAAATAAACTATGGTGTTTAGAACTTTGATTTTTGTCAGACCCAGTCCAACAAAAACATAGAATAATCCAGACTTATTTTAAGAGAAGGTGATAAGTTACTAAAAAAAATGTATACTTGTTATAATGAAAGGAGAAGTTAGGTTTTTTTTTAATAAATGTCCTCCCTTTTCTTTACTATGTTTTTATTCTTTCTTTCGTATTTTCTTCTTTTCTGCAGCATCATATTTTTCTCTTTATTCTATTTTTTAGTTTGTATTGTAATGTTTAATTTTTAATATTGTATTATAACACTTAACATAATTATTATAAAATTATGATATAAATAGGCTCCCACATACATGATGTACACATATGTATACACACACATAGTATATATGTGTATGTATATAAAAATATAAACGTACAAATAGATGCTAGGCATCCAAGGCAATAATACAATAAGAAGTGGAAACCATAGGGTAGACTAATCAGAGATATTTTTTGAAATTTGCTAGAATAATGTATACTAAGCAGACAGTACTGGGCTATTGAAAGAAATCCTGATATTGCATACTCTTTAGCTATGGATTTCATCTATGTCCTATTATTTTGAACACAGATTGATATTTTCAACTATAAAATAATCTAATGTTTGTTGTATAGAAGGTCATTGTGCTGAATTAGATTATGTATAATTAATTAAAACTTTTTTTTTTTTTTGGTGCTGCAGCAAAACCAGAAATCTCTATTGTGCTCCATACAGTTTCCAAAGGAAAGGTGAGTTAATTTATGTAAATGTTTGTGCAATTTTATATTACACCTTGAAAGGAGCAAAAATCAGTTTTAAAAGTTTTAAACCACTTTACAAATAAATTGAGCATTTGAACATTTTGCATAATAATTTTTGCATGTTTTTCTGAAACTTGCCCTCTAATTTCTCAACAGCTTCTTCCACTGGAAGAAATCTTAAAATGCTCTAGAAAAGTCAAGAGTTTGTACTTGGCTGAGAAAAGAAAACAGGAAGAAATAGATGTGCTCCCTCTGACTGTGCCCTAAAAGAAAAAATAGGAGTCCAGTCTGGTGGTTGCAAAGCCTCCTTGTATATGTTTCTCTTCCTATCTGTAAACAGCCTCTTTAAATGGCCATCTATATATTTAGTAAATATTTTCTCAATTTGAATAATTGTGAGAAAACATATAATTCCCATAGTTTCCCACAATAGTGGAAAATTATTTCTTTGTTTGCTTGCTTGCTAGCTTCCTAAGACAGACTTATAATGCTATCAGTAATTGGAATAATGGTATATTCTTGGGAGTTATATTCTATTTCTGATAGAACTGGGCTGATAAGAACCCTTTCTAATTTACCTCTAAATTCTTCTTTGCAGAATTCTGAACTAAGCATCTGTAAAATAATTCTCCAGAGTTAGTTGTGCTCCAGCACAGAAACTGATATTTTAAATGCTGCTTTAGTATCCAATTAAAGTTTGGGATTCATAAACTGTTATTCTTTTCTCACTTTCCTCTTAACCATTGTCTTTCTGGAGAACCTCAGTATCCATGAAGATAAATGTAATTGTTTCTATAGCAACAGGGATTTAATGTAAAATGGAGGTATTTTGTGTTCCAATAATTATATTTTGCACCTCAGATACCTCAACAAAATATTGCACAGATTTAGTAAGTATGTCTGTTACAGTGAGAATTTCCTTGATATTTCATCTTTACCTAAGTGATAAAAAATTAGAATCTTGTGCTTTTAAGCTCTGTCACAAAACCACATGGCAGACAGAACCACAGTGATGTTTTTCATTTCCTTCCTGTTATGAACTATTTAAATATGGTATTTATGTGGCTTGGTTATATATGCACTGCTGCATGGTATAGTCAAGGTGATTATGGGACAGGTGGTCAGATTTAACATCTGCAAAATTTTGTGTCATTCTAACTAGTTGTACTCTTCATTATTATATTATCTATGTGTGTCTGAAAATCTTATACACTGTCATCAGTCATGACAGCAGAATAGTTTGTGGTAAATAAACTTCAGAAGGGAAATGGAGGCAGAGGTAACCAGATGGATGGGGATGAACAGGAAAAGAAAATTCTAGCTTTCCAAATTTGTTGGGATTACAAACTACTTTTCATGGATAAAAGCAAGTCCAAGACTTGAATATAAACAATTTAAAAATTACAATAAAAGCTCTTATGCAATGGTTAAAAAATACTCTTAAAAAAAACTTAAAACAATAAAACAGCTCAAAATCCTATAAAGTGGGAAGCCCACTGAGACATTAACAAAACCAAACAAAACCAACAGTAGTTACAATACCCCAAATTAACCAAAGAAGTGTGACCATGAAGTCAGCTCAAAGAAGATGTTCTTTATCAGGGGGATTAACCCCGATAATCAAGCTTAAGACAAAGGTGAAAGCAGACACCATTTCCTTCTGTATACTATTTGTTTAAATCAGTTGACTCAGCTCTCTATATAAAGCAAAAATAATAAATTGTTTCCTTATTAACAAAAAAGCCTAAATAGCTTATTTTAATCCTAAATGAGGGCTAATTGCTTGAACTAAGGATGAAGTAGCATCTAAATTTTAATGCTCCACACATACACATGGGAGAAAGATGTTCATTCACCCTCCTGTGATTTCTTTTCTTTTTTCAATAATCAGCTTCTTAAGTGGTTGAAAAACTTAAGGGAAAAAATGGAGCTTTTTCTCAACTCTCTCTGCGTAGTGGTGGTGAAGATGATGATGATGACCACAGTGATGGGGAAGTAGAGAAAACAATTGCAATTTGAAAGACAAATATTGAATCTCCTTATCTTGAAAGCCATCACCACTTGTAAAATAGGAAAAAAAACTGTAGTTGCTGGCTATATCTTATTGTAACTTGAACTTTGTATGAGTTAAGGGAAAATTTTCTCAAAGGTAAGAACTGTAAAACAGGGAAATAACCTACCTGTGGAGGCTATGATTTCGGCACTTTTTGGAGTGTTTAAAGAAGAGGCTGGACAGCAACCTTTCATGAAGCTTTCAGTTGGTTTTCTTGCACATTGCAAAGGCTACACCTAGGATGGTCTGTGTGATTTCTTCCAATTCTATATTTCAATGAAATATATGTATTAGGTGTTACAAAAAGTTTTTACAATTCACAACATGAATATCAGTGAACCATTCTGTCCTCTGCTAAGTATGGGCACAATGCCATTTTCTAAATGTCATATTTCTCCATTGCAGACAACTTGGCAATCCTATAGAAGAAAGGACTGCTAAACCAACAGTGCTTTGAATAGAGGACCATATCTATTCTTAATTTAAGAGGTGTTATACTTTTATTTTCCAAAGTGTCAAATACTAATCTTTTCATCCAGAAGCAATATAGAATAAGTAGTTTAACTTTAAAGTAAATAGGAAAAGAATCAGTTCTGTTTCTTTGAACTGCTGATTTGATTACTGTTTATTTTTAATCAGGCACATTTCACATGTATGATAAAGAAGGCATATCCGAAGCCAAAACTTATGTGGTACATGGGTGGAAAGATTCTGAATGAAAAATCTGAAGGTAATGCAAAATAATTGTTGTAACTAGTTTAAAACAAATGCCCAACTATTAAATATAGATATCAAATTCTTCAGGAACAATATGGAAAATTGTAATCCTTCTATCAGTTATCTCTTCCAATCAGCATGGTTATTGGGGGGGCAGGGAATACTGTAATACAAAAGCTTTTGAAAAGCTGCAGCTTCCATATTTCTTTTTCAGAACATATCTATTCTTTATGAAACCTATATCTATATGTCTATATATCTATATCTATATCTATCTATCTATCTATCTATCTATCTATCTATCTATCTATCTATCTATCTATCTATAGTAAAAACAAATAAATACAAACACCAGGATAATATCAAACTAGGATTTGTTGAATAAAAATGCTGAGCTTTCGTCGGCCAGCACTGTTGACATCATCAGAGCATAGAAATAAGTCAATGGGAGTTTCCTTTTATAACACTGTCCGGTTTTATGCACGGCTCTTGGACCTAGTCATTGGTCCATCTAATGTCTCTGATTGTTTCATTCTTGAAAGGCACGTATTTGCTGCTCCCTTGATAGTTTTTAAAGCCACAATTCCCTTATCCACTTTCTTTTCTCCAATCCCCTCCCTTGTGCATCCCCGCTGTCCATCATTGCACCACCAGTTTCTAGGGCTGCTGTTCCCCTCCCTCTCCTTCCTTTTGCCCATCGCTTTCTTTGTATGCATCCCATCACCCAGATGCATTGTTCCTTCCTCCCCTTCTTTTTCAGTTGTTTCCCTCACCTGCCCATGGCTATCTGCTGTAATCTCAATGATGACTACTCCCCCCTCCTCCTTATCCCCAACCGTTGATTCACTCGTGTGTTTCCAACCACCCCATTGTGTTACACGTTTTCGCTCATTCCCTCTACTTGTTTCTACCCCAAAGCACAACCGTTCTTTCCCTGGAGGACTGTTGGCAGGATAGGAAGAAGAGGGGGAGGGGCAGCTCACCTTTTTCCTGTAATATCTTTGGAGATTATAAATTTCCAAATATTTGTAATTTTTAGATGCAATTCCTATATACCACCTGCTTGTTAAGGCATTTTATAAATAAAAATGATGTATTGTTTTGATTACGTAATTAAGCATTTTACAACTTGCTTTCAGGAACTTATTTACTTAATTATTGCTAGAGGAAGGAACTTAAGGGAAAACCTGTTATTTTTATCATTTTTTTCTTTCAAAGGTTTATTAATCAAAAATAAAGCTACGAACCGTGTAGGAAGTTTTTACGAGAGGACATCATTCTTGTCAATATGGAATATAACTCATCCATCCATTAATCAGACATTCAAATGCATGTCTTCATACCACTTCACTAGAAATGACAGAAAGACTTTTTCATCTAAAGAAATACTTATTACTTATGGTAAGTCACTTTGGGAAATTAGGGGCCATTTATAATCCAGATGTTATCTCATGCATATATGTTCAGTCAAGTACACTTTTGGCATGTGAAATCTGCAGAAGCAAATAAAAATGCATGCCTTCATAGTACATGTGTTTCATCCTATTAAGGGAATTGCATATTCAGCAGCTATATTGTTCTTTAATTGAATTGGCATCCAAGTGAAGTCTGAATTTGGAGGAAGTTTTAACTCTAGAGACTAACAGTTTACTGGAATAAATTTTGCAGTCACCAGCAATCTCAGTCATGCACTTTAAGCTCTTGCTCATAAATATTATTTCATCCAGCATACTGTGCAAGATCTAAAGGTTGAATAGTCTCAGTATGTGCTGTGTTAAATGAATGCAAATGCAGTTGAGGAATTCACTTGAACAAAAGGAAACTTTAAGTTGTATAATCATAAAACATGTCCCCAGGCTCCCTAACTTTCATATTTATAGCTGGAAATCTAAAAGAGAATGATTAAGTAATTGGCTTGACTCTGAATTCACATCTTCACGCAGTCCAGGGGCTCATAAAACAGGTTCTCTTAATTGCATGGATAACTGTAGATACATTATAGGTTGTCTTCAGGTCTCCATCTGAATGCAAACAGATTGGGAAGAAAGAGCAGATGTGCTATTGTACACTTTCTCTTTTAAGCCCTTTTGAACTTTCCATCAGTTCAATTGAATATATGAGCAGGTCACTTTTATGAATCTAGTGCATTATAAATTTCCTTGATTACCTGATGAGTTTCAGAAAAGGCAAAGAAAATTAGCAGTTGTCCCTTTAGACAATTTTTAAATAAAGACTGTTTATTTTACTTATAATTCAGCCTGACTCCAAATTAGGTTTCAAGTATAATGTACAATTTTTTTAATTGCCCTTCTCTTGCTTGTATACAGCTAAAGATAAACTTAACCAAATGTAGTTGTTTTATCTGTATCTCATGTTGAGCACTGGTCAAATGGTACTTGGTATGAATTTATAAATACATGTAATATTTTTAATTTTGTCCTAGTAAGTTATACTATTGTGTAATATTGTATAGTGTTTTCCAAAAAGCCATCATGCTTTTCTGATTTTGATTGCTATAATTTAAAAATTCATAGTACTTCTGGGTTTCCTTGAACATTAAAGTAATTCTGCATTCCTTCAATTCGGTTTTCATTTCACTATCTTATCTATCAGTGGGAACACTATATTTAGAATGAAAACCTATGATTATGATACTTTATTGCTATTTATTTTAGTTTTTATTTTATTTACTTAAAACATTTATATAGCCACCCATCTTATAATCAACAATATCATGATGTTGTTCTTAAAGATTATCCACTCTCTGAACTGGTTATTTTAAACAGGATTTCAGAATGCATCATTGGCATATTCAGAATTCACTAGTCACATTACTGCCATTTCAGATTCACCCACAGAAAGTAAGTAGCTGTTTATTGATTTCTATGACATATTATCTGTTCTTTAAATATTTGACAACGTAATGGTATAAATGTCAACACCAAAATAAAATATGGTTATGAAAAGTATTCCAACTGTTACAAGTGTTATAAGTTACTTTATTTTATTAACAAAATAGAAAGCAAAAGTTGTGATATCTTCATTAGGAAAAAGTGTAGACTATATCTATATATTTGCCTCATGTCTACTTGGCATAAAAAACATAGGTACATATTACTACTTGTACATGTAAAGTCATATGTGTGTCATTGTTTTGGCAGTTTAAAGAGTTTCCAGAGTTCATTTATGGCAGTTTGTTAAAGCTCTTTTATTTCATACACTGTATTTCAAGCCATGATTTTTTTAATCAGGGTTACAGACTACCCTTTCTGAAGCCTCAAAAGCAACTCTAGTATCAGATTCCTCTTCAGAAAGTAAGTCCATTATAAATATTATGTTTACTTTTCTCCCGCATACATCCACAATAAACATTCAGTCATATGTGAATCTTGTTGTCTCAACACCTCTACAGGTCATTTATTCATTTATTGTTAGTTTTATTACTTCAGAGAAAGTATCTAACCCTTTGCTGTTTATGGTGAAAGCTCTTAAAAGTGTATAAAGAAAGGAGCAATCCTTATATTGCTGGACTCTGTGGGACAAACACTTATCTCACATAGGTCCTCTTCTCCAGGACTTGCATATAAGAGAAGGCAGGTACAACAATCTGTCATCTGTCATCACTATGCTTCTTCTTTCATTTTTATATTACCATGTAGCCAGCTGTCAAAGCAAGAACATCCGATGTTAGCAGCACAGTATTTCTAGGGAAAGAAAGAAAGAAAGAAAGGAAGGAAGGAAGGAAGGAAGGAAGGAAGGAAGAAAGAAAGAAAGAAAGAAAGAAAGAAAGAAAGAAAGAAAGAAAGAAAGAAAGAAAGAAAGAAAGAAAGAAAGAAAGAACTATATCTGTTGTTTTCATAATCCTCCCACCTTTCTAAATATAGTAGTTCTAAAGTAATTTTGTATCACTGTACAGCATTTTTTTTATAAATCAGCAATAAAAATGCAATAATTAATGGTTGCATCAAGTTTTATTATATCTTTCAAGGTTTCAAAAGAAAGTATAACTTGTTTTGTTTTTGTAGTCTTTTTTTCCCTCCTTCCAGACAAGTCACAGATTTAGCAAGCACCACTTCTTTCTCATTTTTTCTCATATTTCTAATAGTGGGATGGAGTAAGATGGGTAGGGGGAGGAAGGGAGGGGAGGGGAAGGGAGGGGAGGAGAGGAGAATCTCTTGCAAGGCTGAAGACAGGGTTGTAATTGAGCCATTGTGTATATGTGAAATTATATTAAAAACTGTCAAGGTCCACTTGGAGTATTGCTGAACATTTGCTTGCATTGGCTCAAACTTTCTTGTAGGATAATCACTACATATCATAACAATGGGATTTAATACAATGAATAAAGGAGAAAAAGCTTCTGAACAACCTCCTCCTCCTCCTATTTGTATTTTTTAAGGGGTCTTAATTAACCTTTTTAAAGGATTTTAATTAACCCTCCTGATAAAGGACATCAGTAAGATTCAAAATATATTTTTAACGGTGGATATTAAAATAAAATGTATAGAGTTTTATTATTTTTAATTGGTTTAGATTTATTAACCATATTTTTCTGATCCCGCATGTGCAGAATGTTACATATATGGATTGGATTTGATAAGAACCATATACTGTAGACTTCAAATCCAATTAACCATATCAAGCTTTATCAAGAAGTAGAAAAGTAGCTTTATATAATTTCATACCATCTTCTGGTATACTAACAAGAAATTTAAACACAATTTGTTTTCTACAGAACACTTGCATTCTATTAAAACCTTGCAAAGTGATACTACTGAAAAGTTATTTAGTGACTCCACAGTACCACAAAGTAAGTGATGGACACTTCTTAAATTATTTGTGTTTGGCGTGGAAAGTAGAAACATAATAGATTTCAATAATTGTGGCTGACCTATCAAAGATTTTATTTTTTAAAAAATTAGTTTTATATATTTTCATATGTACTTTCACCACACCAAGAGCTGTGGTGATGCAGTGGTTAGAATGCAGTATTGTGGGCTAATTCTACTGACTGCCGGCAGTTCGATCCTCGCTCCACCCCACCTCGAGGTTGACTCAGCCTTCCATCCTTCTGAGGTCAGTAAAATGAGGACCCAGATTGTTGGGGCAATATGCTGACTCTGTAAACCACTTAGAGAATGCTATAAAGCACTATAAAGTGGTATATAAGTCTAAGTGGTACTGCTATTGCTATATGTGAGAGTTATTAGGACAGCCTTTCTGAATAATGTGAAGTTGGCTCTTGTATTTTCTTTATAGTACTGAAAATGAAGTCTGCATTTTAGTTTTGCCTCTCCTAATGGCAGTAGCCAGCAAAACATTGAATATTCACAAAACAGAGAATTTAAAGTCAATTTGTCTTCTACAGAAATCTTGCATTCTACCAAAACCCTGCAAAGTACTACTACTACTGTGTTGCTCCATGACTCCACAGTACCACAAAGTAAGTTATAACACTTTCTAAATTATTTGTATTCAGTATGGGGAAGGTAATACCATACTTATTTCAAATCAAAGGAATAATTATGGCTTAGCCATATGAAGAAGTAGAAATATCATTTTATATAATTTCATATTATTCAATAGTTATTACTATCAGGGAAATCTTTCTAGAAAATATGAAATGTTAGATTTGTTCCTTTAGAATTTCATTTATAATGTGGAATTTGTATTATCCAAAAGAAGTCTACATTTTAGTTTTACCTCTGCTAGCATCATCTAGCTAACAAAGCCCTAAATCTTCACATTGAACAAGGAATTTAAAGACAATATGTCTTCTACAGAATCTACCCAAACCCTGCAAAATGATCCTATTACAGCATTCTTCAGTGAGTCCACAGTACCTCAAAGTGAGTCCACAATACCACAAAGTAAGTTATAAACACTTTTTTAAATTATTTGTATTCAATGTGGGAAAAGCAGAACCATATTTATTTCAAATCCTAGATACATAAAAAAGTAGAAATAGCCACTTTATATAGGAAAATTATTCTTATTAGGAAAACCTTTTCAAATAAGATGGAGTATTAGATTTATTTCTTTACAGGTTCCCTTTATAGTATTTCCTGCAAATGAAGGGTTCACTTTTTGGGGGGATCAGCCAAGTATTGATCCATTGATTGCAACAGGAGCTGGCCAACTGGCTGTTACCCAAGCCTGTCATTGTGGGCTAAGAAAGCATGTCTGGCCCAAAGTTTCCATGCTAAGGCAGGACTAGAAGTCATGATATCTTGGTTTCTAGCCAAGTGCCTTAATTACTACACCAACTGGCCATGATATTGTACTTAAAATTCCCATTCAATGGATTCTGTAGCATCAATAATAAAACATACGTAGCAATATTGTTAAATATCAGGATATTGGATTAACAAGAACAAGAACTTCAAGGGGATTTAGTTGAATGCAATTTACTTGAAGCAGAAAGGCAACATTTGCAATAAATAACAGGGATCAATAATCACTGTTAAACTGATGGCGTGCCTATACCTGATCTCACATTACATTATCAAAGCAGCTTGTTTGTTTCTAAAATTAATATAGTTTTTTAACCTGAATTACCTATGGGCTGCCTGATACACTACATAGCGTGGAGGAACATAATACTAATGCTAAATTACATATTGGAGTCCAGTACAGCTGGGTTATCCAATCTGTAATTAAGGAACAAAGTCAGTTTAAAGAAAGTTGGTTCTTGATATGTATCATCAACAACAAGAATAATAATAATGAGAGTTGTTACTCCTTGGTTCGTCAGAACATCAGGGAAGCCGAGAGACAAAACTGCTTTTTCTTCCCAGTGCTAAATCTTTACCGACCATGGCATGCAGCTCTATTTATTTAGATAATCTGATTTTTATTGCAGCTAAGAAAAATTCTTATTGAGAAAAGTACAAGCAGTGACCTAACATTTCATGCCTGCTGCCCACATTTACAACCCTCTTAATGTGATCGTTTCCCATGTGGAACCTCCTTAAAGCGCTGCTGCTTGTTTAGGTTGAAGAGGCTTCCTTGATTTATAAGCTGTGAAAAGATATTCCCTGTGGCAAGTCACTTTGTTCTCACATGCATAACACACACACACACACACAAATAGAATCAAGCAAAGCAATATTTATTACTCATATATGCTTTTGACATATGTTTCTGAATCTTAAACTTGTTGGATGTAGCTCAAGGTTCTTGTTTGAATTTCTGATAGGAATTCTGTTCTTACCACCGCACTATCCAACTTCTGTTAGTGTAAAGGAATTACATTGGTACCACTGTCTCCTGGAGCAAAAGGTAGAAGTTCCATGTTTAGAGGATAACTAATTATTTTACTTTGGAAGGGAGGTGTATAAGGCTCAATGTGGATACTGTAAATTGTGTACGTTTCTTATCCTCTTTAAGCCCTGGAATCATCAAGAAAGCAAAAGACACCTGAGAGTTTGGAATAAAAATAAAACATATTTCATTACAGAAAAAAGATTTTAACGAAAACTAAGAAGTTTCATTTATTCTAGCATCTGCACACATGCAAAAAAAGAGGTGTATACTTCCAAATTATTACACTACTATGTGTCTGCTGAAAAAGTACAATCATTGTTGAAGGTTTTACTGAAAATACCATGTGTTACCATGCAAATTATCTTAGGTTCAGTGTCTGGCATTTCCTAAAACAAAAGAAAAAATCTTGCTGAAATGCTGAAAAGTTAATGTCCATCGAAGGCTCACAGTTCTTTAATTTTAGGAGAATCAAATTGGATAAGGTTAGTTAAGGGACTTCTCTATAATGAAGTCTATGATATATATAAATCTGGATGGTTTTTATACGTACAGCTGATGATGTGAAGTTACAGACACCAGTTAACAACAATGCAGTTGTTAACTAGTTCTTAAGTACAACTACTAGACCTGGGTGAAATCCAGATAACCTTTAGATCACAACAAAAAGGTATGGTAGAATGTTCTGTCTCTTTGCTGCCATCTAATGGTCACTGGATTTTTACAGCCCAAATGTAATAACGTACTACAACACAAAGTATTTTTTCCCCTCTGCTTCTCACATGTGTGCTTGAGCAGGGGTTCTCTTAATTTTTTTCAGGTTATCTTTAAACAAAATCTAAGGTGTAAATATCCTTTCTAATCAATATCACTGTGATTAAATTGTCATGATCAAATGTCATTATCTTGACAAAGGGCTGAAGAATTCCAGGATAACAACCCACCAAAATGCTGCCACTGTGACTCACTTCCATGAAAACTCCATGCCACCACAACGTAAGTGGACACTGTGAAAGTATTAGCATGATTTTACATAACTTTATAAATTAGGAAATATTGTCTACATTGTAATTATATGTAAAATTGGGTTCCTTAAGTCAAGATAGATAATTTAGAAGAGACAATGAGAGAGGGGGGAGGGAGGGGGAGGGAGGGAGGGAGGGAGGGAGAGGGAGGGAGGGAGGGAGAGAGAGAGAGAGAGAGAGAGAGAGAGAGAGAGAGAGAGAGAGAGAGAGAGAGAGAATCAGATTAGATCTGATCTGTCATGCAACCTATTTCATGAATGATCAATGTCATATTGAGACACAAAAAATCCACAATGCTGCTACACCTAATCCATCTTGCTTCAGTTGGGAAGGCTAAATAGGATTGGTTCTAGAAAAGTAACTATAGAACCGATTTCTTCCTAAAATTCTGAAAGAAAGCAATTTTGCAAACTCTTTAAGGATTATTACCAAGTGAACAACACAAACCTATCCATGAAATCACCTAAGGCATGGTTGACTTGAAGAAGAAATGTTTGCCTTACACTTTTACCTATATAGCTGCCTCTTAAGATTTCCAAGTGAAAATACTGGGAGACTGAGGATACAAGGATGTGAGGCATCCTCTCCTCAAACTTTGCCACAGAAAGAACAAAGACACCCCCCTCAACTAAAACATAAGAATTGAAATAAAGAATAACTGAGCATTTAGAACAATACAAAAACAGCCGAGTAACATTGCCTGAATTGAGGTTTATTCAAAGAAACTGCTAGCACAAATATTAAAAGATGCCAATGTTGTAATATCAGATATAAACACCAGCAAGAAAGAAATTAATTGAGCAGGGCAATTAATTTGGTTTGTCATTGCATTGATTCCTCGGTCAACAATCGTGAACAGTTCAGGCTATAGCTATTATACCTCCTTTATATGGACGAACTGAAGCTATATAGGAAAACACCATCAGCTGCTCAACACTGTCTGTAGATACATTCAGGATATTGCAGGGGTTTTCAAACTTGGCGTGCCTGGCTGAGGAATTCTGGGAGTTGAAGTCCACAAGTCATAAAAGGGCCCCTGGGATATTGCAATGGAGTTTGAACTTGACAAATGTCCCACCCTTATCAATAATAGGGGAAAAATAGTGAAAACTCAAGAAATCAAGATCCTTAGGCAATAATATCAAGAATCTGAATGAAGATGATTGCTACAAATATGTGGGCATCTTTCAAGCTGACAACATCAAGCATATTGCAGTCAAGAGGAAAGATCACAAGAGAATATATCATGAGAATTAAGAAGATATTAAAGCCCAAATTCGGTGGAGGAAATACCATCAAGGCAATTAATACCTGAGCAATTTCAGTTGTTAGAATTAAAAGACCTAAATATGAAGATCAGAAAAATAATGACAATAAATCATGCCGGTCATCTATGCAGTGATGTTGACAGATTCTACTTAACAAAGAAAATAATTGGGTAGTGGAATATTGCAATAAAACAGAAAAATAACATGCTCTGGTAGTTTAGAATTCAAACATACAAGCACCTGCTACGTAACACCCCAGACTAAAGGATTGTCAATAAGAAAGACAAAATAGTTTGGATAGTGGAATTGGCAATATGTGGAGGCAGCAAAATAGAAAAGAACAAAGTGGTGAAAAATCACAAAATATAAAGATCTGCACATTGAAGTAGAACAGTTGTGGCAGAAACAAGCAAAACACCATCAGCATTGACAAAATCATCATCACTCAATTGCAAAAGGCAGCTTTACTTGGAACAGCTTACATCCTGCAACACTACATGTAACAACAAACAGCCTCTCCTAGGTCGTTAGGAAAGACTCGATAGGTAGATAAAAATGTCAAATTCAATCTAAACACTGGCTGACTGTGCAACCAACTCTAATAGCTCATCCTCTATTATGCTTGGCTGCACAATCAGCCAGATGTATGGTAATCATTATTACTGTAATAATACTGGTAAACTGGCTAAAATCATAAAGAATATATGCTTATCTGTTTTTTTAAGGAAATCTGCCCATTGGAAGAGTGATTGAAGTAACCACAGTGAATAGTCCTGCTAATTCATATACTATAAAGAACGGCCTTGATACTGGTAAGTTATTGCTTCAGTTGTAAAGGAGTCTCCATGAGAGGAGGAGGAGGAGGGCAAAAAGGTTGCTGCAGCTGGTTTTGGCAAGACTGCTCTACAGGGAAGGAGCTGAGGGAAGGGACGTGCTGTACATTAATCAATTTCCCCACAATTTCCCAGTCATAATCAAGACTGAAAAGATTTGTTTCGCAGGAGCTCTGACATATATTACCCTACCTGTACCTGCCACTAAAGAATGAAAAGCTGAAGATGTGGTTGCCCATATTCTGAGCAGAATTACTGAGAGAATTTACAGTTGCCGGGGAAGCTGATGTGTTAATCCTTGCTAGGATCATTGCAAGATGTCAGGCTAGTGCACAGCTTAGACACTTTCATGCTTGGAAAGTGTTTTCACATCTAAGCCATTGACTCAGTCCCTAAGAAGGGGGGAAGATAGATGGGCTGTACTTCCAGAGATTATTTCAAAAGCTGCACGAATAATAAATAGTCCTTATTTAGCGACTGTGTCATGTAACAACCATTCACAGTTATAATGGTGATGAAAAGGCAACTTTGTGAGCAATCCTCACATTTATGTGATTTACAAATCTCTAAAGCCAAGGAAAGGTGAAGCAAGATCATAAGCACAGTCATGATTTCACGTGTGACTGCTTCACTTATTGACAAAGTTGTTTAATTATGGTTGCTAAACAAGGATTACCTGTATAGATTTATGCTCATTTTAGAATGAGAGCAAATTCTAAGTGCCTCTTTGTTTCTAATTCATCTTGTGTCAGTATTTTAGTCCTATTGTTGCTTAAATTGCAAATGGAAATTGTTATGTCCCGAGCCTTGCAAACGGGCTCGGGGCGTTTGCTGGCAGTCCCAGGCAGGTGCAAGCTGCCCGGGACCAGACAGGCTGTCACCAGCGCCTGTGCGTATGCGCGGGTGCTGGCGCGGGAAAAGTAACACATTGACCCGGGAACTGCCTATATAAGAGGCTAGGAGCTTTTGGGCGTTGCTGAAGCCTTCACTTGTAAGCTGAACACAGAATAAAAGGAAACCTGAGAACTACAACTGCTTCTCGCGTCTGCTTTTCGCCAAGGACTCAACACTGGCAACGAAGGTGGGATGCCTTACATCGCCTGGAAAGAAAGAGGTGTAAGCTTACCCAAGTGAGTCCTGAGCGGCGGAACGACGGAACGGCGTTGACTCGGCAGCTACCCGCCAATCCAGTGCGCATTCGGGGGTAGGCTGGCTGATAGACCCGTCTCCTGAAATGGCAAAGGTTGGAAGGCTTTCGGAGTTCGACGTCTCACATCCAGAGCGGTGGGAGTCCTACGTAGCCAGGGTGGAAAATTACCTCAAGGTGAACCAAGTGAGGGAAGATAGCTTGAAGGCTGCCACCCTGCTTTGTGTCTGCGGTCAAGACGCCTTCAAAATCGCAGAGAACCTTGCAGCACCTGTCCCATTAGAGTCTGTCAGCTACGCAGATCTAAAGAAGCTATTGAAGGAGCACTTCCAGCCCAAGATGTCCGTCATCACATGGCACCACACCTTCAAGCAGAGGGATCAACGATCCGGAGAGTCGGCCAAAGAATACATCGCCGCATTGAGGAAGGCCGCCAAGCACTGCGAGTTCAAGGACCTCGAAGAACGACTGAGGGACCGATTCGTGTGCGGCTTAAGGCATCGAGATCTACAACAGAGGCTTTTCGCCAAAGAAGAATTGTCCTTCCAAGATGCCTTAAGAGAGGTCACTGCAGAAGAAGCAGCAGGCGGCGCCGTCAAAAACATGCGGCCGATCAGGAACAGTCCAGATGTTGCATCCGTGCACCAAGAGGACGTCCAAGGGAACTCCGAGGAGGATCCGGACGAGGAAGTCGACCGTCTCCACCCCACGAAGGAAGGGAATCAGAAAGGAAGCTCTGCAGTTCCCCTCAAGTGCATCGGCTGTGGAGGTCGCCACAGGAGAACCGACTGCAAGTTCCGCTCCGCTATCTGCCGGGCGTGCGGGAAACAAGGACATATTGCAGCTGTGTGTCTGGGCCGACGAAAGGTACAATCTCAGGAAGAACTGCGCCTGAAAGGTACCAGGGTCCCCAGCCAGAATAGGGTAGGTTTTTGCGCTTCGTGAAGAAGCATCTTCAGGACAGGCACACACAAGCCCATCAAGAAAAAGCTGTCACTCAAGGTGAAGCTACAAGGGGTTCCATTAACTATGGAACTAGACACGGGGTCTGCCCTTTCAATCATATCCTTACATACATTTAGGAAGATTTGTTCCGGCAGTGGAACTCAGGCTAAATTAAGGCCTTCTGACATTGTGTTAACAGAGTTTCAAAATTCAAGAGTGTGTGTTAAGGGGGAGGCCACCCTTAACGTGCAATACAAGAGTTTTGAAGGTCCACTAGACATATTAGTAGTAGGGGGTGAACGAACGAGTCTCATAGGACTCGATTGGTTTGAAGCCTTGGGGATACACGTCACGGGGCTCAACAGCTTACAAACACTCGACCTACAGGAAGTCTGCAAAGAATTTGCAGATGTCTTCAGCCCCCAGCTGGGCACATTCAAGGGACCTCCTGTGTCCTTAAAACTAGACCCCACTGTCACACCCATTAGAATTAAAGCAAGAAGGGTCCCTTTTGCTTTAAAGAGTAAAATTGACACTGAGTTAGACAAACTGATCCAACAGGGAATCCTAGAACCTGTTGATTCCAGCCCTTGGGAGACCCCCATTGTCACGCCTCTAAAGGCAAATGGGGACATTCGCATTTGTGCTGACTACAAATGCACTCTTAATAAGGCATTGCAGCAACATGCCTATCCTGTTCCTGTGGTCAGTCATATTCTGGCCTCCCTCAAGGGGGGGCGCGTTTTTGCAAAGCTTGACCTAGCTCAAGCGTATCAACAGCTGCCTGTTGATGATGATGCTGCTATAGCTCAGACTATTGTGACCCACAGGGGAGCCTTTAAGGTAAAAAGGCTACAGTTTGGAGTGAATGTCGCTCCTGGGATTTTCCAAAGCGTAATGGAAAACACACTACGGGGCATACCGGGGGTTTGCCCCTACTTTGATGATGTCTTAATTGCAGGAGACTCCACACACATTCTAGCTGAAAGGCTAAGGGCTGTTCTGTTAAGATTCAGGAAAACAGGCCTCAAGCTCAAAAGAGACAAATGCAAAATTGGGGTGCCTTCTACTGAATTTCTGGGATTCAAAATTGATGCTGCTGGGATTCACCCTGCTGAATCCAAACTAACTGCCATTTTAGAAGCACCTAGGCCAAAGTCTAAGGCCGAACTTCAGGCCTTTCTGGGCCTCCTGAATTTCTACAATTCCTTTCTTCCACATAAAGCTAGTGTAGCTGAGCCTCTTCACAGGCTATTAGACAAACAAGCAGTGTGGCAGTGGTCACAAACACATGAGGCTAGTTTCAATGAGGTCAAGGCCTTACTCACTTCTAACAGTGTACTTGCACACTTCAATGAGTCCCTTCCTGTGTGCATCGCTTGTGATGCTTCCCCTTACGGGGTAGGAGCCGTCCTGAGCCACCTCAGGTCTGATGGAACTCAGGTTCCTGTTGCATATTACTCCAGAACACTGTCTTCTGCTGAGCGCAACTACGCTCAGATAGACAGGGAGGCTCTGGCTGTTGTTGCTGGAATTAAAAAATTCCATGATTTCTTGTATGGCAGGCATTTCACGGTCTTCACTGACCATAAGCCTCTGCTGGGACTGTTTACCACACGTAAACAAACTCCCCAAATCATTTCCCCTAGAATGCTTAGGTGGTCTATTTTTCTGTCTGCATATGATTTTTCCTTACTCCACAAGCCTGGGAAAGAAATGGGCCATGCTGATGGCCTCAGTAGATTGCCCCTGCCAGTAGTAGAAGCTGACCCTGCGCCAGCTGTCAACATTCTATCCATACAAGCCTTGCCCGAGTCCCCTCTGAATGCCAGGGATGTCGCCGCTGAAACAGGCACAGATCACACACTTTCACGTGTCCTTTCTTGGGTTTTGTCTGGATGGCCTGAGCACTGCCCTAGTCCTGAGTTTCAGAGTTTCTGGTCCAAAAGGAACGAGTTGTCCACTTCTCAGGGTTGTCTGCTTTGGGGAAACAGAGTTGTCATTCCCACCTCAATGAGGACTAGGATCTTAGAGTCCCTCCACGAGGGTCATCCTGGCATTGTTCGCATGAAGGCCCTTGCGCGCAGCCACTTGTGGTGGCCTGGTTTAGATAAGGACATTGAGGCTAAGGTGCATGCATGCCACCTGTGCCAGCGCTCTCGCCCAGAGATGCCCCAAGCTCCTGTGCATAGATGGGAGGATACACAGTCCCCATGGTCTAGGGTGCACATTGACTACGCTGGGCCCTTTCAGGGCCAGTTCTTCTTGGTCCTCGTTGACAGTCATTCAAAATGGCTTGAGGTTGTACCTGTCTCATCCACCACCACTGCAAAGACTATTCAGGTACTGAGGGGGATTTTTGCTGCACACGGGCTCCCAGATGTCATCGTCTCTGACAACGGCCCTCAATTTACTTCCTCCGAATTCCAAGCTTTCTTACAGGCTAACATGATTCGTCATGCCACGTCTGCACCCTTCCACCCGTCCACCAACGGTATGGCTGAACGCATGGTCCGCATCACAAAGGACTCCTTGAAAAGACTCACCTATGGGGACTGGCATCACAGGTTGGCTGACTTTCTCCTTTCTTACTGCACCACACCGTCCACTTCTACAGGGAGAAGCCTAGCTGAACTTCGCTGGGGGCGCAAACTTACTACGAAGCTTGACCGGTTGCATCCGGACAGACTGCCTTCATCTACCTCACATCCTAGGGCACCTAGACAACTACTTGTGGGTGCCCCGGTTTGGACTCGCAATTACGAGCCTGGTCATACATGGGTCCCCGCTTCTATTTCCAGGGTCACAGGTCCTCTCTCCTACGAGGTAGCCCTGGACAACGGTCATGTCCTGCGTCGGCACATCGACCAACTCCGCCCTAGGCGGGACCTTTCAGATGAGACTCCTGGGTCTTTTCCAGGGGGGGAGGGGGACCCTTTAGAGCAAAGGGAGGGGCACGAGCTGCTGCCCACCTCCAATCATGGAGCCACAAACGGCCCATTCCAAGATTCCGCGAGTGCCCCAAACAGGAATTCTAAGAGCCTATCCAACTACCAGGCATTCACGCCTACTCCAGCCAGGGAGTCACCCCGGGGGTACAATCACTATTCACCTGCACAGCACAGTACTCCAGTCAGGGAGGATACCCGGGAGCATCCCAATAAATCATACCCCGCAAGAGAGCTGGCACATAATCCCCAGAGTTGGCCTGACCTTACCCCAAGTCCTACAGGGGGTCAAACTTACAGGGAGGTGGTCGAGGAACCAAGTCCCGACCGCAACACCTCTAGCCCACATCAGGGAGTAACTGAGTTTTGGGAAGGTACAGAGACCCACACGAGCCCGGACACAGAACGGGGCTTAGGGATTGGACAGCCTCCTGACAGGTCTTGGACGGACCTAGGAGGTTCTATAGAGATGCCCAGCAGTGGCTATCACTTCAAGGGGCCCGAGGGCCTACAGCTAGGCAGGTCAACCAGGTCACAAAGTGACAGAAGCCCTGGCCTGACGAGCCCGGTGGGCGAGCAAGCAGGCCAGGCATCGGGGCACAGTCCTCGGAAGGCACCAAGGCATGATAAGGAGAACAGGCTCACGTCTCCCCTCAGTCAGGGAACACCTGTCAGAAACCCAGAGCTGAGAAGGTCACAGAGAGCAAGGAAATCTCCTAAATACTTAGAGGATTACATAACATTGCTGGCCAAACAAAAGCCAGTAAACAGTAGGAGCACTGGGGAGTAGAACACTGGGAGTTGAAGTCCACATGCCTTAAAATTGTCAAGATTGGGAAACACTGCTCTATAGTAAACTGCTTTGGATAATTTGTTTGGATGTGATAGTCAAAAACAAATAAAAAAACACTCATAATTTAGAAATGTAGAAAGAATAACTGTTCAAAGCTTGCTTATGGTTTTTGTTATAATAATAATTTTGGCACTGTACCCTTTCCAGGTTCTACAATGGTTCCAAAACACAGTACATTTCCATGGTCAATAGTTGTGGCATTTCTGCTTTTCTTCTGCACATGCTTAATCATTTGTGGGATCAGAAAATGGTGTCAGCATCAAAGAGAAATGTAAGTACACTGTATCACTACTTTAATTAATTTTGTGTATCGTTGTGAATTTGCTCCTGTACAAAGCAGTGAGATTAATTGCAAAAAGATTTCTTTTTAATTGGAATGAAGTAAATCAACAGGTTTTTTGTATTTTTAGAAAAGTTATTAATAAGATATAACAGTTACTATGACAACAAAATATGGCAGTAATTGCCCACTAAAAAAATCTACATACCTTATAGTCATTTAAATAAATAAAAAACACACAATAAGATCCATATAATATTAATTATCAGCATGAGAGTAAACATTATTGAAATATAATTCCTATTAAGCTACATTCTCATGTTTAAAGAATGGCATATCTATAATATTTTAAAAAAATATATGTCAGGGCAACTGAACATATTATTACTGTAAGACTTTATTCTCGGTTTACCTTGAGATTTCATTATCACAAATCAAGCTGGTGGCTTTATTAATACATTGATTTGGTATTACTCAAAGGAACAAAAAGAAATACAAAAATCTTAGCAGTATTACTGATTTTAATAGTTCACTTTTCATTGAGAAGATATATTAGGTCCCTGCTTCAATGTAAATTAATGGCAGGATGGACGTATTTTTATGCCTAATTATGTTTTACTTTTTACTTCTATCTAACTATTCTGATTGCTTATTGTGTATGTTCATTTGCCGCACATTTTAAACAGGATTATTTTCATTGTAGTATGAATAAACCTCCGTCTTTCAAGCCACCTCCTCCACCAGTCAAGTATTCCTCCATCCAAGTCTATAATGAAATTTATTCATCCTGTGATGAATTAGAAAATCTGAAATCAGCCTGAAAATCTATAATGACCCAGCCTAAAAAATGACATGCATACTCTATGGCTTTTACAATAAATGGCAAGCATTCACGGGCAGTGACTCACATTCCCATTTGGACCGCTTAATCTTGTTTTTGTGCTAAAGTATATGACATTTAGCACATTTACAAACCCAGATTACCTTTTGTAATTGGCACATCATGAAATCAAACATACCGTATGGCAAATAACAACTAGTGAGCCTTTGCATGGGAACAATGAATCTTCATTCAATATACAACCTATGAAGGTATGATTAATATGTATGATATTAATATTATGATATTGACTGATAGTCTCAACTATGTTTCTTTCCATCTTACGCCTACATTTTTGCTAGATTGAAGATGCTCGCAAGAGTTACCTGTTTTTCCAGGCAGTGGTCTAAAATGAGAAATCCACATTACTGTATATGAATGGAAAGAATCGATAATAAATTAGACACAAATGCAAAGATTCCATTAGGGAATTCATTCCCACTAGCTGCATATACAAATAAATGGATTTACGTAAAACTGAGAACGAAAGACACAAACTCCAATAGAAGAGAATATAATGTATCTCAGAGTTGAACTGTGGAGTCCTTGATTATTTGCTTGCAGATGTTTCATTACCCTACTCGGTAACTTCATCAGTTCAGGTAGTCCTCAACTTACAACAATTTGTTTAGTGACCATTCAAAGTTATAACAGCACTGAAAAAAGTAACCTATGACCACTTTTCACACTTACAATCATTGCATAGTCATGTGATCAAAATTCAGATGCTTAGTGACACATATTTATGACGGTTGCTGTATCCCAGGGTCATAATATCACCTTTGCAACCTTCTGACAATCAAAGTTAATGGGGAAGCCAGTTTAATTTAATATCCATGTTGCTAACTTGACAGCTGCAGTGATTCACTTAACAACTGTGGCAAGAAAGGTCATAAAATTCACTTAACTGTCTTGCTTAGCAAGAGACATTTTGGGCTCAGTTGTGGTTGTAAGTCAAGGACTCACACTTGTATTAATGAATGTGAGTTTTGCTTCCTCTTTATATACAGTAGCTTGGCTTGGTGGGGATTGTTTTTTCCTTGCTAGTTCCTTGATCTTATTTTTGTTTTCTGCTTGGTTATTTCCCTGGTGTTAATCCCTGCTTATCTGGGTATTGGCTGCTAGAGAGGAAGTATTCTGGTCTTTGTGTTTACCTCTTAATTTTTTAATTGCCATTTTTGAACTGTGTGTAACTATGGTTTATTTCTATGTGTCAATTGATAGCTGACTTATCTGAATGTCAAACTTCTAGAAATTCCCTAGCATTTTTGGATTTAAGTTGATCTAGAATTCTTGCATTTTTGCAGTTGAAACTATGGTTGAGTTTGTCTATAGTTGTGAGATTAAGGAGTTTTCATCATGTCTTCTGACTGTTAGTTGGTGTTCATGTGATCTGCTAGCCTTCTGCCTGTTGGTCCTACATAGTGATTGTTACAGTCCTTACCCAGTATATTGTAGATAATTCTTGTTTTTTCTTCTTGAACTTCTTCTTGAATCTTTTGGTTTGCTTATTTTGTTATGGCTTATTGCACAGTCAGCCAGATCTTTAGACTGAATTTGGCACTTTTTATCTACCTATCAAGTCCTTCCCAAGGACTTGGAATAGGCAGATGTTCTTTGTTGGTATTAAAAATATTTTTGCAGTATGCAAGCTGTTCCAAGGAAATCTGCTTTTTGCAATTGTTGGTAATTTTGTCAGTGTCAATGGGGTTCATGAGATGCTCCAAAAGTTTTGTGATTGCACCAAAGTGATTGCATTATTATTATTGGTACTAACTTAGTTTCTCTTGCCACAATCATTCTATTTCTGTTTGCAGGTCTTCATATGTTGTTATCATCTCCAGTTCTTTCTTTGGTATTCTGCTGTCTCTGGGTATTGCTATGTTCAATATTCAGCCTTTTTTGTCTTTCTTACCAACAATTGTTAAGTCTGTAGTGTTATGTCGCAGGTGCTTGTGTGTTTGATTCTAAATTCCCATTAGCTTCTTCATTTTTTATTATTTTGTCTATTTTATAATCCTACCAGTTCTTGTTTGTATCGAACTGTACTTCTTGCAGAACTTCCATGTTGCTACTTTGTCATACTGTTGCTTGTAGTCAGTACTACAGTATTACGGACACTCTTTTTGCAGCAGCTCACAGTCCACTGTTTCTTCAGATACTTTGCAAAGGTGGCATTTGCTGTCTTTTCTGTCTTCTCAATTCTGGCTTTGTATGCATTTCTTCTTAAAGTTTGGTCTTGTGCAGCCAGAGTTAATCCCTGTTTCTTCCTTCAATCCTGCTCTTAATGATGTCTTGTTACTATCTGCTTTGGCTCCTACTTTTTTATGTACTGGCCATTTAATATTTGTCTTGCCATGTCTCTTTTCTGTTCTTCTTGGTCTTTTTTGCAGGGCGGTTTGGTCTCTCATTATTACATTTATATACCATCCATCCCTATGTTTGGAGCAACACTGGGCTTTTGGAGGGCTTCACAATGTTTGTATGCTACAGTAATGATGTGTGTTCATAATTTCTGAGATGTTTTTGATGTATGGTAATATTATCCTTTTCCTAGCTTGGGTTGGCTATGCTGTAGATATTTCAATGGTCAGGCACTTAGGTTGGACATCTGTTTAGCTGAAAGATGTATAGGCAATGAGTTTTCTTTTTTTGGTGTTCTGGGTGGCTGCAATGTGTTTGTATTCATCTTAATAATGTTCTTACATAGCTCTCTTATGGGAGGCTAAGTTGTTACTTTGGTAATGGAGAACTTGGCTACTGCGGGTTGTTTTTTCAATAGATTTGCATTTCTAATTTGCCACTGTATGTAAGCAGGAAGCAAACTCATACACACTTGCACTAAGGAAGTTACTTAGTTGAGTAATGAAACATCTGCAAACAAACCACCAAGGTCAAAGAGCATTACGATCTCCACAATTAAAACTGTGTTTAATTTCTCAAATCAAAACATTTACTTTTTTTAGAAAGTGTATAGTTCCCATATCTTGACTAAACATCATTGGTCAAGAGAGCAGATTTCGTTTCAGAAAAAAGTTTCATGCACCAATTACTCTGCAGACTATATGTTTAATTTTTTTTTATGCTTAACTGATGAAAGTCTGTTGAACAGATTCATTTTTTTCTAAACCTGAAAACTAATTTATGTTCAAAATGTTGCTATTATATTGCTCTGTTTATGGCTGTTGTCATGCTTTATTATGCCTCTCTCCAACCCATTACTGAGGCAATCTTAAATTCACATAGATCTCTAGAAAAAGATTCTAAAGCTGGAAAGGTAGAAGAAAAGAGAAGAAGACAATCAGCAGCAAGGTGGATTGATTCATTTACTATGGCAATGTTAGAAGACCTGAAAGACCAAGTTAGAGATAGATCATTTTGGAAAACTATAATGGTTTCTAGGAGTCCAAAAGTCCAGTTTTTAAATGGTATTTTCCCTCTTATTCCATCACCATCCAAGGGCAGGCTCAAGATGTATAAAATCTATTTGGCTTTCTGATCTATTATCTTGGGATGAAGTCAAGGGGCTGGAAATGACTAGGAACAGCTGCAGTGAAGGCAGGAGAGAGAGAGCAGCAGTAACAATAACAAATTTTAGACCAATGTAATGTTCTGCCAACTCAAAGATGAGTGGATAATAAAGCCATGAAACCATCCAGAGTTGGAAAGGAAAGGGAATTGTAAGTGCACTTGACATATACTGTGTTTCCCCGAAAATAAGACCGGGTCTTATTTCTTTCTCTCTTTTTTTGCCTCCAAAAGAGACACCAGGTCTTATTTTGGGGGGATGTCTTACCTCCGGCACTGAAAGCCCCACCCAACTGGTCCACTTCTTCTGGGGCTGAAGGAGCATTTTCATTCTGCAGCTGCATTCAGGCCTGCATTTTGCAATCAGGCCTTTCCAGAAGGCTGTGCAGCCAAGTATTGAGCTATGGATTCAATCCATAGCTCACTCCTTGGCTGCAGAAGTCTTGCAGAATCAAACTATGGATTGAATTTATAGCTCGATTCTTGGCTGTACAGGCCTTCCAGAAAGGCCTGTGACTGAGAAATGCAGGCCTGGCTGCAGAAGACGCCTAGAAGAAGTGGACCAGTGAGGAGAGGCCTGGCTGCAAGATAAGTGGATGCAGGCCACGTGGGACCGATCCACACCCCCACCCTAGCTTGATTTTTAGGTCTGTGCCTCACCCCAAAACTAGGGCTTATTTTTGGGGTAGGGCTTATATTAGGCCCACCACTTCAAAATTAAGCTAGGGTTTATTTTCGGGGTAGGTTTTACTTTCGGGAAAACATGTATGTTGCATTTGTTTTAAATGTAAGACATCTTTTTGAGAATGTGTGTCTCCTACTGCATTGTCCTTGCATAGCCTGAGAGCAGGAGTCCCCAACCCCGGGCTGCAGCCCACTACTGGACCTTAAGCCTTTTGGAACTGGGCTGTGGAAATGGTGGGCAAACATGCATGTGCCCATCCCCACTCGTGTGAGCCATGTGCAAGCAGGTGCATCCATTGCATTTGCATGAGCGATAGGCACACATGCCTGCCACTCACGCAAATGGAACTGTGCACACATACTTGCCTGACACTCACACAGATCCATCCCCTCTCCCCACCAGTCTGCAAAGCCAAAAATTTTGGGGAACTCTGCCTTAGAGGACAGCACTGACCCATCAATAGGGAAAGTTTCAAAATTAGGTTTGAGTACCTGATCATGAATTAAGTTTCCTTCAACATTCTTAGGCCAGGAATATTAAGATCATTAGAACATAAATGTGACTTAAATGTCCCTGATTTTAGTGGACCTGGCCAAAGCATGACTCACAGGCCTACCTGTCTTGCACAATTCACCCTGTGCAGGTTTATTCAGCAAATGCTTTGAATACAATTTTTATTCCCTCCTTAGCTGACTAAACGGGCAAGCTAGCAGACTTTTCCACAAGTCAAGGACCCCACTTTTAGGAATGAAATCTGTATAAGCTCATAGATTGTCCGCTGTGTCCTGAAAGGGATAAATGTCACTACCAAACAACAACTCAACTTATTTGATGTAATCACTTTTGCGGGAAAGAAAAGTATTCTCCATGTTAAGCAATATTGACAAATGATAGAATCACAATTATCATACCACAAAAAAGAAGATGGGAATCAGGGTTAAGAACATCATCACCCTCCATTCAGCTTTAATTTAAATTCAGGTCTATGGAGCACATGGAATTTCTCTCCAAAATGGAGAAATATAATAACAAATAACTAAATGTTCTGATAGCAGGACATGAAGAATATTACTATTACATTGTTACTGAATCATATTTTCATCCTTGATTCACGCTCTAGTTATGATTTTAATGAACATTAGACAATGATATTTTTTTCTTTCAGTTTTCACATATAACTCAAATTATCATTGCATATTCAAACAGGCATTTAGGAATTAATTCAATAGCTTTTTATTTTGCTATAATCTGTAACTGTTATGTCATACTTATTTAATTTATATATACATACACAAACACACACACACTGCATTATAAATATTTGGAACATGGATTGAAAAACTAATAAATTATGATGTTGATGAGTGTGTCATAGTGCCTTATGACCACAAGATGGCTCTATAATTCAACATTTTATCTTATTTCCTGCATAATAAAGATAAAATGTCTTTCAACAATTTCTGGTTATTTTTATCTGCAATCTATATAGTTTTCTTTAGAAGTGATTTGCCAGTGTGATCTGCAATTTTTCCCCAGCTTCATGCACAACATGAAATTCTAGTCTACAGTCTAGTCTATGCCCAGTCTCAGAAATTAGTCAACCACATGTTTTATGATAAGAACTCAGACTAATAGTAATCATTAAGTTTGCTAATGCAGTAAAGTGAAAAATGAATGTGTGAGGCTAAAAAAAGATAACTATTCAAAGTAAACTGAAAATAGTATTTATCAGAGGTTTTTTTCAAGAGATTTTGTTTTCAGATAGATGGTTTGAACAAAAAGTGTGAAAAAGCTATTCTGTCTTTCTTCGCAAACTTTAGTGGAAGAAAAAAAGATGGAAAGCACAGGGAATTTACAAGTAAGAAATAATTATTTTCTGGTCACTCTTAAACTTTGTGAATTAATGAGACAGAGCAATGGTGTAATAAAAACTTCCTTGGAAAGCAACTTTTCCCAATGTGGTGCCTCCTAGTAATTATGGTAACTGGGATTTGGGGAGGGGGGGGGTTATCCAAGAGATCAAGAAGACGCAAGCTGGGGAAAAACTGATTTGGCTAAAAATCTGCCTGTTAACCATTCTGTATATTCTTCAAGAATATTCAGACTCCTGAAAAGTTCATCTTTCATACATTCAGGTCTCTCAGCACAGGTTCAAGCTACAAGATGCTTTAGGAATCATGGGTGTACCATTTCAACAAATAAAAGGATGTCCCAATCTTCACAAAATTAAAGTAATTCAAGATTCCTGGGAGAAAGTACTGGAATGATTGTGCAAAGTTGTTGAGGAGAATGTCAAAGAATTGTTGCTGTCATCCTAAGAAGTAAATAATTGGCTGTTATGAGAAACAGGATACTGATAAACCATTGACTTGATCCAACCAGCAACATCCTGTTTATATATTTGTGCAATGAAGTTGTACCTTGTATGACTAATTGTATAATTTCATGGTACAAATATACTGTATAATCTGAACATTGCTGGTTGGTTCAGATCAGTGGCTTTTTTATCAGTATGCTGTTTCATTTGAATTTAAAAATCAGTCAAAAGTAAAACATAAATGGCAAACAATTGAAATAGACAAATCCATAAAGTCATCGGTGAAATGAAACCAAACAGCAGCTATTGGAACACCTCTACTTTTGATTGACCGTCTCTCATAAAGGCCCATTTTCCTGTCCTTTTACATGTCATTACCTAGATGTTTCTGTATTTTAGTTTTTGTTATGGCTTTCCAAAGAACAAAATGCCCCAAGAAGTGAAATGACAAAATACAGTACTCAGCTGAACTGCCTTAGAAGCTTCCTTACAAGATAGATTTGCAATAAGTTAGCTTCTTAGACTTCAGAACGTGTCTGAATTATGTGTGGCACAAATCTGCATTTTTATATAGAGATTAAATAGTGGTTTAACCACCACTGTCAGTTGATTTTTATGTTATTTGTGTATGTACCTTAATGCTACAAGTCAGACTTGTATTTGAATATCTGGCTCATGATAACAGTTTACTATATCAGTAAACTTTAATGTAGATATTTTATTATCTATTTATTTTAACTGGAATGGAAATATTTGATGCTGAGTATTTATAACCTATACATAATAGAAACTCCCAAGAGTGGAGCGCTGAATTAAAATGCCATCTTGGTTTTCAACAGCAGTATTATTTCTCCAATGAATAAGAACTGATTCCTATTCCCATCTAAAGGTCCCAAGTGATTTATTGGCCATGAGACAAGAGGCTTGCTAATAAGCAATACAGGCAAAAGCTTTCTATAGGTATCATGTAAACTGGTACTGGATATTACATCTTAGTGGGCTGCACACATACCTGTTTCAGCATGTTCTGAAGTAAAACTCATTGGTTTTTTTATATTTAGAAGTGTGTAATTGTCCAAATCAGTCATCTTAATTATGTGGCCAAACTAAAATTAGGTGTTCAAGAATAATCCTGATCATAAAAATCTTACCATCACTGAAGAAATAAATTTCTAAGGAAAGAAAAGGAAGGACAATTTGATGTCAAATGTGTATGAGGTTTTCTCATAGAGTATTAAAGTATACTTTGAATTATATTTGCAAACCACTTCCTGTCGTGCCCTTATTCTTGAAGATTCCCTGTTAAGCTTCAGCTAAATGAAGATCTGAATATTTAATCAGGACATTACATAAGACTTAGCACCAATATACTTGGCATAAAAGTGGAAACCATGTTATCATTAACAGTTAAAATTAATCAGTGATTTCAATAAATTCTGGGAGGTTTAGACTATCACAAAGAAAAGGAGATAGTTTAATGTGAAATTTCACATTCAAGTCCTGCCACCTCCAAGAAAGATTAGAAAGACGAGAAACCCTGTGTTAAAATGGAGTGTTGCTTTTATAATAAATTTTTCGAGGAAGGTGATAAAACTACTGTGCCAAATGAACCAATGGTCCGGTACGGTATAATATACCTTCCTACGTACATCCAACTTATGACCACAATTGAGCCCAACATTTCTGTTGTTAAGTGAAATATTTGTTGAGACTTGCCCCATTTTACAACCTTTCTTGCCATAGATGTTAAGTGAATTACTAAAGTTATTAAATTAGTAACGCGATTGTTAAATGACTTTGGCTTCCCCATTGAATTTGCTTGTCAGAAGATCACAGAAGGTGACCACGTGACCCCAGGATAAAGCAACCGTCATAAATATAAATCAGTCTGAATTTTGATCACAGGACCATGGGGATGTTACAACTGTCATAGGTGTGAAAAACGGCCATAGGTCATTTTTTTCAATCCTATTGTAACTTCAAGAGATTACTAAATGAACTGTTGTAAATCAAGGACTACCGGTACTATATTATAGTGCTTCTGATCAATATAGGTTTATATAGATTTGTATGTATGAATGAACATATGCACACACATACGCACACATATACAGACAGATATATGTCTCCACACCAAAAAGAGGTACAGTATATATCAACTGCAAGTTTAAATTGAAAAGTGTAGTTGCGTATGACAAGTCTTTTTAAGTCCTCTTCTACAATTAGTCTAACACATTTCAAATCCTGTTGAGTTAATGGTATTGAAGTTATAATTTTCAGACTCGTACAGTTAGGAATTAATGGATTCTGGCATCTAATAAAAGCATTTAGATTGTTCTCTGATAGATTTCAAATACCACAGCAAGGCAATTTAATCTGTAAATTAACAATAAGTTGATTTCACAGATTCTTGTGATAAAAGTAATATGTGAGCATTTAAATGTGACTATTTAATGTTCTTAAAAGTATTAGAAACAAGACCTTTCATAGAACTATTTTTAGACATACATTATAGCCCTGAGAAAACTTGTAGGTATGGCACATTGAGAGCTAGTGTGTTATTCTACACTGATATGTAGAAACAAATGAACGTTTACAACTTTTACTGTTTACTTCCAAAAGCTCTATTTATACATCTCACACCCACACCCATGAATATCAATCTCACTTAACAATCAGCTTATCCTGCTAAGTTTGAGTTCCAGAAGAACAGGCCAAAGATCAATACAGAACACTGTTCTCTCACTTTTCTCTCAAGGATTACAGATCCCATAAATGTTTATAACTTCCCTTAGATTTGACAAGTCTATCAAAGTTTAGCCAGTCCCACCTTGCCAATTACTGTTATTTCACACTGGCAAATCATATATTGAATATCTGTTTATGAAATATATGGAAATAGCACCTTATTTTGATCTTATTTGTTCACACAACTTCTTTATAAGTTATAGGACCAACTTGAAGCTCATCAGATAACATTTAGTGACAAAGATAATGCAAAGATTCAGAAAATCTGAAAGGGTGAGTGCATGTTTGTGTGTATGTTTGTTTATAGAATTATAAACCTTTTTGAGAGCTGAGGTAATTTGGAGTTGTAGAGTTCAATATTGTTGTAAGTCGATATGATGTACTAACACACATTTGCATAACACATTCATGATTATTAAAATAAAGTTATTCCACCAAATTTTCAAGGATTGCCATTACATAATAGACTGGATCACACAAACTGGATACATGCAGTAATGGCTCAAATATCTATGGCACATAGCCCTGATGCTTTCGATAGAAAGAGGGAAAGTGATGGGATATGTAATGGCTGCCTACCCAAAGTAATGCTATAGATGGGAATGTATTCCACTGAATCACTTTTCAAATAAGGCAAAGGCACACTTGTGAGCTCTTATGTTAGAGAAATGTTATTCAACTAATTCTGAATTCTCTAGATGGTTTAGGCTCCCTCCATTCCATCTCATGGACAATATCAATAGGGCTTTGTCCTCATGAACTTAAATTATTTGCATGCTTATAATTATTATTCTATTGGCCTCCTTTTAGAGTATGTTTAGCTAAACAATATGAGACTCTAATACTGAATTTTGTTCAGCTTGCTAAATAGCAATATAATATATATTGTAGTTGTATATATATAATTACATGTCTTACAATCTTATACTTTATGTAGAGACATAGTCCCATATATAAATATGAGTGTACATACAAATCGGAATGCAATAATTTATTCCACTGATGCACTGATACTTGGAAGAGCAGGAGGAAGTTGCATGGAACTGGGTGAGATCAACTCAGGCTGACTCAATGGAACTTAAATAGCCTGCCATTAGAAATAAGAGACTCTTTTTGATGCCTGGGAGATGAGATTTCATCTGAACAACAGCTGATACTTTATTGCATATCTGACTTTGTGGATCCACAGTCAACTTGCTCGCTCACTTGATCTCATTCTCCAGCAGACAAAGAGACAGTTCCTCAATATCTTTTTTTAAAGGTCTGCTGAAAACACTGTTATTTGGAATCAATAACATCATATTATAATGTATTTTTAAGGTTTTTTGATTTTGGAACTTTATTAGCACAAAGGACTGATTATTTAAAACCCTCTAGAGCAGTGGTTCTCAACCTTTCTAATGCCGCGACCCCATAATACAGTTCCCCATGTTGTGGTGACCCCGAACCACTTATACATCACCGGGTGCCAGGGACGTGGCCAAAGAAAAGGGGGAAAAATGGCAGACAGCCTTGTTTGGCGACCCCCGTGAAATGGTCGTTCGACTCCAAATGGGGTCCTGACCCACAGGTTGAGAACCACTGCTCTAGAGAGCTCAGCATTATCACATCGAGACTGAAGCTGGTGTCTGGTACATTACAAAGAAAAAAATACAACAATCCATAACACACAAAGCCAGCCCTTAGATAATATTATTAGGTTCAGATAAAATGTTGGAAAACAGTATCTTAGAAAGGATGCTGTTCAGGAATGCGTATACCTAATGGGGGAAAAGATCATCAGTTCTAAATATAATGCTGTTTTCTTTCTAATCCCATCCTATTTTATATCCCAAGGTTGATTTCCCTTTCCCACAAATGTTTTAGATTGCTAAAACAATCTAATAGGAGGACAATAATTATTCCAAACAAGATGGAACAGAGCTAACTACTTGAACAATAAAAATACTGGGGGAAATCCTACTGAAAAAAATATTCAGTCATAAATTACAAGAAGATTCTTGTAATTGATTGGAGAAAGAGAAGGAAAGTTAAAAGAGAAAGGAAAGGAAGAAAGGGAAGATAACCCACAGGCAGCAGGTCATCTCTTAACCAATTTTTATTATTTCTGGAACTTTTACATATGTCATCAAAATTTGGTAGCAAGTGGCTGATTTTCTACACTGGGCCTGCTCAATCTAATAGTGTAGCTATCATCAGCCATGGTCCACATAGTATAGTGTTTCATACAAATAGGGATTGGAGTTTATAGTGTTTCATACAAATAGGGATTGCAGAACTCCAATGCAAATATCCTTGCTAATTTTAAGTTGATTTCAGTAGATGGAATAAAAATTGGTCATATGAATTAAACTTAATCAGAAACACTGTCAGTCACTTCAAAACTATCCAGTTTCATACAGTATACATAGTGATCATTCGAGAATGAATGAAACTAAATCTCAGACGTTGATAAAGTACATGTACCCTTTAGTTCTACAGACAGTGGGCTCTTTTCCAAAGCATTGTGTCTATCTATTAGTAAACTCTATTATCAGGTTACAAGTGGACAAGGGTTTTTTGGAAGTGACTATGAAACTATGTGGTACATCCTATGATGAAAAAGGTTATGAGTATCAAATAAAGCCACCAATGAATTCTCTGGATATTTCAGAATGTGGGATTTCAGAATGCTTCCAATGCTTCTAATGTAGCTTCATCACCGTGGCAAGATAATCCCACTCATTGATTATACCTAATACTAAGTCGTGCTTCATGATTTGCTGAATGAAATGTAGGTTCACACAACCTGCTAAACCATTAAGAAATGATTGAGTTCATATAACATATTTTGGGGCTCACATCAGACTGTATTTAAGCAAGATGTTGGTTTCTGGTCACATCTTCATCTTCAGAACTTCAATCTTGAGTTTTTAAATCTTCAGATAAATACTACTTAACATCCACAAATCTGTCTTTCTCTCCCTCCCTATTTTATTCCTTCCTCTTCCTTTGATCAAAAGAAAGCTAGAGTATACTCTCCAGTTGGCTAATCTTACTGTGACTAAATTCCGATTAAACTTATAGAACATATTGACTGCAGTTAACTTTAACTGCTTTTAAGGAAATATTACATATCATAGAGTTGGAGCCTGCTCTGTGCAGAATCTACTGACTATGGCATCTCTAACAGACAATGATCCAGTCTGTGTGTGAATAATTGTTATGGCTATTTTAACACTTTCATGTGGCAGCCTGTTCCACTGGCTGCCAGCTTGTACTGTCAGGACGTTTCTCCTCGTGTACAGTATATCCTGAACATCTTCTACTGATTCTTATCCTGTCCTCTGGGGCAATAGAGAATTCCACCCCTTTTGAGTGGCTTCTTTGGCAGCCACAGAATTGTTTGTCTCCTCTGCTCTCCTAATAGGTTTTGGTTTGAAAACTACATCATAAGGTAACTGTCGGCAATTTTCAGACACGGTGATTTTCTGCCTACTAGAAACGTGTGCAGTGAAAGGTGGGAAACTGCAAACTTTCACTTTATCATTTATATCTTGTAATTTTATAAAAAAAACCTAAGCTCTGGACTGCATATAAGAACTCAATTTTGGGGGGGGGGGGGTCATATTTGCAGCCAAAAATTCTTGATTTATACGCAAGTACAAGTAGTCCTTGACTTACAACAGTTCATTTAGTGACCGTTCAAAGTTACAATGGCACTGGAAAAAGTGATTTATGACCATTTTTCACAGTTACAATCTTTGTAGCATCCTCATGATGTCATCAAATTCAGATGCTTGACAACTGATTCAGACTGTTGCCGGGTCCCAAGGTCATGTGATCATCTTTTTGCAAACCTTTTGACAAGCAAAGATTCACTTAATAACTGTGTTACTAACTTATCAACTGTGATGATTCACTTAACCCCAGTGGCAAGAAGGGTCATAAAATAGAGTCACACTCACTTAACAAATCTCTCCCTTAACAACAGAAAGGTTGGGCTCAATTGTGGTCATAAGTCGAGGACTACCTGTATATATAGTACCTGGGAACTGGACCTTAGCACTATAGTTCAGGTTCTTCAAATGATTAAACTCTTTCATCCCACCAGTTGGAAAGTGGAAGGTAACAGGCAACTGGAGATAGAACAGTGGCAAACACCTAGGCACCAAGGTATGTCATTGTATTATTAAATTCTTATTTTAAATACTTTTCAATCAAGGACTGGCAAATGCATTCTTTTCGCTTAAAACATAAATACTCCCATGCAAACACACACACAAACACACCATTATTGT
Source organism: Crotalus tigris (assembly GCF_016545835.1). Lineage (NCBI taxonomy): Eukaryota > Metazoa > Chordata > Lepidosauria > Squamata > Viperidae > Crotalus > Crotalus tigris. The sequence continues at coordinate 12,311 of NW_024097783.1, read as the reverse complement.
TCTAAGCAACAGTACACATGATAGTGTTCACAGCAGAAAAAAACACACGCTCATAGTTATATCATTAGAAAAATACATCAATTGGTCAATAGCTAGCAAATTATAATTTTAGGTGTATTATGAACATTTATATATATATATATTTACAGAAACAATTCTCTATCAGCAGTCTAAGGTGCTACAGGAATAGGACACCTAAAGCAACATTCTAGGATTCCAAGACAACTTTTAAATAACACAGGAATGAACACGTGTAGAAATAATTCTATGATACTTTGTTTATGGTGGCATAGGCTTTTGTAGATTAAAACCAGTTTCATTAAATATTATGTATAAATTTTTGGATTGTGATTTTTACATTTTTGCTTTCTTCATTTGCAAAGAATGTATACATTATTATTTAAAGAAAATATAATTAAGAGCATCTCCACATAAGGAGTTTTGTTTTGCTCTGGAACTAGCTTTAGTTTTGGTTTCTTGTATAATGTCAACTTATTTGAAAAGCTTAAGTATTTTTTTTTCTGATTCCAGTATACTTTATTTTGAAGAGGACAAAAATGATTTCTTTCTTTTCAAGATCACAGCTCTATTCACTTGATGGATATATTTTTTTCTTCACCAGCAGGAACTCCTAGCTCATCCCTTTGTTTCTCAGAGAATTGAAGACAATCTCCCTTAACATCCACCATCCTGTTTAAAATTTAGAATTTTTTTTCTTTTCAAACTTGGCAACTATAAGATAGATGGACTTCAACCACCAGTTGGCATAATGGCTGGGGAGTTCCACCAATCTTAAAGTTCCCAAGTTTGAAAATCACTGATGTAGAATTTGGGTCCTCCACTCCAGCCACCACCAGAACACAGATCTATAGTTTGAACTACTGAGGTAAAAACCTAGTTGCGAAGTTGCCAAACTACTGGGCTGCTCTCCATTCTAGGTTATATTTCTCATGGGCTGTGCAATGCTGCAGAAGATAGGTCACGTGACAGTAGCAAAGCTCAGTCATTTAGCAATCACTTAGATATTTGGCCAGTGGTCAAAAGCATGCAGTATGAACACCAACCACAGGGTGGAATGTAGCAACTCATTTATTTCTGTAATGTTTCCTACTTCCAGGGGCTTGACTAAATGCTTTTTTTTTTCCTAGCCAGAGAGAATGTTGGGGGGGGGGATGGACAAAGGGGCTGTCGACTCTACCTGTGCATCATCAGGAAAACAGAATAGAATGGGACTACGTTTAGTAGGGCAAAAGAAACCTAGCAAACGAAAGTCTGAGTTTGAAAAAAGAGTCCATCTGGTTGGGATGTGGAGGAAAAAAACTTTCCAGAAAAACATCTCTCCAGTCCAGAGAATCCCTTCTTGCATTCTGTCTTCCTTCCCCCCACGAATGACCTAGACTGGAGAAGGTTGGGAAGAATTCAATTCTGCAGTTTATTTGAATTTCCTTCTGGTCAGCTGGCGAAAAGCACAGACTGTTTTCTCTCATTCTCTGCAGCTCCAGGATTTTAAGGCTAACAGAGAGTACGATCGCGGGCCAACTTCAAACTGCTTTGGAGGGATGGAGGTCAAACACTGCCAGTGTGCACGTGGCTCCATATACTGGTTTTGATTTTTAACGATGGTTGGTTTTTAGCAGGGCTTTTTTTGTCATAGAAGGGCACCTTTTTGGGATGAAACTTTGTAGGGTAGACAAGGCGGGTTGTATGACGTATGTGAGTTCCGGCACCTTTTTTTTTTTTTTTACAAAAAAAGCACTGGTTTTTAGAAAATTATAATCCGATGAACCAATCAACAATCGTGTTTAGGCCAGGAACCTATAATTAATTGACAATGGCGGCTATTTAAACATTTTTGGACGATTCTCCGCCTTCAAGGTGTATCGCACAAAACCAAAATTCAAGAGTTTCCGGAAGAAATAAGCAGCTACTTAACAGCTCACTCGGCTCAGCAGCCCCGTCAGGCCAAATCGCCGTCCGCCACAGCTGTCACGAAAGCAGTGACGCCACGGCTGAACAGCCGCCTGGTGGCGCTGTCGATCAATCCCGGCGGCCGGGGTCAGAGCTGCGCACCGGACTAAGAGGCCGTTTCGTGAGGCGAGAGGGCGGCGGGAGGGGGGGAGGAGGAGTCCCCAGACCTGGCAGCTCTTCCCGCCGCCCGTGGAGCGAGGTCGGTATCCTCATCAGCCTCCTTTGCCTTCGTCAGAGGGATGTAGGGGGGGGGGGATTTTAAAAACCAGGCAGGCGCAGCGTCCCAGGCAGGGCGAGGCAGTTGCTCTCCCGGTTTGGCAAGTTTCCCGGAGGATGACCGAAGAGGAGCCTCTGCCGGCGCTTACTCCAATGCGCTTCAGCAACTAGGAGTGGGAACCGCCGAGGACGGGAGGAGCAGCCGTTCGGCTCATCAGCGCAACCAGCAGCGTTTCCGAAGCCGGAGCTGAAGGCGAGGAATGGCAACCCAACGCAACAACGCAGACTGGATGGGCTCTCTGCCGCCCGTCCTCTGCGCCCTGCCGCTTTCCAGGCTGGCCATACCAGGTAACTGGCGAGCGAACCGACCTTGGCTGCCTAGGCGTCCTCGTTGCATCTCTGGCGGGCGCGGCCTGCATCACAGAAAGGTGAAATATGCTTGGGCAGTTTCTGGCAAAAATTTAGCAAAGGGCACCTGCCCTCATGAGAATACCCTCCAGATGTGCTGACCTGCGATATCCGTGATGGATAGGGCCTGTGGGAACCGGAGTTTTGTTACACCTGGAGGACGACAGATTGAGGAAGAAGGCCAACCGAGTTAAAGAATCAGGAACTCTGGGAGTTGTAATTTAAACATCTGGAGGGGAGGGGATGGTTATGATAATTACGGTATGTGAATGCAGGTGCCATTGATCTAATTGAGGTCCAGAAGTTAGGATGGATTATTGGGTAGATTGAAAATCTAGTTATCTTGAATTTGGGCACTTTTGCCCTTAAGGGAAAAAAATTAAATAATTGGAAAATTATTTAATTATTTGTGATTTGTGATTAAAAAACAACTATCAAATGGATATCTTTGGAATGGAGTAGTTAAAACATTTTATAAATGTTTCCTTCCTTGATAAAATAAGTATATGCATTTTATATATTATTAAGGTTTACAGAATACAGGTGGGGGATTTGAGAAGCTTTTCCCCAGAATAAGAATTTGATACATTTTGTTAAGGTTATTACAGCCAAAGAACCCCAAGAGCAAACATAATAGCAAAGAAGAAAACTAACTCAAATAGTTTTCTCCGGCATCCAAATGGAGCAGCCAGAAATTTGGCTACAACAGACTACCATTAAACCTAAATTTGGTGAAAAGAAAATTTGAACATACGTGGTTTAAATTAAAGCCAGTTTGGTCTAGTGGTTAAGGCACCAGGCTAGAAAGCAGGAAACCATGAGTTCAAGTCCTACCTTAGGCATGAAAGCCAGATGGGTGACCTTGGTCCAGTCATTGACTCTCAGCCCAATTCATCTTAAAGAGTTGTTGGGGGAAACGGGCAGGAAAGTATGATGGATATGTTTGCTGCCCCAAGTTATTTGCAAAAATAATAAAGGCAGAATCTAAATAAATAAATAGGTCTGGTTGAAAAATCAGTAAAGAGTATATTTATTTTTCCTAAAGTTAGAAAGCAGCTAAAAGATCAGCCAAAAACAAAATCAGACATTGCCAGTCTGGAACAAATATCTATTTGAAACAATGAGCATTGCTTTCTCATTGGACTACAAATAATATTGGGGTAGATTTATTTATTTATTTACTGTATCCAAAAGAACATCAAGAAAGAGATGTCTGTTATTTCAGAGGCCTGTTTGTACAAAAACTTTGTCCATTGCTTCCAAAGTCTGCTAACTGAGGATCTGTTAGATCAAGTTTTTCTGTATCTAAATATTCAATTATGTATAGATGATATTAAATATAGAGAATACCTTTTCTACTTCTTAAAATAAATAGATGTGGCTTAATAGTGCTCTAAAGGAATATATTTATTCATAATAAAGTATTCAGTAACACTTGTATCTTTTTCATAAAAGCTAATCATTAGCTTGAATCAAACAACATTCCCATATTATATTAGACTGAGAACATGTAATTGCAAATGTAAGCTTTTTAAGAGGATTGGCCTTTACTTAGCAATAACCATAGTTGACTTCAACTAATCTCAGAGTACCAGATTAGATTAATCATTTGTTCTTCTTTAAGTCTAGTCACTTTTAACAACTGGAAAATCCATAGCTGGCACACGGTGAGCTTTGATTTGTGTTTTATTTGCAATTAACAAACAGAACATTAGCAGAACCTACTGCTAAAGATATAAATGAGGAAATGTGCTGGTGAGTCATAACAGTAACCAATACAAACAATTTATTGAATGCTGTTCAAAATCCTATTTGAAATATTTTTGACAAGCAAATGGGGCTAGAGAGTATATCATATTAAAAGTAATCTGCACTCACTACCGTGTAGAAAATCTACATTATAGAGAATGAAGAGAGAGTGAAAAGGTTACTTTTAATTCACATATCAATTTTTCCAGATTTAAATCCAATTACTTTTTTGTCCTGAAACCTTCTCATTTGAAGTGAAATGTAAAGCTACTTTTCCTGCAGAATTGGAAGAAAAAATATTTATCACAAGGATTTATTACAAGGATTTTATGTCTAGTTCATGTAGCTGTAGTCTTTCAGACTGCTATTAGAGAAAGCTGCACATGGATGTAGCAGATGAAATAAGCACTGAGAGATTGAATGTAGAATAAGCCAATTAGAATGCACCCTTCTGTTTCATTCCTATAAGCATCTACTTAAATTTAATAATTACCAGAAGAGCAAGAACAGTATTTAAGTACTTGACACCAACCATAATGCGTTTTAATAGGACAAGCTATCATAGCATCTACATTCTCAATGTTCAAGCCATCAAAGGGATGAAATTGATAGAACACTAGAATCTGTTTTAAAAGTTATTGGCAGATCCCAGCACTTGGCTTTTAAAACAATGATTTGTCTATCTACAGTATCTCAAATATCAAATAACGTTTTTAATTTTTTATAATTTAGAAGATTAACAGAGGGATAGAATCAAGAACACATGAAATGTTAATGCCACTTTACAATGCCTTGGTAGGGCCACATTTGGAATACTGCATCCAGTTTTGGTCACCGCGATGTAAAAAAGATGCTGAGACTCTAGAAAGTACAGAGAAGAGCAACAAAGATGATTAGGGGACTGGAGGCTAAAGCATATAAGGAATGGTTGCTGGAATTGGGTATGTCTAGTTTAATGAAGAGAAGGACGAGTGGGGACATGATAGCAGTGTTCCAATACCTCAGGGGCTGCCACAAAGAAGAGGGAGTCAAGCTATTCTCCAAGGCGCCTGAAGGCAGGACAAGAAGCAACGGATGGAAACTAACCAAAGAGAGAAGCAATCTAGAATTAAAGAAAAACTTCCTGACAGTTAGAACAATTAACCAATGGAACAATCTGCCTCCAGAAGTGGTGAATGCACCAACAATGGAAGTTTTTAAGAAGAAACTGGACAGCCATTTGTCCGAAATGGTATAGGGTTTCCTGCCTGAGCAGGGGGTTGGACTAGATGACCTCCAAGGTCCCTTCCAACTTTATCATCATCATCATCATTATTATTCAAAATAAGCCATTGGTATGAATATATCCACTGCTGGTAAATATTTCAAATAAGCAGTACCTCTTTTTTAAAAATCTATTTTATTAATAAATCCCAACAGTAAAAAGCATGCATAGACTATAAATAAAAATTAATACATTTCTTTCCACCCCCATATTCTCCATGTACTCTTTTATTCCTTTATTTAGGAATAATACTTCTTATTGGTTGTTCTTCCTGTTCTAAAGGAAGGTTGATGGTATCCACTATGTCTGTCTCTTTTTACTTTTCTTCTAGTAAAGATACTATACTAATTATATATATGTAATTCTATATGTGTTCAAGAAATACTGCACACTATGAACTCTTAATATTACATCAGGAAGATTTATTTCTGTTTTGAGTACATTATAATCTACTTGATGTGCTGTAATTTACCGTGCCTATGATGTATGTGAAAATATGTTAGCACATAATGTTCTTATATAATTGAATGTGACTAAGCTGCATATTAATTTCTATGAATGTTAAGAATGTATCATAGTACACGTGGAAGATATCTGTCATTAATGGCTTGCTATTTGATAGTTACCTATTATTTGCTTGCTCATAGATACTTTTTTGAGCAATGTTTTTACAATGAAAAAGTTGAAATATTGTGACAATTGGCTTCTCCAGTACCCCAAATTACAGAATATCAATAACTAACGGAAGGTAAAGAAAAGTGAAAGGTCATATTTTGGTTTGATTGACTGATTAATTGGGAAATATTGTGGTTTGATACTTGTAAAATGTATTAGAGGTCCCATGAATTTCAGTTTCCAAGGAAATGTGTACTTAAGCACATTTTTTAAAATATGATTTTTGTCATAGTTATGATAGAGTTGACAGTTATGTACCCATGGCAGGGCCACCTGGTGTGCACATTGTGCTCTGCACAAGATTGCCACATAAAGCAGGGCAATACTTGCAACTTTAAAAAGAAATACTCAAAAGCTGAATGCCACAGTCATATAGAAAGAGACTGCATGAGAAAGAGATACAATATTTTAAATACTAAAAATGGTTGGGGATAGTGGACTTCTGCACAAGAGTATACCACCAGTGGCCCTAACTAGTTGTATGCAGAATATTTCAGATTAGAATGATTTTGTGTGTGCAGTTCCATTTCATCTTCCAAACATTTTTTTTCAAGTGTGAAATATTCATGTCACATTCCAAATAGGCAGCTTCAGTTATCCTGAAAGTGTTCTGAGGTCAGAGGGCTGTTTCAAAATTTAAATATTCAACCTTGTGCTCAAAATACCCTACACACAAAATGTTTGAAACAGTACATTTTGAATACAGATTATGCTATAAAAAACTTCTTCCACTACACTCTTTACTGAAATATTTTTACGGCTTCTTAAATCTGTTAATTTTTGTTGTTCAAAAAGACCTGTAAGCTGATTCTAGAGCAGTTCTCAACCTTTTTAATGCCACAACCCCCAACCGGTCGTAAGTCGAGGACTACTCAACCGGTCGTAAGTCGAGGACTACTCAACTGGTGCAGCACCGTTTGCAGAATGGGACTTTTGGCGGGCCCAGCAGGGCAGAGACAGCCTGGACAATTCCTATTGGCTTTTGAAAGCCAATAGAATTAGACTCTATTCAAGAGAATCTATTCTATTGGCTTTCAAAAGCCAATAGAATAAAAGGGAGTAGCACAGCTAAGGAAAAGGGGGAAAAAATGGCGGACTGCGTTGTTTGGCAACCCCCGTGAAATGGGGTCCCGACCCACAGGTTGAGAACCACTGTTCTAGAGCTTAGACATTGGGTCATTTGTTTAATTTTAAGTACATGTTTAGAAAACATCAGCATCAACACAATCCCTTGACAAACTTCAGTTCTTACTTCTTTCCCTTGAATAAATTATTCATTTATTTCTTTTCTTTGTTTTTTGATTTTAGCAGTTAGCATCCCATCAAAGAACCAATCCTTTTATAACTGATCCTTTTATCTCATGAACCTTTGATGAGGAACGTTGTCAAATGTCTTTTGAAAATCCTGGTAAATGGTATTGATAAAATTGCCCCCATTCACTTGCCTGTACAAATATTAAAAAATTCCCAAAAGGTTAGTGAGGTAGAATCTATATGGATTGTCCTGCAGCAAGGTGGCTGCACAGTCAAGCCAGTTATTTAGTCATCTATTAAATCTTTCCCAAGAATTATTATTATTTAAATGTGTATTCTACCCAACAGTCTTGCAGCACTGATCTGTCTTCATCCAGTTTTGGTTTGTTGTTTTGCACAGAAGTGACCAATTATTGAAGTAGAAAATTTCAAATTAATTATCCCCCTTTGATATTGCTTGGTATATCCCATATTTAATTATATTTTTAATATTATTTATTACTCAGTTAAATCATAATTATGTAATTGCTAGGCTTTAAAGATTTGCCCTGTTAGCCAAATGAATGTAGTCTATAAAATTGCATTTCTGTTAGTTTTATTTGTATATATGGCAAATTAAATAATCTACATATATTTGAATATAATATTAATACAATACAACTTTGTGGTGATACGGTATACATTGTAATAATGCACTACTCCTGGTATGGTACTACACTGTTTCTTTGCAAGTAATTTGTAAAAGGAGGCTCAAAATATTCAATACAAGAAGTACTCAACTTACAACCACAACTGAGCCCAAAATTTTTGTTGTTGAGCAAGATAGTTGTTAAGTGAATTTTTGACCCATTTTATGACCTTTCTTGCCATAGTTGTTAAGTGAATTACTGCCGTTAAGTTGATAACACGATTGTTAAGTGAATCTGCCTTCCCCACTGACTTTGCTTGTTAGACGTTCGCAAAAGGCGATCCCATGACCTGGGACATTGACCGTCATAAGTATGAACCAGTTGCCAAGCATCCAAATTTTGATCACATAACCCACGGAGGTGCTGCAACGATTGTTAGTGTGAAAAATGGTCATAAGTCACTTTTTTCAGTGCCATTGTAACTTTGAACGTTCACTAACAAATGATTGTAAGTCGAGGACTGCCTGCATAAGAAACACATGCCAAAAGAATTATAATTACTGGGAGGAGATAAGAAGCTTAGCCTAGATCTGTTCTGAAAGCTGTAAAGGGTGAACGTCATCTATTTCTTATGAGATTATTTTTAGGTACATCTGAAATTTGATTTACGCTAAGATTGGATAGTTCAAATATCAGTATATTCCATTGTTTGGTCTCTTTGGTCTGACATTTCCACCTCATTGTCTCATCACACTGGAATAGTATAAAATTAGGAATCCCATTTGGAAAGGCAAGGAGTACATTTTTAAAATAATGTGTTTGTATGTGTGTGTGAATGCATGTATGTATGTAATGATTCTAATTACTGCTGGTAATTAGATTTGCAAGAATAATATATTGCCTTTTCCCCCCAATATAGGTTCTCATGACTCCTTCAGCTACTGGGTGGATGACAGCTCTCCTGTGGGACCAGATCAAGCCATAGCAATTCGGCGGTTAGCTAAAATTCCTTTGGTAAAAAAGCTAATGAAGAAATGGTCAGTAACCCAAAATCTGACATTCAAGGAACAGCTTGACAGTGGAATACGCTATTTTGATCTCCGTGTATCATCCAAACCAGGTGAAGCAGGACAGGAAATCTACTTTATACATGGCTTGTTTGGAGCCACAGTATGTGATGGACTTGTGGAGATAAACAACTTCTTAACCCATCATCCTAAAGAAGTAATTTTCCTGGATTTCAATCATTTCTATGCTATGGATAGCAATCATCATACGTACCTTATCAGCAAGATTGAAGAAATATTTGGATCAAAACTCTGCACAAAAGAATGTGTAGAAAATGTGACACTGCAAAATCTTTGGGAAAAGCAACAGCAGGTAGAGGATTTTTTTTTATCCTATTTAATTGGATCTGAATCTACATTTTTATACTTTAAACTACTTTTAGATGGCCTTTGGGAATGCATCTTCGAAGGTGATAGGATATGTTTGAAGAAGGAAATCTGAAAGCGCAGCAGATAGTAGTTTTCAAGGATCTAGAAATTCCCTGGGTTATCTTACTTGCATCTTAGCACTGAATCTCTCTGTAACTCTTCTTCCATTCTATAATATCTGTGACTTCTTGTCTTTCTAGCTGAACTCCTTTTCAGGTGGATGTTTAATTGAATAGAAATTACCTTGAATCAGTCCATCACCGTGTATTACCATTTTTAAAAAATCTGGAGCCTTAAAATGAAAAATGATATCTGTCATGGTAAAGCTAATAGAAGATTCTTCTCTATGTCAACCTTACAGGGATAGATCAGATCAGTAAATAGACTACAGGTAGTCCTTGACTTATGATCACAATTGAGTCCAAAATTTCTGTTGCTTAGCGAGACAGTTAAGTGAATTTTGCTCCATTTTACTACCTTTCTTGCCATAGATGTTAAGTGAATCACTGCAGTTGTTAAGTTACTAACACGGTTGCTAAGTGAATCTGGCTTCCCCATTGACTTTGCTTGTCAGAAGGTCACAAAAGGTGACCCCGGGACACTGCTATCGTCATAAATATGAACCAGTTGCCAAGCATCTGAATTTTGATCATGTAACCATGGGGGTGCTGCAATGGTTGTAAGTGTGAAAAATGGTCATAATCCACTTTTTTTGTGCCATTGTAATTTTGAACGATCATTAAATGAACTCTTGTAAGTTGAGAACTAGCTGTTCCCTCTGGATTATCAGTCTTGAATTTCTCAAATTATTTCAATTATATGAAGTAGCTATCCTTATTCTTCCTCTATTAACAATAGCTTTCTTCCTCTCTCTCTCAAAAATAAATCAAAAAGCAGCAGGTGCCAAAGCTGTCCACCAGGTGGCAGTATTTGAATATAGATGCTAGCTGTAGAAGTTTGTTTATTCAGTTTGATGCTGCCCAACTATAAATGACTTTGAGCAGCTCACAACAGAAATAAAAGCAATATTGTAAAACAATCAACAGAACCAGATTTAGACAAAAAATAAAAAGAGCAAGATGGTGAACATGGCAAACCTCCCAACTATAAATGACTTTGAGCAGCTCACAACAGAAATAAAAGCAATATTGTAAAACAATCAACAGAACCAGATTTAGACAAAAAATAAAAAGAGCAAGATGGTGAACATGGCAAACCTCAAGAGCTAGAAAGTTGAGAGATATGCTTCCAAATTAATGTGATGCATTTATTCATAATTGTAACCAAACATTTATAGGTGATAATTCAACATTATCCCAGCCATTTGTTGTGGGACTGCCTTTCTTCCAGAGAAAAAAAGAAAAGGATACCCAAATGAGGGAAACCTATAATTAAATATAGCTTTCACAATGAAGTATGGCATAGGAGATGTTATTGTTTCCCCCAACTCTCTCAAAAGGAGAGTTGTTAAAATATAATAGCAACAAGTAGAACAAATAATGAGATACTTAATGTAACCCCACCTATTGTGTAAGAGCTCAACAAATGGGTGATATTCTTTCTTTTCATTCCCCTTAATCTGTGATGACATTAATTCTGTTTGCCAATAGATTAAGTATTTGAAGGCAGATAGTGCTGAATGATTATTCCAAGACTAAAATGCAGGGGTCTTCAAACTTGACCCTTTTATGACTTGCGAACTTCAACTCCCAGAATTCCTCAGCCAGCATGCCTGTTAAAATGGAATGGAATGGCAACTCGTGCAATCCAATTCAGTATCATTTTCGTTGTTATAAATATAATAGAATTATATATAGCAAGTTTTATTAAATATTGAAATCTCTTCAAATTGTTTCCACAATTTTGGAACGTCCATTAGATGATAGTGGTAGTAACCAGTTATGACTTTATCTAGTAACGCTTGACCTGATATTGGTCAGATTTTACTTTTAATATTTTAATATTTAATAACAGACAATAATCTTTTCCGTAATGTTGTACTCTTTCCCCATTGCTTATAAGGCAAGGTTAGAGAATGATATGAATATAAATGAATTTAACCCAGGAAGAGATTTTGGTTGCCTTATTTTTACCTCCCTTTTTTCAGGTTCTTGTTTTCTACCATCATCCTATATGTGAAATATACCCTGTTCTGTGGACAGGAAATAAAATGCCAGCTCCCTGGGCAAACACAACTAATGTGCATAAACTACTGCAGTTCTTAGAGACCACCCTGAATGAGCGAGCAAAACATGGAACTTTCCATGTTTCCCAAGCTATTCTCACACCAAGAGTGAACACTGTTGCACGACACCTCAGCCAGGGCCTGACAAACGCTCTTGTTCACAGGTAAATATCTGCTTAAGTTTTCTATCCAACTATTAATGATTAACTAAATAAAGTGGCCCACCTTGTAAAATCATTAAGGGTAGAATCCTTTGATTCCTGGGAGATTATGGTAAAGGTCATTGGGAACTGATAAATGACATTTAGTCACCGTGGAAATGAAATGTTTGAGAAAAGCTGCTGAAGTGGCCGAAAAAGATAAAATGGAAATGAGATTGTAAGAGAAAAAATTGGCATAGAACCAATCTTAAACTACATAGAAAAACAGCAAAATAAAGTGGTTTGTTCACCTGGAGAAGATATCTTGGGATTCCATGCCATACAAGGCATATACAAAATGAAGAGAAGTTCAAAGAACACAATCCA